>NC_057422.1:28987457-29619957 GCF_019457755.1 Venturia canescens
CTGCCTGCCGTGCGATCCCGAGAGATGTTCTCCTACGCACAGTTGATGGTTTTGAGAGAAGAGTTCAGGCATGTTTAAACATGAATGGAGGGATCTTTGAACATCTCTAGGGAGGGATCAGAGTACACTCACAAGGAGGGTTTGGAGTCCGAAAATACTGCGGTAGTGACGAACCGCAGAGACCTAATTCTCGTGAGCTCGTACCTATGGGCATATAGGCATTGCATGCCCCTCTTTTTAAAAAAAGTTGAAAAATAAAATGAAAATAAAAATCACACACACATGCACCTCCACGTATGCACGCATATGCAGACGCAAACGCAAACGCACTTGCACTTGGTACATTAAAGATCTCTTCGCGGTGCATCCTGGATACCTCTAAAATAGTTGAAAATGATGTTCTCACTTAAAAAATATCAATTTAATCAAAAAATTTTTCCAACAAAGGTTGTTGGTTTTGCGCTGAAAAATTATTTGGTGATGAAAAAAAGTTATGTTTCCATTCAAAAAAAACATGTCGGCCATTCTAACGCCGGCATTTTGAATTTTCGATCCACAAACCAATTTTTATCAAACGTCCCCCTTCAACCCCTGAAAGTTTTGTTTCACACAATATTTGATCCGAGCAATATTTTTCGAGAAAAGTCAGGTGTAAGATTAAAATGGGACACCCTGTAGAATATGAATATCAACAAATAATAAAAATGGAAACAAAAAACGAAAAATTGAAAAGTTCAAAAAATTCAACAAAAATTAAAAACAATCGAAAAAAATTCTATAAAGAAAAACTAAAAAATTTTCAAACAAAATCATAAATATTAAACAAATTGAAAAATGTACTATCCAAGTTACATGCAATATACAAATGTATGATATCAATTGAAGGCTAAGTTTTTATTGATTATTTGCAATATTTACCCAACAAATCGGAAACTTTGATTGAAAAAATGACGTTTTATGCATAGGAGTCACTAATCATTTATAATAATTATTTTCGAGGAAAAACAAGCTCATGAAGCAAAAGTTATAAAGAAAGTTACGTGCAGTACTAAAATTGATTATATCCATTCGAGGCCAAGTATTTATCAGTAATTCGAAATATAATCTCCAGCAACAAATAAGTGTTGAGAATCCTCATCGGGCTCAGAACATTTCATTGAAATTACTTAAAATTAATAGAAATAAAAAATTGCAGAATCTTCCTTTTGAATAATAAGAACGATGGCAACCTTTTTTTTAACCAGAACATATGAAAATCGATAAAAACTCACACGAAAGTTATTCGTTACTTCAAGAAGCTACAGACTTTGAAAAATCGATTCCCCTCCAACTTTCAGGATCGCCTGGTGTTATTCACAACATTCAACTTCGATTGGATAGGTACAAATTATGTTCAAATACGTCTTAAACGTACTTGTCCAGCCCATCACTTTTTATTCTAATTGCTCAAAAAAACCGATCCCCCAATAAAATAAGAGGGGCCCTGTTATATAATGATTTGGTAAACAATACAGATGGGTGAAATTTGAGGATAAAATTGAACAATTAAACGAACGGATAAAGAAATGAAATCAATCAATCCCTTTATATGCCTTTATCTTGTACGGATAGATACGGCCATTCTTTCATGCCCATACGCATTTTAATTTATCCACGCGTCACTTTCACTCGTTTGTCCGTACACTCTTTTTTTTACCAAATGGGCAGATGATTAGATGAATTACACAAGTATTGAAATGGATGAACAAAGAAGTAAGCTGTGTAAACATTGATTTGAGAAAAGAAAACGGGTTGAATACGAAACATTTGGAGTAATGAATTTATCAGTCAAACTAGTAAAGAATAGATATTTTTCTTTGTGTACACAGCACGGGATCTCACGTCCAATAAAATAGTTGGATGGAAAAGGGATGGCAAATTAAAAAACAATTACATGAGAGGATCATCAAGTTTTCTTCAAATATATGGACGGATGAGGCATTCCTTCGCCGAGCTTCCGATTAAAAACCATGCACGCCAAGGTTGTGTGTAATGTTGAAAATGAATTTGTGCAGTTCATCGTATAGATACAATGCATGCACTTGTACGCGTAAACTGTTTTAAGTTTATAACCCGACCTAGCATAAAAACAGATGATAATCTCTTAATAATTGCAGAATCATTCGAGAAACCTTTGTTGCTCTGTGACGTTTGCTGGACAATTTTTCTGAATTTTTAGGGCTTATTTGAGGGATTAGGGCTAAAAGTGTACACGAATGAATTCCACAAGAACTTTAATTCATTCACTGTTAGAAAATGATCTCATTTTTTTTTATTTCCAAAATTCAGAATTCCTACAGAAAACGTAATTCATTCACTGTATATGTTACAATAGAGCTCATATTTTTTCACAGTTAAACATTTTTTAAAATTTATTTATTGACAATGCGAATATAGAAAATCATTTAAAACGACGGTCACGACCTTTTAATACTTGGCGTGCCTTTTTTACTTTTTGAAGTTTTAATATTTACAGATTTCACTTCTTTTTGCGAGACGTGACAACTATATAGGAATCGTATTTCATTCACTATATTTGTCAACTTCAGAAAACGATCTCGATTTTTTTTTATATTTTGAAGTTTTTTATTGATAAAGCAAATGTAGAAAATTATTGGAAACTACGGTCGCGACCTTTTAATAATTGGCGTTCTTTTTTTACTTTGTCAATTTTTTTTTTCTAATTTAGCTTATTTTTTAGAGGCGTGACAATATTTACTTACGAAAAAAAATACATTCCTCGTCTTCGACGAAAATTTTTAAAACGATTTGTTTCAAGTTGAGTGCTTTTCTCTATGTGCCAAAAGCAATCGACACTGCCAATTTTTCTATGTAGACGGACGAAAACTGTGCGGTTATGTTCATGTGAGTTGAAACCTTTTACAAGCAATAATGGTCACGATTTTGATTATCCATTCAGCAAATCGAATTTTCCAATGAAAGATTGGGAAATTCCTATGCAATGGGATGATATTTTCATTTTCTATTCCTTTTTTTGAAAAGCTCCACTTGTTTACTTGGAAAAATGATTTTTGAAACTATCTTCTTTTCATTCATGGATTCCATGTTGACATGGATACTGTCAATGGTTTGCAATGTCCAAGGAGATGTTTCCATGGTATTCAATGTCTAAGACCACAGCTTTATGGTTATTGGTGTCCAGTGATATTTTTTCATGGTCTTCTGTAACGTCTGAACCTGCCTCGTCAATGCAAACTATTAAATCGCAGATCTAGATATCGATAACTATGAGGAAATATATCGTAAACCATTGCACCGTTTACCTAAATATCGGGAAATATAAAGTTGTCGAATATATATTGAAAAATACGAAGGCATCCACCTAGACATCGAAAATCCTATAGTCGCCAAACTAGACATCGAAAACTATAGAGCCGACGACCTAGATATCGAAAACCATAGAAAAACTCACCACACTATCGGAAACTATGGAGCCATTGACTTTCATATCGGGAACCATGGACAAATTCACCTTAACCCTAGAACGCATGACTGGGGTGTGAGCACACCCCACGCGAACTTCAAACTACGCTCCCGTCCTAACAAGCGACATTACCGACTGATTATCGACGGATTTTTTTATATATAAATTCAATTGAAATTAGTTTTATCGAACATCATTCTTTTCGTTATAAAAAAACGAAGAAAATGGTGTAGGATAAAGTCAGTTTAGCATCGTAGGACCGGATTTATAAGCAGAAAAAGATTGGGGTGCGTTCAAACCCCGGTCATGAGGTTGAGGGTATGAAAAAAGGCACATGAGGTGTAGGGTTAACATCGAAAACTATGGAGCTATCGACCGGGATAGTGAAAACTATGAAGTCGTCAACCTAGTCCACGAAAACAATGGGAAAACATAGCTGGACATTGAAAACTACGGAGCCGTTGATCTAGACCTCGAAAAGCATGAAGAAACATACCAGGGCGACGAAAGCCATGGAGAAATATACCTAGCCATTGAAAACCATGGAGCTGTCGACGTAGACATCGAAAACAATGGAACCGTCGACCTAGACCATGAAAACCATGGAGAACCATAACCAAACATCGAAAACTATGGAATTGTTGACCTAGCATCAAAAGCCATGACGGAATATACCTGGAACACGAAAACCATGAAGGAACATACGTAGACATTTAAAACTATGAAGAAATATACCTGGACATCCAAAACCATGGCGGAATATACCTAGACATTGAAAAATATGTAGACACATACCTAGACATCGAAAAGTATGGAGTCATCGACCTAGATCACGGAAATGATGAAGAAATATACCTAGAGAAAAAAAACTATGGAAACTCAGACCTAGCCATCGAAAACTGTGGAACCATCAATTTAGACCACGAAAACCATGGAGAAACATACCCAGACATCGAAAAACATGGAGGAATATACCTGAACCACGAAAACCATGATGAAACATGCCTAGACATTGAAAACCATGGAGGAATATACCTGGACGACGAAAAACATGGAGGAATATACCTGGACCACGAAAACCATGGAAGAATCTACGTAGACCACGAAAACCATAGAAAAACTTATCCATACATCGAAAACCATGGAGGAATATACCTGGACCACGAAAACCACGTAGGAACATATCCAGACATCGAAAACCATGAAGGCATATACTTAGACATCAAAACCCATGGAAGAATTATCCTAGACCACGAAAACCATGAAGAAACATGCCTAGACATTGAAAACCATGGAGGAATATACCTAGACATCGAAACCCATGGAGGAATTATCCTCGACCACGAAAACCCGAGAAAAACATACCTGAACATCGAAAACTGTGGAGCCGTCGACCTCAACTGCGAAAACCATGAAGAAACATACCCAGACCACGAAAACCATGGAGAAACATATCCATACATTGAAAACCATGGAGAAATATACCTGGACCACGAAAACCATGTAGGAACATATCCAGACATCGAAAACCATGAAGGAATATACCTAGACATCAAAACCCATGGAGGAATTATCCTAAACCACGAAAACCATGGAGAAGCATACTTGGGCATCGAAAACTGTGGAGCCGTCGACCTCGACCCCGAAAACCATGATAAAACATGGCTAGACATTGAAAACCATGGAGGAATATACCTAGACATCAAAACCCATGGAGGAATTATCCTCGACCACGAAAACCCGAGAGAAACATACCTGAACATCGAAAACTGTGGAGCCGTCGACCTCGACTGCGAAAATCATGAAGAAACATACCCAGACCACGAAAACCATGGAGAAACAAATCCAGCCATCGAAAACCATGGAGAAACAAATCCAGCCATCGAAAACCATGGAGGAATATACCTGAACCACGAAAACCATGATGAAACATGCCTAAACATTGAAAACCATGGAGGAATATACCTGGACGACGAAAAACATGGAGGAATATGCCTGGACCACGAAAACCATGTAGGAACATATCCAGACATCGAAAACCATGAAGGAATATACCTAGACATCAAAACCCATGGAGGAATTATCCTAGACCACGAAAACCATGAAGAAACATGCCTAGACATTGAAAACCATGGAGGAATTATCCGAGACCACGAAAACCATGGAGAAACATACCTGGACATCGAAACCTGTGGAGCCGTCAACCTCGATCGCGAAAACCATGGAGGAATATATCTGGACATAAAAAACTATGGGGTCGTCCACCTAGAAATCGAAATTCGCGATAGAATGTATCTAAACCTAGTCCTCCAAAACCCATGATCTATCGCCCTAGACATCCTCGAAAAATCCAGCGGCGTCGACCAGAATTTTATATTTTTTTATTTTTATTATTTATTATTTAATGTTATTCGTATTATTCAATTTTTTTGTTTTCTTATATTATTATCATTTTATATTATATATTGTATAATATAATATATATATTATCATTTTATATTATATATTGTATAATATAATATATATATCAAGAGACTCGGTAGAGTCTCGGGACAAGTACATTGACAGCCCTGTCGTCTGCTGGCCTGAGGCTCTCGCCGATTTTATCTTTTCTCTGAATAAACCGATTCGCGGTGGTGGGGGTAAAACTGGCATGTCATTTTCTAGAATTGCGGAGCTCAAGAGATGTTTTGTTAAGCGAAAATTAGTTTGGAGACTAAATTTCAAAATCTCTTTCGAATGAGCCCGAAACCAACACGATCAGTAGCGTAATTGCTGAGAAAAAACTTTGCACAGGCTCAAGATTATGCAAAAGTTACTAACACATTTAGAAATTTGACATGTCTGTATATAATACCATCAAAGGCCTCATGTCCCTCGGTCTAACTTCGCGGCGGTGTCGCGGACTGACGTCACATGCCGAGAGCTCGAAAGTCACCAGCCGAAGTTTCACGTCATGTTGACGTTTGGGGTTATGATGTTATGAAGTGCGTGCGGGATGACTAAAAATAATTTTTGTCATCTAACGAAGTGCATATTACTATTTATTTCGTTAAATTTTGTGATATACTAAACCAGTATCAAAGCGGCCGCGTAAATGTAGTCTGTGATATGTGTGCGAAAAAGGATATAAAAAATGCGCGATGCATATGTCAACGAAAACTTTTCAAGATTTCATTATTTTGTTCGACTGGAAATAAGCGTTAACTAAAGTAATCTTTCAATTAAATCAGAGTGCGAGAAATATTGTGCAGTGTAAATATATCGTCAGTAGGCTAGGTTATATATATGAAGGCGTCAGATTATATATATGAATAAATACAACAAAAACACACAGAACTGTTAGAATGATGTTGAAAACTTTAATTGAATAAATGTTTTCTAATTTATTTCTCATGTTTTCCATATTTTGCTTCATATTCAGTTTGGCTCTGCCCTCTCCGATCCTTGTTTTCACTCCATCGGTTTGCAGCGGATCGATACATATCATTAATTAATTGCCTAATATGTGTCCTATGATTTTCTACTATTTCTTCATGCTGATTGTGGTAACGTGATTCAAGAGGTTTCCAGCTATGATCATCAATCTCACATTTTGTACATCAGATTCTCAAAACAGTTTCTGGTCTTGATATAAGTGTAGTTATTCTTTTTCCACCTGGTCTGTCGAGTAACAAATTTTGAAACTTATTCCAAAAAGTCTTTGGATGCTTTGTTTGCTGATCATATGAAAAGTCGAATCTTTGGAATGCAGTAGGCAAAAACAAATTTTGACAACAATACTTATGAAATGACATGTATGTTGAGTATTCCCACTTTGCAAACTACAAATGTGGAATTATTAGTGAAAAGATTCATTACGCTAAGTCTACAGTTGCTCAGTTTTGGATGTGATCAAATATAATGCCAGCTAACATCCATGGGAACATACAGAATTTCTGAATACAATATTCGCTATGTCATTTCAACGTAACATCATGACTTTTGCCAACTTTTCTCTATAATACTATAGATTTGGATTATTGAAATACAGCAAAAATTTGCGAATTATAAAATTGATATACTGTGCCACTCATTTTACTTTTTAAAACTAACTGTAACATATATATGAAGTAAAAAACTCATCACAGAAGTCTTCAGTTGCTCATTTATGGATAGATTTTAAATTGCTGTCTTCAAAATTTATTGCGCAAATACATTGAATCGCAGCAGATACCTGCGAACTCTGAAATTTCTGTGCATAAATATGTGTGTTAAGTATCACCCCCTATTTTTGATTATGAGAATGAGTAATAGAACATGGTTTAGCAAGTTTTAAAGTATTTCTTTTTAAATACTATTGAAGTTTGTATTACTGCGGTATGAAGCAAATACCTCCAAACTTTCATATTTTTGTGTCGCAACATGTGTGCCAATCATTTAAATTTTTTACTCCAACCGTAACATGTAATCTCAAAAATTCATCACAAACCTCTTCAGCTTTTCTAAATTCCTAAATTTTCCGTTGTCTATTTTATTCTGAGTTTTTAAACTTTTAAATTCATTCCTGAATTCTCCTGAAATTGTTTTTCTCCAAAACTAATGCAGATACCTTAAACGTCTTTGAATTCCGTTGCTCTGTTGAATTGAGTACGCTCAGTTTTTTTTGCTTCTTTGAGTTCTGACATAATAAATGTTTCTGGGTGCCTTTTTTCAGCAACTATCAAACTGTAGATAATTGGATCTCAGCGGCCACTTGCAAACTTTGGAAATATATTTCATCGGGGACACGTTTTGAATGACACGAAAATGTCTAGATTCAGAATGCAAAAGCAACATTTAAAAAGGGCCAATTCTGTTGGATTTGTTGTGTCTTGAATTTGATCTATCTTTCCTCTTTTCCTTTCTTTTTCCTAACGTTATCAGCCGAAAATCATATCTCGGCCCGCAACACGAATTGCTCCATGCTCTTGAGTTCCCAATGGACGAAACATATTAGAAGACAAGGAGAAAAATCACCAAAGTCCAAGAATAAACCTCTATCGAAATATTTTCAGTACAATTTCGACGAAAAATAGGTCTTTTTTCGTGAAAACCAACGTTATACGCCGAAAATTATAAACAATTCATAGATATTTAAACTAAAATCTTATAGTCATCTGAACATAAATAAGGATCTTTTGAGAAAAAAAACGTGATATCAAACCATAAACTTCCCCTAGGGAAAAAAAGGTTGGGACAAGTACATTGATGGTCCCTCGTTTGCTGATAATTCCACCCATAAAAAAAACTTTAAACAAAATTTTTTTTTAATTATAAAAAAAATTATTTCATAAAAAAAAATACAGAACAATTCGAAAAAATTTTACAAATCTTGAAAAAACGTTATTTTAAAAAAAAACTAATCTGCATCTATTTTTTAAAGTGTCAAAAGAATCAAATAACAAGTTAAAAATAATAAACCGAAAAATCATGCTTGAAATCATTTTGGAAACCGATGCCTCATTCTTCTTATTTGATTCGAACAATTAAATCAATTGAAAAAATTCCATCTAATTTACGTGCAGCATTAAAATTTATGATATCAATCGGTGGACAAGTATTTTATTAGTAACTCCAAATTTTGACATTATTAAATTGTTCTAAGAAGCTTTTAAATCGAAAAAAATGACATGAAAGCTAGTCATTTGTTACTCTATGGTGGCAGAGACTTATAAGAAAATCGATTCTTCTCAGACTTTCAGGATCCTCTGGTATTATTCACAAAATTCGACGTCGATTGGATCGATACAAATTATGTTTAAATATGTGTTAAAAGTACTTGTCCGGCCCATCACTATTCATTTAAATAAAAATCAATCATGAAAAAATGGAATTGTATGGCAGAATCCGGTTAAACATTTATTGAAATGCGATTCATTATTAGTTTAATGTTCTTAATAATAGTATAGGTTAGTTCTTATTCCGAATGGAATTCGTTCGCTGGAAGAATAAGTGGGAAGTAAAAATTGCCGTTATTGAATATAAACTGGAGAGTTATTTTGGAAGCTAAAACATATGTATTATGTACAATTTTTTTCATTTATCGATGCACAATAATATCCCTTGTATATTGCGAAACAATTTGTTTCCGTTTTTTATTAAATTAGTGCAATTAAGCAACAATTACTTGAAGATAATTCTCTCAATTCCCTCTACATGAATACTTGTGACTCATCAGTTCTAGACAAGCACGGATTTTTATTTGGATAAACAATTCGAACGAAAAGTGATGGGCCGGACAAGTACTTTTAACACATATTTAAACATAATTTGTATCGATCCAATCGACGTCGAATTTTGTGAATAATACCAGAGGATCCTGAAAGTCTGAGAAGAATCGATTTTCTTATAAGTCTCTGCCACCATAGAGTAACAAATGACTAGCTTTCATGTCATTTTTTTCGATTTAAAAGCTTCTTAGAACAATTTAATAATGTCAAAATTTGGAGTTACTAATAAAATACTTGTCCACCGATTGATATCATAAATTTTAATGCTGCACGTAAATTAGATGGAATTTTTTCAATTGATTTAATTGTTCGAATCAAATAAGAAGAATGAGGCATCGGTTTCCAAAATGATTTCAAGCATGATTTTTCGGTTTATTATTTTTTACTTGTTATTTGATTCTTTTGACACTTTAAAAAATAGATGCAGATTAGTTTTTTTTTAATTATATTATATTATATATTAATTATAATAAAATATTTATTATAATAATATTTTATTATTAATTAATATTAATAAATAAAATATATATTATATAATTATATACATATTTTATGCGCAAACCAGGAGCTGGTATTGCCCCCGCTGTGCGCCCATTCTCTGTCTCTCTCGCTCGGCGACGCAGAAGGAGAGGGGGTAGCCGCGTTCAGCGTAGTGCGTGACGTAGAGTGTGACAAAAGTAAGAAATCGTGCAAAGGACGTAAGTCCAAATGTAAACAAGCGTAACTTACGCCCCTCTGTCTCTAAGAAAATGAAAATCCCGAAATGATGGATTTTAAATCACTAACGTTACATATCTCAGGATCTACTGGACGGATTTACTTGCAACAAAGACCAATGGAAAGAGAAAAATCGAAAAAAAATCGTCACAAATTTTCAAGTTCTTTTATGAAATGGTTTATTTGTGAGAACCATTTGAAAATTCTGTGACGTCATAAAACCGGCATATTCGCGTATATAAGAGTAGCGGCAGGGCTCGCGCTGGCTTTTCTTTTGCGCTGCAGTTTTTCCTTTTAATACTTGGCGTCGAGCCGCTACCGCGTCTCTTGATGTATGATATCAATTGGAGGCCAAGTTTTTATTGATAATTTGAAATATTTATCGAACAAATCGCAAACTTTAATTGAAATTCATGATAATTATTTTCAAGAAAAAAGTTAATGAAAAAAAAGTCATAACGTTAGTTACGTGCAGTACTAAAATGAATTATATCAATTCGAGGTCAAGTGTTTATCAGTTATTCGAAATATAATCTCCGGCGACAAATGAGCGTTGAGAATCCTTGTCGGGCTCACAACGTTTTATCAAAATTACTAAAATATTAATGGAAATAAAATCATTAAAAGTTCACATGAAAGTCATTCGTTACTTCAACAAGATACACACTGTAAAGAATCGATTCCCCTCCGACTTTCAGGATCCCCTGGTATTATTCACAACATTCAACTTTGATTGGATCGGTACAAATTATGTACAAATACGTCTTAAACGTACTTGTCCGGCCCATCACTTTTTATTCAAATTGCTCATTCGAAAACAAATCAAAAACGAAGTTAATGCATGTGTTAATATTAAGGAACAGTAATTCCCGAGAAAATAATTTTCCTTCGAATCGCTCTTGTCAAAATGAAACGAAAATGAAAGATGAAGTTGATTAATCTATTTATATTATATGGAGTCATAATTCACAACAAAATCATTTTTCTTCAAATTCCAGGAATCCACGTGTCGTACTCGACTAGTGATATTTATCAAAATGTGTACGTGACTATAGAAAAAAAAACATTGCATGGCTGAGTAGGTTCGAAAATTTCTAGTAATGCGCCTGATTATTTCTCATTTTCATTGGTTCTTACCGAATGGTATGTGTTCACTGAAGAAAATCAGAAGTGGATATTGCTATACGAACTTGCGAACAATCAAGTTCAAATTACTTGGAGATATTATTTTTAATTCTATCCATTTTATTATATTTGTCATTATAGAACAGCCCTAATTTGTTTTCGAATGAGCAATTTGAATAAAAAGTGATGGGCCGGACAAGTACGTTTAAGACGTATTTGAACATAATTTGTACCTATCCAATCGAAGTTGAATGTTGTGAATAATACCAGGGGATCCTGAAAGTCGGAGGGGAATCGATTCTTTACAGTGTGTATCTTGTTGAAGTAACGAATGACTTTCATGTGAATTTTTAATGATTTTATTTCCATTAATTTTTTAGTAATTTTTGATAAAACGTTGTGAGCCCGACAAGGATTCTCAACGCTCATTTGTCGCCGGAGATTATATTTCGAATAACTGATAAATACTTGACCTCGAATTGATATAATTCATTTTAGTACTGCACGTAACTTCCGTTATGACTTTTTTTTCATTAACTTTTTTCTTGAAAATAATTATCATGAATTTCAATTAAAGTTTGCGATTTGTTCGATAAATATTTCAAATTATCAATAAAAACTTAGCCTCCAATTGATATCATACATTTTTATACTGCATGTAACTTGGATAGTTTATTTTTCAATTTGTCCAATATTTATGAATTTTTTTGAAAATTTTTTATTTTCCTTTACAGAATTTTTTCGATTGTTTTTTATTTTTGTTTAATTTTTTTGAAGTTTTCAATTTTTCGTTTATTATTTCTATAGAATTTTTTCCTGGTTCTGAATCTTTTTTCTATGTCATCCAGAAACAAGAGACCATCAATGTACTTGTCCCAACCTTTTTTTCCCTAGGGGAAGTTTATGGTTTGATATCACGCCTTTTTTCTCAAAAGTTCCTCATTTATGTTATGACGGTTATAGGATTTTAGTATAAATTTCTTTGAATTAATTGCTTAGTACATTTTTATAGATTCCATTCTCATACGAACATTTTTTATGGGATAATCTTTTTCATGAAATTATCAGCAAATAAGGGACCATCAATGTACTTTTCCCAATCTTATTTTCCCTGTGTATGATGTTCGGCTTATAAAGTTGGTTTCCACCATAAAAAACCAATTTTTCGTAAAAATTGTAGTGGAAATATTTCGTCACAAGTCTGCCCTTGAACTTTGGCGATTTTTTTCCTCATACTCTAATATGTTATGCCTATTAGGAACTCAACAGCATGGAGGAATCCGGGATGAGGCCCGAGAAATGAATTTCGGTTTATAATGTTGGTTTCCACGTAAAAGACCAATTTTTCTTCAAAATTGTACTGAAAATATTTCGGCACTGGTTTGGTCTTGGACTTTGGTGATTTTTCTCCTTGTCTTCTAATATGTTTTGTCTATTGGGAATCCAAGAGCATGAAGAAATACGTGTTGTGGGCCATAATATGATTTTCGGCTTATAACGTTGGTTTCCACGAAATAAGATCTATTTTTCGTCAAAATTGTACTGGAAATATTTCGTCACAGGTCTGTCTTTGGACTTTGGCTATTTTTTTCTTCTACTCTAATATGCTATGCTTATTGGGAATCCAAGAGAATGGTAGAAAGCGGGTTGGGGGCCGAGATATGATTTTCAGCTTATAACGTTGGTTTCCACGAAAAAGGACCTATTTTTCGTCAAAATTGTACTGGAAATATTTCGGCACTGGTTTGTTTTTCCACGTTGGTGATTTTCCCCCTTATCTTCTAATATGCTTTGTATAATAGGAACCCAAGAGAGTGAAGAAATGCGTCTCGTGGGCTGTAATATGATTTTCGGCTTATAACGTTGGTTTCCGCGACAAAAGATCTATTTTTCGTCAAAATTGTACTGGAAATATTTCGTCTCCTGTCTGTCCTTGGCCTTTCGCGATTTTTTCCAATTCTTCATACCAAGAAAGAACTGATGTAAAGATTTCCTTAATAGAACAGATTTTATTTATCCCTGTTCTTCAAAATTCAAATGAAAGATAGATCAAATTCATAACACGAAAAATCCAACAGATTTGCCCACTTTAAATGTCGCTTTTGCATTCTGAATCTAGAGATTTCATTTCATCCAAAACGTGCCCTCAATGAAATATATTTCCAAAGTTTGCAAGTGGCCGCTGAGGTCCAATTATCCACAGTTTGATAGTTGCTGAAAAAAAGTACCCGAAAACTTCTAACATTTATTATGCCAGAACTCAAAGCAGCAAAAAAAACTAAGCGAACTTAATTCAACAGAGCAACAGAATTCAAAGACGTTTAAGGTACCTGCATTGGTTTTGGAGGAAAACCATTTCAGGACAATTCAGAAATGAATTTAGAAATTCGAAAACTTTTCTAGATTACATGATACGGTTGGAGTAAATGATTTGAATGATTGGCACACATGCTGCAACACAGAAATATCAAAGTTTGGAAGTATTCGATGTATATCAGTCATACAAACTTCAATACTATTTGAAAAGGAACACTTAAAAACTTGCATTTACCTTACATATTACCATAATCAAAGATAAGGGGTGATCCGTCGCATATATATTTATCCACAGAAATTTCAGAGTTCGCAGGTATCTGCTGCGGTTCAATGTATCTGCGCAATGAGCTTCGAAGACAGCAATTTCAAATCTATCCATAAATGAGCAACTGAAGACTTTTATAATCAATTTTTTACTTCATATAGATGTTACAGTTAGAGTCAAAATGTAAAATGAATGGCACAGTATTTAAATTGTATAGTTTGCAGATTTTTGCAGTATTTTAATGATCCGAATCTACAGCATTATAATGAAAAGTTGTCAAAAGTCATGATGTTACATTAAAATGACATAGCGCACATTGCATTCAGCAATTCTGTAAGTTTCTGGGGATGTTGGTAGGCATCATATTTGATCGCATCCAAAACTGAGCAACAGTACACTTATCGAAATGAATTTTTTTTATAATTCCATATTTGTAGTTTGCAAAGTGGAAATACTCAACATACATGTCATTCTATACGTTTTGTTATCAAAATTTGTGTTTGCATACCGCATTCCTAAGATACGACTTTTCATATCATCAGCAAAAAAAGCATCCATAGGCTTTCTGGAAAAGTTTCCAAATTTATCACTCGTCAGACCTAATGGGAAAAGAATAACTACACACTATACCAAGACCAGATGTTTTTTTGAAAATCTGATTTACAAAATGTGTAATTCAAGATCATGGTTAGAAACCTCTCGAATCATGTTACCACAATCATCATGAAGGAGTAGAAAATCATAGGACACATATTAGGGAACGAATTAATAATATGAATCGATCCGCTGCAAACTGATGGGGTGGAAACAAGGATCGGAGAGGGCAGAGCCAAACTGAATATCAAGCAAAATATGGGGATGTTTAAAAATAATGACGACACAAGAAATAAATTAGAAAACATTTATTCAATTAAAGTTTCTAATATCCTTCTAACAGTTGTGTGTATTTTTGTTCTATTTATTCGTATATATAACCTATGTACACATGATATATAATCACGCCACTGACAATATATTCGCACTGGACAATATTTCTCGTATTCTGGTTTAATTGAAGGATTATTTCAGTTAACACTTATTTCCAATCGAACGAAATGATGAAATCTTGAAAAGTTTCGTTGACATATGCATCGCGCATTTTTTATATTCTTTTTCACACACACATCACAGACTACATTTACGCGGCCGCTTTGATACCGGTTTAATATATCACAAATAACAAAATAAATAGTAATATGCACTTCTTTAGATGACGAAAATTATTTTTTTATTGATCCCGCACGTACTTCGTAATGTCGAAACTCTGTTCATACGATCAAAAACTGACACATGGTTTGTACATTATTATATGTATATCGATGGAATTTATGACTGCTGTTACCAGCTGTGCTGCGCCGTGTGCTACGTTCTGAAGTTGACGTCAGATTTCCAATCATCAACAACTAATTTCAACAACCAATGACAACGTTTAAAAATGGATGTCGTCAGATCCAACCAATCAGAAACTCGAGAGCATCAAAGTGCCTTTGATTGTGTTGTAAATATAGATGCATAAATTCTAGAATGTGTTGGTAACTTTTGCATAATCTTGAGCCTGTGCAAAGTTTTTTCTCAGCAATTACGCCACCGATCATGCTGATTGTGAGTGGAATCGAAAGAGAATTTATTAAATTAATCTCCAGTTCAATTTTCAAAGCCTCAGATGACTCACAAGGAAAGGTTCTCTGCTGACGTCCTTCGATTTTGATGAAATTTAAATATGTTATTCTACATCAAAATCTAAAAGACACGTATTTTTTTTATCGGCGGAAAAACGTTTCTAGGGGTTGAAATCACCCTTCAAAGTTGAGACCTCCGAGGGGTACTTTTCAGGTTTCACCTATTTTCACCTGAGATAATAGAATGCACCCAAATGGATAATTATCTTAATGATAAACGATGAAAAATGCAACTGGTTTCATATCGGAGGGTTGCATAGGAAAAAAGTTATAGGGGTTGAAATTCACAAAATCGTTATAACAAAAAAAGTATTGCACCTATCTCGATGAACTTAATTGCATTTCGAAGAGGGCAAAAAAATAGTAGATACGGGTTTTTGCGTTTTTCTCGCAAATCAAGTTAAGGGGGTGAACTACCCCTATATATGTTTACATCAAATCTCAATAAAACGGCAGTAATTTTTGTTTTCCTTATTTCCTCTGGTCGTGATACGTTTTTCCTTATTGATAATTCTGACTGATTTATATTTGGCAATGAGATAACACAGGCATACGATGAGAGCTTACACATATTCGTTTCGGTAGATAAGACCAAGATTTGGGATGACGCATAGAAAAATTGCGTAGTCAAGTAAAAAAAAGAGAGCGTACAATATGCTTATACCTTTTATTGATAATATGTCAACAGCAATAAATAGAAGCGAATATATAATCGTATGCTCTATTAGCCGTTGTAAGTACTGCAGTAATGATAGTCATCGAAAAAGTGTTTAAAACATAGCGACTTCTTACACCAGGAACAGCGAACAATAGCAACATTTTCACATCCTGGAACTTCACAATGTGAGTTGCAAGAATCTCCAAATGCAAAGTCTACAGGATTTTCAAAATTGGCTGGTTTTTCTTCAATATAACCACTTTTGTACCAAGAATATTTGAAAAGATCGATATAACGTGGTGACGACAGTTGGTTATGAACGAGTGACTGCAGCTTTATGATATTATTTCTCAAATGCAAATCAATATTATAATTCATCAATAGACAAGTATCAGAAAAATGTCTAACAAAATTTTTCCATACTCGGAATCCAAAAACATCGAGGGGTTGGATTTTTCCGGTAGTTCCTTTAGGTATAATCATTACTTTGACATCTCTATTTGAAGGTTTTACATCAAGTACAGCTTGGGGACAGTGTCCAGTCCAAGAATCAATCAGTAATAAAGATTTTGAACCAATTTTCGGGAAAAACACATGCTGCAACCAAATTTTGAAATGATCTGAAATTAGAAAAACGTATTTTTTTCATTCGAAAAAATATCTATACACAAACAGTGGGTGTAATTTATGCCTGAAGTAAGCTTCCCAGACTTGGATACTTCTATGTACACATTATCTGGTCTGAAAAGCGTTTTCTCCACTATTGGACCAATCTTGCCGGTTGGTTCTTTTAAAACCAAAAATAGAGGAGATAGCAGTTTGCCGTCAGCTGATATAGTCGGCTGAATCGTATAACTGTGGGTCGTAGATGAGACTGATTGTACAAGACATTATACTTGCTTTTCTCCTTCGATTGCTAAAGTTCTTCCGGAATGCATTTCTAGCTGGAAGCCACTCTGATCTGCGTTGAATGTATTTGACAATTTGTATGTTGCAATATTTTGCTTTACGTCAAAGACAAATTTTTGAATTTGTTGTTCCAAGATTTCTCCATCTTCAATTGTTTTGGATGTAATGAACTTATTAATTTTTCTCGATACGATACGATGAGCCGCTTTAAATGATTTTATCCACTTAGGAGATGCTTTGAAACGAAAATCAGAATGCCCTATTTCTTTTTGAGCATGTAAGGCCCATTTTTTCAAATCGGAATCGTGCACTATTAAACCAGCATCCACAGCAGCTTTGAAATTTTCCAAAGTGTAACTACAAATTCGTGCTAATTTTTCTTTGTACGTCCCACCCTTGTTCGAATTGTGTGCCCACCGCTGCAACTGTCGTATAGATTGCACTCTCTTGAACTTTTGTTTAACACTGCCCAGACTTAAATTTCCTTTCTTCCCGCTGCGCCAATACTGAACGGCCCTTAATTTGTACTCGTAAGATAAATCTTCGTCATCACGAGTGCATGTATCAGGCGGAAGTTCTGGTTCATGCAAGGCGTTTGCCCACTCCTTATCTTCAACAATTTCCATTTCCCAATCCTTGAACGGTTCTTCAAAATCCAAAGAATTTTCTTCTACCATTTCAAAACCACTGTATTCGTTCATTGCAGTCAACAAAATATTTTCAAAGTTTTCTTTCAACTGTATTTCATCGTTATTCACTGGCGAATCCGGGAAATGCATGACTTCAAAAGTTGCGAGAAGCATTCTAATAACGTTCAAAGGATTTATCTTCATTTTGATTAATACTTGCAACTTCGTTTTAAATAGTCTCGAATTGTAAGGCACTTCTTTCGTGTAGAATAAAAATAACCGACTGTGGTGAATATATTCCGCGATCGCAGTTTTATCACTGCTTCCGCGTCGTATTACAAATCTAATTTTGGGAGCGAGTCACAGACTGAACAGAGATGACTTCCAAATAACACCGTCAAGTAAAGGGACGGGGGGGGGGGAGTTGATGATAACTTGAATTGATGATAACTATAGAAATGTGTCAATATTTACCGAATTTTTGTGAAAAACATAAGGAATAGATATTTTTGGAATTTGTCTTGGGGGTTATTCAATATTAACTAATAAAAAAAATTGTTATCTGTAGAAGTTATCCCATCAGTAATTTTTGGCGGGAAAAAGTGAATTCTTTCAAACTATGGATGTGATAGAATTTTCAACCGAAAAATTTGATGTTCTCGCATTTTTCTTGCTCAATTAGGTAAAATCCATTGTTTAAATAAATTTTGAATAGAATCTTCTAAGTATAACTAGAAGAGTCAGATTGCCTTCAAATGAAAAATAAACCATAAGGATTGGACGCATACTTTAGGTTCTATAACTTTCACTAGTTATGAAAATGTAATTTCGAGAAAAATCTATCCATCATTTAAGATGTAAATATTGAAAATGTGAAGGAAAAACGTATCACGACCAGAAGAAATAAGGAAAACAAAAAATTACTGCCGTTTTATTGAGATTTGTTGTAAACATATATAGGGGTAGTTCACCCCCTTAACTTGATTTGCGAGAAAAACGCAAAAATCCGCATCTACTATTTTTTTGCCCTCTTCGAAATGCAATTAAGTTCATCGAGATAGGTGCAATACTTTTTTTGTTATAACGATTTTGTGAATTTCAACCCCTATAACTTTTTTCCTATGCAACCCTCCGATATGAAACCAGTTGCATTTTTCATCGTTTATCATTAAGATAATTATCCATTTGGGTGCATTCTATTATCTCAGGTGAAAATAGGTGAAACCTGAAAAGTACCCCTCGGAGGTCTCAACTTTGAAGGGTGATTTCAACCCCTAGAAACGTTTTTCCGCCGATAAAAAAAAATACGTGTCTTTTAGATTTTGATGTAGAATAACATATTTAAATTTCATCAAAATCGAAGGACGTCAGCAGAGAACCTTTCCTTGTCAGGAGTTTCGTAATTGAACAAAATGACATGCCAATTTTACCCCCACCACCGCGAATCGTTTTATTCAGAGAAAAGATAGTCTCGGCGAGCTCGGGCCAGCAGACGACAGGGCTGTCAATGTACTTGTCCCGAGACTCTACCGAGTCTTCTCTTGATATATCGATGTGACGAGCATTTTTGTCTCGTATGCGAATATTTTTCCAGAGATAGCTTTAATCGAATTTTCAATTTTCTGATCTCAGGATATATAGTTCTTATTTTTATTTTTCGAACTTAGCGTGATTGTGGTTAGTTTACGTTAATTTGATTCGCAAAACAAGATTGCAGAACTTTTGAGAAAAAAGACGTGTTATAAAACCTCCAAAATTTCCCTAGGGAAAAAAAACGTTGGGACAAGTACATTGATGGTCTCTTGTTTCCTGACCATATCACGAAAAATTTTTAAAAAATCCATAAAAAAATTATGAAACCAACTGCAAATAATTTCAACAGAACAATTCGAAAAAAATTTGACAAATCCTGAAAAAACATCACATTGAAAAAAAATACGAATCTGTAATTATTTTGTAAAGTGAAAAAAATTCAAATAAAACATGAGAAATAAAAAACCGAAATATCGCGCTTGAAAACATTTTGAAAAACGATGCCCCATTCTTCTTATCTTATTCTAACAACGAAATCAATCGAATAAAAAATTCGATCTAAATTATTTGCAGCATTAGAATTTATGATATCAATTCGAGGCCAAGTATTTTCTAATAAATTGAAATAAGTTACCACTTGAGTTACGTGCAGCACTAAAATTCATGATATCATTCGGGGACAAGTAATTTATGAGTAACTCCAAATTTCAACATTATGAAATTGTTTTAAGAAGATTTTAAATTAAAAAAAAACACATGAAAGCTAAAGTCATTTGTTACTCCACGGTGACAGAGACTTATAAGAAAACCGATTCTTTCAGGATCTTCTGGTATTATTTACAAAAATTTGACGTCGATTGGATTAATACAAATTATATTTCAATATGTGTTAAAAGTACTTGTCCGGCCCATCACTTTCCATTCAAACGGCTCATTCAAATAAAAATCATGCAAGACATTATTCCATGTGTTACTTTTCTGGAACTAGGATTAATCCCAGCGCCACGCGCCTGCCTTAAATCGGACATCCAACTATGCTCGGCGGCAACTATCTCTTGGCGAATCATGGTATCAATAAATAAAATCATTGCAATGGATAGAGGCTTCACGTTTCGTTAAATGGAAATTGTTTTTTTTTTTTTTTAAAAAAAAAGGACAGCAATTTACTTGGGAATGACTTTTCTTCGAATTTTAGGAAATGCTCGTGTCATACTCATCTTTTGACGTTACTTTTAAGGTTGATCCTCTGCGACAGCCCCAACCAAAAGTTATGTACTGTCAGCATATTAAAAGGTTTGATAATTCGTTCGGATCGTAATCAATAACTTTGTAAAGACCCTATATACGTACTCGGTGCCAGCAGATATAGTACAAATATCATTTGCTTTCGTAAAATTTATTCTAAAAGTATTTTTGATCCGACATCGTGAGTAAATTTTTTGACGGAACTATCCAGGTTACGCTTCAACATACAGAAAAGGTTGTCTATACAGACGACATTCGCTTGTTCGCTTGCAAAATATATCGTATGCAGCCTAAACCTTCGTACTTCCCGAGGCTATATCTGTCAAACTAGATGGTCAATCACCTTGATTTTTTTTCACAATATCTGTGATATCCTGCTCTAGCTCCTCCTCGTTTTTTATAAACTTCCTAATTTTAGTACTAGCGGCAGAATTAATAATGTGCCGTTTGCTTATGCATGGTCCATATGTTACGTGTTAATTGAGTCAACTTCAATCACATATATCTCGGGTTCGGGATGGTGAAACTTGTTAAAATTTTATAGAGGTGTTGTTCATATGTTAAACAATACGTATGCCAAATTTAAATAATTTCCTAATTTAACTGTCTCGTGGAGGAACCACCTTAACCGGGTACAATTGTGATGTAGGAAATTAAAAAACAAAATTGTACGCCCGTATCCACTCGAAAATTTATGGAAATATAATTCATTATCTGTTTCAGAATATATAGAGTATATTACCAAAAATTTCGTTTGCAATATTTTTAAATTAATGCAATTAGGTCAAAATTACTTAATTTTTAGAGGACGGGAAGTTTTCAGTTCAAATAGAAATATTTCAAATCGTGTAATTCATATATAAATCGAATGTATACCTCAGGACGAGTCTCCCACCAAGCAAGTAGTCCCTAAAGGGACCAATGAAGTCCTCTAAACGTTAGAGGTAATTTTCTCAATTCCCTCTGTATGCATACTTGTAATCCATCCGTTTTGAAAGAGACCTGATTTTTATTTGAATGAGCAATTTCAATGAAAAATGATGGGCCGGACAAGTATTTTCAACACATATTTAAACATAATTTGTACCGATCCAATCGACGTCGAATGTTGTGAATAATACCAAGGGAACCTGAACGTCTAAGAAGAATCAATTTTCTTATAAGTCTCTATCACCACAGAGTAACAAATGACTTTATCTTTGATGTAACTTTTTTGGATTTGAACGCCTTTTAGAACAATTTTATAATGTCGAAATTGCGAATTACTAATAAAATACTTGTCCACTAATTGATATCATTAATTTCAGTTTTTCACTTAACTCAGATGGTAACGTTTTTGATTTATTAGATCTTTCTCAAGTTCCTGATGGTTCCCTAAGGTATGATTATTGCGAATTACCATTAAATACTTGGCCTCGAATTGATATCACAAATTTTAATACTGCACGTCACTTAAATGGAAATTTATTTCAATTTGTTTAGATGTTAAAATAAGATGAGGCTTCGGTTCCCAAAATGTTTTCAAGCATGATTTTTCATTTCTCACGTTTTATTTAAATTTTTTTTCACTTCACAAAATAATTACACATTTCCAATTTTTTTTTAATATAATGTTTTTTAATGATTTGAAAATTTTTTCTGAATTATTGTGTTGACATTTTTTTTGTATGATTTTTTTTTTATATTTTTTGTGAAAATTCATCAGGAAACAAGGGAGCATCAATGTACTTGTCCCAATCTTTTTTTTTCCCAGGTGAATTTTTGAGATATATTATTCGTAATATCAAACAGGAGTTGTTTTACCATCATTCATCACAAAAGCCTCCGAGATCGAATACGAGGCTCTTCCTTTACTATGTCCCTGAAATGTAAAAATAAATTATGAAGTAGTATCTGCTGTTCTTCTTACTTATAGACCTGGCCTTGGCAAAGAGAATGTTCGGTTGCTTATCACTTACGTGTTCTATTCCATAAATATTGTATAACTAATTATAGTTACGTGTAACTACTGGATATGTTAACATTCCCTCTACGGTTTCAATGTCCTCAATTATGATTGTCTTGTTTAAGAACGTATCAGCAAATGTATCGGTGGATCAGTAAATATTCACACAGTCTTCTTTTATCCATTGCTGTAACAAATACGTTCAGTGGTGGGGTCCGGTATATCAACCTTAATTGAACGAGATTGTAGGATAGTAAGTAATGTTGAACTGTCTAGAAACGTATGTTGATCGTAGATTTCAAATCAATAGAGTCGAATTCAGAGAACTAGTTCATTACAACCATTGAATCAATGTTGACCTGATATTACAGTTTATCTTAGAAATATTCAAGCTCTGGACCAAAAGTGTAAATTCGATCTCGGAAAATACCTAGGATTCTCGATTTTGTTTGTGATTATAATAACGATGGAACTCCATGAAATGGTATGTGAAAATATTGAAGATCTCATTGCGTATCGATTTTTGTTCATATATGTATATTTTATAAATTTTTACCCCTTTTCGACATTCATAAAATGTGCTCATGTTAGAGCCGGTTAAATGCAATGCGTTTCGGTATACATAGCTATAGATTGAAAATGCGTTACTTATAATGTTTGTTTGCTATGTGTCTAAAATACCCGCAAGACATTCAACAATATGAGCAGCTATGTTCTCGATCCTTGAGTCATTATAGTGTCTCGAGAAAATAATACGAATAAGGAAGTTTTGCAAAGCACGCTCATTGAGACCACTCTTACCCATCAAGTTATTGAAAATTGTTCCATTTATAAATCATCTAGCGATCGCTTCTTCAAGTGAGATGCAAATTAAAATGATGTCTTATTTATATGCATTATTGTTTCACAGATTCAAGCTGATTTTTTATTAAATTTTGCATAAAAAACGTTGCATTTCATGAATAAGAAATTTGAATACAAAGTGAAGGGATGGGAACAAGTACTTTTAATACATATTGAAACATGATTTTATAATGTTGAAATGAAATAATATACACAACGATTTGAAGTTTGTGAATATTGATAGTTAATAATTATAAAAAAAGTGGGTTCACATCGTTAAAAATATTGAAAAGCAACATTTTGAGATTTTTTGTGTTACTTGATTTCAATTTGCATTAGTAATTTATACAAAAGTCCTAACATAGCCAAGGATTCTTAACCCTTATTCAAACACTACTTTATAACGTCAAAATTTTAAGTTAAAAAATTATAGTGCTCAAGTAATTTCACCTGATTAGGTTACGACTTTTTTTCTATTCTTTAAGTCGTTCTCAAGAATAACTCCAAGTCGTATTTTTTTCCCATGGATATCGTCAATTTCTTGGTTCGGGTGCCTGAGTCGTCCTGTAGGAATTAATATTCCGGTTTACCAATGAATACTTAAGCACCAATTGATATAAATTTTGATGCTGCGCGTAATTTGGATGTTAATTTTTCAGCACATCTAGTTGATACTTCTTGTTTTTTTTCACCTTTTAAAATAGATTTCAGTAAGGTTCACGAATATTTTTTTTTTTTCAATTTTTGTGATTTAATTCGAGATTATCAATGTACACGTCCCATTCTTTTCCCGAGAGGAAATTGTTATAGTTCGATATCAAACCTCTTTTTTATGGCCGTTTTAAGCAATATAAAAGGATTTTCAGTAAGACTCTTTGAAACTTGAAAATTTTTTAATGTGATGTTCAAAAATCTTTGTTTATTGTAATAATTTTCATCAAGTTTTCGGCATTTTATAATGATTTTGAAACTCCTTAAATGTTTCAAACTAAATCCCTTCATTTTTCTTGGCGTTTTTGAGTTTGCACCATTTTTGGTTTTGCACGATTTTTTGAGATTAAAATGATTTTCAGCAAGGTTTATCAAGAGACTCGGTAGAGTCTCGGGACAAGTACATTGACAGCCCTGTCGTCTGCTGGCCTGAGGCTCTCGCCGAGACTATCTTTTCTCTGAATAAAACGATTCGCGGTGGTGGGGGTAAAACTGGCATGTCATTTTCTGGCATTGCGGAGCTCAAGAGATGTTTTGTTAAGCGAAAATTAGTTTGGAGACTAAATTTCAAAATCTCTTTCGAATGAGCCCGAAACCAACACGATCAGTAGCGTAATTGCTGAGAAAAAACTTTGCACAGGCTCAAGATTATGCAAAAGTTACTAACACATTTAGAAATTTGACATGTCTGTATATAATACCATCAAAGGCCTCATGTCCCTCGGTCTAACTTCGCGGCGGTGTCGCGGACTGACGTCACATGCCGAGAGCTCGAAAGTCACCAGCCGAAGTTTCACGTCATATTGACGTTTGGGGTTATGATGTTACGAAGTGCGTGCGGGATAACTAAAAATAATTTTCGTCATCTAACGAAGTGCATATTACTATTTATTTCGTTAAATTTTGTGATATACTAAACCAGTATCAAAGCGGCCGCGTAAATGTAGTCTGTGATATGTGTGCGAAAAAGGATATAAAAAAAGCGCGATGCATATGTCAACGAAAACTTCAAGATTTCATGATTTTGTTCGACTGGAAATAAGCGTTAACTAAAATAATCTTTCAATTAAAACAGAGTGCGAGAAATATTGTCCAGTGTAAATATATCGTCAGTAGGCTAGGTTATATATATGAAGGCGTCAGATTATATATATGAATAAATACAACAAAAACACACAGAACTGTTAGAATGATGTTGTAAACTTTAATTGAATAAATGTTTTCTAATTTATTTCTCATGTTTCCCATATTTTGCTTCATATTCAGTTTGGCTCTGCCCTCTCCGATCCTTATGTTCACTCCATCGGTTTGCAGCGGATCGATACATATCATTAATTAATTGCTTAATATGTGTCCTATGATTTTCTACTATTTCTTCATGCTGATTGTAGTAACGTGATTCAAGAGGTTTCCAGCTATGATCATCAATCTCACATTTTGTACATCAGATTCTCAAAACAGTTTCTGGTCTTGATATAAGTGTAGTTATTCTTTTTCCACCTGGTCTGTCGAGTAACAAATTTTGAAACTTATTCCAAAAAGTCTTTGGATGCTTTGTTTGCTGATCATATGAAAAGTCGAATCTTTGGAATGCAGTAGGCAAACACAAATTTTGACAACAATACTTATGAAATGACATGTATGTTGAGTATTCCCACTTTGCGAACTACAAATGTGGAATTATTAGTGAAAAGATTCATTACACTAAGTCTACAGTTGCTCCGTTTTGGATGCGATCAAATATAATGCCTGCTAACATCCATGGGAACATACAGAATTTCTGAATACAATGTTCGGTATGTCATTTCAACGTAACATCATGACTTTTGCCAACTTTTCTCTATAATACAATAGATTTGGATTATTGAAATACAGCAAAAATCTGCGAATTATAAAATTGATATACTGTGCCACTCATTTTACTTTTCAAAACTAACTGTAACATATATATAAAGTAAAAAACTCATCACAGAAGTCTTCAGTTGCTCATTTATCGATAGATTTTAAATTGCTGTCTTCAAAATTTATTGCGCAGATACATTGAATCGCAGCAGATACCTGCGAACTCTGAAATTTCTGTGCATAAATATGTGTGTTAAGTATCACCCCCTATCTTTGATTATGAGAATGAGTAATAGAACTTGGTTTAGCAAGTTTTAAAGTATTTCTTTTTAAATACTATTGAAGTTTGTATTACTGCGGTATGAAGCGAATACCTCCAAACTTTCATATTTTTGTGTCGCAGCATGTGTGCCAATCATTTAAATTTTTTACTCCAACCGTAACATGTAATCTCAAAAATTCATCACAAACGTCTTCAGCTTTTCTAAATTCCTAAATTTTCCGTTTTCTATTTTATTCTGAGTTTTTCAACTTTTAAATTCATTCCTGAATTCTCCTGAAATTGTTTTTCTCCAAAACCAATGCAGATACTTTAAACGTCTTTGAATTCCGTTGCTCCTGTTGAATTAAGTACGCTCAGTTTTTTTTGCTTCTTTGAGTTCTGACATAATAAATGTTTCCGGGTGCCTTTTTTCAGCAACTATCAAACTGTAGATAATTGGATCTCAGCGGTCACTTGCAAACTTTGGAAATATATTTCATCGGGGACACGTTTTGAATGACACGAAAATGTCTAGATTCAGAATGCAAAAGCAACATTTAAAAAGGGCCAATTCCGTTGGATTTGTTGTGTCTTGAATTTGATCTATCTTTCCTCTTTTCCTTTATTTTTCCTAACGTTATCAGCCGAAAATCATATCTCGGCCCGCAACACGCATTGCTCCATGCTCTTGAGTTCCCAATGGACGAAACATATTAGAAGACAAAGAGAAAAATCACCAAAGTCCAAGAATAAACCTCTATCGAAATATTTTCAGTATAATGTCGACGAAAAATAGGTCTTTTTTCGTGAAAACCAACGTTATACGCCGAAAATTATAAACAATTCATAGATATTTAAACTAAAATCTTATAGTCATCTGAACATAAATAAGGATCTTTTGAGAAAAAAGACGTGATATCAAACCATAAACTTCCCCTAGGGAAAAAAAAGGTTGGGACAAGTACATTGATGGTCCCTCGTTTGCTGATAATTCCACCCATAAAAAAAACTTTAAACAAAATTATTTTTTAATTGTAAAAAAAAATTATTTCATAAAAAAAAATACAGAACAATTCGAAAAAAATTTTACAAATCTTGAAAAAACGTTATGTTAAAAAAAAACTAATCTGCATCTATTTTTTAAAGTGTCAAAAGAATCAATTAACAAGTAAAAAATAATAAACCGAAAAATCGCGCGTGAAATCATTTTGGAAAGCGATGCCTCATTCTTCTTATGAGATTCGAACAGCTAAATCAACTGAAAAAAATTCCATCTAATTTACGTGCGGCATTAAAATTTATTATATTAATTCGAGGCCAAGTATTTTCTAATGAATTGAAAAAAGTTACCATTTGAATTACGTGCAGCACTAAAATTTATGATATCAATCGGTGGACAAGTATTTTATTAGTAACTCCAAATTTTGACATTATTGAATTGTTCTAAGAAGCTTTCAATTCCAAAAGAATCACATGCAAGCTAGTCATTTCTTACTCTATGGTGGCAGAGACTTATAAGAAAATCGATTCTTCTCAGACTTTCAGGATCCTCTGGTATTATTCACAAAATTCGACGTCGATTGGATCGATACAAATTATGTTTAAATATGTGTTAAAAGTACTTGTCCGGCCCATCACTTTCCGTTTAAATTGTTTATCCAAATAAAAGTCAGAGCTTGTCTAGAACTGATGGATCACAAGCATTCATGCAGAGGGAATTGAGAGAATTATCTTCAAGTAATTTTTACTTAATAGCACTAATTTAATAAAAAACGGAAACAAATTATTCCGCAATATAGAAGGGATATTATTGTGCATCGATAAATGAAAAAAATTGTACATAATGTATATGTTCAAGCTTCCAAAATAACTCTGCAGTTTACATTCGATGCGGGCAATTTTTACTTCCCACTTATTCTTCCAGCGAACGAGTTCCATTCGGAATAAGAACTAACCTATACTATTATTAAAAACATAAAATTAATAATGAATCGCATTTCAACAAACTTTTAACGAGATTCTGCCGTGCCATTTCGTTTTTTTATGATTGATTCTTTATTGAATGAATAGTGATGGGCCGGACAAGTACTTTTAACACATATTTAAACATAATTTGTATCGATCCAATCGACGTCGAATTTTGTGAATAATACCAGAGGATCCTGAAAGTCTGAGAAGAATCGATTTTCTTATAAGTCTCTGCCACCATAGAGTAAGAAATGACTAGCTTGCATGTGATTCTTTTGGATTTGAAAGCTTCTTAGAACAATTCAATAATGTCAAAATTTGGAGTTACTAATAAAATACTTGTCCACCGATTGATATCATAAATTTTAGTGCTGCACGTAATTCAAATGGTAACTTTTTTCAATTCATTAGAAAATACTTGGCCTCGAATTAATATAATAAATTTTAATACCGCACGTAAATTAGATGGAATTTTTTTCAGTTGATTTAGCTGTTC
Organism: Venturia canescens; assembly: GCF_019457755.1. Lineage (NCBI taxonomy): Eukaryota > Metazoa > Arthropoda > Insecta > Hymenoptera > Ichneumonidae > Venturia > Venturia canescens. The sequence goes on from NC_057422.1 coordinate 29,016,375, forward strand.
GAATCTCATAAGAAGAATGAGGCATCGCTTTCCAAAATGATTTCACGCGCGATTTTTCGGTTTATTATTTTTTACTTGTTATTTGATTCTTTTGACACTTTAAAAAATAGATGCAGATTAGTTTTTTTTTAACATAACGTTTTTTCAAGATTTGTAAAATTTTTTTCGAATTGTTCTGTATTTTTTTTTATGAAATAATTTTTTTTTACAATTAAAAAATAATTTTGTTTAAAGTTTTTTTTATGGGTGGAGTTATCAGCAAACGAGGGACCATCAATGTACTTGTCCCAACCTTTTTTTTCCCTAGGTGTATTTTTCTTGACTTAAAATTTTTTTTCCAATTCAAAACTTGATTTACAGTAAGGTTTATGATATTTTTCATTAATACAGGGGAGATGACTGTAAAGGACGATTCTAGGGACAAGTCGATTATAATAAACCAAGAATTTTCGAAAACAATTGGAAACGCTATCGCTCCGGTAAAGAGTCCCTGGCAGCAACTCGTCATAACATGAATGTACTTGTCTTTGAGTTGTTGCCGCGATTCTAGATATCCAAACCACGGAATGTAGACTTACGCTAGGTTGCTATTATATTCATTGTAACCTCTCAATCATTCATGTGTCTCAACGCGTTGGAACGACATGTCGGACAGGAAGAGTAGAGAATTTTCCAATAGATCTGTACCCGGATTCTGTCGTACAATTTCGTTTCTTTATGATTGATTTTTATTTGAATGAATAGTGGACAAGTACTTTTAACACATATATAAACATAATTTGTTTCGATCCAATCGACTTCGAATTTTGTGAATAATACCAGAAGATCTGCCACTATACAGTAACAAATGACTTAAGCTTTCATGTGATTTTTTTGGATTTAAAAACCTTCTAGAACAATTTTATAATGTTGAAATTTAGAGTTACTCATAAATGCTTATCTTCCGATTGATATCATTAGTGCTGTACGTAACTCAAGTGGTAACTTTTTTTCAGTTATTAGAAAATATTTGGCCTCGCATTGATATAAATTTTAATGACACAAGTAACTGGAATGGATCTTTTTATTTTATTGATTTAGTTGTTAGAATAAGATAAGAAGAATAGGGCATCGTTTTTCAAGATATTTTCAAGCGCGACATTTCGGTTTTTTTTTCATGTTTGATTTGAATTTTTTTCACTTTACAAAATAATAATAGATTTATATTATTTTAAATGTAATATATTCAAGATTTCATAATTTTTTTTATGGAATTTTTTTTACATTTTTCGTGATAGGAATGTAATATATTTAATTTTTTTCCGCGGTTTAAAATGAGTTTAATTGCGAAGTTTAAGAATTTAAGTTTACATTTCTTGAGGTTTAATGCGAAAACGGGCGCTCATTAATGTACTTCTCCGAATTTTTTTTCATCGAGAAGTGATTCTTATGGTTTGATATCAAATCTTTGTTCTGCGGTAGTTTTAAACGATATCGAATGTTTTCCAAGAAGGTTTGCAAAAGTTTTTGAATATTTTCATGCGATGTTTAAAAAAAATTCGCCAATTATTTCCGTCAAGTTTTGTTGATTTTATAACGATTTTGATATTCTCTGAATGTTTGAAGTGATCCTCTCAATTTTTCGACGATTCCAAATGTTTTCACAATTCCGTGAGATTGAAATCATTCTCCATAAAGTTTATGATTTTTGTCCATAATCGTTGAATTTGTTCTCCTTATTGATAAATTCTGTTTTCAATTTTTTTGTTGAAATCGTTGTTAATAAAAAAGAACATGAAGACTTTTCAGTAAAACAAATTGTTTAATTGATTTTCTTCAAGATTTGACAGAAAAGGAGAGAGATGATGATGATGATGATGATGATGATAAAGCGTTTATCAAGAGACTCGGCAGAGTCTCGGGACAAGTACATTGACAGCCCTGTCGTCTGCTGGTCTGAAGCTCTCGCCGAGACTATCTTTTCTCTAAATAAAACGATTCGCGGTGGTGGGGGTAAAACTGGCATGTCATTTTCTAAAATTGCGGAGAAGATGTTTTTAAAAGCGAAAAGTAGTTTGGAGACTAATTTTCACAATCCCTTTCGAATGAGCCCGAAACGAACACGATCAGCGTGATTGCTGAGAAAAAACTTAGCACAGGCTCAAGATTATGCAAAAGTTACTAACACATTTAGAAATTTGACGTGTCTGTATATAATACCATCAAAGGCCTCTGTACCTGAGGCAAACTTCGCGGCGGTGTCGTGGACTGACGTCACATGCCAGCACCTCCATCCCGTCGCTATATAGATTAACCGAGATATTATGAAAAAGGGTTATGTTGTTTTGACAATATGAAGTTCGGGATGCGTGTATCGTGTGCTGGATAAATTCGTGGTGATCGGTTAATTGTGTCATCCTTTCCTATCGTGAATTGTTTCTAAACATAGATTTATTTGAATGAATCATTGGTTGAATGTAAATTAATTCCAATAAATTTTTTAAAACTTTTATTAAATAAAAATGTCGTTCAATCCAATGTATTTTGGTCATATTCTCTTACATTTAGTTTGGCCGTGCCCTCCAGTCTTTTTTGTCCACCTATTTAGCTTACAGTGTATCCATACCAATTTCTGTTCATTCTCTGGACTATATGTATGTTGTGTATTTCTATTTCTTCTCATTGAGTTCATCAACATAGTTTGAAGATTTATGACAATAACTGTCGTTCGATCTGATCGCTTGTTTATACACCCGAGTTTGAAAAAAATCTTTGTACCAAGTAAATGCACAGATATTTACTTGAGTTGTTACATGATGAATTTTGAAGTTTATTTCAATAAGACATTGGGTGATTTGTTCCTCGTGATATCAAAATTTGTATCTTGGAAATGCAATGGGCCCCTGAAGTTTAACAACATGATGAAGCTACACATATATTGAGTATTTCCGCACCATGTTTGCGATTGGCATTATCAGTGGAAAAATTCATGTTCGCAAGTCTACACTTGATCATTTTTGGATGCGATCAAATATTTTATTTATGTATAACCATGGAGACATACAAAATTACTCCATTTTGCTTACTGCTTCAATATGCACCATATTTTTCACTTTTTTTTCTTAAATGTGTAATAATCACGTTCAAAAATGTGGGTCAAGAAATTCTGAAATGTTTTTCTCTATACTATCAAAGTTTGTATTACTGGTATGCAGCGAGTACCTGTAAACTTTGATCACACCAAAAACAGCAAAAATGCTGTAAAAAACAAAAAGTTGTTAATAAATGAAACCTATGAAAAGCATTAATAGTCAAATACATCCCCGAAAGTAGCCTCATAAAAAGTTGATTAATAAATCCCCGAAAGTAGCCCCACAAAAAGTTGTTAAATTAATGAAACCTATGAATAAAAAGCATGAATAATCAAATACATTAAACCCATTAACCTTCAATGAATATTTTTTAAATTATTTGAAAGTATAGTTGTTTGACGCAAAAAAATCCGATGACAATAAAAGTTAAACATAATTAAAAAAAAAAAAAAATTCCGATACGAAACAAACTTCAAAGGAAATAAAAATTGATTGAAAAATAACGGTAATTATGCAGTTTGGCTACTTTTCCGAAAATCATCGGAAGAAATTTTTTTTTTAGCATGGACGGCTTCGATTAGTTACCATTGATGATATTTCGTCGGGGGAGGCTAACATTTTCCATAAAAACCATGTGTTATGGGGTTTTGAAGTTATTGGAAAAATATGATGAAATATGGTATATTTGAATATTTTAGAGTTCACAACAGGACGGGGAACTCCTAAGTAGTCTGACATACGCGCCAAATCCCCGCATTTTTCCAACAACTTCAAAACCCCATAACTCATGGTTTTTATGGAAGATGTTAGCCTCCCCCGACGAAATATCACGTACTATAGTCCAATCAATAACTTCGAGAAGAAAAAGAAAAATTCCATTGATTTTCGGAAAAGTAGCCAAACTGCATAATTACCAAAATAACAATTTGATTGAAGGAAAAAAAATAATTAAAATAATAATTTAACTGAAAAAAAATTTCACTGAAAAAAAATGAAAAGAAAAAAATGGACCGAAGTACTTAGCGACTTTGTGGTAATGATCAATACATTATAATATGAATTTTGTGAACAAACACTCGCCAAGTACTTCGGTCAATTTTTTTCTTTTCATTTTTTTTCAGTCAAATTTTTTTTCAATTAAATTATTATTTCAATTATTTCTTTTTCTTTCAATCAAATTTTTATTTTTCAATCGTTTTTTTTTCGTTTAAAGTTCGTTTCGTATCGGAATTTTCTTTTTTTTAAATTATTTCTTACTTTTATTGTTATCGGATTTTTTTGTGTTGAACAACTATACTTCCAAATAATTTTAAAAATATTCATTCGAGGTTAATTAGTTTAATGTATTTGATTATTCATGCTTTTCATTCATCGGTTTCATTAATTTAACAACTTTTTGTGGGGCTACTTTCGGGGATTTATTAATCAACTTTTTATGAGGCTACTTTCGGGGATGTATTTGACTATTGATGCTTTTCATAGGTTTCATTTATTAACAACTTTTTGTGAGGCTACGTTCGGGGGAAGTAAATGTACTTGTCTCACTTTTTTACAGCATTTTTGCTGTTTTTGGCGGGGATTTGTCGACTTTTTCTATGGAATTTATAGCTCGTGTATTAGAACGATCAGCAATTTTCCCTGTGTTATAGCAAAGTATGACAAAATTTAGTCTAAAATAATTTGCTCATGAAATAGTTGCTTGATAAAAAACTTATTTTTTAGTTTGTTCCGAAAAAAAATGTAAGCATTTTTAGCCTTCCTCGACCAACTTCTTTTCTCAATTTTAGCATCATCGGAAAAAATCCATGAAGAAGCACATATTCTCAACATACTTGTATAATGACCTTCGAAAACGGTTTGACCGTGGTGAAATATGGCACTTTTAATTTTATATTTTTGGTCACCAATGAAAATTGTAGTAGACGGAATACTTTTGATACTATAGTCAATTTTCGAAAATTGTAAGGTTTTTTCGTGCACAGACATTGTTGAAAGTTGTAGAATTAAAACTCGTTTAGCCGCTGCTAAATCAATTTTTGTCATAAGTTTACTCATTTCACCACAAGAATTACATTGACCTTCAGTCGAACGCCATTGAGAGAATGTGTGTTCAATTATTCCTTGCAAAGTTAAGGCTTTCTTAACACATGGTACGGTCAGCACGAGTATATTATTTGGTTGCTCTTCCGTCTTCGTGTACTGACAACCCTGACATCGAATCGTAATTGTTAATTTATGTTCAATAACATCTTTAATAACACAATTCTTGCTGCATACGCCAATGAAGATTCCTGAAGCATCGTGCTGTTTTTTTTTTTTAATGAATGACCCACCTACATATTCCCTCACGGCTAATGAGCTTGATAATGTATTTCGTTCTACATAAGCACGAAGTAAAAGTGTTAATGGATTTTCTTCTGATTTGCCATTCCTTACGAGTTCTTCTCGGAGTGGTTGACAATGAAACATGCAATGTATGATAGCATTGGCATAACATGAAACACCATCCACAGTTGAAAGGCCATTGATTTTCCGGGTACTGATTTTTGTTTCAGTCGGTGGTTCTTGATATTCCATTACATTCTTGGGTATCGCCCAAAGTAAATCCGGTACTTTTGTAGCTCGTTCTGTAGAGAATTTTATTAAGGCAAGGTCTGGGCGATACTTCTGTCTCAAACGATTATATTCGATTACAGCTAATTCATCTGCTTTCACAGAATGAGGGTCGAAATTTATCAAATGTGGTCTGTCCAAAGTAGTCACACGAAAAAGAGCAACATAACTTTGCTCGCAAGTAAATATTGAATTTCCTGTATCTATCGCAACATGGTCTAAGCTTAATCCTTGGCTCTTATGAATACTAATACCATAGCTCAGATTCAAAGGAAATTGTTTGCGTACGACATAAACTCCATCCATTATTTGAAATTTTATACTTACGCGTTCTATTTCGTACTCCAACCTCGTTTTCAAACGAATTTTTATCTTCTCAACATCATTTGTATCAAGTGAACGAGTAATCGAAATAATTTTACCGATTTTACCGTTAACCAAACCTATTGTAACAACAATATTTCGCCGAAGCATAATCTTTGCTCCTACTTTAACCCTAATACGAGTTGTGAGACCAGCTGTTCGAGAACTATCATCATCATCGCAAGCCAAAATCTTTGCCGCTTTTGATTTATTATAGGGAGCACAATCAATATTATCACGAGCCATTAATATAATATCTTCCGACGGTATACGATTTAACATAGCTTCGTTCAAAACGTCACACAAATGATTTGTGGGCAATAAACAAACAGTATCATCTGATAGTTCATTAATGTAATCACACAACTGTTCAATTCTATCACGGAATTCAAAATTTTGATATCTGACTCTGTTATAAACCCTAAACGAATTCTAGAAAGTATTTGTCAATACGAAGAATCATTTTTCTGACGCATATTGATTGTTAGTTCATCGTAGCTGAATAAATTCGCCCAAATATCCGCACTTCCTAAAGATTCTAACAACTGTTGAACCTTGGATGTATCAAATTTAACGAATGCTTGTTCTTGACGCACCGGTGGTAATTGAAGAAGATAGCCAAATAACAAAATATGTTTTTTACCGAACCAGACGTCGTCAACGTTGGATGTATTAAATATTTCCGTTAATCTAAGATGGATATATAATAACATAACATTTGATATCATCGAGACTTCATCAATAATTATCAGCGAAACATTTCTTAATTGATCACGAATTATTTTTAAAACCATGTCGGAAAGTTCTTTATCCCCATAAAAAACTTTTTAAAAGTAAAAAAATTACGCCAAGTATTAAAAAGTGCAACCTTGTTTATAATAATATTAATTATATATTTTCCTCTAATTATTTATTCTATTTCTTTGGAAAAATATAATCATATCAATTTAATCAAGCCAAGTACTAGTGATGTTTGTTTTTTATTATTTTGATTACAAATTTAGAAAAAAAAACTCAAGCTTTTGAACAAAAATTTGGCGTGCATGGTTTTTCAAAATGTACCTAAATGAACAATGCAAACCAGTATTCAAATTTTACTATTTTACGTTATTCTTGTTTTTCTTGCTTCTCCCAATGCTCTCATTGTTCAAAATAGACCGAAGTATACACCCAAGTAAACCATGTACACTGATTTCTCGCTGGTCTTCCGGATGGCCTATTTATTGTACCGGGTTACGTGACAAAAGGTCCCAGAACAAAATGTCCGGGTCAAAATATCCAGGTCAAAATATCCTGGGACACAATATCCCCGGGACGAAATATCCCGAGACACAATATCCGGGAGTCAAAATATCCCCGGGACGAAATATCTCGAGACACAATATCCGTGAGTCAAAATATCCCCGGAACTAAATATCATGAGACACAATACCCTCCATAATTTGCGGGCACGCAGGGAAGTAGACACACACACACACACACACACACACACACACACACACACACACACACACACACACACACGGAGGGTTCAATATTCAAGCCATTCGGTCTTACAAGTGTAGCATATTTCCAAATCGAGGATATTACGTCATTAGGATATTTTGACTCCTGGATATTTTGTCCCAGTATATTTTAAACCATAAACTTCCCCTAGGAAAAAAAAGGTTGGGACAAGTACATTGATGGTCCGTCGTTTGCTGAAAATCCCATCTATAAAAAAGTCTTGAAAAAAACGTTTTTAACAAATTGTCAAAAAAATTATTTTATAAAAAAAAATATAGAACAATTCAAAAAAAATTTCACAAATTTTGAAAAAACATTATCTGTAAAAAAAACTAATCTGTATCTATTTTTTAAAGGGTCGAAAGAATCAAATAACAAGTAAAAAATAAAAAACCGAAAAATCGCGCTTGAAATCATTTTGGAAACCGAAGCCTCATTCTTCTTATTTGATTCGAACAGCTAAATCAATTGAAAAAAATTCCATCTAATTTACGTGCAGCATTAAAATTTATTATATCAATTCGAGGCCAAGTATTTTCTAATGAATTGAAAAAAGTTACCACTTGAGTTACGTGCAGCACTAAAATTTATGAAATCAATCGAAGGACAAGTAATTTATGAGTATAACTCCAAATTTGAACATTATCGCATTGTGCTAAGAAGCTTTTAAATCCAAAAAAATCACATGCAAGCTAGTCATTTCTTACTCTATGGTAGCAGAGACTTATAAGAAAATCGATTCTTTTCAGACTTTCAGGAGCTTCTGATATTATTCACAATATTCGACGTCGATTGGATCGATACAAATTATGTTTAAATATGAGTTAAAAGTACTTGTCCGGCCCATCACTATTCATTCGAATAAAAATCAATCATAAAAAAATGAAATTGTACGGCAGAATCCGGTTAAAAATTTATTGACATGCGATTTATTATTAGTTTAATGTTCTTAATAATAGTATAGGTTAGTTATACCGAATGAAATTCGTTCGCTGGAAAAAGTGAGAAGTAACAATTGCCGTCATTCCAATACCAACTGGGGAGTTATTTTTGGAAGCTTGAACATATTTAATGTGCAAAATGTTTTTTATTTATCGATGCACAATAACATCCCTTGTATAGTACAGGACAATTCGTTTCCATTCTTATTCAATTAGTGCAATTAAGGGATTATTACTTGAAGATAACTCTCTAAATTCGCTCTGCATGAATATTTGTGCTCCATCAGCTCTAGAAAAGCCCTGATTTTTATTTGAATAAACAATTTTAATGGAAAGTGATGGGCCGGACAAGTACTTTTAACTCATATTTAAACATAATTTGTATCGATCCAATCGACGTCGAATATTGTGAATAATATCAGAAGCTCCTGAAAGTCTGAAAAGAATCGATTTTCTTATAAGTCTCTGCTACCATAGAGTAAGAAATGACTAGCTTGCATGTGATTTTTTTGGATTTAAAAGCTTCTTAGCACAATTCGATAATGTTGAAATTTGGAGTTATACTCATAAATTACTTGTCCCTCGATTGATATCATAAATTTTAGTGCTGCACGTAACTCAAGTGGTAACTTTTTTCAATTCATTAGAAAATATTTGGCCTCGAATTGATATAATAAATTTTAATGCTGCACGTAAATTAGATGGAATTTTTTTCAATTGATTTAACTGTTCGAATCAAATAAGAAGAATGAGGCATCTGTTTCCAAAATGATTTCAAGCGCGATTTTTCGGTTTTTTATTTTTTACTTGTTATTTGATTCTTTTGACCCTTTAAAAAATAGATACAGATTAGTTTTTTTTTACAGATAATGTTTTTTCAAAATTTGTGAAATTTTTTTCGAATTGTTCTATATTTTTTTTTATAAAATAATTTTTTTGACAATTTGTTAAAAACGTTTTTTTCAAGGCTTTTTTATAGATGGGATTTTCAGCAAACGACGGACCATCAATGTACTTGTCCCAACCTTTTTTTTCCTAGGGGAAGTTTATGGTTTGATATCATGTCTTTTTTCTCAAAAGTTCCTTATTTATGTTCAGATGACTATAGGATTTTAGTTTAAATTTTTTGATTTTCGAAAAATTTGAACTTTGAATTATTTATGATTTTCGGCTTATAACATTGTTTTTCACGAAAAAAGCCCTATTTTTGGTCAAAATTGTACTGGACATATTTCGTCACAGGTCTATCCTCGGACTTTGGCGATTTTTTCCCTTGTACTCTAATATGTTTTGTCAATTAGGAATCGAAGAGCACGGTGGAAAGCAGGTTGGAAGCCGAGATATCTTTCTCGGATTATAACGTTGGTTTCTACGAAGAAAGACCTATTTTTCGTCAAAATTGTACTGGAAATATTTCGTCACAGGTCTGATCTGGGACTTTGGCGATTTTTTTCCTTGTACTCTAATATGTTATGTCAATCAGGAACACAAGTGCACGGCCGAAAGCGGGTTGGAGGCCGGGATATGATTTTCGGCATATAACGTTGGTTTCCACGAATGTATAAAGACCTAAATTTCGTCAAAATTGCACTGGAAATATTTCGATAGAGGTTTGTTCTTGGACTTTGGTGATTTTTCTCCTTGTCTTCTAATATATTTTGTCCATTGGAAACTCAAGAACATACACATGTAGCAATGCTTGTTGCGGGCTGAGATATGATTTCCGGCTTATAACGTTAGAAAAAAAAGGAAAAGAGGAAAGACAGATCAAATTCAAGACACAACAAATCCAACAGAATTGGTCATTTTTAAATGTCGCTTTTGCAGTCTGAATCTAGACGTTTTCGTGTCATCCAAAACATGCCCCCGATGAAGTATATTTCCAAAGTTTGTAAGTGGCCGCTGAGATCCAATTATCTACAGTTTGATAGTTGCAGAAAAAAGGCACCCGAGAACATCTATTGTGTCAGAACTCAAAGAAGCAATAAAAACTGAGCGTACTTAATTCTACAGAGCAACGGAAATCAAAGACGTTTAAGATACCTGCATTGGTTATGGAGGAATACAATTTCATTTCAGGATAATTTAGAAAGAAATTTAGAAATTAAGAAATTTAGCATGGAATTTAGAAAAAGGATAATTAAGATATTTGGTAAAGCTGAAAACTTTTGTGATGAATTTTTGAAATTACATGTTACGGTTGGAGTAACAAATAAAAATGATTGGCACACATGCTGCGACACAAAAATATCACAGTTTGAAGGTATTCTCTCCGTACCGCAGTAATACAAACTTCAATATTATTTGAAAAGAAACACTTTAAAACTTGCTGAACAAAGTTCCATTACATATTACCATAATCAAAGATAGGGGATGATACTTAGCACATATACTTATCCACAGAAATTTCCAAGTTCGCAGGTATCTGCTGCGATTCAATGTATTTACGCAATGAGCTTCGAAGACAGCAATTTCAAATCCATCCATAAATGAGCTACTGAAGACTTTTGTAATGAATTTTTCACTTCATATTTATGTTACGGTGAGAGTTAAAAAGTAAAATGAATGGCAAAGTATATAAATTTTATAGTTTGCAGATTTTTGCTGAATTTCAATGATCCAAATCTATAGTATTAAAGTGAAAAGTTGTTGAAAGTCATGATGTTACATTAAAATAACATAGCGCACATAACATTCAGAAATTCTGTAGGTTTCCATGATGTTAGCAGGTATTATACTTAATCGCATCGAAAACTGAGCAACTGTACACTTATCGTAATGAATGTTTTCACCAATAATTCCACATTTGCAGTTTGCAGAATAGGAATACTCAACATACACGTCATTTCATAAGTATTGTTGTCAAAATTTGTGTTTGTCTACTGCATTGCGAAGATTCAACTTTTCATATTATCAGCAAAAAAAGCATCCAAAGACTTTTGGGAACAAGTTTCAAAATTTATTACTCGACAGACCAGGTGGAAAAAGAATAACTACACTTATATCCAGACCAGAAACTGTTTTGAGAATCCGTTGTACAAAATGTGCGATTGATGATCATAGTTGGAAACCTCTTGAATCACGTTACCACAATCAGCATGAAGAAATAGTAGAAAATCATAGGACACATATTAGGCAACCAATTAATAATATGTATCGATCCGCTGCAAACTGATGGAGTCAAAACAAGGATCGGAAAGAGCAGAGCCAAACTCAATAGCAAGCTAAATATGGGATGTAACGTAAGATTTTCCCCGATGGGTACGATCACGTCCCTTCTCAGCTCACCCGTCTCGTCCTCTCGCACCACTCTCCGGCCATGAGAGTGAATTGGGCGCCAGGTACGAAGTACCGCCGATTACTCGACTTTTGATTCATTCACTCTCAACGATGGTAACATTAAATAATATAATGTACGACACAGAGGGAACGAGAGACACGCGTGACTGAGGACGGTCCGGCTACTCAGCTCATCTGAGATACTGAAAGGTAGAGGGGGGGATCCTTGGGGAAAAGGTAGCAATTCGCAACGCAAAAAAAATAAGCCAAGACAAAGCAGAATTCTGGACATATTTCAGGCTTTATTCAAAGTGACCGAATAAGTTCGAATACAGCAAAAGAGATAAATTATAACTGAGTTGGACTCGATACAAAATAAAGTTTGAGTGAAATTAATTCGGGGGGGGCGTCAGGTCGCAAAACTTTGACTGCTCGCGCAGTAACGAGGGACTTCGCGCGGGGCGCGCCCGAATTCATCGAGTAATAACGTGGTTAACGATTCGCCTCGTGGTCTCCCGGGTGCCGTAGGTAACCGACAACCGATGCTCTGGCGTGCAGGTAAAAGGTAATCAGCCGTCCGCCAGGCGGATGCTCTAGGTAAAAGGTAAAAGGTAAGCAACGCCAGAACAGCCGGCGCCCTAGGTAATCCAAGGTAAAAGGTAATTGGCACCCGTTCGATCGCGAGGAATCCGGCGATACGCGACGAAAGGTAACCGAAGGTAACAGCGGGACGAACTTCGGCCAAGCACGAGGTAACGCCGAAGTTCCCGCGCGTTCAGTGGAGGTAATACGAGCTGACACGAATAAAGAATGCGATAAAATAGGGATAATGAGCGTCGGATTAATATTGGCGAAGATAACAGAGATGATGCAATAATACGAGGTAATAATGCTCGCAGAAAAAGGTAACAGAAAAGACGGTAAGCGTCACACGAAATAGAGAAAGAACAATATAGGCGAAGGTAAAAATAACGGTTGAAAAAGATTCGATACGAAAGACAAAATATAACGCCGTATAAACGATGCTCGCCAGCGCGAGCGAGAGAGACAGAGCGCAAACAAACGCGAGGTAACGTGCTCGCTAGAGCCTCGGCGCGTGCAGGGAGAGAGAGAGAGAGAGGCGTCGTCGCGTGGAATATTCCAGCGCGTACGACGCAATTTCACAAAGACTTGAATTCTATGATTGACTCTACATTAGCGCGAAACTGTAAAGAATTGACTGAGACCAAATTAATAACGAAAAACTGATCAAGCTGAGCCCTTCAAAACGACAATATCAAAAGACGGGAAACACGGGAAGTATCGGCCGCAATCTCGCTCGTTACTTCGCCCTCATGCCCCACTAAAACGCAACATAAACTATAAAAACCGGAACTATATTCCGAAACAATAAGCGAAAAGAAAAGGGCTCGACTAGATCAGTGAATTCGGTGGAGATAACGAGTTGGACTTACCGAGAAACGCTCGCTGCACAAAGGGGTGGTCGTTGGACTCGACTGGACGCTGACTCACCGGAATGATCTTCGGAACTCGACTGATTGTGCGTGCGAGCGGTCCTCGCGATTCGGCGTTGTCCCCACCACCGGGCCCCGGTACGGCAGCGCTCTCACGCTGGGCGCGAGCCCGAGCGCGGACTCTTGGCTCGCGCTTTCGCGCGGGATTTTCAAATGAGGAGCGCGCAATGAACGTAATTGTGGTTACACCTTTTGCCTGAACGGATTAATAACAACTCACCTCTTGTCCTCACCTTCCCCGCTCACTCGGAACACTCCTCTCGACTTGATAGCCGTGATCCGGGTGTCTTTCCTCTTGGGGATCCGGCGGGCAGCTCCGGAAGGACGAGGGGAGGCCTCCCTCACGACTCCGGACGTCTCGGAGACGTGGTGGGCCCACAAAATAAACCACCAGGTACAACAGCACCTCGCCTCCAGAAAAACTCCCCCAGATCCCACCTGACGAGGCGCCGGTTCACACGGACTGTGACACCCGAATCCACGGTAGTGCGGGCGGTGCAACTCTGGGTTGCTACAGCGGGAAAGACACGGGCGGCGTTCAAAATATGGCCTATGCCAGCGTGCTCTTTCAGCCGCCCGCAAGTCGAGAATGTTATTCGATGCTCCGTGACGGTGTGAGAGGGTGATTCTTATGAGCGAGATCGGCTCAAACAATCGGAGAGCCTTACCCAAAATAATACTGATGGGGGGAGGGGGGCCCCGGCGGGTGGCAACGCCAAATCGCTCCAATATCGTTCGAAGCTGTCAAAATACACGTCATTAGAACTTAAAAAAGGCGAACTAAAATTCTCTCTCCCTCTTCTTTGCACGCGGAGGTAACAGAAGGTTAAACAGGTAAATTTCGCTAGCAAGGTAATACACGGGTTAATAAACTAATACTTAAAGATACGTGACGCTGAGTCTTGTTCCGAACATCGCCAGTGAGTCGAGGGGCGTCCCAAAATGGACCGTAAACCCGGTCCACTGGTCGACACAGATCGTACGAGTGGCGGGGCAGAAATGTCACGTCACAGGGAATATTCAAAAATAATGATGACACAAGAAATAAATTAGAAAACATTTATTCGATTCGAGTTTCTCACATTATACACTAACAGTTTCGTGTGTTCTTGATTTATTAATTATCTTGATTTATTAATTATCAACCATAATATTTCAGATCGCGCAAAGAAAATTTGACGTTATAGGTTGACGAACATTTTTCCTTACAACTTCTAGACCTATTTTTGATAAACTGATTTGCCTTATTTATATTATTCACTAACTATACGAACGTTTGTTAATTTGTCCCGCACTTCGTAACATCAAACCCCGGCCGGTTCGTTATTACCACACAGCTATTAAAGGGCACTCGTATATATAACCTACATTATTACACATGATATATAATCACGCAACTGATTATATATTTACACTGCACAATATTCCGCGCACTCTGATTTAATTGAAAGATTATCTCAGTTGACACTTATTTCCAATCGAACGAAATAATGAAATCTTGAAAAGTTTCGTTGACATATGCATCGCGCATTTTTTTATATTTTTTCATTTTCACTCACAGATCACAGTCTACATTTACGCGGCCGCTTTTATACCGGTTTAGTATACCCCAAGTTTTAACAAAATAAATATTAATATGCACTTCGTTAGATGACGCGAAAATTATTTTTATTTTCTCGCACGCACTTAATAACATCATAACCCCAAACGTCAACATGACGTGAACTTGGGCTGGTGACTTTCGTGTGCTGTCGAGCTCCCGAGCTCCTTAGCTTTCCGCCAAACTTCCTTGCTCTTTTGATTTAATGTCATTGGCCTATAAATTCTCTCACCCTTCAATGGTTGCAACAAAATTTCTCTCACCAGGGATTGGCGATTATGGGGGCCAAGAGGCCTATGTTTGTAGCGGTTGGAGTTCGCGTATACAGATACGTCAAATCCTGAATGGGTTAGTAACTTTTGCATAATCTTAAGCCCGTGCAAAGTTTTTTCTTAGAAATTACGACACCGAGCATGCTGATTTTGGACTCATTCGACATAGAACTTCTTAATTAGCTAAAAGTTCAATTTTCAAAGCCGTACATAACTCATGAGCTTTGCAATTAAAGAAAATCACATGCTAATTTTACCCCCACCACCGCGAATCGTTTTATTGCGAGAAAGTATAGTCTCGGCGAGAGCCTCAGGCCAGCGGACGACAGGGCTGTCAATGTACTTGTCCCGAGACTCTACCGAGTCTCTTGATACCAATTTATTTTGACCCGAGGATTATTTGTCTTAGGATATTTTATACCAGGATATTTTGACCCGAGGATATTTTGTCCGAGGATATTTTTCCTTAGGATATTTTGGCACGGGATATTTTGTCTCAGGGTCTTTTGACCTGTCACCATTGCACCGTACGACATCGCGAAGCTTACTGTTCTCATCACTTGGCCTTGATCATTTGATCAATCACATAATCGCAGTACGCGTTATGAAGAAAAAGTCATCGAATCCAGTTAATGAAAATGCCTCGAGTTCTGGACTGAACACATCAACTCGCATTACGTATTCACTTGTCGCGACGCTCACATCTCTATCGATCATCAAAGCTGTTATCAGATCCAATAAAACTCACAAATATTGTAACAAAACGCTCTTGCCAACCTGGCCTGAACGCCGCCACGCGTCGGTTCGAGCAACCTTAATAATAAGGAGCAGGTATGAAGGAAACTCGGACACCGTGAGTTTTAGTAAAAAATAAAATATTCAATTTTATTCAGACAATTTATCGAATTCTGACAAAATAAAAGAAATTTTTCGCTTTGGCTTGCTAATTTCTAAAACAATTATGTGTTTTTTTTGTTTAAACTGTCTTGCTTTGTTTAATCGGATCTGGCGAAAAAAAGACCCGAAAGACCCGAAAACGTCGCAATTTCTCTGTCTGAGATAATTTCCATTTTCTCAATTTGCAAATTTCAATTGTACAAAAATAGTAATTAGAGAAAAACCAGTTTTAAATTTAATGGTCGCGTTTATTCTATTTTTTCGATACGCCTCAAACTTGAAAAACTCTCGATTCAATGTTTCGTGCTATAATTCGTTAGACTCGATTTTTCTGATGTCCTGTTATGCTCGCTTTAAAATCAAATAAATCCAAGAGGATTTTTCGCTTTTACAAATTCTTAATTTCGTTTTTCGGCTCGATATAAATTCTAGCGTTATCTATCACCTCTTGGATTATAATTTTTCTAAATTGGTTTAGATCTCCCTGCCTGAACCATTTCGGACAATATTTTTTAAATGAGAATTTGATTTTTAATAATTGGATAAATTTTAATCCTCCTCAAACAATAAGAAAGAAAAAAAAATGAAAATGGCAGGATGTTGACCGCGAGTTATGGGATCGAAACGTCGCCGAATCTTTCCGAGAGTCCGAGCATCTACAGGGTAGAGGTAACATCCCGTCCACGTGTTATGGGATCGAGACGTCACCGAATCGATCCGAAAACTCCGTGTAACGGAAAGCCGGAAATTTTCAAGGTTAGGTGCGGACCCTGGATTACGGGGTCGAGACGTCGCCGAATCGCTCCGAGAATCCAGGCATCCAAGGAAGTCGGCAATTTACCGTCCACGGGCTATGGGATCGAGACGTCGCCGAATCGATCCGAGAGTCCGCGCAACGAGAACCCCAGAAAATTTCGAGGATAGGTTTATTATTGTCGAGGCCGATGTACTGAGAGAGGTCCGAGTTGATCCTTTAGCCAGGGAGAACTGTGTGACGAATGAGTCGCGTAGCGCTTCTTATACCCAGTTCCCCACCATAAAATTCTCGAGCGCCGATAACCTCTGTTTTAGACCAGTTCTGCGCATCTATTTCTAACGCATTCTCTGATTGGCCCGTTGCCATGATTCGCGCTCGCCCGTTGGTTGAGTGGGCTAACATACGATGCGCGGACTACCGCTTTTCATGTTTTTCAGCTTTGTGAAAAGTTAAGAAAAATGATCGCGAGTCAAATTGATAATATAAAATCTAATCACAAATGAAAAATCTAAAAATCGACTGCGACACATGCGCGAGCAGAGCGTTAATGGGCTATAGGACGCGTACGTGACTTTTAGCAATTGAAATTACTCGAATCATATTAAACGAAGTACCAATGCCAAATTAAAGAAGAAATTAAATAATAACTGATGAAATTTTTTTTTTTTTTTTTTAATTCGTATTGTCCCCCCGCGTAGAGGCTTTCGCCTATTGCAGGGTCGGCCCGGGTCAGTAGCCAGTCCCCCCTGGGGGTCTGGTCCGGATCAGTAACCAGTCCCCCATGCGGCCGCACCCGACTTCCCCCTCTGTAGCGCATTTGCCATGGCACTCGATTCCATGGGCACAGGGAAATTGCGGAAAACCTGTGCCACTACAGCCCGGCCCTGAGCTCGCCTCACGGTATCGGAGCTACGTCGCGCCTTTTCACGGGAATGTAAACATGAACTACAGTCATATGCATGTGTCGCACAGGTACAAGTACCTGAGTGTGACCCATACATACGCCTGGAGCTACGTCACGCTCATATTTCAATTTCCGCGAAAAGGCTACGAGACTGGGAATCGAACCCAGGACCTTCCCGGCGCTCTAGTTTTTAGAGGCAAGCACGCTAACCACTAGACCAGAGCGCTAGTTAATAACTGATGAAATTGAAGTATTTATTGTTAATAACATCGGCACACAAAAAAAAAGTGGTAAGTACCTAGAACCGGACCCATCAATCTCTACGAATTTTGTTGGCCCGCTGAATCCGAATCCGGGGCAGATTGGCCAATATACCTCCAAAATTTTAAGTAAATTCCAAAAAACCGCAAAAATTGCGGAAAATCGCTGTTAAGAGCATAATAAAAGTTCTCTTCGCCTTACGCAAGGGTGTTTTTTATGTAATTTGACGCGCTGAATCTGAATCGAGGATTAGATTGACTGATACACCCCGAAAATTTTGAGTAAATTCCAAAAACTGCTAAAATTGCGGAAAATTGCTGTTAATAGCATGATAAAAGTTGTCTTCGACATTACGCGGGGCTGTTTTTCATATAATTTGATACGCTGAATCTGAATCGAAGGTTAGATTGACTGATACATCTCCAAAATTTTTAGTAAATTTCAAAAAACCGCAAAAATGACGGAAAATTGCTGTTTAAAGCATGATAAAAGTTGTCTTCGAACTTAATCGGGGGTATTTTTTTATGTAATTTGATGCACTGAATCTGAATCTGGAGTCAGATCGGCTGATATACCCGCAAAATTTTGAGTAACGGCAAAAATCTCTAAAAATGGGTCAAAATCGCTAGCATGGGTAGAAGAAGAGTTTTATTGATCTAGATCGAGTACGCTCTTTTTGTATTTTTATGCGCTGAAACCGAAACCGGGCGTCTATTAAACTCGTACGTCTCCAAAATTTTGCTTCCATGGATAAAACCGGCTAAAATTGTTCTTTCTGAATTTCGAACAGCTCAATCCGAATCTAGTAGCTAGTAGTCGCGATCATACATACTTCGGTCGAAGATCGTTAAAAATAACAAAAAATAGCAATAAAAACGTAAAAAAAATAGTTTTTTTGAATGTTTCACACATGCATGATTCATCTTAAACTGCACATAAAAATGAGATCTGTATATTCTGTATGCAATAAACTAGAAACTGGGGAAAATTGTATAAAAAACTTGAATATTAAACTATCGCAGGCATGATTGTTCTTTCATAGTAGATAAGCAAGGGGGATTCTGGATATTGCAGGGTAATGCGGGTCAGCGTGTCCTTGACGATGACGTCATGTTCTCGAAGGTTCGATGATGACGTCATTACAGCGTGTCCTTGACGATGACGTTATGTTCTCGAAGGTTCGATGATGACGTCATGTTTATTGCGGGTCACTCGTTCTCCTGGGGGTAATGCGGGTCAGAATGTTCTCGAAGGATGACATTTTCGGACGATGACGTCATCATCGAAGGTTCGACGAGGGGTAGTGGGGGAGGGAAAAATTGAGGGATTCTGGGAATTCGCCCAAGGTTGACGCGATGATTGAGATGACTGAATTGGTTCGACAAAAATATTTCCAATGCGGCGATGATTGAAATCCGATACGACGTTGAAAAATGTGGTGTCATGAAGGGTTCGACGTAGTAGGTGATGATGAGGGGGTAGGTTTACGGGATTCCGAGAATAATTGGCTCGAAAAATAATCGAGCGTTGATGATTGAGATGACAGCTTGAAAATAAAAGAATCGTGCTACGAAATGTGTTGACAGGAATTTTCAAAGCAGATTTCTCCTGTTACAACAAATGCGTATTTGAGTTAACATTGATGACCTCCAAAAGCTTCTAGAACATTCCTATAAACAAAGTGATGTAGCAGGATATATAAGGCTCGAATTAAGCATGTCAAATTTTATTCCGCACTTAGTTGTCAAATGAGTCGCACCGATTTAAAACAACGTGATCTTCGACTACGAAATTTGCTACTATTGAAAAACATTGAAGAAGTTAAAGGTTTAAGGGGAATCCTGAATTAGAAGGTCCAAAAAATCGATTTTTTTTTTATTGTTCAAATGTGTTCCTTATTTATCTCAGAACGTGCACACAAAGTTATATAGACTAATTCGAAATATTTACTTCGAATATTTTAATTCGAAACATTCAGAACGCTGAAATATCATGTCCAGTTATCCCAAAGGTGAAAAATCGTGTGGTGATCGTTCTTCGAAGCCACGAAAACGCAGATTCCACGGGAATCGATTCACAAGTGAATCAGATAATTCAGAGTGCAGCGAAAGTAGCAGTGCGAGGGAATTAGCCACCGCAAGCATCGAAAATATAACAGTTCATCCAGGTCATTGTTACCGAATAATTGAATTTCTGGCAGTGTTTTTTTACAATATCTGACATGGTATTGTGCAGATCTTGTAAACAAAAAATAACGTTCTCAGAGAGTGGGCATCGAGGCTTAGGTTTCAAAATTGTCCTCACATGTATGTGCGGTCGACGTGAAATCAATTCGGGACCGTTGATAAACACCGGTTACGAAATAAATAGACGAATTGTGTTTGTGTTGAGGCTTCTTGGTATTGAACGAGAAGGCATCAATGTGTTTTGTGGACTAATGGATATTTGTCAAGGTTTGGCAAAATCAACTTACGACAACATAGTGGAGCATTTATACTCCGCGTCGAAAGCAACGTTCGAAAGTGTTTGCGAAAAAGCTATAAAAGAAGAGCAAGAAAAAAATGTGGAAAATGAGCAAAATCCAGATTGTTTGAAAGTTTCGGGTGATGGATCGTGGAAAAAACGTGGCTTTACTTCATTGTTTGGTGTAACGACTCTGATCGCATATTACTCTGGCAAAGTAGTCGATCTTATCGTTAAAAGTGCGTATTGCCATTCGTGTGCCCTGAAGAAAAAAACGTTAGACGAAGACGAATTTGAGGAATGGTATGAAGATTATAAAGAATCATGCTCCTCAAATCACGATGGTTCAGCAGGGAAGATGGAAGTAGATTCAATCGTCGAAATGTTAACGCGATCTATTGATAAATTAGGAGTGAAGTGCATGAATTATATCGGCGACGGCGACTCGAAAACTTTTGCTGGTATTCTTAAAATAAATCCATACGGTGACGCTTGCCCCGTTACTAAAAATGAGTTCGTGGGTCATGTACAAAAGCGTATGGGTACTCGACTCCGAAATAAAAGGAAAGAAGAAAATCTCGGAGGTAAAAAGCGGTTGACGGAGAGCCTGATTAAAAAGTTGACAATATATTATGGTTTGGCAATCGGGAGAAATATCAATTCTGTCGGAGATATGAGAAAAGCTGTCATGGCAACGCTTGATCACTATTGTTCGAGCGATAAATCTCCTCGCCACAAGAATTGTCCGTCAGGCGCCGACAGCTGGTGTGAATGGCGCAAAGCTGAAGTCACGAATTCTCTTGCGTCTTTCAAACATCCTGCTCGATTGATTGACGAAAATGTGGAGAAACATATTCGTCCAATCTACGAGGAACTTGCGAATGATAAACTTTTGACACGATGCTTAGGGAGACATACGCAAAATTCGAACGAATCTTTCAATTCTACCGTCTGGCGCATAAACCCAATACATCTCAATTCTGGTGAAAAAATCGTTGAAATTGCTGCATATATGGCTGCAGGAATGTTCAACGAAGGATATTCTGCAGTTTTAAATATTATGCAGCAGTTCGATTTAAAAATTGGCCAAATTTGCAAGATGTCTGCGGATAACATCGACGCACGACGAATCGAGAGGGAAAATCGGCGTACGTCCTTTTCCAGCAAGGAAGCTCGCACGGCCCGTAGACTCAAGCAACTCCATCAAAACGAGTTTTTTGAGGAAGAAGAAGGTTTACTTTATGGCGCAGGGATAGCTGATTAGCGTATTATAACCGTAAGTAGCCGAAAAATAACATTTTTCTTGACCGAAAACTTTAAAGTCCGTTTTCTCGAGTTTTCGTTTTTATGATTTTTCTCAATTGGCGGGCGTGATTGCAAAAAAACTAACCGACCAATCAAAACAAACCAAAGCTTGTTAGCTTCAGTATTGTTTTGTTTTCTATTTGAACTAAAAACATTGTCAAAAAAAATGCTTAATAATTTTTTTAGCAAGTTGAAATGATTTTTTTTTCACAAAAAGCACATTTTCTGTTTCAAACCCGAGAAAACATTCGAATTTCATGATTTTTTTAGTTTTTCTTAGTTCATATAGAAGAAAAATATATTAACATTAAAATGGTTTTTGGTTTTTTTGTTTTAGATGAAAACTACGAGCTCCATCTGTCCCGCCGATTGGAAACAACAGCTGCACGAATGTGCATAAAAATCGGTTGCCTGTTAATATTTTGCTTTAAAAAAAATTGTTTTCTCATGTTCAGACATGTAATAAAATAATCTGAAAATTTCGCTAGACTTGCTTTTTTCTTTACCCTACAAAAATTCCCCAAAACATCGATTTTTCGAACCGTTTAATTCGAGATCCCCCCTTAATTGAAACAAAATCGAATTTTAATTATCTTACAAAAAAGTTGAGGAATATTTCGTTTTGAGACTCGAACGACTGGTGAAACTAATTTTTTCCACGATTTCATACAAAAAACTTGAAAACTATGGATTTCTCAAAAATCTATAAAGTTGGTTGTCTTGCTGCATTTCTACAAGTGAAAAAACTCAAGGAGTTGGAACTTGAGAAGAATTATAAAGTCACCAACTTGCGTAAAGTTACCACCAAATACGGCCTCAGGATAGTCCAGGAAGTTGAAGATGATTTCGCAGTATTTTTACCTCCAAGGTTCGCAAAAATTCTGACCGAAGAAGAAAACATTCTGAAGGATATGAAAACGGCAGCTGATCAGAACTGACTCCTGATGCGTTATCTCGGCGGGGAGTACAATCACGTTGAATTCAAATACGAATAATCGATTGAAATTTTCTCGATGTATTTCTTATGTGAAATAATAACCACGATTATATGTAAAGCAATGTCAACAGAACGTTACTTTTTGCAATAAATGTATTTATTCTTCATATGAAAATAAATTTTTGTATGAACTGAATTATTACACATTTCAAAAAAGATTGAAAAAAGAATTTGATGTGGAAACAGTCACACATCTAATTTTTCAAAATAATATCCTTCTTCGTTTTTCATTAATCTTCCAACCACGTCGTTGAAGATTATGACGTTGCTCGATATACGGGAGCCAGCCATCTCCATCCGTGGATGGTAATACGCACAGCGTCCAACAAAGCGTCTAGATCTGAACAACTCTCCACCCATTCGCGTAAGAGGGCAACCAATATTGTCGTCGGTGATTCCATTTTTCTGACAAATTCGAATGCAATTAGAATAATCCCCAAATACTAACCCTATTAGGATATCTTCGATCGTTTGAGACTTGAACCATTTTTTTTTGTTTCGTAAATGTGTGTATTTTATGTGAAATGGATATGTTAATGATTAAATGTTTGTTAAATTTATTTTTTGCAATCTTTATGACGTGTCCTCAAAGTAGAAGTATTGAAGAGTGTTCAGGTATTTTATATACATTTATGTTTGATGTCACCTGGACAGTAGTCTCAGTGAAACCCTATGTGACACTCATGTAGTTAAAAACGCGAATGCACGATGATTTATAAGAAGTTGTTCGATCTGTTCTCTCGAAACTTGCTTCAAATGAGCAATTCATTACTAAAGGTTATAAAAAAAAACCATTTCAAACGCAATGAATAAAAAAATGAATCTGTTAAATCATGGTAATGCGTGAAAAACGTTTGGTTCAAAGGAACAAAACGTGGTCAAATAAATGCAAAAGTGACGAGTACATCGGATGACGAGTGGAAAAAATTCAAAACATAATGGTATGTAAAAAAAATTACGAAACCAACTGTAAATAATTTCAACAAAACAATTAAGAAAAGCTTTCACAAATCATGAAAAAATATTATATTAAAAAAAATACAAATCTGTAATTATATTGTAAAGGAAAAAAAAAATTCAAATAGGACGTGAGAAATTCATTCTTACGGGAAGCACCCGGAACTTGAGAAAGTTCAAGTGAATCAAAAAAGTTACCATCTGAGTTATGTGCAGCACTACAATTTATGGCATCAATCGGAGGATAAGTATTTTATTAGTATATAATACATAATTTTTCACAATATGAAATTACATCGAAGGTAAAAGTCATTTGTTACTCTATGGTGGCAGAGACTTACTTAGAAGAAAATCGATTCCTCTCAGACTTTCAGGATCCCCTGGTATTCACAATATTCGACGTCGATTTCGTATCGGTACAAATTATGTTTAAATATGTGCTATAAGTACTTGTCCGGCCCATCACTTTTCATTCAAATTGCTCATTCAAATAAAAATCAGGGCTCTTCTAGATCTGATGGATCACATCTATGCGTACAGAGGGAAACAAAGGGAATTTAAAAAATTACCTCCAAGAGATTTTAACTTAATTGCATTCATTATAAAAAAATGCAAACAAATTTTTCTGTAATATCCAAGAGATATTATTGCGTATTTATGAAAAAGTATCCTTCGCACGATAAGCATTGTCCAGCTTCCAAATTAACTCCCCAGTTTATATTGAAATGACGGCAATTTTTACTACACGTTTTCTTCTTCAAACGAATTTTATTCGTTATAGCAACTAATCTATTCTATTACTGAAGATATTCAGCTGATAATAAATCGCAATTCAATAAATTTTCGAGCAGATTCGTCTATACAATTTCGTTTTTTTATGGTCACGTACACAATTGCACTTTGTTGAAATCAACATTAAAAAATGAGTGCGACACGGGCATTTCTTGAAATTCGATGAAAAGTGATTACCTAGTGTATTACTATATACCCTTTCTTAAAAAAAAATTTTCCATATATCGGAATGTAAAGCCTCTATCCGTTGCAATGGTTTTGTTTACTCGATGCCATGAATTGTTGCGAAGAGATAGTTGCCGCCGAGCATATGTGGAATGATGTCCAAATTCAAGTGGGCGTGTAGCAGCGTTAATGCTAGTTCCAAAAAAATAACGCAGAAATTAACGTCTAGTTTGATTTTTATTTGAATGAGCAATTTGAATGAAAAGTGATGGGCCGGACAAGTACTTTTAGCACATATTTAAACATAATTTGTACCGATACGAAATCGACGTCGAATATTGTGAATACCAGGGGATCCTGAAAGTCTGAGAAGAATCGATTTTCTTCTAAGTAAGTCTCTGCCACCATAGAGTAACAAATGACTTTTACCTTCGATGCGATTTTTTTTTGGATTTGAACGTTTCTCAGAACAATTTCATATTGTGAAAAATTATGTATTATAAAATGTACTAATAAAATACTTATCCTCCGATTGATGCCATAAATTGTAGTGCTGCACATAACTCACTGAGACTACTGTCCAGGTGACATAAAACATAAATGTACTTGTCTCCAATTTTTCAACAGCATTCGTGCTGTGACTTATGATTTGATTTGACTACTTTTTGTGCACTACGAACTTGACAAATTTTTACAGGATATGGGAAAAATCTTCATGTTAGGTAATGATTATCTCCCATCAGAGTGTACTTGCGAACCGATATTTGTTGAAAAAATTTATAATTAAAATTATTTTATGCCTCGTCGAAAGGATATCGAAAAAAAGAGACCAAAAATTTTTTAATCAAATTACGGCTAATATATTTAGAAATTCAAAAAATTGTAACGATATATCAATTTCAATGTTGAGATTAAGTCGTTAAATAACGACAGGATTTCAACGACTAAGGCACTCGAATATTTTTTTCAGATAACGCAATATTGACCGATTGGAATAATGAAATACAACATAAGAGGGTCACCCCGTGTGGGAGCCGGATTTTGTGGGGTTTTTTCGCGATTTTTTTGCGGCAAGGAAAAAAAATATAGACTTTAGAAATTTGAAGGGTTTATTCAATAGTATTTCAACTCTATGGTAGAAATTTTAACTCTGATATCTCTAGTAGACTCGGTGTAATGCTATTCCACAGGAACCCATATGTTTCTTCATAGTCTCCACGATTCCGGGGGATCGGTTTATCTGAGATCAAAAAACCAGGAGTGTTTTGATTTGTAAAGCAGTGGTTATCACCTGAATCAAAATCATACAGAAATATGAAAAATTGAAGGATTTGCCCGTTTTGAAACACCTGATTTAAATTTTCCAAAATATTGCATAGCTCAATAATCCTTTAATTTTAAATATTTCTGTATGATTCTGTACGTTCAGGCGATAGCCACTGCTTTACAAATCAAAACGCTCCTTGGTTTTTTGATCGCAGATAAACGGAACCTCCGGAATCGTGGAGACCATGCAGATGGTTTCCTTTGAAGTAGTTTTACACCGAATAAACCCGAAATATGAGAGTTGAAAAATTCTACCATAGAGTTTAATACCATTGAATGAAATCTTCAAATTTCAAAAGTCTATATTTTTTATCCTTGCCCCAAAAACATCGGGGAAAAATCCCAAAAAATGCGGCTCCCACAGGGGGTGACCTCCTTAAGCCAAATCAGTTTTTTTGAAAATAAAAATCGTTTTATTGAACATGCAAGTTGGTTTAGGTATATTCACACACACACTAGGGTGGTCGTTATTTGGCATCAAAATTTTACCGTTTCCGCCCCCTAAATCGGTTCGAAATACATAAAAAATAATGCTGTAATTTTTCCATATTTTTAAAACAATGCTTAACCCTCGACCACGGGGGTTGAAGTTTTTCGTTTATAATACATGGAATTTTTCTGCGTTTGTGGTCACGATTTTACTGTGGATCTCAATACGTTTGGAAAATCTTGAAATTTTCAGGAATTACTTCACAAGCATGTTGCTACACGGAAAAAATTTCCAATACTCCTACCCTCAAAATGTTGTATAGCATCACCATACTAACCCATTAATGCACAAAATAACAATTTTGGACACTCAATTTCAAGTACACATCAGTTTTAACTGAGGAACAAAAGATAAAATCTTTAAAATCTGACATAGCAAGTTTCTGAGAGTGCTCTTTCAGAATATGGCATTTATTTTGTAAAATTAAATTAAAATCTTTATTATTTTTGCGTTTTGAATTGAAAAGTCAAGAATTTTTCACGTTTTTTTCCCTTTAAATCGATTTCCGTTACTGTTGCTGTACTCAAATAATCATACTATCGCCAGCAAAAGTGTTCTCAATGACTGACCTTTCCAGAACACTGGTGATGAATACTATTTCTCACTTAATTTTTGCAAAATGGCGGTTTTCGCAAAACAGCATGATGAAAATTTGCATGATTTTTTTTCTCGAATGGCTCAACATAACAAAGAAATGTTCCAGAACAAAAAGTATAGAGAATCATCTAAAGAATACGTGTGATTTTTTTTTAAATTTTTCTAGCTGTTTTTGTATTTTTCAATTTCGATGTTTTGTAAAATTTTAAAAGTTCTGAAAAGATTCACACGCATTCTTAGGATGATTCTCAAACAATTTTTGTTATGTAACATTTTTTCTAAAGCTGAAACTTTTTGAGAATAAAATTATGAATCTATTTATTATGCGATGGAGAATAATTTTTTTTTCAAAAAGTTTCAACTTTACAAAAAAATTTGACAACAAAAATTGTTGAGAATCATCTAAAAAATACGTGTGACTATTTTCCGAATTTAAAAAATTAAAAAATAATTTCTGAAAATTTCAAGATTTTCCAAACGGATTGAGGCCCACAGTAAAATCATTACCACAAACGCAGAAAAACTCCATGTATTATAAACGAAAAACTTCAACCCCCGTGGTCGAGGATTAAGCATTGATTCAAAAATCTGAAAAAATTACAGCATTACTTTTTATGTATTTCGAACCGGTTTAGGGGGCAGAAAGGTCAAAATAAATTTTGACCCCAAATATAATGACCACCCTAATATACACACATACACACACGCGGACATATTTTATTTCGAACTTAAATTTTACTTTGTTGGAATTGAAGTTAAAATTCTCCGTTAATGATCAATTTAATATTTTTAATGAATAAAAAATCCATCAATGCAAAACGAAAAAAAAATATTGATTGCCTCAGTTTCGAATTGCCAATAAAAATTTTGTAATCAAGCACTTTCGAATAATCTGTCATGCGTTTACAGATTATGCGTTTATACTGCCTCTCTATAGTTTTGTAGTCGCTTGCTCTCCTTCGACATTCCTGTTTTAGGTTATTTTATTATATTCTCCAATAATAAACATCGACAAGTCTGATGATACAATCAGAGAGAGAGAGAGAGAGAGAGAGCTGATGGGAAAGAGCGGAGGCATGGATTTTTTTTCTAATGTTTCAGAATCCTGACTGATCTCTAGTCCTGTCTCTAGATATATATAGAAAGAAACTCTAACCTTTCTAAATATTTTATACCATCAATCCGAATGTTGTTGACAATTTTCGATTTGTCTCCATTACATATAACACTGTTGAATTCCTCGGCCTTTATTTCTCTTTTTTTTCTTCACTTTTTTTCACCACTTTTACCAAAACATTGTCCTGCCTTTATCTATTTTCTACAGAACCGGAAAAATTGGAACAGTGTCGGTGAACTATCAGATTCGCGATCATTATAACCTTATCTAGTTAGCATTTCTAACATACCATACGTCATATCATAACGAAAATATATAGGTATATACTTGTGCTACAGACCGGGATATCGGTGAACTGTCAAATTCGCGATCTTTATAACCTCATCTAGAGTCGCGGCAGCGACTCTGAGACAAGTACATTTATAACAACAACATGACATGACGAGTTGCTGCCAGAGACTCTTTACCGGAGCGATAGCGTTTCCAATTGTTTTCGAAAATTTTCAAAATTTGTTTCTTTAATAATTAATTAACTATAATATTCCAGAGAATATTATAAGTTAACGTATTTTTTATTTTTTTTTTCTTTCGATTGCGACCTCTTCGAACTCTGTAGTTTAACGCGTTGAAGAGATATTAATTATTTATTTTTTAATAGCATCAAAAAATGGGTCGGATTTTCGCACACATTTTTGATGTTTATTTGTTTTTTTTTAGTGACAAATCTGGTGCCATAATACATTTTATATACCTATATATTTTTTTTCTGGTGCCATAATACAAGTATATACTTATATATATTTCGTGATATGACGTATGGTGTGTTGTTAAATGAATGAGGTTATAAAGATCGCGTTTGACAGTTCTCTGTAGTACAAGTATATATCTATATATTTCCGTGATGTAAAAGAAAGATCGCGAATGTAACAGTTTTCACCGACTATTCACCGACTATTTAAAAGCAGGACAATGTTTAGTGAAAATGGTGAAAAATATAAAGATGAAAAAAAGCGAAATAGAGGTCGAAATCCAAGATTGTGTTTTCAACAGTTAAAGTTTCATACGCAGAAGACTGCCAGTCAGAAGACCGAAATAAAATTTTGGTTCCTTCCGGATAGAGATTTCTTGAGTTGGTCCGTATTCTGAATTTTTGGATCAACAAAAATTTTTGGATCCGCAAAGAAAATGAAGAAAGATAGAGTGCGGGTGAGTATACTTGCAGGCTCCGGTGACAATGCTTTTAAGTAAGTAGAATAATTTTTCAATATAATAGTAATTTTCTGATTACAGAATCTTTTATCTCCAGTGCTAATGAAATGTGGAAGCGGTCTGTTGCTGTTCCTTTTCATTTTTGGTTGTGAAGACTGTCGCAATGGTCCAAGTCCACGGGTTCCTAAAGTGTCAGAATTTGTTACGGACCAGCAAAAATTTTGTTGTCTGAGATAAAGGTATCAAAATTTGATCCTCAATCAGAATTTAAACCACAAGTTAATAGTAGAGATGACGATGAAATTGCAATCAACAGCGTTAAAGTTTCATACTAGAAGACTGCCAGTCAGAAGACCGAGATAAAATTTTGGTTCCTTTCGGATAGAGATTTCTTGAGGTTTGGATCAACGTTGATCTGCAAAGAAAATGAAGAAAGATCAAGTGCGGGTGAGTATACTTGCAGGCTCCGGTGACAATGCTTTTGAGTAAGTAGAATAATTTTTCAATATAATAGTAATTTTCTGATTACAGAATCTTTTATCTCCAGTGCTAATGAAATGTGGAAGCGGTCTGTTGCTGTTCCTTTTCATTTTTGGTTTTGAAGATTGTCGCAATGGTCCAAGCGTAGAGGTTCCTAAAGTGTCAGAACTTGTTACGGACCAGCAAATCTGAGATAAAGGTATCAAAATTTGATCCTCAATCAGAATATAAACCACAAGCCCTATAAACTCGTTCAGTTTAATAGTATAGATGAAGATGAAATTGCAATAAAAATTTTTTTTTATTACAGTGGAAGCGGTGTTTCCTGATAAAACTCTTTTGATTCAAATGGACACGGTGTGATTTTTCCATGACCTCAGTTTGGTTGGTCAACACGGTTTTACAGTCTCAAGCGTTCCATGAAAATATATGGCTCAAAGTCTTGATTGTCCAGATTTCGTGATCTCAAGTGATTGATATGGAGGTATTCCTTGAGCCAAGGGCTTCAAATGAGTGGATACTGGGAATGAGATTCTTGGGTCAGACTCGTTGGGAATATGTTAGAACTTTTCAGTTCTGGAAGGTGCGATACTACAGAGAATGAAATTTCGATTCAGGTATATTTATATGCATTTTTTTGTAGTTTTCTATCAAATTGAATGAGAAACGAAGTCATCATTATGTGATTAATTGTATTCTATTTCAGTTAAAAAAAAAAATATTTCTGGATTTTCGCTGTGAGAATTCCGTCCAAACTGCTTGGTCATTTTTCGTGTTGCTCTTGCCAAGACACAACCATTGATTCAAGTGTTTCTCAAGGTAAGTCAGTATCCAAGTTTAACGCTACGAATTAGTCGATGATGGACATTATTGCAATCATGGTTTGAAACACTTATATATATATATATTTACGTTTTTTGCAGTTTTCCTCGTTGTTGCTGATAAGAAGTTAAGGACTTGTGGCTTGGTTCATCGTGTTTTTCAGAAACGAGTTTGCTTAATGTATTTTGGTAAAAAATATGGTCCATTTTGAAATTTGCTCTGACTCGTTAATTCAGAAGTCAATGGGGTTGGAGAAGAAATTTATGAGGGCGTTGATGGAATTCTTGATAATTTAGAAAATGGCGCTGAATTTGTAACCGCATAACAGACTATTCGAAAGTATTGATGATTTTTAATCGAACAAAGTAAAATTTAAATTGGAAATAAAATATGCACGCGCATGTTTGTTTGGCTGTATAGTACTTAAAACAACTTTAATGTATAATAAAATGATTTTTCAAAAAAACTAATTCTGTGTAAGTTGGATTTTCAATATCGCGTTATCTGGAATTTTTATTAGCCGTAATTTGATATATTTTTCTCTTTCAATGAGGCAGGGAATTTTTTAAAAAATTTCCAAGGTAGGGAAACTAAAAATCTATTTTATTAATTAAAAATTTTTCCGAATACACTGATAGGTAATAATTATAATGCAGGAAATTCTATATTCACTTGTGGACAGACTTATGTCGGTCTTTCTCGTGTTACTACCTTAGACGGACTACATTTAATCAATTTCGATCCCCATTCTGTAAAAGCAGATGAGTTAGCTATAAGGGAATACAATCGTCTCAGACAGAAGTTTCGTACAGATCTTGTCCTCATAAAGTTTGCCAAACAATGGGCTCCCAAAATTCCAGATTTTGTTTGGGCTATATCCAAAAATGTTATGGAGTGTCAATCAGCGGCAAGTGAATGGAAAAATATGAGCTCCTGGTCTATTAACGGATTAACCAATACGGATGGTGTTTCGTGTTATGCTAATTCTATTATACAATGTATTTTCAATTGCAAACCTCTTAGGGAAGAATTTTTCAGAACTTCGGAGGAAAAAGAAAATCCTATACCTCTTTTACTTCGGTCTTATGTGGAAAGAAATAAATCAGTGAGTTCATGCGTTGTAAGAGAATATGTAGGAGAATCGTTTATTCAAAAAAAAACAGCACGACGTTTCTGAATTTTTCATGGGAATCTGCAAAAAATCTGATTTACTTCAAAATGCTGTAGAACATAAATTGATTATTAAAGTTCGATGTAAAGCTTGTCAATATACGACCACAGATGAACAAGCAAATAATATACTAGTTTTGAGCTTTCCGCGTGTTAAAAAAGCTTTTACTTTACAGGAATTAATCGAACATAGTTTGTCTCAGTGGAATCCGATTGAAGGTCATCAGTGCAATGCTTGTGGCGGAATGGGAACACTCTTAACAAAAACTTCGCTATCAACTGTTCAAGGCGTTTTGATTCTTCAACTTTTAATATTATCTATAGATGAAAAAACTATGAAACTTTCAAAGATTGATTTTAGTATTAAAGGTATTCCATCCGCTGTAGTTACTGTTTGCGGCGAAAAATATAAAGTCAATAGTGCTATCATGATCGAACAGTATTTGAAGGGCATTATACGAACATGTTAAGATCTGGTACGTCATGGGTTTTTGCTGATTATGCTAAGGTCGAAAAAAGAAGTTGGCCGAGAAACGCCAAGAATAGTTATGTGTATTTCTTGGAACGAACAAAAAAATGAATTAACGATAATAGTTGTGTCGTAACATGTCCTGTGATTTTTTTTCAAGTTCACAGTGCACAAAAAGTAGTCAAATCAAACCGTGAAAACAGCATGAGTGCTGTAAAAAAATTGGAGACAAGTACATTTATGTTTTATGTAACCTCGACTGATGAGTGAAACCCGACGTGTTACTCGTGTAGTCCAAAAAATAAATGCTCGATGATTTATAAGAAGTTGTTCGATCTATTCTCTGGAAACTTGCTTCAATAATGAGCAATTCATTACTAAAGGTTATAAAAAAAAACTATTTCAAACGTAATGAATAAAAAAAATGAATCTGTTAAATCTTGGTAATGTATGAAAAACATTTGGTTCAAAGGAACAAAAGGTTGTCAAATAAATGCAAAAGGGACGAGTACATCGGATGACGAATAAACAAAATTTTTAACATAATGGTATGTAAAAAAAATTACGAAACCAACTGTGTTTGAATAAAACAATTAAGAAAAGCTTTCACAAATCATGAAAAAACATTATATTAAAAAAAATAAAAATCTGGAATTATTTTGTAAAGGAAAAAAAAAAATCAAATAGAACGTGAAAAATTCATTCTTACGGGAAGTATCCGGAACTTGAGAAAGTTCTAAAACTTGCTTCAAATGAGCAATTCATTACTAAAGGTTATAAAAAAACCATTTCAAACGTAATGAATAAAAAAAATGAATCTGCTAAATCCTGGTAATGTATGAAAAACGTTTGGTGTTCAAATGAACAAAACATTGTCAAATAAATGCAAGTGACGAGTACATCGGATGGCGAATGAAAAAAATTAAAAACATAATGGTATGTAAAAAAAATTATGAAACCAACTGTAAATAATTTCAACAACACAATTAAGAAAAGCTTTCACAAATCGTGAAAAAAATATTATATTTAGAAGAAATACAAATCCGTAATTATATTGTAAAGGAAAAAAAAATTCAAATAGAACGTGAGAAATTCATTCCTACGGGAAGCATCCGGAACTTGAAAAAGTTCTAGTGAATCAAAAAGTTACCAAAAAATCGCATCAAAGGTAAAAGTCATTTGTTACTCTATGGTGACAGATACTTAGAAGAAAATCGATTCTTCTCAGACTTTCAGGATCCCTTGGTATTCACAATATTCGATGTCGATTTCGTATCGGTACAAATTATGTTTAAATATGTGCTAAAAGTACTTGTCCGGCCCATCACTTTTCATTCAAATTGCTCATTCAAATAAAAATCAGGGCTCTTTTAGATCTGATGGATCATATGTATGCCTACAGAGGGAATTGAGAAAATTATCTCCAAGAGATTTTAACTTAATTGCATTCAATTTTTCTGTAATATACAAGAGATATTATTGTGTATTGATGAAAAAATACCCTTCGGACGATAAAAATTGTCAAGCTTCCAAATTAACTCTCCAGTTTATATTGAAATGACGGCAATTTTTACTTCACATTTCCTTCTTCAACCGAATTTTATTTGTTATAGCAACTAACCTATTCAATTACTGAAGATATTCAACTGATAATAAATCACATTTTAATAAATTTTCGAGAGGATTCATCTGTATAATCTCGTTTTTTTTTATTATCACATACACAATTGCACTTTGTTAAAATCAACATAAAAACATGAGTGAATTGTTGCGAAGAAATAGTTGCCGCCGAGCATATATGAGATGATGTTCGAATTCAGGTGGGCGTGTAACGGCAGCGTTAATACTAGTTCCATAAAAATAATACATTAATTAAGGTCTAGTTTGATTCTTATTTGAATGAAAAGTGATGGGCCGGACAAGTACTTTTAGCACATATTTAAACATAATTTGTACCGATACGAAATCGACATCGAATATTGTGAATACCAAGGGATCCTGAAAGTCTGAGAAGAATCGATTTTCTTCTAAGTATCTGTCACCATAGAGTAACAAATGACTTTTACCTTTGATGCGATTTTTTGGTAACTTTTTGATTCACTAGAACTTTTTCAAGTTCCGGATGCTTCCCGTAGGAATGAATTTCTCACGTTCTATTTGAATTTTTTTTTCCTTTACAATATAATTACGGATTTGTATTTCTTCTAAATATAATATTTTTTTCACGATTTGTGAAAGCTTTTCTTAATTGTGTTGTTGAAATTATTTACAGTTGGTTTCATAATTTTTTTTACATACCATTATGTTTTTAATTTTTTTCATTCGCCATCCGATGTACTCGTCACTTGCATTTATTTGACAACGTTTTGTTCATTTGAACACCAAACGTTTTTCATACATTACCAGGATTTAGCAGATTCATTTTTTTTATTCATTACGTTTGAAATGGTTTTTTTATAACCTTTAGTAATGAATTGCTCATTTGAAGCAAGTTTTAGAACTTTCTCAAGTTCCGGATACTTCCCGTAAGAATGAATTTTTCACGTTCTATTTGATTTTTTTTTTTCCTTTACAAAATAATTCCAGATTTTTATTTTTTTTAATATAATGTTTTTTCATGATTTGTGAAAGCTTTTCTTAATTGTTTTATTCAAACACAGTTGGTTTCGTAATTTTTTTTACATACCATTATGTTAAAAATTTTGTTTATTCGTCATCCGATGTACTCGTCCCTTTTGCATTTATTTGACAACCTTTTGTTCCTTTGAACCAAATGTTTTTCATACATTACCAAGATTTAACAGATTCATTTTTTTTATTCATTACGTTTGAAATAGTTTTTTTTTATAACCTTTAGTAATGAATTGCTCATTATTGAAGCAAGTTTCCAGAGAATAGATCGAACAACTTCTTATAAATCATCGAGCATTTATTTTTTGGACTACACGAGTAACACGTCGGGTTTTCATCTATCAGCATAAACAACACACCATACGTTATACGTCATGAAAATATATAGGTATATACTTGCATTATGGCACCAGAAAAACAATATATAGGTATATAAAATGTATTAGGGCACCAGATTTGTCACTAAATAAAACAAATAAACATCAAAAATGTGTACGAAAATCCGAGACCATTTTTTGATGCAATTAAAATATAAATAATTAATATCTCTTCAACGCATTAAGCTACAGAGTTCGAAGAGGTCGCAATCGAAAGAAAAAAAAAAATAAAAAATATGTCAACTTATAATCTTCTCCGGAATGCTATAATTAATTAATTATTGAATAAACAAATTTTGAAAATTTTCGAAAACAATTGGAAACGCTATCGCTCCGGTAAAGAGTCTCTGGCAGCAACTCGTCATATATATAAATGTACTTATCTCAGAGTTGCTGCCGCGACTTTAGATATAGATTACTGATTGTACAAATGTTTGCCTAAAAGTTCTACTAAGGCATAATAATAAATATCATATATCATATCTCTTTCTCTGGGTTTGAGAAAGTGTCGTTGTTTTTCCGTCTCCTATAAAGTTTAATTTGCAAAATACTTATTGATCTAGTACTGTTGTGTTCGGTTTAACAGTTTAATATTAAGTGATATGTGCATTGTAATATAATTATTGCATCGTAATTGGTACCAGAGTGTTAATTATTTATAAAACAGTGGTGGTGCGGTCTGATCTGGAAAGCGTGGTCTCGCCTTTTTCGTGTGATCGGCTATTCACCCAGTTATGATTGCAAAACTTCTATGATTATGCTATTGATCTGAAGTGGTTTTCAAATAATTGTGATTTGAAATTGGCTGTTATTTAAAAAGTTATTCGTGATTTTATTTTTGTGCGTGACAGTTTAGTGTCAGTTTATCCATGTTATCATTATTGATTCTGTCATCGATTGTTATCAGTATGTGTAGCTGCTTGGGTTTCTACCCGCACTAATGTTGGCTGCTGTTGTGGACAAGTTTTGAACTCTGTTTTACCGATTGTCGTCAAAGTTGCTCTGGTGTCTTTAAGGCCTCCTCTTTATCGATCTAAGTGATCTATGAGCCTTATCATCGCAGTTTTTCATTACTGAATTCGAAATTTAATTCTGCTCTTGTCATTTTCAAACATGACTGAAAATGTGGTATTTGCCGTAAATTGGCTAAAAACAACATCATCATATGCACGGGTGCCTGTAAAGGGACATTTCACATAAATTGTGCATCCACCGAGTTTGAGCTTGATCTTCACAACAGCGAAGCTTTTAATACTTTCGTTTGTGGTCCATGTCGGCTTGAGACAGAGACTAGACATCAAGAATCTCAAATACAAGATCCACACACGTCATCTGCTACTTTGGAACAGATTCTAAGAATGATTCAGGTCAATTCTGACCAAATTAATTCAAATTTGGCCTCGTTTCAGAATTTAATAACGTCCAGATTTGAATCACTATCGAACACTTTAAATGGGGTTGTAAATGATATCTCTGAACTTCGTTCTGAAGTATCAAATTTGACTGCTTCTCATGAAGACATGGCATCAAATATCGCCACTCTACAAACTGATGTTGCTACTTTGGACACACGCACGGATAACATCTCATCTGAAAATACTCAGCTCAGATCTATGATTGATGTGATTAACTCTACGATTGCTAGTTTGAACTCCCAGATACACTCACCTGGGATTGTAATTCGAAATTTACCGGCCAATCTACAAAACTCACACAGAACTCTTGTCGAAAAGGTCCTGATGGCTCTTGGGATCCCTGATCTGCATTCTACTCGTTCGCAGCCTAAATAAAAAAATCCTCAATCCCATCGGGGAACAACAGGGTAGTCTGGGTGCTCAGCCTCAAAACCGGGCACTCGCTCTGCTGGTTTTTTTCAAGTCGACTGCGGTTTGGGATCATGTGGTTATAGCAAAACGAGACAAAAAACTTTTATCCGTTCGTGAGGTTTTCGCTGTAAACAACGATGATAACATCACAATAAAGGACTTTCTGCCACTGCATATTCACAAATTACTTGGCAATGTTCGCACCATCACAAAGCAGAGAGGATGGAAGCATTCACGGAGAGAAAAAAATAGTAATGGTTACCAAGCCAGATGGTACTCAGTGCTATCCAAAAAAAAAAAAAATTCAGATTCAACTCAATACTATATGGATAGCACTGGTAACTATTCAGATGCGACTCAGTACTATCTCGGATGTTACTCAGTAACATCCAAGATTATACACCGCCAGATGACACTGAGTACCGTTCAGATAGTAACCAGTGATATGCCACATAGTACTTGCATGCGTATACGCATACAGTATACTGTACATACAACATACACTATACAGTACATACAGCATACACTATACTATATGCGCATGCGCATGTAAGATACGATTCTGTAACATCGCCACATAGGAGCGTATACTATGTGGCATATCACTGGTTACTATCTGGATGGTACTCAGTGCCATCTGGCGGAGTATAATCTTGGATGTTACTGAGTAACATTCGAGATAGTACTGAGTAGCATCTGAATAGTAACCAGTGCTATCCACATAATTTTGAGTTGAATCTGAAATTTTATTTTTTTTTCGGATAGCATTGAGTACCATCTGGCTTGGTAACCAGTACTATTTTTTTCTCTCCGTGTTCATGGGCAACTTCACGTGGAGTATTTGTTTGAAAAACTGCCGGCTCTGAGATTCTGTCAATTAATTCCGAGGAAGATTTTGATTTGATTTTCTGACTTGCTCCGAATCATACAATCGAAACATCATCCACTGATCAAGCTTCCATACAGCGTACTCATATATCAAATTCTACTGTCAGTATTCTAAAAGTTTCTCAACTGAATGCAAATTCTTTACTTGGCCATATAGATTTAACCATCCATGAAAAAAACTTTAAAACAAAATTTTTATAAAAAATGGGCAAAAAAATTATTTTATAAAAAAAATACAGAACGATTCGAAAAAAATTTCACAAATCTTGAAAAAGCATTATCTTTAAAAAAAACTACACTGTATCTCTTTTTTAAAGTGTTAAAAGAATCAAATAACAAGTAAAAAATAAAAACCGAAAAATCACGCTTGAAATCATTTTGGAAACCGATGCCTCATTCTTCTTATTTGATTCGAAGGGCTAAATCAACTAAAAAAAATTCCATCTAATTTACGTGCAGCACTAAAATTTATGATATCAATCGAAGGACAAGTAAT
This sequence comes from Venturia canescens, assembly GCF_019457755.1. Lineage (NCBI taxonomy): Eukaryota > Metazoa > Arthropoda > Insecta > Hymenoptera > Ichneumonidae > Venturia > Venturia canescens. The sequence goes on from NC_057422.1 coordinate 29,054,930, forward strand.
TTATGAGTAACTCCAAATTTCAACATTATGGAACTGTTTTAAGAAGCTTTTAAATCCAAAAAAATCACATGCAAGCTAGTCATTTCTTACTCTATGATGGCAGAGACAATCGATTTTTTCAGACTTTCAGGAGCTACTGATATTATTCACAATATTCGACGTCGATTGGATCGATAGAAATTATGTTTAAATATGAGTTAAAAGTACTTGTCCGGCCCATCACTTTTCATTTAAATCAAATAAAAATCAATCATAAAAAAACGAAACTGTACGGGAGAATCCGGTTAAAAATTTATTGAAATGCGATTAGGTTAGTTATGCCGAATGAAATTCGTTAGCTGGAAGAAGTGAGAAGTAAACACTGCCGTCATAGCAATACAAACTGGGGAGTTATTTTGGAAGCTTCAACATATTTAATGTGCAAAATGTTTTTTATTTATCGATGCACAATAACATCTTTTGTATATTACAGGACAATTTGTTTCCATTCTTATTAAATTAGTGCAATAAAGAGAAAATTACTTGAAGATAACTCTCTAAATTCCCTCTGCATGAATATTTGTGCTCCAACAGTTCTAAAAAAGCCCTGATTTTTATTTAAATATAATAAGTTTAATGGATGGCAGAGACAATCGATTTTTTTCAGACTTTCAGGACCTACTGATATTATTCACAATATTCGACGTCGATTGGATCGATAGAAATTATGTTTAAATATGAGTTAAAAGTACTTGTCCGGCCCATCACTTTCCATTAAACTTATTATATTTAAATAAAAATCAGGGCTTTTTTAGAACTGTTGGAGCACAAATATTCATGCAGAGGGAATTTAGAGAGTTATCTTCAAGTAATTTTCTCTTAATTGCACTAATTTAATAAGAATGGAAACAAATTGTCCTGTAATATACAAAAGATGCTATTGTGCATCGATAAATAAAAAACATTTTGCACATTAAATATGTTGAAGCTTCCAAAATAACTCCCCAGTTTGTATTGCTATGACGGCAGTGTTTACTTCTCACTTCTTCCAGCGAACGAATTTCATTCGGCATAACTAACCTAAATCGCATTTCAATAAATTTTTGACCGGATTCTCCCGTACAGTTTCGTTTTTTTATGATTGATTTTTATTTGATTTAAATGAAAAGTGATGGGCCGGACAAGTACTTTTAACTCATATTTAAACATAATTTCTATCGATCCAATCGACGTCGAATATTGTGAATAATATCAGAAGCTCCTGAACGTCTGAAAAAAATCGATTGTCTCTGCCATCATTGAGTAAGAAATGACTAGCTTGCATGTGATTTTTTTGGATTTAAAAGCTTCTTAAAACAGTTCCATAATGTTGAAATTTGGAGTTACTCATAAATTACTTGTCCTTCGATTGATATCATAAATTTTAGTGCTGCACGTAACTCAAATGGTAACTTTTTTCAATTTATTAGAAAATACTTGGCCTCGAATTGATATAATAAATTTTAATGCTGCACGTAAATTAGATGGAATTTTTTTTAGTTGATTTAGCCCTTCGAATCAAATAAGAAGAATGAGGTATCGGTTTCCAAAATGATTTCAAGCGCGATTTTTCGGTTTTTATTTTTTACTTATTATTTGATTCTTTTAACACTTTAAAAAAGAGATACAGTTTAGTTTTTTTTAAAGATAATGCTTTTTCAAGATTTGTGAAATTTTTTTCGAATCGTTCTGTATTTTTTTTATAAAATAATTTTTTTGCCCATTTTTTATAAAAATTTTGTTTTAAAGTTTTTTTCATGGATGGAATTATCAACAAACGAGGGACCATCAATGTTCTTGTCCCAACCTTTTTTTTCCTAGGGGAAGTTTATGGTTTGATATCACGTCTTTTTTCTCAAAAGTTCCTTATTTATGTTCAGTTCACTATAGGATATTAGTTTAAATTTCTATGAATTATTTATGATTTTCGTCTTATAACGTTGGTTTTCACGAATAAAGACCTATTTTTCGTCAAAATTGTACTGGACATATTTCGTCACAGGTCTGTCCTCGGACTTCGGCGATTTTTTCCCTTGTACTCTAATATGTTTTGTCAATTAGGAACCCAAGAGCACGGCCGCAAGCGGGTTGGAGGCCGGGATATGATTTTCGGCTTATAGCGTAGGTTTCCACGAAAAAAGACCTATTTTTCGTAAAAATTGAACTGGAAATATTTCGTCACAGGTCTGTTCTTGGACTTTGGCGATTTTTTTACTTGTACTCTAATATGTTTTGTCAATCAGGAACACAAGGGCACGGTCGAAAGCGGGTTGGAGGCCGGGATATGATTTTCGGCTTATAACGTTGGGTTCCACTAAAAAAGACTTATTTTTCGTAAAAATTGAACTGGAAATATTTCGTCACAGGTTTGTTTTTGAACTTTGGCGATTTTTTTCCTTGTACCTTGTGACGTTGTGACAATTTCATTTCAGGATAATTTAGAAATAAATTAGGAAATTCAGAAATTTAGCATAGAATTTAGAAAAAGGAAAATTAAGATAATTAGTAAAGCTGAAAACTTTTGTGATGAATTTTTGAAATTACATGTTACGGTTGGAGTAAAAAATTTAAATAATTGGCACACATGCTGCGACACAAAAATATCAAAGTTTGAAGGTATTCGCTCCATACCGCAGTAATACAAACTTCAATACTATTTGAAAAGAAACACTTTAAAACTTGATTAACAAAGTTCCATTCCATATTACCATAATCAAAGATAGGGGGTGATACTTAGCACATATACTTATCCACAGAAATTTCCAAGTTCGCAGGTATCTGCTGCGATTCACTGTATCTGCGCAATGAGTTTGGAAGACAGCAATTTCAAATCCATCCATAAATGAGCAACTGAAGACTTTTGTACTGAATTTTTCACTTGATATTTATGTTACGGTGCGAGTCAAAAAATAAAATGAATGGCACATTATATAAATTTTATAGTTTGCAGATTTTCGCTGTTATTCAATGATCCGAATCTACAGCATTATAATGAAAAGTTGTCATAAGTCATGATGTTGCATTAAAATGACATAGCGCACATTGCATTCAGAAATTCTGTAAGTTTCTGGGGATGTTGGTAAGCATTACATTTGATCACATCCAAAACTGAGTAACTGTACACTTATCGTAATGAATGTTTCCACCAATAATTCCTTATTTGCAGTTTGCAAAATAGGAATACTCAACATACACGTCATTTCATAAGTATTGTTGTCCATATTTGTGTTTGCCTACCGCATTCCGAAGATTCAACTTTTTATATTATCAGCAAAAAAAGCATCCAAAGACTTTTTGGAACAAGTTTCAAAATTTATTACTCGACAGACCAGGTGGAAAAAGAATAACTACATTTACATCAAGACCAGAAACTGTTTTCAGAATCTGATGTACAAAATGTGCGATTGATGATCATATATGGAAACCTCTTGAATCACGTTACCACAATCAGCATGAAGAAATAGTAGAAAATCATAGGACACATATTAAGCAACCAATTAATAATATGTATCGATCCGCTGCAAACCGATGGAGTCAAAACAAGGATCGGAAAGAGCGGAGCCAAACTGAATAGGAAAAAAAATATGGGAATATTCAAAAATAATGATGACACAAAAAATAAATTAGAAAACATTTATTCGATTGGAGTTTCTCACATTATAAATACTAACAGTTCCGTGTGTTCTTGTTTTATTAATTATCAACCATAATATTTCAGATCGCAAAAAGAAAATTTGACGTTTTAGGTTGACGAACATTTTTCCTTACAACTTCCAGACCTATTTTTGATACACTGATTTGCCTTATTTATATTATTCACTAACTATGCGAACGTTTGTTACATTTGTCCCGCACAACATCAAACCCCGGCCGGTTCGTTATTACCACACAGCTATCAAAGGGCACTCGTATATATAACCTACATAATTACACACGATATATAATCGCGCAACTGATGATATATTTACACTGCACAATATTCCGCGCACTCTGGTTTAATTGAAAGATTATCTCAGTTGACACTTATTTGCAATCGAACGAAATAATGAAATCTTGAAAAGTTTCTTTGACATATGCATCGCGCATTTTTTTATATTTTTTCATTTTCACACACAGATCACAGTCTACATTTACGCGGCCGCTTTTATACCGGTTTAGTATTCCACAAGTTTTAACAAAATAGATATTAATATGCACTTCGTTAGATGACGCGAAAATTATTTTTATTTTCTCGCACGCACTTAATAACATCATAACCCCAAACGTCAACATGACGTGAACTTGGGCTGGTGACTTTCGAGTGCTGTTGAGCTCCCGAGCTCCTTAGCTTTCCGCCAAACTTCCTTGCTCTTTTGATTTAATGTCATTGGCCTATAAATTCTCTCACCCTTCAATGGTTGAAACAAAATTTCTCTCACCAGGGATTGGTATCATGGGGGCCAAGAGGCCTATGTTTGTAGCGGTTGGAGTACGCGTATACAGATACGTAAAATCCTGAATGCGTTAGTAACTTTTGCATAATCTTAAGCCCATGCAAAGTTTTTTCTCAGAAATTACGACACCGAGCATGCTGATTTTGGACTCATTCGACAGAGAACTTCTTAATTAGCTAAAAGTTCAATTTTCAAAGCCGTTCATAACTCATGAGCTTTGCAATTAAAGAAAATCACATGCCAATTTTACCCCGACCACCGCGAATCGTTTTATTCAGAGAAAATATAGTCTCGGCGAGAGCCTCAGGCCAGCAGACGACAGGGCTGTCAATATACTTGTCCCGAGACTCTACCGAGTCTCTTGATACTCGATCGGCAACCATCTGGATAGTCAGCGATAAAGATGTCCAACCACAGATGTTCGAACGGTGGGAATATCAGGGATGAGGATAGCCAACTGTCGCCTACCGAACGGATCCCATTGGCGGACAGTGTCTCCAGAGTAGAGACAGCCAACTATCGCGATAATCTAGGTTAGTATCGGGGACGCGGGTAGTTCCACTAATCTGCTGCGCAAGCATACGAGAGATAGCCGGGAGGAGAAATTCGAGCATACAGCCAGCACTGCTGTCCGGATAGTTGATTCGAGATCACCCTCTGAGTGGTGACTCATATCCGGTGCTGCCAGGATAGCCGAGTGTCAGGATAGTTTTCGAACTAACGTTGATGTTGACTATCGGAATAGTTGATGTTGACTATTGGAATAGTTGACTATTGGAATAGTTGACTATCGGAATAGTTGACTATCGGAATAGTTAACTGTCGGAATAGTTGACTATCAGAATAGTTGGAGTTAACTATTGGAATAGTTGAAGTGAACTATCGGAATAGTTGAGAAACGGACCGTGAAAGCGCACCTGACCGGTTTTGGTATAAATAACTTCAAAAAGTAAAAAAGGCACGCCAAGTATTAAAAGGTCGTGACCGTTGTTTTAAATTATTTTCTATATTCGCATTTTCAATAAATAAATTTTAAAAAATGTTTAACTGTGAAAAAATATGAGATCTATTGTAACATATACAGTGTATTAATTACGTTTCCTGTAGGAATTTTGAATTTTGGAAATAAAAAAAATGAGATCATTTTCTAACGTAGCCAAGTACAGTGAATGAATTAAGGTTCTTGTGGAATTCATTCGTGTACACTTTTAGCCCTAATCCCTCACTTATTCAGAAAAATTTTCCAGCAAACGTTACAGAGCAACAAAGGTTTCTCGAATGATTCTGCAATTATTAAGAGATTATCATCTGTTTTTAGGCTAGCTCGGGTTATAAACTTAAAACAGTTTACGCGTACAAGTGCATGCATTGTGTCTATACGATGTACTGCACAAATTCATTTTCAACATTACACACAAGCTTGGCGTGCATGGTTTTCAATCGGAAGCTCGGGAAGAGACAATTGTTCAAATTTACTATGAAAACAATAATTATCAAGAGACTCGGTAGAGTCTCGGGACAAGTACATTGACAGCCCTGTCGTCTGCTGGTCCGAGGCTTTTGCCGAGACTATATTATCTCTGAATAAAACGATTCGCGGTGGTGGGGGTAAAATCGACATGTCATTTTCTTGAATTGCGAAGCTCAGGAGTTATGTCGCAATTTGAAAATTGAACTTTCAGCTAATTAAGAAATTCTCTTTCGATTGCGCCCAAAATCAACATGATCGGTGGCGTAATTGCTGAGAAAAAACTTTGCACGGGCTCAAGATTATGCAAAAAGTACCAACACATTTACGCAGCTGACGTATCCGTATATGGGTTCAGACCGATACATACAAGGGCTTCTTGATGCCCATCATAACCAATCACAGGTGAGAATCTATTCGTCTCGACCAATCGCCGATGAGAAAGTTTCTGATAGTCCTCAATGTTTTCTTGTATACCGTCTGTTATCGTCTGTTATGTTATTATAAAGTGATTGCGATCGTAGCCCCGTGGATCCACGGTGCAAGATTTGCAAATTTCGTTTAAATAAATAAAACATTATTGAAAATAGCAGTGGATATAATCAATTTTATTTTTTTCATAAAAGAAGTTTCAATACGTTTCGAGCCCAATTCACGACAATAATATCTATAATAAATAAAACCTCAAAAGTGGATTAATTGATCTCATACAGTGTACTGAGAGTGAGTAAAATGTTGAGAAGTGAAAACGTGAATAATGTGTGTCGTGAAAATTAAGAATTATCTGTTCTACTTCGATATCGTAATATATACATAGATAGCAAATTTGCGAGATTTTGCGTCATGTTGACGTTTGAGGTTATGACCGCCGGAGTGCTGTTGCGTGCAGAGTGTAGAAAAATAAAAGTGGTTATTGAAAAGTGGAAGGAATCGATATTATTAATGACGTGACTAATTAGTGTTGAATAATAATAATAATAACAATGAGAAAAAAAACGTTCGTTCATTATAACCTCTAAAACGTTCTTTCCAAACAGAAATTCTATGTTGTGTAATTACATTAAAGAAAGAGGTGGATGGTTGTGTGTAAACGAATTCAAATAAATTTTAAAAAACTTTGGTCAAGTAATTCAATGTATTGTTGTCATAATTTCTTTCATTTAGTTTGGCTGTATTCACCGGTCCCTTTTTTCCACCTCCTTAGCTTACAGTGTATTGTCATACCAATTTCTATTTGTTCTCCAGACAATACGAGAGATATTCATATTTCTATTTTTTTTATATTAATTTCAACAAGATAATTTGAAATATTTATAACAAAAAGCCTTCATAATTGCTTGTTCATACACCCAAGTTTTGAAAAATCTTTGAGCCATGTAAATTCATAGATATATTCACTTGAGTTGTTACATGATAAATTTGGAAATTTATTTCAATAAGTCATTGGGTGCTTAATTTTCATGATATCAAAATTTGTATCTTCGAAATGCAATGAACACCTCTAAAGTTTGACAAAGTGATGAAGCGACATGTATATTGAATATTTCCAGACCATGTTTGCGATTGGCATTGTGGGTTGAAAAATTCATGTCTGTAAGTCTACACCTGATCATTTTTGGATGTGATCAAATATTTTGTCTGCGGATAACCATGGAGACATACAAAATTACAGCATTTTGCTTGCCTCAACATGCTTGAATATTTCCAGACCATGTTTGCGATTGGCATTGTGGGTTGAAAAATTCATGTCTGTAAGTCTACACCTGATCATTTTTGGATGTGATCAAATATTTTGTCTGCGGATAACCATGGAGACATACAAAATTACAGCATTTTGCTTGCCTCAACATGCATCGTATCTATCACTTTTTTTTTGAATGTGTCATAATAAGTTTCAAAAATGTGGTTCATGTAATTTTGAAGTGTTTTTCCCTATAGCACCAAAGTCTGTATAACTGGTACGTAGCAAGTACCTATGAACTTTGATATTTCTGTGAAATAGCAGGTATGCCAATCTTTTAGCTTTTTGGTTCCGACTGGAATATATTAACGAAGATATTCATTACTAAAGTCTTCACCTACTTATTTCTGAATAGATCTGAAATTACTGTCTTCAGAAACTAATGCACAGATACATGAAACAATTTTGATTTCTGTTCTCTTTCAATTGCGCTGTCTTTTTTCTTTTTAACTATGGCTCTGCTCTTTCCGATCCTTGTTTTGACTCCATCGGTTTGCAGCGGATCGATGCATATTATTAATTGGTTGCCTAATATATGTCCTATGATTTTCTACTATTTCTTCATGCTGATTGTGGTAACGTGATTCAAGAGGTTTCCAATTATGATCATCAATCGCACATTTTGTACCAACAGATTCTCAAAACAGTTTCTGGTCTTGATATAAGTGTAGTTATTCTTTTTCCACCTAGTCTGTCGAGTAATAAATTTTGAAACTTGTTCCAAAAAGTCTTTGGATGCTTTTTTTGCTGATAATATGAAAATTTGAATCTTCGGAATGCGGTAGGCAAACACAAATATTGACAACAATACTTATGAAATGACGTGTATGTTGAGTATTCCTATTCTGCAAACTGCAAATGTGGAATTATTGGTGAAAACATTCATTACGATAAGTGTACAGTTGCTCAGTTTTCGATGCGATTAAGTATAATACCTGCCAACATCATGGAAACCTACAGAATTTCTGAATGTCATGTGCGCTATGTGATTTTAATGTAACATCATGACTTCTAACAACTTTCCACTCTAATACTATAGATTTGGATCATTGAAATACAGCAAAAATCTGCAAACTATAAAATTTATATACTGTGCCATTCATTTTATTTTTTGACTCCCACCGTAACATAAATATGAAGTGAAAAATTCATTACAAAAGTCTTCAGTTGCTCATTTATGGATGGATTTGAAACTGCTGTCTTCCAAACTCATTGCGCAGATACATTGAATTGCAGCCGATACCTGCGAATTTGGAAATTTCTGTGGATAAGTATATGTGCTAAGTATCACCCCCTATCTTTGATTATGGTAATATGTAATGGAACTTTGTTCAGCAAGTTTTAAAGTGTTTCTTTTCAAATAGTATTGAAGTTTGTATTACTGGAGTATGGAGCGAATACCTTCAAACTTTGATATTTTTGTGTCGCAGGATGTGTGCCAATCATTTAAATTTTTTACTCCAACCGTAACATGTAGTTTCAAAAATTCATCACAAAAGTTTTCAGCTTTACTAATTATCTTAATTTTCCTTATTCTAAATTCTATGCTAAATTTCTGAATTTCCTAATTTATTTCTAAATTATCCTGAAATGAAATTGTTTTCCTCCACAAGCAATGCAGGTACCTTAAACGTCTTTGAATTCCGTTGCTCTGTTGAATCAAGTACGCTCAGTTTTTTTTACTTCTTTGAATTCTGACATAATAAATGTTTCCGGGTGCCTTTTTTCTGCAACTATCAAACTGTAGATAATTGGATCTCCGCGGCCACTTACAAACTTTGGAAATATATTTCATCGGGGGCATGTTTTGGATGACACGAAAACGTCTAGATTCAGAATGCAAAAACGACATTTAAAAATGGCCAATTTTGTTGTATTCGTTGTGTCTTGAATTTGATCTATCTTTTCTCTTTTCCTTTCTTTTCACTAACGTTATAAGCCGGAAATCATATCTCAGCCCGCAACACGCATTGCTACATGCTCTTGAGTTTCCAATGGACAAAACATATTAGAAGACAAGAAGAAAAATCACCAAAGTCCAAGAACAAACCTCTATCGAAATATTTCCAGTTCAAATTTGACGAAATTTAGATCTTTTTTCGTGGAAACCAACGTTATAAGCCGAAAATCATATCACGACCTACAACCTGCTTTTCACCGTGCTCTTTGGTTCCTAATTGACAAAACATATTAGAGTACAAGGAAAAAAATCGCCAAAGTCCAAGGAGAGACCTGTGACGAAATATTTTCAGTACAGTTTGGATGAAAAATATGTCTTTTTTCGTGGAAACCTACGCTATAAGCCGAAAATCATATCCCGGCCTCCAACCCGCTTGCGGCCGTGCTCTTGGGTTCCTAATTGACAAAACATATTAGAGTACAAGGGAAAAATTCGCCGAAGTCCGAGGACAGACCTGTGACGAAATATGTCCAGTACAATTTTGACGAAAAATAGGTCTTTATTCGTGAAAACCAACGTTATAAGACGAAAATCATAAATAATTCATAGAAATTTAAACTAATATCCTATAGTCAACTGAACATAAATAAGGAACTTTTGAGAAAAAAGACGTGATATCAAACCATAAACTTCCCCTAGGAAAAAAAAGGTTGGGACAAGTACATTGATGGTCCCTCGTTTGTTGATAATTCCATCCATGAAAAAAACTTTAAAACAAAAGTTTTCAAGAGACTCGGTAGAGTCTCGGGACAAGTACATTGACAGCCCTGTCGTCTGCTGGCCCGAGGCTCTCGCCGAGTATACTTTCTCCGAATAAAACGATTCGCCGTGGTGGGGGTAAAATTGGCAAGTGATTTTTTTGAATTGCCGAAGTTATGAGTCATCTAAGGCTTTGAAAATTGAACTTTCAGCTAATTAAGAAATTCTCTTTAGATTGCGCCCAAAATCAACACGATCGGTGGCGTAATTGCTGAGAAAAAACTTTGCACAGGCTCAAGATTATGCAAAAGTTACTGACACATCACGAGTTCGACGTATACGTATACGCGTTTTGACGTAGTTAGTAGTAGTAGAGTTGTTGCCTCTACGCATTCTGATTGGCTCAACGATGTCGGCTCCTCCAGCTGCTAGGCCGACCGCGGGTGAGGCTCAAGTGTTAGAAGGCCTAAAATAGCGAACAGGCATTCAGTATATCTATATATGCGTTATACAGAATGCCTGTTCGCCATTTTAGGCCTTCTAACTATTGAGTCTTACCCCGACCGCGCTCAGACTCCGTGAATATTATATTATATATATATATATATAAACCATGTGTCAGTTTTCGATCATCGTATAAACAAACAGAGTTTTGACATTATGGAATGCGTGTGGGATAAATAAAAAAAACTTTCGTCATCTAACGAAGTGCATAGTATTAAAACCTGTGGAATGCTAAACTAAACCGGTATAAAAGCAGTTGCGTAAATGTAGTCTGTGATCTGTGTGTGAAAAAGAATAAAATAAAAATGAAATGCATGTCGACGAAACTTTTTAAGATTTCATTAATTCGTTTGACTGAAAATAAGTTTATCATTTATATCATTTGTAAATAGGTTATATGATATCAATACATCGATACGCACATCCGAAACCATCCGAGACTTGTTTTCATATTGAACGTCATTTTGACAGGTGAGGTTATGATCCCCAAAGTGCTGTTGTGGGCGGACTCTAATTAATAAATGAAAATGGTTAGTGAAAGGTGGTTAATATTTATTTTGTTAAAACTTGTGGTATACTAAACCGGTATAAAAGCGGCCGCGTAAATGTAGACTATGATCTGTGTGTGCTAAAAAATATAAAAAAATGCGCGATGCATATGTCAACGAAACTTTTCAAGATTTCATTATTTCGTTCGATTGGAAATAAGTGTCAACTGAGATAATCTTTCAATTAAACCAGAGTTCGCGGAATATTGTCCAGTGTAAATATATCATCAGTTGCGTGATAACATATCATATGTAATAATGTAGGTCATATATACGAGTTCCCTTTGATAGCTGTGTGGTAACGAACCGGCCGGGGTTTGACGTTACGAAGTACGGGACAAATGTAACAAACGTTCGCATAGTTAGTGAATAATATAAATAAGGCAAATCAGTTCATCAAAAATAGGTCTGGAAGTTGTAAGAAAAAATGTTCGTCAACCTATAACGTCAAATTTTCTTTTTGCGATCTGAAATATTATGGTTGACATTGATTAAGACAAGAACATACAGAACTGTTAGTATATATAATGTGAGAAACTCCAATCGAATAAATGTTTTCTAATTTATTTCTTGTGTCATCATTTTTTTTGAATATTCTCATATTTTGCTTCCTATTGAGTTTGGCTCTGCTCTATCCGATCCTTGTTTTGACTCTATCGGTTTGCAGCGGATGGATACATATTATTAATTGGTTTCCTAATATGTGTCCTATGATTTTCTAATATTTCTTCATGCTGATTGTGGTAACGTAATTCAAGTGGTTTCCGACTATGATCATCAATCGCACATTTTGTATATTTGATTCTCAAAACAGTTTCTGGTGTTGATATAAGTGTAGTTATACTTTTTCCACCTGGTCTGTCGAGTAATAAATTTTGAAACTTGTTCCAAAAAGTCTTTGGATGTTTTTTTTGCTGATAGTATGAAAAGTTAAATCTTCGGAATGCGGTAGGCAAACACAAATTTTGACAACAATACTTATGAAATAACGTGTATGTTGAGTATTCCTACTCTGCAAACTGCAAATGTGGAATTATTGGTGAAAACATTCATTACGATATGTCTACAGTTGCTCAGTTTTGGATGCGATTGAGTATAATGCCTGCCAACATCATGGAAACCTACAGAATTTATAAATGTTATGTGCGCTATGTCATTTTAATGTAACATCATGACTTTGAACAACTTTTCACTATAATACTATATAGATTTGGATCATTGAAATACAGCAAAAATCTGCAAACTATAAAATTTATATACTTTGCCATTCATTTTACTTTTTGACTCTCACTGCAACATAAATATGAAGTGAAAAATTCATTAGAAAAGTCTTCAGTTGCTCATTTATGCTTTGAAATTTGATTTGAAATTGCTGTTTTCCAAACTCATTGCGCAGATACATTGAATTGCAGCAGATAGCTGCGAACTTTAAAATTTCTGTGGATAAATATATGTGCTAAGTATCACCTCCTATCTTTAATTATGGTAATATTGAGTATTCTCACTTTGCAAACTACAAATGTGGAATTATTAGTGAAAAGATTCATTACGCTAAGTCTACAGTTGCTCAGTTTTGGATGCGATCAAATATAATGCCTGCTAACATCCATGGGAACATACAGAATTTCTGAATACAATGTTCGCTATGTAATTTCAACGTAACATCATGACTTTTGCCAACTTTTCTCTATAATACTATAGATTTGGATTATTGAAATACAGCAAAAATCTGCGAATTATAAAATTGATATACTGTGTCACTCATTTTACTTTTTAAAACTAACTGTAACATATATATGAAGTAAACACTCATCACAGAAGTCTTCAGTTGCTCATTTATGGATAGATTTTAAATTGCTGTCTTCAAAATTTATTGCGCAGATACATTGAATCGCAGCAGATACCTGCGAACTCTGAAATTTCTGTGCATAAATATGTGTGTTAAGTATCACCCCCTATCTTTGATTATGAGAATGAGTAATAGAACTTGGTTTAGTAAGTTTTAAGGTATTTCTTTTTAAATACTATTGAAGTTTGTATTACTGCGGTATGAAGCGAATACCTCCAAACTTTCATATTTTTGTGTCGCAGCATGTGTGCCAATCATTTAAATTCTTTACTCCAACCGTAACATGTAATCTCAAAAATTCATCATAAACGTCTTCAGCTTCTCTAAATTCCTAAATTTTCCGTTTTCTATTTTATTCTGAGTTTTTATATTTCTAAATTCATTTTTAAATTCTCCTGAAATTGTTTTTCTTCAAAACCAATGCGCAGGTACCTTAAACGTCTTTGAATTCGGTTGCTCTGTTGAATTAAGTACGCTCAGTTTTTTTTGCTTCTTTGAGTTCTGACATAATAAATGTTTCCGGGTGCCTTTTTTCTGACGACTATCAAACTGGATAATTGGATCTCAGCGGCCACTTGCAAACTTTGGAAATATATTTCATCGGGGACACGTTTTGAATGACACGAAAATGTCTAGATTCAGAATGCAAAAGCAACATTTAAAAAGGGCCAATTCTGTTGGATATATGTTGTGTCTTGAATTTTATGTATCTTTCCTCTTTTCCTTTCTTTTTCCTTACGTTATCAGCCGAAAATCATATCAGCTGATAAAAAGACCTATTTTTCGTCGAAATTGTACTAAAAATAAGAGCAACCCGCATTGCTCCATGCTCTTGAGTTCCCAATGGACGAAACATATTAGAAGACAAGGAGAAAAATCACAAAAGTCCAAGACTAAACTTCTATCGAAATATTTTCAGTACAATTTCGACGAAAAATAGGTCTTTTTTCGTGAAAACCAACGTTATACGCCGAAAATTATAAACAATTCATAGAAATTTAAACTAAAATCTTACAGTCATCTGAACATAAATAAGAATCTTTTGAGAAAAAAGACGTGATATCAAACCATAAACTTCCCCTACGGAAAAAAAAAGGTTGGGACAAGTACATTGATGGTCCCTCGTTTGCTGATAATTCCACCCATAAACAAAACTTTAAAAAAAAATTTTTTTTAATTGTAAAAAAAATTATTTCATAAAAAAAAAATACAGAACAATTCGAAAAAAATTTTACAAATCTTGAAAAAACGTTATATTAAAAAAAAAACTAATCTGCATCTATTTTTTAAAGTGTCAAAAGAATCAAATAACAAGTAAAAAATAATAAACCGAAAAATTGCCCTTGAAATCATTTTGGAAACCGATGCCTCATTCTTCTTATTTGATTCGAACAGCTAAATCAACTGAAAAAAACTCCATCTAATTTACGTGCGGCATTAAAATTTATTATATTAATTCGAAACCAAGTATTTTCTAATGAATTGAAAAAAGTTACCATTTGAATTACGTGCAGCATTAAAATTTATGATATCAATCGGTGGACAAGTATTTTATTAGTAAATCCAAATTTTGACATTATTAAATTCTCCTAAGAAGCATTTAAATCCAAAAAAAATCACATGAAAGCTAGTCATTTCTTACTCTATGGTGGCAGAGACTTATAAGAAAATCGACTCTTCTCAGACTTTCAGGATCCTCTGGTATTATTCACAAAATTCGACGTCGATTGGATCGATACAAATTATGTTTAAATATGTGTTAAAAGTACTTGTCCGGCCCATCACTTTCCGTTTAAATTGTTTATCCAAATAAAAGTCAGGACTTGTCTAGAACTGATGGATCACAAGTATTCATGCAGAGGGAATTGAGAGAATTATCTTCAAGTAATTTTTACTTAATTGCACTAATTTAATAAAAAACGGAAACAAATTATTCCGCAATATAGAAGGGATATTATTGTGCATCGATAAATGAAAAAAAATTGTACATAATGTATATGTTCATGCTTCCAAAATAACTCTGCAGTTTACATTCGATGACGGCAATTTTTACTTCCCACTTATTCTTCCAGCGAACGAGTTCCATTCGGAATAAGAACTAACCTATAATATTATTAAGAACATTGAAAATAATAATGAATCGCATTTCAACAAACTTTTAACGAGATTCTGCCGTGCCATTTCGTTTTTTTATGATTGATTCTTTATTGAATGAATAGTGATGGGCCGGACAAGTACTTTTAACACATATTTAAACATAATTTGTATCGATCCAATCGACGTCGAATTTTGTGAATAATACCAGAGGATCCTGAAAGTCTGAGAAGAGTCGATTTTCTTATAAGTCTCTGCCACCATAGAGTAAGAAATGACTAGCTTTCATGTGATTTTTTTTGGATTTAAATGCTTCTTAGAACAATTCAATAATGTCAAAATTTGGATTTACTAATAAAATACTTGTCCACCGATTGATATCATAAATTTTAATGCTGCACGTAATTCAAATGGCAACTTTTTTCAATTCATTAGAAAATACTTGGCCTCGAATTAATATAATAAATTTTAATGCTGCACGTAAATTAGATAGAATTTTTTTTAGGTGATTCAGCCCTTCGAATCAAATAAGAAGAATGAGGCATCGGTTTCCAAAATGATTTCAAGCGCGATTTTTCGGTTTTTATTTTTTACTTGTTATTTGATTCTTTTAACACTTTAAAAAATAATAGATACAGTTAGTTTTTTTTAAAGATAATGCTTTTTCAAGATTTGTGAAATTTTTTTCGAATTGTTCTGTATTTTTTTTATAAAATAATTTTTTTGCCCATTTTTTATAAAACTTTTGATTTAAAGTTTCTTTCATGGTTAGTATTGTATGAACGATTGTGAAAAAAACCGATCCCCCAATAAAATATGAGAGGCCCTGTTATATAATGATTTGGTAAACAATACAGATAGGTGAAATTTGTGGATAAAATTGAACAATTAAACGAACGGATAAAGAAATGAAATCAATCAATCCCTTTATATGCCTTTATCTTGTACGGATACATACGGCCATTCTTTCATGCCCATACGCATTCTAATTTATCCACGCGTCACTTTCACTCGTTTGTCCGTAAACTCATTTTTTTACCAAATGGGCAGATGATTGGATGAATTACACAAGTACTGAAATGGATGAACAAAGAAGTAAGTCGTGTAAACATTGATTTGAGAAAAGAAAACGCGTTGAATACGAAACATTTGGAGTAATGAATTTATCAGTCAAACTAGTCAAGAATGGATATTTTTCTTTGTGTACACAACGCGGGATCTCACGTCGAACTACTCAATAAAATAGTTGGATGGAAAAGGGATGGCAAATTAAAAAACAATTACAGAAGAGGATCATCAAGATTTCTTCAAATATATGGATGGATGAGGCATTCCTTCGCCGAGCTTTCGATTGAAAACCATGCACGCCAAGCTTGTGTGTAATGTTGAAAATGAATTTGTGCAGTACATCGTATAGACACAATGCATGCACTTGTACGCGTAAACTGTTTTAAGTTTATAACCCGAGCTAGCCTAAAAACAGATGATAATCTCTTAATAATTGCAGAATCATTCGAGAAATGTTTGTTGCTCTGTAACGTTTGCTGGAAAATTTTTCTGAATAAGTGAGGGATTAGGGCTAAAAGTGTACACGAATGAATTCCACAAGAACCTTAATTCATTCACTGTACTTGGCTACGTTAGAAAATGATCTCATTTTTTTTATTTCCAAAATTCAAAATTCCTACAGGAAACGTAATTCATACACTGTATATGTTACAATAGATTTCATATTTTTTCACAGTTAAACATTTTTTTAAATTTATTTATTGAAAATGCGAATATAGAAAATCATTTAAAACAACGGTCACGACCTTTTAATACTTGGCGTGCCTTTTTTACTTTTTGAAGTTTTAATATTTACTGATTTCACTTCTTTTTGCGAAGCGTGACAACTATATAGGAATCGTATTTCATTCACTGTATTTGTCAACTTCAGAAAACGATCTCATTTTTTTTTTATATTTTGAAGTTTTTTATTGATAATGCAAATATAGAAAATTATTGGAAACTACGGTCGCGACCTTTTAATAATTGGCGTTCTTTTTTTACTTTGTCAATTATTTTTTTTTTCTGATTTCACTTATTTTTTAGAAGCGTGACAATATTTCCTTAAGAAAAAAAATACATTCCTCGTCTTCGACGAAAATTTTTAAAACGATTTGTTTCAAGTTGAGTACTTTTCTCTATGTGGCAAAAGCAATCGACACAGCCAATTTTTCTATGTAGATGGACGAAAACTGTGCGGTTATGTTCATGTGAGTTGAAACCTTTTACAAGCAATAATGGTGACAATTTTGATTATCCATTCGGCATATCGAATTTTCTAATGAAAGATTGGGAAATTCCTATGCAATAAGATGATATTTTCATTTTCTATTCCTTTTTTTGGCAAGCTCCATTTGTTTATTTGGAAAATTGATTTATGAAACTATCTTCTTCTACTTCTTTTCTTTCAATGGATTCCATGTTGACATGGATACTGTCAATGGTTTGCAATGTCCAAAGAAACGTTTCCATGCTATTTAATATCTAAGACGACAGCTTTATAGTTATTTGTGTCCAGTGATATTTTTTCATGGTCTTCTATAACGTCAGAATATGCTTTCTCAATGCAGACTATTAAATCGCAGATCTAGATATCGATAACTATGAGGAAATATATCGTAAACCATTGCACCGTTTACCTAAATATCGGGAAATATAAAATTGTCGAATATATATTGAAAAATATGAAGGCATCCACCTAGACGTCGAGAACCCTATAGTCGCCAACCTAGAGATCGAAAACAATAGAGCCATCGACCAAGATATTGAAAACCATGCAGTCGTCAATCTAGACATCGAAAACCATGCGGTTGTCAACGTAGTCATCCTTAGAAAAACTGACTGCACCATCGGAAACTATGGAGCCGTTGACCTTCATACCGGAAACCATAGACAAATTCACCTCAACATCGGAAACTATGAAGTTATCGACCGGGATAGTGAAAACTATGAAGTCGTCGATCTAGTCCACGAAAACAATGGGAAAACATACCTGGACATTGAAAACTGCCGAGCCGTTGATCTAGACCTCGAAAAGCATGGAAAAACATACCGAGACGGCGAAAGCCATGAAGAAATATTCCTAGCCATCGAAAACCATAAAGCTGTCGACGTAGCCATCGAAAACAATGGAGCCGACGACCTAGACCATGAAAACCATGGAGAAACATATCCAGACATCAAAAAGTATGGAATTGTTGACTTAGCATCAAAAACCATGGCGGAATATACCTGGACCACGAAAATCATGAAGGAACATACCTAGACATTGAAAACTATGGAGAAATATACCTGGACATCCGAAACCATGGAGGAATATACCTAGACATTGAAAACTATGTAAACACATACCTAGACATCGAAAGTTATAGAGCCATCGACCTAGATCACGGAAATGATGAAACAATATACCTAGAGACCAAAAACTATGTAAATACAGACCTAGCCATCGAAAACTGTTGAGCCGTCAACCTAGACCACGAAAAATATCGAGAAACATACCTAGACATCGATAACTATGAAGCCGGCGACCTCGCGCACTAAAACCATGAAAAAAAACGAAAACCATGGAGGGACATACCTAGACATAAAAAAAATGATGGAATAATACACCTGGACATCGAAAACTATGTAGAAACATACTTAGCCGACGAAAGCCAAGGAGAAGCATACCCCGCAAACGAACAGTATGGAGCTGTCCACGTAGACATCGAAAACCATGGAGGAATCTACCTAGACCACGAAAACCATAGAGAAACATATCCAAACATCGAAAACCATGGAGAAATATACCTGAACCACGGAAATCATGATGGGACATGCCTAGATATTGAAAACCATGGAGGAATATACCTAGACATCGAAACCTATAGAGGAATTATCCTAGACCACGAAAACCCGAGAGAAACATACCTGGACACCGAAAACTGTAGAGCCGTCGACCTCGACTGCGAAAACCATGAAGGAATCTACTTAGACCACGAAAACCATGGAAAAACATATCCATACATCGAAAACCACGAAGGAATATACCTGGACCACGAAAACCATGAAGAAACATGACTAGACATTGAAAACCATGGAGGAATATACCTAGACAGCAAAACCCATGGAGGAATTATCCTAGACCACGAAAACCATGGAGAAACATACTCGGACATCGAAAACTGTGGAGCCGTCGCCCTCGACCGCGAAAACCATGAAGAAACATACTCGGACATCGAAAACTGTGGAGCCGTCGCCCTCGACCGCGAAAACCATGAAGAAACATACCTAGTCCACGAAAACCATGGAGGAATATATCTAGATATCAAGAAATATGGAGAAATTCACGTGGACATTCAAAACCATGGAGGAATATACCTAGGCGTTAAAAACTATGGAGAAATATACCTGGATATCCGAAACTATGGAGAAATACACCTGGACATCAGAAACCATGGAGGAATATACCTAGACATCGAAACCCATGGAGAAATTATCCTAGACCACGAAAACCATGGAGAAACATACCTTAGACATCGAAAACTGTGGAGCCGTCGACTTCAACCGCGAAAACCATGAAGAAACATACTTAGACCACGAAAACCATGGAAAAACATACCTGGACATCGAAAACTAAGGAGCCGTCGACCCAGACCTCGAAAACCATGAAAAAACATACCTAGACGACGAAAGCCATGGAGGAATATATCCGGACATAAAATACTATAGGGTCGTCGACCTAGACATACTCGAAAAATCCAGCGGCGTCGACCAGGATTTTATATTTTTTTATTTTTATTATTTATTATTTAATTTTATTTTTATTATTATATTTTTTCATTTTATTATATTATTATTATATTATATTATATATTGTATAATATAATATATATATTGTATTATACATTAATTATAATAAAATATTTATTATAATATATTTTATTATTTATTAATAAATAAAATATATATTATATAATAATACGAGTTATGCGTAAGCCAGGAGCTGGTATTGCCCCCGCTGTCCGCACATTCTCTGTCTCTCTCGCTCGGCGACGCGCAAGAGAGGGGGTAGCCGCGTTCAGCGTACTGTGTGACAGGAGAGCCGAGAAATGTATACCAGACCTGCAAAGGCCGTAAGTCCGAACGTAAACATGCTCAACTTACGCCTCTCTGTCTCTAAGAAATGAAATTTATCGTAAAGCGTTCGGTCTCAATTCTTTAAAGAGACATATCTCGGGAATGGCTGAATGGATTTACTTCCAACAAAGACCAATGGAAAGGGAAAAATCGAAACAAAATTCTCACCAATTTTTAGATTTTTTAATAATATGGTTTGTCCGCAAGCGCCGTTTGAAAACTCTGTGACGTCAAAAATCGGCATATTCGCGTATATAAGAGTGCGGCAGGGCTCGCGCTGGCTTTTTCTTTACGCGCTGCTGATTTTCCTTTTAATACTTGGCGTTGAGCCGCTACCGCGTCTCTTGATACCGGGCACTGCGTGACTTTGCGCAGTTCATCATGGTTGGTCGAAGCGACGATTTCCGTCGTATAAAGCGAACGCTCAGCCAGCTGGAAACGATAAAAGATGCTGTCAAACGCAAGTACATGATCCAGATGGCGGATGAACAATCGAGGGAGAGAACTCTCACCGAAACATTCAAACCAATCGTCGAGCCACTCGAACGTCTTGTTAATGCAAGTAAGGAGCCTAATGAGATGGAAAATTCCTTCAAAACTGCCTACTACGATGCGGAAGAGTGGTCGGAGCCGGCTGAATGGCCCGCAACCAAACAGAGTCCTGCAGTCGGTGAATGGCTTCAACGACGCGAGACTCGTAGCCCAGCAGTCGGCGAGAGTCCTGCAACCAAACAGAATCCCGCAGTCGGTGAATGGCGTCAACGACACGAGGCTCGCAGCGAATATTCGCCTAAACTCAGCCCACACAGTTCCGCTGATCCATGCGGGCAGAGTTCTGCAGCTGATTCAGGTGATGACGTGCCGGAGGAAGAAGTACCGGCGGTCAGCAAATATCTTCACATGCTCAACACGAACAGGAAGAAGTATCTCGACACGACTTACGGAGTTCGAAAACTGCCGGACGGTGGATCAATGATCGGAGACTCATCGATTCGTTTCGAGAAGGGGAGAGTCATCGTGGGTGACAAGAAGTATCAATCGAGCATCGGCTTGTTCGAACTGCTCTTCCGAAAGGAGCCGGACTCTCGTCTCGTTAGCGCGGAGGATCGGAACACCTACGGAACGATCCTGCAAAGCACGAGCGCTTACAAGAAACACTACAGTCCGGACGAGGATATACGCAAGCAAAACAGCAGCAAGTACAAGGACTACGTGGCACCCTTCGTATAGCAGAAGACTGGTGGTGCCTTGCCACGATACAAGGTCGTGCAAAGGGACACGCGAATGGATTACGTGTACTGGCACGATCCGAACGAGTTGGTCGATCGACTGCGTCTGCTGCTAGCCGAGGGATCGGCCGACGTCGACGAGATCGCCTCGATCATCGAGGAGTTGCGCGAGTCCGGTCACATAGCAACAATATGAATTATTGCTACCAAAGTCGAACGCAAAGCGGTCCATTGGGTTCTACGAGCCTAACATGTATCTCGACTTTTCAATAAATGAATATTTTGTCGGTTGTACAATCCGCTGAAACCTAATGCGTTAATTATCGAGACTGTCATATTCCGGCTCAGATCGATGACTCGGAAGACATCGTTTAGTTTCTGCAGAAAATACTCGAGCAGGCCGATTTTTTCTTGCTGCCCCCACGTCCTCCACAGCGGAGGTGGGGCTCTGAAGTGTCATCGTTGGGCTTCCAGCGGAACCACGGGTTCATCGAGTGACCACCGATACGATTTCAGCCAGGATCCAAATCCATTCATTTCTGACACAATGCTGAAAACGGGGTGGGATGGGTGTGTGTGGTACACACCCAGAGCTTCCGGCAGAACGACAGTCATCGTCAAAAACAGGCATTGACGCCACATACTTTCTTGTTCGAGCCACCGATGCCACAATTCCCGGCCAGGTGTATCTCTCGCTCGCAAAAACTGAGCGAGTAGCCTACTAGAAGAACATGCTCGGTCGGTTGGGCTCTGCACCGTCCACGTAAAGTGAGGTTCCAACGATTCGGTATGAACATGTCAGTCATGCCGAAAACACACAAAGGCAAGTTTGACTGTGCCACTCAAGAATGAAATCAACGTTTCCGATACTTAACTCCAATTATTCTTATAGTCAACTATTCCGATAGTTAACTTTAACTATTCCAATAGTTAACTCTAACTATTCTGATAGTTCACTTTAACGTTAGGTCGCTGGATTTTTCACCACTGGGATTTCCTTCAACGGGATTTAACTTCCGGTTCGTTAGGGTCATGTTTGTTCAGCCAACACTCGGCTGCCCTGATCGCTGACTAGGCTGATAGTTGACTATCTCGATAGTTGACTGTCCTGGCAGTCGGCTATCCTGGCAGTTCCGTCGACGGAAAAGAGTCACCACTCAGAGGGTGATCGCGAATCAACTATCCAGATAGCAGTGCTGGCTGTATGCTCGAATTTCTCCTCCCGGCTATCTCTCGTATGCTTGCGCAGCAGAGGGGGTCATTAGTGGAACTACCCGCGTCCCCGATACTATCCTAACCTCAAATCTAACCTAGATTATCGCGATAGATGACTGTCCCCCAGTTGGATTCTGCTCTGGAGACGCTGTCCACCAATGGGATTCGTCAATGGGATCCGTTCGGTAGGCGACAGTTGGTTGGGTATCCTCATCCCTGATATTCCCACCGTTCGAACATCTGTGTTTGGACATCTTTATCGTTAACTATCCAGATGGTTGCCGATTGACTATCCGTTGAGTATTTCAGCTACTCTCATAATTGGCTATCCTGATCGCGCCGCAGGAGCGTCTCCACAGTTAGCTCTATCGGGTGGGGGGAGGGGGGGGGGGGGGCGTGGAATCTGCCGACGTGTTCGGGAAATCTGCATTGCCGTCATATTCGCGTGAAAATCTTGATAGTTGAGTACTCCGATAGCCGAATCCCCATCACACGTTAGACCATTCCGACGGTGGGTTCGTGTCTCCGTCAATGAGATTCTGCCCTGGGTCTCCGCCAATCAGATTCTGTTCGTGTCTCCGCCAATGGGATTCTGCCCTTTGGTGGGCCATTGATGACAAATAGTTGGCTAGCCTGCACTTTGAATATCCCGCTCGTGCCTATTCTAACCTGACAGATGGCTATCCTAACCTTAACTGTTGTGACAGCTGACTATTCTAACCTCAACTATTGAGACAGCTGACGATCCTAACCTCAACTATTGTGACAGCTGACTATCCTAAGCTCAACTATCGTGACTATCCTAACCTCAACTATTATGACAGATGACTAACCTCAACTATTGTGACTATCTAACCTCAACTATCCTAACCTCAACTATCGTGACAGCTGACTATCCTCACCTCAGTGACAGCTGACTAACCGCAACTATCGTGACTATCCTAACCTCAACTATCCTAACCTCAACCATTGTGACTATCCTAACCTCAACTATCCTGATAGTTGTCCATCCTGATAGTTGGCTATCCTGAGGCGCGTAATTTCAAAAGAATTAGGATCTCGGATAGAGAGAGACGTACCGTGTTCAAAACAGTCTGATGCCCCAGCGTCCGCCCCTAGCGCGTCTCCGGGGTATCCCCTGGAGGCAACCAACGTCGGTCGGTAATGCAGAACCACCAGCTAGAGACGCGCACGGGTCAGTGATAGCTGCATATTTCGACCCTAGGAAAAAAAAAGTTGGGACAAGTACATTGATGGTCCCTCATTTGCTAATAAATCCATCCATAAAAAAACTTTAAAAAAAATTTTCTTTAAAAATTGTCAAAAAAATTATTTTATAAAAAAAAGTACAGTACAATTCGAAAAAAATTTCACAAATCTAGAAAAAACATTATGTTTAAAAAAAAAATATTCTGTATCTATTTTTTAAAGTTCAAAAAAATCAAATAACAAGTAAAAAATAAAAAACCGAAAAATCGCGTTTGAAATCATTATGCAAACCGATGCCTCATCCTTCTTATTTGATTCGAACAGCTAAATCAATTGAAAAAAATTCCATCTAATTTACGTGCAGCATTAAAATTTATTATATCAATTCGAGGCCAAGTATTTTCTAATGAATTGAAAAAAGTTACCACTTGAGTTACGTGCAGCACTAAAATTTATGATATCAATCAGTGGACAAGTATTTTATTAGTAACTCCAAATTTTGACATTATTAAATTGTTCTAAGAAGCTTTTAAATCAAAAAAAAAATCACATGAAAGCTAGTCATTCGTTACTCTATGGTGGCAAAGACTTATAAGAAAATCGATTTTTCTCAGACTTTCAGGATCCTTTGGTATTATTCACAAAATTCAACGTCGATTGGATCGATACAAATTATGTTTAAATAAGTGTTAAAGTCGACAAAACGGTGTATATAGCTTTCCTAAAAATTTGGAGCTATTCGTAATTGTCTCTTTATTAAGTGAATAAGATGAAATTATAAAAAACTAAAGAAATTCGAATAAATCTGATGTTCATTTTCAATGGTTGGTATTTTCTTATTATTCCATTAAGGTCATCAATCATTTGCGTAAGTGCGAAAGAATATATTGATACACAAGCACGTTCGTGTTCTTCACGAAATTTTTCGATATTCCGAGAAAACTAGAAGATATATATTATTCCCTGAAAAGAGAATAAGTTGCATACTAATATTTTTCTTGAAATATCAAGCCTTTTCGATAAAAACATGCAGCAGCCAGGATTTTTACCAACTGTACGATTAAGAGTACTTCGATCTATTCACTAATAAGGACAACACTGGTATTACTTATGGGATCACTAATGGAACAGCAGCGACTCACTAATTAAACACTAGCGATATCACTAATGACATTTTTTTTTTTTTTTTTTTTTTTTTTTACCAAGGAGTTGCGGAAATCCTTTTTACGGATTCCATGTAGTCTTACGGACTACATGGGTATGTGGGACTCCCAAAAAAAAACAGGCCTACCCACTAAAACCGCCACCTCCTTGTTGTCCTTCCCCCCAGCCAGGGACTATGTTGATATTACTTCTGACTGGGGGTTCTGTCTGTGTTCGTTCGTCCGTTCTGTCCCACCGTTATCGTAACGTCGCGTCACTCCGTCTGCTCAGTCATCCGTCAAGCAGCCGTCCGCGTTCTTACGTCGCAGTATCGTTTCCGTGTAGGTGGCGACTAAGCACCACCACTCAGGTTCGTGCAGCATTACCCCGACGATATTCTCCGGAGTAATACTGCCAACCGTTATTTCCAGTTCTTGTCTCTGTCTCGTCCAGCGGTCACACACGAAAAATGTGTGTTCCGCGTCGTCTCGTTCATGTCCACAGTACTTACAGTCAGGTGTTCGTACTCTGTTCATTCTGTGGAGGTACCGTCGGAAGTAACCATGCCCCGTCAAGAGCTGGGTAACGTAAAAATTCACGTCCCCGAACTTCCTTCCGAGCCACGGCCTCAGGTCCCGTATAAGTCGTCTCGTCCAGTTGCCATCGTTTCCGTTTGTCCACCGTCCTTGCCAAGTGTCTATCGTCCTTTCGCGCTCGGCAATTGCCGCGTTCTTCCGTCCTATATCCGCGCTGCTCCCGTAGACCCTCTTACGTTCAAACGCAAGGAGATCCACGGGAATTACGCCCGCCACCACCAGAACAGCTTGTGCAGAGACTGTCCGGTAGGAGCAAGCGATTCGCAGCGCTCCTTGTCGCTGTACCATCGTCATCGTCTTGCAGTACTTCTTTGTCTGCAGGGAGTCTGCCCAGATTTCCGCACCGTACAGGAGGATCGAGTGAGCTGTCGCCATTAACAGTCGCCGTTTCCCCGGTCTTGGTCCCGTCGTTTTGGCCATCAGGCGGCTCAAGGATGCTATCCTCTCTGCCGCCCTCTGGGCCGTCTTCTGTATGTGAGGCCAGAAGGTCATCTTCGTATCAAGGGTTACCCCAAGGTACTTGACTTCCCCCTTGGTCTCCGTCTCGTGTGCCCCCACTCTCATGGGCAGTATCGTCTGTATGCGTCTTCTCGTAAGGAGCGTCAGTTCCGTCTTTTCCGTTGCGAGTTGCAGTCCGTGGTCTGTCATCCAACGTCCAACTCGTCTCATGGTCTGGTTCAACTTCAACTGTGCCAGTTCCGGAGATCACTCTGTAATCACCGCCGCTACGTCATCAGCGTAAGCGACGAGGATCACTCCGAGCGGCATCTCCAGCCTAAGCAAGCTGTCGTATAAACCGTTCCAGAAGTCAGGTCCCAGTATCGACCCCTGGGCAACCCCAGCGGTGATCTGTCTCGTTACCTGTCCTTCGATCGTCTCGTACGTTATCCGTCTGTTGTTCAGGTAATCCTCCACAACCCGGACCAGATATGGTGGAATCCCGAAATTGCCGTTAAGCGCCTCCAAGATATCCACCCACCTAGCCGAGTTGAAAGCATTCCTGATGTCCAGTGTCGCCAGCAGTACGATAGGTCGAGCTGCATGGCAGTGTCTGCCCAGCTCCAGGAAAGAGTCGACCACCTTTTGGATTGCTCCAATAGTCGATCGACCCCTCCTGAAACCGAACTGCAGGTCGGAGAGACCGCCTCCGGCCTGCATCGCGTCCGTCAGTCTCGGTCTCAGTAGTTGTTCATAGAGTTTACCTGTCGTGTCCAGTAAACTCAGCGGTCGGTAGGCCGAAGGCGTATTAGGGTCGCCCCTACCTTTTGGGATAAGGACTAACCTCGCCTCCTTCCACCGGTCGCTGAACGTCCCCGTCGTCAAGCACGTGTTGTACAGGTCGAGAAGTATCTCCGGCCGCAGGCGAGCCACGAGCCGGAGGATCTCGGCCGGTACACCGTCTGGTCCTGGCGCCTTGCCAGCCTTCATCGCGTTGGTCGCTCTGGTGAGCTCCTCCGCGGTAAAGACCGGGGGCGCCGGCACGTCCGTTGCGTTCGTCGCGTTTGTCCTAGTCGGGTGCGTCGGAAACAATCCGTCAACAATCCGTCCTGCTGTTTCAGCATCTTTGAGTTCCGGTGGAATTCGGGCCCCTAGTTTGCCGGTCACAATCTTGTAACCGGTTCCCCAGGGATCCTCGTCCACCTCCTCGCAGAGCTTCCTCCAGCATCGCGTCTTGCTGTCTCGGATCGCTTTCGTCAGCGTCTTCCGTGACGTCTTGTAAATGGCCTGGAGGTTTTCCCTTTCGGGTCTGCCCCCAGCCCTTGTGACTCGACGCCGATTTGCTAGGCATGTCCTGCGCAGCTCGGCTATCTCGTCCGTCCACCAGTATTGTGGTCGTCTGTGTCCGTTCTGTCGTCGTCTCGGCATTGTGCTATTGCACAAGCCGTCTACCAGTTTGGCCGTCTCGTCTGTCAGTCTCTCCGCCCTTTGCCGGCCAGTCAGCTCCGGGGGAATTTTCGTCATCGGAGCTGGTGCTGCCATCAACTCCTCAGAAAATTTTCGTCCGTCGAGTTTGTCGAGATTCCACCGCGGGGGTCGGTGTGGTCTCGCTCGTCTTATCTCTGTCGATCCCGCCACTTCGAAGACGATGTACTGGTGGTCGCTGGCTGTATAGTCCTCAACCACCCGCCACCGCCTCAGTTGCGGGAGGATTCTGTCCGACGTCATCGTCACGTCAGGGATGGAGTCTCCGAACCCTGGTCGTCTGTACGTCGGCGTGTTTCCCGTGTTTACCACTACCAGGTCCAGCCTTGCGGCCATCTCCAGTAGCAGTCGTCCGCGTCTGTTCGTTTCCGTCATTCCCCACTCGGTCGCCCTCGCGTTGAGGTCCCCCGCAACGATGACGTCCCCGGGCAGGTCCCTGATTCCGTCTTCTAGGAGTGCCACCTTCCTCTCGAACTCCGCCGCGGTGCAGTTGGGCGTCAGGTAGACACTGACATAAGTGACAGCGCCCATCCTGGCCCAGACGAAATCGTCCCCTGCCCCGCGGTCGGAGACTCGCGATTGGGCGGCACCCCTTACCCAGATAGCTGTGGTCTCAGTTTCGTTCGTAATGTACGTCTGGGTCGTCCTTCTCCTGTATGGCTCACACAGGATCAGGATGTCCGCGTCGTGTTCGTCGGCTATCTGTGGTAGGAGCATGTCCGCGGTCCTACTTCGGTTCAGGTTACCCTGGACTATTCTGTCCGTCTTCCGGCCTGCTTCCTGCACTCCTCCAGCGCGGCCCGAAACATGGCGCACCTTCCGGTGCCGGCGAGGTGCGCCACGTCCTTGTGCCCAGCTGCGGAGCACAGTGGACAGACCGGTTTGTTTTTGCAGTCCGTCGCGTGGTGTCCGGACGCGCCGCATTTGCGGCAGCATTTCGTCCTGTCCACGTCTTTACAGTCGGCCTTTACGTGGCCGAAGCCAAGGCACCTGTAGCATTTCGTCACCGTCAGTCTTTTTCGAACGCGGCAATGCACCCACCCAATCCCGATCCGTCCGCGCCGAAGCAGCGCATCGGCTTCCCGCGAATCAAGTTCGCAGACCGCCATGTACTGCTCGGCACGGTTCGGACCGAAAATGTGAACTCGAAAGTCCACGTCTCGTCCCGTCTCCCGTCGAAGAGCGTCCGTTACGTCTGCCGGGGTCGCAACGCAGTCCAGGTCCATGATCTCCAATTGCACGTTGGAGTTCAGAGCCCTGACGCTGCCCGCTTCCCCTATGGCGTCCTGCACGCATCGCTCGAATTCGTCGCGTCCGTCCGGTTTGCTTGCGTCCGCCTGAAGCTTCAGCAAACACAAACCGTTTTTGGTCTTCCTTAGAGTCGTCACCTGCACGTGACTCTTCTTCGGATCGACCGTCGTCCGTATCTTGCGTACTATGTCCGAGTACGTCATGTCCATTCCCGGTTTGACGAGAACGACCGTTCCCTTTTGCCGGGGGGCCGGACCGCTCTGGCCAGCTCGGGTTGTCGCGTCCGTTTTCTTTTTCTTTTTCTTCGTCTCGTTCCGTGTGACCGTTTGCCAGTCCGCGGCCGGCACCATCGTCGGTGGTCTCTTTTGAGAGGACTCCGGCGTGGTTCCGGTCGCCGACCGTTTTCGTTTCGTCCGAGGCGTTTCTTTGTCGTTCGTGGTGGTACCAGTCGACGTCTTGTCACCGTCTGCAAGGCTTCTTCCCAAGGCCGCGTCCATCTGCTTGTGCAGCGCGATGTCCACAGTCTCTAGAATC
This sequence comes from Venturia canescens, assembly GCF_019457755.1. Lineage (NCBI taxonomy): Eukaryota > Metazoa > Arthropoda > Insecta > Hymenoptera > Ichneumonidae > Venturia > Venturia canescens. The sequence continues at coordinate 29,084,513 of NC_057422.1, forward strand.
GTCTTGATTCCTGTCTTCACCGTCATGTTCATGTTTTTCTGTACGCCCGCTGCTTCGGCCATTTTCGTCGCGGTCTCGTGGATGAGCCGGAGCAGCTGGGTCAAGTCTTGTTCGTCGTTTGTCTTTGTCGCCGTTTGTCTCGTCGTTGCTGTCTGGTTGTCCACGGCGGAAGCATAGCTTGCTGCGCTGCTTCCGCTGGAGACACTGTCCGTCCTGTTTCGTCTCGGTAGATTCAGTAACGTCCTGTCCGAGTTGTTGGTCCGGGTCGTCCTCCTCTTCACCGTGCACAAGGTGCGGCCCTCAGAATCCGTGCCGCTGCCCATGGCCACCGGGGCTTTCACCCGATCGGAATCAGGGGTGGATTCCCCCTGAGAAGGGGTTACCACCTGAGGTAAGTCAATGTTTTTGTTGTGCATTTCCATATTTGTTTGTCCCATCGTGCTACGGGTCCCTCGTGGTCGCGACTCCACGAACCGCGCTGGGACAAGGCACGGCCCCTGAGGTCCCCCCCCTCTCCCTGTGGGTTCTGTGTTCCCCCCTGTCGAGTGTGCGTGGGTGTGAGTGCCCGTGATGACAAACCGGGCTCCATTCACGGGGAGAGCCCGTTTATAGGGATCCCCTTCATTCGCTTTCGGGCGACTCCGTTTATAGGAGTCCCCGGACATTCGCTTTTCGGTAGGACCCGTTTATAGGGTCCCCGAGCATTCACGTCCCCGGTTTGTCGAAAGGCGTGTACGTGTGAATGTTTGTGTAGTGTGTGAGTGTGGGTGTGTGTGTGTGACCAGAGCCCTGTTAGCCGTGTGCAAAAGCACACGTTGCCCGCCCTGCACGTGAGAAATCTCGGACGTAGGGTTGGATTTTGCAGAGCATCACTAATGACATTACTACAGTCATCACTAATGATATCACCAGAGGTACTAATGGTACTAGTCCATCGGTGCGCGAAATTACGTTGTTATTAGTATTATTAGTATTTTGTGATCAGTGTTCATAAGTATTTTTCCATAAGGGCTTAAGTACTTGTCCGGTCCATCACTATTCATTCAATAAATAATCAATCATAAAAAAACGAAATTGTACGGCAGAATCTGGTTAAAAATTTGTTGAAATGCGATTCATTATTAGTTTAATGCTTTTAATAATAGTATAGGTTAGTTCTTATTCCGTATGGAATTCGTTCGCTGGAAGAATAAGTACGAAGTAAAAATTGACATCATTGAATATAAACTGGAGAGTTATTTTGGAAGCTTGAACATATATATTATGTACAATTTGTTTCATTTATCGATGCAGAATAAAATCCCATGTATATTGCGGAATAATTTGTTTCCGTTATTTATTAAATTAGTGCAACTAAGTAAAAATTACTTGAAGATAATTCTCTCAATTCCCTCTGCATGAATACTTGTAAACCATCAGTTCTAGACAAGCCCTGATTTTTATTTGGATAAACAATTTAAACGGAAAGTGATGGACCGGACAAGTACTTTTAACACTTATTTAAACATAATTTGTATCGATCCAATCGACGTTGAATTTTGTGAATAATACCAAAGGATCCTGAAAGTCTGAGAAAAATCGATTTTCTTATAAGTCTTTGCCACCATAGAGTAACGAATGACTAACTTTCATGTGATTTTTTTTTTGATTTAAAAGCTTCTTAGAACAATTTAATAATGTCAAAATTTGGAGTTACTAATAAAATACTTGTCCACTGATTGATATCATAAATTTTAGTGCTGCACGTAACTCAAGTGGTAACTTTTTTCAATTCATTAGAAAATACTTGGCCTCGAATTGATATAATAAATTTTAATGCTGCACGTAAATTAGATGGAATTTATTTCAATTGATTTAGCTGTTCGAATCAAATAAGAAGAATGAGGCATCGATTTCCAAGTTTTTTTTTTTATGGATGGAATTATCAGCAAACACGATACCATCAATGTACTTGTCCCAACCTTTTTTTCCCTAGGGGAAGTTTATGGTTTGATATCACGTCTTTTTTCTCGAAAATTCCTTATTTATGTTTTGATGAATATATAATTTTAATTTAAATTGCTATGAATTATTTACGATTTACTGCTTATAACGTTGGTTTCTACGAAAAACGACCTATTTTTCATCAAAATTGTGCTAGAAATATTTCGTCACAAGTCTGTCCTCGGACTTTGGCGATTTTTTTGCTTGTATTCTAATATGTTTTGTCAATTAAGAACCAAAGAGCATGGTGGAAAGCGGGTTGGAGGCCGAGATATAATTTTCGGCTTATAACGTTGGTTTTCACGAAAAAAAGACCTATTTTTCGTCAAAATTGTACTGGAAATATTTCGTCACAGGTCTGTTGTTGGACTTCAGCGATTTTTTTCCTTGTACTCTAATATGTTTTGTCAATTAGGAACCCAAGAGCACGGTGGAAAGCGGGTTGGAGGCCGAGATATGATTTTGGCTTGTAACATCTGATTCGTCGAAAAAAGACTGATACCGCACAATCAGTATACTAGTGAAGAACATTATACACTAATGTTGTAGGATTGTAATACATTTGATATTTTCTTACGGTTCGAAATCATTTTTGTTGTGTGATTTAAGAAGTTTTGTTTACATTTTTTGTGGTATAATGCGAAAACGGGCGATCATCAATGTAATTGTCCAAATTTTTTTTCTCCGAGAGAGGATTTTTACGGCTTGATATCAAATCTTTTTTCTGTGGTAGTTCTAAACCACAAAAAATATTCTTAAATAAGATTTTCTCAAGTTCTCCAATGTTTCTATTGTGATATTTAAAAATAATTCTCCTTTCTCCAACGATTTTCTTTAAGTTTTGTACAATTTATAACAGTTTGATATTCTTCGAATGTTTGAAGTGATATCCTCAATTTTTCAACCATTTCGAACGTGTCTATAATTTTGTGGAATTAAAATCATTTTCCATAAGGTTTTTCAATATTTTGTATCATTGTGGAATTTTCCCCCTTCATTTATAAATTTTGTTTTCATCTGTTTTGATGAAATCATTGTGAATAAAGAAAACATGAAGATTTTTCAATGAAACGAATTTTTGGATTGATTTTCCTTAAAATTTGACAGAAGGAGAAAGAAAAATATATATATAATGTTCACCAAGTCCACCAGAATTCGCAATTTTCACATATGTTTATTGAATTCTAATGCTAGTTATTTTTATTTAATTAAAAAACGTGCTTCCAAGGACTTTTTGAAGCAATCTTTTCCATTCGTATTATCATTCCCAGAGATAGAAAGTTGACGCACCCACATCGATGCACAAAATTTTCAAGCTCTGCATGTAGCCATCAAGGTTCAACCGGACAAAAGAAAAAGTATGAAGTGCGTCAAGACCAACAGAATTGCTTACTTTTTAATATGAGCATTGCATTTTGAAAACATAACTTCTTATGCCATTCATAAACAGGCCATCGCTGACTTTTTGTATCATTCATCATTATTTTTTATTATTGATGATTATTTATAATCCATTTCCAAATCCTATAATTCATGTATAATTTTTATTATTTGTAGATATCCATATTCCATAATCAAAAAAAAGAAGTACTAATACCTGGCATGCATGTCAATACACAGAATTTTCCAAATTTGCAAGTATTCGCTGCGATTTATTCATCTAAATTTTGGTACAGACAGAAAAAATTACCACCGATTCATAAAATTTATTATGCCAAAACTAAAAGGAAAAAAGACAGCGCACTTGAAAGTGAACAGAACGCATAATTGTTTCATGTATCTCATTCATATATTACAGTTGGAACCAAAAAGTGAAAAGATTGGCACACCTACCGCTTCGCAGGAATATCAAAGTTCATAGGTATTCGCTGCGTACCAGTAATACAAACTTTGGTGCTATGGGGCAAAAAACTTTAAAATTACCCGAACCACATTTTTGAAACTTATTATGGCATATTCAATGAATAAAGTGACAGATACGCTGCATGTTGAACTAAATCAAATAGTGTAAAAAGTGACAGATACGCTGCATGTTGAAGTAAATCAAATAGTTTAATTTAGTATGTCCCCATGGTTATACACAGACAAAATATTTGATCACATCCAGAAATGATCAGGCGTAGACTCACACACATGAATTTTTTAATCCATAATGCCAATCGTAAACATGGTCTGGAAATACTCAATATACGTGTCGCTTAATCATGTTGTCAAACTTAAGATGTGTTCATTGCATTTGGAAGATACATTTTGATATCACGAAAAATAAGCAACCAATGACTTATTGAAATGAATTTCCAAATTCATCATGCAACAATTCAAGTGAATATCTATGTATTTACATGGCCCAAAGATTTTTTAAAACTCGTGTTTGTAAACAAGCAATCATGAAAACTTTTTGTTATGAATTTTCCAATTTATTGACATCAATATGAGGAAATAGAAATACGAATGTCACTCGAATTGTCTAGAGAATGAATAGAAATTGGTATAGATACACTGTAAGCTAAGGAGGTGGGAAAAAGGGCCCGGTGAACACAGCCAAACGAAATGAAAGAAAATATGACAACAATACATTGAATTAGACACTTTTACTTGACCGAAGTTTTTCAACATTTATTTGCATTCATTTACATACAATCACGCATATTTTTTCTATAATGTAATTACACGACATAAAATTTCTGTTTGGAAAGAACGTTTGAGAGGTTATAATGAGCGAAAGTTTATTTTTCTCACATAACTCCCGTTGAAAATTTTTGAAGAACCAGAACCAGGATTGCAACAAAATTATGTCATAAATAAACGTAAAATCAAAGAATTTGTACAAGGAGAAATTTCCCAATACTAATATATGTTCTATATAACAAACACTCGCGAACCGATTGCGATGAGCGTAAACTAACCCACATGGTTTTCACAAAACTTGCATAACATTTTTTTTTTATAGTCATATAAGAATTTTGAATCGAATTCATACAGCTCGCACTATTTCTCCGAAATTTTATCATTCAGATCGCTGTTGCTATTAATTTGCTCATGCCATCAAAAACTGACAGATGGATGTACTATATATCACGTCAAAGTCACTATATGTCTGGTTTTCGTAATACTGTATGACACCACATACCACTATTTTTAATAAAATAAATACATATTGAACCTATTTAACACTTTATTAGATGAAAAATATTTTTTTGTCACCCCGCACTTCGTAATGTCGAAAATACGTTTGTTATAACATCAATAACTGACGGCTGACTGATGGCCTTGTATATATATTCATAAACTGTATTCCGCTGGAACGGTACAGCAAGTGTCGTGACCAATCACAACTCATTATTTCTGTAGCCGGGATCCCGGGACCCGAGCTTCCATAGAAATGGGTTATAGCTGGCATCAAGAGGCCTTTGATGGTGTTCTGTACAGACACAGTAAATCCATAGATGTGTTAGTAACTTTTGCATAATCTTGAGCCCGTGCAAAGTTTTTTCTCAGCAATTACACCACCGATCGTATTGATTTTGGGCGCAATCGAAAGAGAATTTCTTAATTAGCTGAAAGTTCAATTTTCAAATTGCGACATAACTTCTGAGCTTCGCAATTCAAGAAAATGACATGTCAATTTTACCCCCACCACCGAAATTTACTTTATTCAGAGATAATATCTCGGCGAGAGCCTCGGGCCAGCAGACGACAGGGCTGTCAATGTACTTGTCCCGAGACTCTACCGAGTCTCTTGATGCATTTACATGGCTCAAAGATTTTTCAAAACTTGGGTGTATGAACAAGCAATTATGAAGGCTTTCTGTTATAAATATTTCAAATTATCTTCTTGAAATTAATATAAAAAAAATAGAAATATGAATATCTCTCGTAATGTCTGGAGAACAAATAGAAATTGGTATGACAATACACTGTAAGCTAAGGAGGTGGAAAAAAGGGACCGGTAACACAGCCAAACTAAATGAAAGAAATTATGACAACAATACATTGAATTACTTGACCAAAGTTTTTTAAAATTTATTTGAATTCGTTTACACACAACCATCCACATTACACAACATCCAGAATTACACAACATAGAATTTCTGTTTGGAAAGAACGTTTTAGAGGTTATAATGAACGAACGTTTTTTTTCTCATTGTTATTATTATTATTATTCAACACTAATTAGTCACGTCATTAATAATATCGATTCCTTCCACTTTTCAATAACCACTTTTATTTTTCTATACTCTGCACGCAACAGCACTCCGGCGGTCATAACCTCAAACGTCAACATGACGCGAAATCTCGCAAATTTGCTATCTATGTATATATTACGATATCGAAGTAGAACAGATAATTCTTAATTTTCACGACACATATTATTCACGTTTTCACTTCTCAATATTTTACTCACTCTCAGTACACTGTATGAGATCAATTAATCCACTTTTGAGGTTTTATTTATTATAGATATTATTGTCGTGAATTGGGCTCGGAACTTATTGAAACTTCTTTTATGAAAAAAATAAAATTGATTATATCCACTGCTATTTCCATTAATGTTTTATTTATTTAAACGAAATTTGCAAATCTTGCACCGTTGATCCACGGGGCTACGATCGCAATCACTTTATAATAACATAACAGACGATAACAGACGGTATACAAGAAAACATTGAGGACTATCAGAAACTTTCTCATCGGCGATTGGTCGAGACGGATAGATTCTCACCGGTGATTGGTTATGATGGGCATCAAGAAGCCCTTGTATGTATCGGTCTGAACCCATATACGGATACGTCAGCTGCGTAAATGTGTTGGTACTTTTTGCATAATCTTGAGCCCGTGCAAAGTTTTTTCTCAGCAATTACGCCACCGATCATGCTGATTTTGGGCGCAATCGAAAGAGAATTGCTTAATTAGCTGAAAGTTCAATTTTCAAATTGCGACATAACTCCTGAGCTTCGCAATTCAAGAAAATGACATGTCGATTTTACCCCCACCGCGAATCGTTTTATTCAGAGATAATATATTCTCGGCGAGAGCCTCGGGCCAGCAGACGACAGGGCTGTCAATATACTTGTCCCGAGACTCTACCGAGTCTCTTGATAGTTAACTATTCCGATAGTTAATCTCGACTTGTTTGTATCCGCACATCCTCCAACAGTCTGGGGTTATAGTGAAAAATTTTAGTTACTGATAGTTCGGACCCCCGTCAAAACATTTGAATCTCCCGCCGAAACAACAGAGTAAAAAATTTGAGTGACTGATAGTTCGGGTTCCTGCCAAAACATTTGAATCTTCCGCCAAAAATACAGAGTTCGAATTTCCCACCAAAACTACAGAGTTTAAATATCCCGCCAAAAATACAGCGTTCGAATCTCCCACCAAAACTGCACAGTTCAAATTTCCCGCCAAAACTACAGGGTTAAAATCTCCCGCCGCGGAATCTGTTTTACCGACGGGTGGAGCAGACTATCCAGTCGACCGGAAGCGAGCGGGCCTTAAATCGATTCGCAGAGCGGCCATCTTTATTAATGACCGTTTAGAGCGGCCAACCGAGGGTCCCACTCGTGGCCACCACACCTGTAAAAGATGGTGATTACAAAAATGAGAGAATTATTATGGGATATACTTACCATGGTGAGGTCCACGAAATCCAAGCGCTACTCGCTGCCTTATATGCTCGGCGGCCAGCCGTCGCTCCGCACACGAGATCTCCACTAGCCAAATCGCCATCGATCGGCATTTACACGAACTATCTGGTGCACAGACTTTGAATATTTGGGTCAGTTTGATGTTTGGGTTAGAGCTCAGTTCGATGTTTGGGTTTGAGTAGGCGTCCTTTTTTACCCACGTTTGGGTTGTAAACAATATAAATACCTTGTGTGTACGAGAAAATAAAAACCAGTCATAATCAACCGCGTTGACTATTCCGATTTTTTAACTATCCTAACTCTAACTTTTTCGCTAGTTAACTGCAACTATTTCGATAGTCGACTCGAAGTATTTCAATAGTTTACCGAATTCCATCGGGTTGTCGGTAATGCAGAACCGCCGACAGGCGCACGTTCGAGAATCTGCAGCTCTTTGAACGTGTTTGAAAATCTGCATTACCGACTGTTTAGGTTTGAGCACACGGTTTGAATCGCCATAGCGGCTGCAAGTGGGAACTCCCGACAGTTGACCATCCTGATAGATGCCAGCGGCTATTCCCCGGTATACTTCGAAGCGGTCTCGCGAATGTATTTGGGAAAACTGCCTTAACGATTGTTTGGGTTTGTTTGGGTTAGAGCGGCCATCTTTATTACCGACCATTTGGGTTATAGCGGCCATCTTTATTACCGACCGTTTGGGCTTGATTGGGTTTGTTTGGGTTTGAGCTCCGTTCGATTACCTGTTTGGGTTTGAGCTCAGTTCGATTACATGCTTGGGTTTGTTTGGGTTAGAGCGGCCATCTTTGTTACCGACCGTTTGGGTTTGTTTGGGTTAGAGCGACCATCTTTATTACCGACCGTTTGGGTTTGTTTGGGTTAGAGCGGCCATCTTTATTACCGACCGTTTGGGTTAGTTTGGGTTTGAGTACTCATCCTTTTTACCGACGTTTGGGTTTGGGAGGCCATCTTTATTACCGACCGTTTGGGTTTGTGCGGCCATCCTTTTTACCGACCGTTTGGGTTTGGGAGGCCATCTTTATTACTGGCCGTTTGGGTTTGTTTGGGTTTTGGAGACCATCCTTATTACCGACCGTTTGGGTTTTTTTGGTTTTTACCAGGGAATCTACTCTACCGACGGTCGGTAAGGTAGATTCCTACATGAGGCGGAACCGGCCTAGCTCTACTACTGCATATAAAAAAAATGTTATGTAACTTTTGTGAAAACTATGTTGGTTAGTTTACCCTCATCGCAATCGGTTCGCGAGTATTTATTATATAGGACATATATTAGTATTGGGGAATTTCTCCTTCTCTTAATTCTTTGATTTTACGTTTATTTATGATATAATGTTGTTGCAATCCTGGTTCTGGTTCATTAAAAATTTTCAACGCGATTTATGTGAGAAAAAAAAACTTTCGCTCCTTATAACCTCTCAAACGTTCTTTCCGAACAGAAATTTTATGTTGTGTTATAACATTAGAGAAAAGATATGTGTAGTTGTATGTAAATGAATGCAAATATATTTTGAAAAACTTTGGTCAAGTAAAAGTGTCTAATTCAATGTATTGTTGTCATATTTTTTTTTCATTTCGTTTGGCTGTGTTCACCGGGCCCTTTTTCCCATCTCTCTTTAGCTTACAGTATATCCATACCAATTTCTATTCGTTCTCTAGACAATTCGAGTGACATTCGTATTTCTATTTCCTCATATTGAGTTCAATAAATTGAAAAATTTATATCAAAAACTTTTCATGATTGCTTGTTTATAAACCCAAGTTTTAAAAAATCTCTGGGCCATGTAAATACATAGATATTCACTTGAATTGTTGCATGATGAATTTGGAAATTTATTTCAATGTGTGATTGGTTGCTTATTTTTCGTGATATCAAAATTTGTATTTTTGAAATGCAATGAACACCTCTTCAGTTTGACAACATGGTATATTGAGTATTTCCAGACCTTGTTTACGATTGGTATTATGGATTGGAAAATTCATGTGTATGAGTCTACGCCTGATCATTTTTGGATGTGATCAAATATGTTGTCTGTGTATAACCATGGAGACATACTAAATTACACTATTTGATTTACTTCAACATGCAGCGTATCTGTCACTTTATTTCTTGAATATGCCATAATAAGTTTCAAAAATGTGGTTCGGGTAATTTTGAAGTTTTTTGCTTTTTTTCCAACTTTGGTTCCAACTGTAATATATGAACGAAGATACATGAAACACTTATGCGTTCTGTTCACTTTCAAGTGCGCTGTCTTTTTTCCTTTTAGTATTGGCATAATAAATTTTATGAATCGGTGGTAATTTTTTCTGTCTGTATCAAAATTTAGATGAATAAATCGCAGCGGATACTTGCAAACTTGAAAAATTCTGCGTATTGACATGCATGCCAGATATTAGTACTTTCTATTTTTTGATATGGATTATAAATAATAATCAATAATAAAAAATTATGATAAATGTTACAAAAATTCAGCGATGGCCTGTTTATGAATGGCATAAGGAGTTATGTTTTAAAAATGCTATGGACATATTAACAAATAAGCAATTCTATTGGTCTTGACGCACCTCATAGTTTATCTTTCGTCCGGTTCAACCTTGGTGGCTACATGCAGAGTTTGAAAATTTTGTGCATCGACGTGGGTCCGTCAACTTTTTATTTCTGCGTATGATAATACGAATGGAAAAGATTGCTTCAAAAAGTCCTTGGAAGAACGTTTTTTAATGAATTAAAAATTGCTATCATTAGAATTCAATAGACATATGTGAAAATTGCCAATTCTGGTGGACTTGGTAAATATTATATATATTTTTTTCTTTCTCCTTCTGTCAAATTTTAAGGAAAATCAATCAAAAAATTCGTTTCATTGAAAAATCTTCATATTTTTTTTTTTCACAATGATTTCGTCAAAACAATTGAAAACAAAATTTATAAATGACGGGGGAAAATTCCACAATGATACAAAATATTGAAAAACCTTACGGAATATGATTTTAATCCCACAAAATTATGGACACGGTCGAAATGGTTGAAAAATTGAGGGTATCACTTCAAACATCCGAAGAATACCAAACTGTTATAAATTGTACAAAACATAAAGAAAATTAGTGGAGAACTTATTTTTAAATATCACAATAGAACATTGGTTAACTTTAGAAAATTTTATTTAAGAATATTTTTTATCGTTTAGGACTGCCACAGAAAAAAGATTTGATATCAAGCCGTAATAAGTCTCACTAGGGGAAAAAAAATTTGGACCATTACATTGATGATCGCCCGTTTTCGCATTATACCACAATAGATGTAAACAAAACTTCTTAAGTCACACAACGAAAATGATTTGGAACCGTAAGAAAATATCAAATATATTACAATCCCACAGCATTCGTGTATCAAGAGACTCGGTAGAGTCTCGGGACAAGTACATTGACAGCCCTGTCGTCTGCTGGCCCGAGGCTCTCGCCGAGACTATACTTTCTCTGAATAAAACGATTCGCGGTGTTCGGGGTAAAATTGGCATGTGATTTTCTTTAATAGCGAAGCTCATGAGTTATGTACGGCTTTGAAAATTGAACTTTAAGCTAATTAAGAAGTTCTCTGTCAAATGAGCCCAAAATCAGCATTCTCGGTGGCGTATTTGCTGAGAAAATACTTTGCACGGGCTCAAGATTATGCAAAAGTTACTGACACATCACGAGTTCGACGTATACGTATACGCGTTTTGACGTAGTTAGTGGTAGTAGAGTTGTGCCTCTCTACGCATTCTGATTCTCTCAACGATGTCGGCTCCTCCAGCTGCTAGGCCGACCGCGAGTGGGGCTCAAGAGTTAGAAGGCCTTAAATAGCGAACAGGCATTCTGTATATCAAGAGACTCGGTAGAGTCTCGGGACAAGTACATTGACAGCCCTGTCGTCTGCTGGCCCGAGGCTCTCGCCGAGTCTATACTTTCTCTGAATAAAACGATTCGCGGTGGTGGGGGTAAAATTGGCATATGATTTTATTGAATTACGAAGCTCAGGAGCCATTTAGCAACTTGAAAATTGAAGTTTAAGCCAATTGAGTAATTCTCTTTCGATTCCGCCCTAAATCACCATGATCGGTGTTGTAATTGCTGAGAAAAAACTTTGCACGGGCTCAAGATTATGCAAAAGTTACCAACACATTCAAGAATTTATGCGTCTGTATTTATAAACACCATCAAAGGCACTTTGATGTTCTCGAGTTTCTGATTCGTTGGATCTGACGACATCCATTTTTAGACGTTGTGATTGGTTGTTGAAATTAGTTGTTGATGATTGGAAATCTGACGTCAACTTCAGAACGTAGCACACGGCGCAGCACAGCTGGTAACAGCAGTCATAAATTCGACCGATATACATATATATATTAGGGTGTGCGGAAAAAAAAACGATATTTTTTTTTTACTTTGCATCCAGCCGAAAAAGGTGATTCAAGGTAAAAAAAAAAGAATCCCATAAGGAGAGCTCACCAAAAAATTTTTTCGAATGGCGCTTTGCGTTTGAAGATTTTCCATAAAAATAACCCAGGAAATGATTGAGACCTTCGATCATTGTATCATAACTCTTCAGGAAAAAATCGCACAAAACCGACAATGATATGTTTTTATAGAAAATCGATTCCCCTACAAAAAAGTCCTTATGAACATTCAGCTTGGAGCAACCATTCTCGTGCTATCACCCTTCGAAGTTGAATCGATAGAAAAAAAATTATCATTAAACTCTCGAAATCAAATTTTTCGTTTCACAAACAAACTTCAAGGAACTTTTTCGTATAAAATTACTTGTTCTTTTAGAAAATCGTTATTATTATTCGAATTTTATAATTTCCGATTGAAAACCATGCACGCCAAGCTTGTGTGTAATGTTGAAAATGAATTTGTGCAGTACATCGTATAGATACAATGCATGCACTTGTACGCGTAAACTGTTTTAAGTTTATAACCCGAGCTAGCATAAAAACAGATGATAATCTCTTAATAATTGCAGAATCATTCGAGAAACCTTTGTTGCTCTGTGACGTTTGCTGGAAAATTGTTCTGAATAAGTGAGGGATTAGGGCTAAAAGTGTACACGAATGAATTCCACAAGAACCTTAATTCATTCACTGTACTTGGCTACATTAGAAAATGATCTCATTTTTTTTTATTTCCAAAACTCAGAATTCCTACAGGAAACGTAATCCATTCATTGTATATGTTACAATAGATCTCATATTTTTTCACAGTTAAACATTTTTTAAAATGTATTTATTGACAATGCGAATATAGAAAATCATTTAAAACGACGGTCACGACCTTTTAATACTTAGCGTGCCTTTTTTACTTTTTGAAGTTTTAATATTTACTGATTTCACTTCTTTTTGCGAGACGTGACAACTATATAGGAATCGTATTTCATTCACTGTATTTGTCAACTTCAGACAACAATTTCATTTTTTTTTATATTTTGAAGTTTTTTATTGATAATGCAAATATAGAAAATTATTGGAAACTACGGTCGCGACCTTTTAATAATTGGCGTTCTTTTTTTACTTTGTCAATTATTTTTTTTTTCTGATTTAGCTTATTTTTTAGAGGCGTGACAATATTTACTTAAGAAAAAAAATACATTCCTCGTCTTCGACGAAAATTTTTAAAACGATTTTTTTTCAGTTGAGTGCTTTTCTCTATGTGGCAAAAGCAATCAACACAGCCAATTTTTTTATGTAGACGGACGAAAACTGTGCGGATATGTTCATGTAAGTTGAAACCTTTTACAAGCAATAATGGTGACGATTTTGATTATCCATTCAGCCAATCGAATTTTCCAGTGAAAGATTGGGAAATTCCTATGCAATGGGATGATATTTTCATTTTCTATTCCTTTTTTTGAAAAGCTCCACTTGTTTACATGGAATAATGATTTTTGAAACTATCTTCTTCTCATTCATGGATTCCACGTTGACATGGATACTGTCAATGGTTTGCAATGTCCAAGGAGATGTTTCCATGGTATTCAATGTCTAAGACCACAGCTTTATGGTGATTGGCGTCCAGTGATATTTTTTCATGGTCTTTTGTAACGTCTGAACCTGCCTCGTCAATGTAAACTATTAAATCGCAGATCTAGATATCGATAACTATGAGGAAATATATCGTAAACCATTGCACCGTTTACCTAAATATCGGGAAATATAAAATTGTCGAATATATATTGATAAATACGAAGGCATCCACCTAGACATCGAAAACCCTATAGTCGCCAAACTAGACATCCAAAACTATAGAGCCGACGACCTAGATATCGAAAACCATAGAAAAACTCACCACACTATCGGAAACTATGGAGCCGTTGACTTTCATATCGGGAACCATGGACAAATTCACCTCAACATCGGAAACTATGGAGCTATCGACCGGGATAGTGAAAACTATGAAGTCGTCAACCTAGTCCACGAAAACAATGAGAAAACATACCTGGACATTGAAAACTACGGAGCCGTTGATCTAGACCTCGAAAAGCATGAAATAACATACCAGGACGACGAAAGCCATAGAGAAATATACCTAGCCATTGAAAACCATGGAGCTGTCGATGTAGACATCGAAAACAATGGAGCCGTCGACCTAGACCATGAAAACCATGGAGAACCATAACCAAACTTCGAAAACTATGGAATTGTTGACCTAGCATCAAAAGCCATGACGGAATATACCTGGACCACGAAAACCATGAAGGAACATACCTAGAAGAAAACTATGAAGAAATATACCTGGACATCCGAAACCATGGAGGAATATACCTAGACATTGAAAAATATGTAGACACATACCTAGACATCGAAAAGTATGGAGTCATCGGCCTAGATCACGGAAATGATGAAGAAATATACCTAGAGAACAAAAACTATGTAAACTCAGACCTAGCCATCGAAAACTGTGGAACCATCAACTTAGACCACGAAAACCATGGAAAAACATACCCAGATATCGATAACTATGGAGCCGTCGACCTCGCCCACGAAAACCATGAAAAAAAACGAAAACCATGGAGGGACATATCTAGACATTAAAAATCATGGAATAAAACACCTGGACATAGAAAACTATGTAGAAACATACTTAGACGACGAAAGCCAAGGAGAAGTCTACCCAGCAAATGAAAAGTATGGAGCTGTCCACGTAGACATCGAAAACCATGGAGGAATCTACCTAGACCACGAAAACCATGGAGAAACGTATCCAGCCATCGAAAACCATGGAGGAATATACCTGAACCACGAAAACCATGATGAAACATGCCTAGACATTGAAAACCATGGAGGAATATACCTGGACGACGAAAAACATGGAGGAATATACCTGCACAACGAAAACCATGGAGGAACATGGTTTTCATGGTCCTTCATACTTGGTCATTGAAAACTGTGGAGCCGTCGACCTCGACTGCGAAAACCATGAAGAAACATAGCTAGACCACGAAAACCATGGAAGAATCTACCTAGACCACGAAAACCATGGAGAAACATATCAATACATTGAAAACCATGGAGGAATATACCTGGACCACGAAAACCATGTAGGAACATATCCAGACATCGAAACCCATGAAGGAATATACCTAGACATCAAAACCCATGGAGGAATTATCCTAGACCACGAAAACCATGAAGAAACATGCCTAGACATTGAAAACCATGGAGGAATATACCTGGATGACGAAAACCACGAAGGAACATGCCTAGACATTGAAAACCATAAAGAAACGTACCTAGACCACGAAAACCATGGAGAAACATATCCATACATCGAAAACCATTGAGGAATATACCTGGACCACGAAAACCATGAAGGAACACGTCTAGACATTGAAAACCATGAAGGAAAATACCTAAACATCAAAACCCATGGAGAAATTATCCTAGACCACGAAAATCATGGAGAATCATAGCTAGACATCGAAAACTGTGGAACCGTCGAACTCGACCGCGAAAACCATGAAGAGACATACTTAGACCACGAAAACTATGGAGAAATATACCTTAGACATCAAGAACTATGGAGAAATACACCTGGACATTAAAAACTATGGAGAAATATACCTGCACATCAGAAACCATAGAGGAATATACCTAGACATCGAAACCCATAGAGGAATTATCCGAGACCACGAAAACCATGGAGAAACATACCTGGACATCGAAAACTAAGGAGCCGTCGACCCAGACCCCGAAAACCATAAAAAAACATACCTAGACGACGAAAGCCATGGAGGAATATATCTGGACATAAAAAACTATGGGGTCGTCCACCTAGAAATTGAAAACCGCGATAGAATGTACCTAAACCTAGTCCTCCAAAACCCATGAGCTATCGCCCTAGACATCCTCGAAAAATCCAGCGGCGTCGACCAGAATTTTATATTTTTTTATTTCATTATTTATTACTTAATGTTATTCCTATTATTTAATTTTTTTATTTTATTATATTATTATCATTTTATATTATATATTGTATAATATAATATATATATATTATAATAATATTTTATTATTAATTAATATTAATAAATAAAATATATATTATATATTTATATACATATTTTATGCGCAAACCGGGGCGGGGTTGAAATTCCGAACGGTGAGAAATCAGAAGGCTCAAAAGTCCGACAATCTCGCTAGTGCGGTATATCTATATATTTCGAGTCCCAGCTAGATTTTTGGACTTTTGAGCCTTCTGATTTCTCACCGTTCGGAATTTCAACTCCGCCCCCGCAAACCAGGAGCTGGTATTGCCCCTGCTGTGCGCCCATTCTCTGTCTCTCTCGCTCGGCGACGCAGAAGGAGAGGGGGTAGCCGCGTTCAGCGTAGTGCGTGACGTAGAGTGTGACAAAACGTAAGAAATCGTGCAAAGGACGTAAGTCCAAACGTAAACATGCTTAACTTACGCCCGTCTGTCTCTAAGAATTCAAAGTTTCCGAAATGATGGATTTTAAATCACTAACGTTACATATCGCAGGATCGACTGGACGGATTTACTTGCAACAAAGACCAATGGAAAGGGAAAAATCGAAAAAAAATCAACACCAATTTTCATGTTCTTTCATAAAATGGTTTGTTTATGAGAGCCGTTTGAAACTTCTGTGACGTCATAAAACTGGCATATTCGCGTATATAACAGTAGCGGCAGGGCTCGCGCTGGCTTTTCTTTTGCGCTGCAGTTTTTCCTTTCAATACTTGGCGTTGAGCCACTACCGCGTCTCTTGATATACAGCGAATACTTCCAAACTTTGATATTTCTGTGTTGCAGCGTGTGTGCCAATCATTCAAATCATTTACTCCAACCGTATCATGTAATCTAGAAAATTCATCACAAAAGTCTTCCGCTTTTCTAAATACTTCAATTTTCCTTTTTCTACTCCATTGTCAGTTTTCGAATTTCTAAATTCATTTCTGAATTGTCCTGAAATGGTTTTCCTCCAAAACCAGTGCAGGTACGTTAAACGTCTTTGAATTCTGTTGCTCTGTTGAATAAAGTTCGCTTAGTTTTTTTTGCTGCTTTGAGTTCTGGCATAATAAATGTTAGAAGTTTACGGGTACTTTTTTTCAGCAACTATCAAACTGTGGATAATTGAACCTCAGCGGCCACTTGCAAACATTGGAAATATATTTCATTGCGGGCACGTTTTGGATGAAATGAAATCTCTAGATTCAGAATGCAAAAGCGACATTTAAAGTGTGCATATCTGTTGGATTTTTCGTGTTTTGAATTTGATCTATCTTTCAATTGAATTTTGAAGAAAAGTTATAAATAAAGTCTGTTCTATTAAGGAAATCTTTAAGTCAGTTCTTTCTTGGTATCAAGACTGGGAAAAAATCGCCAAAGGCCGAGGACAGACCGGTAACGAAATATTTCCAGTACAATTTTGACGAAAAATAGATCTTTTGTCGCGGAAACCAACGTTATAAGCCGTAAATCATATTACAGCCCACCAGACGCATTTCTTCACTCTCTTGGGTTCCTATTATACAAAACATATTAGAAGATAATGAGGAAAATCACCAACGTGGAAGAACGAACCAGTGCCGAAATATTTCCAGTACAATTTTGACGAAAAATAGGTCCTTTTTCGTGGAAACCAACGTTATAAGCCGAAAATTATATCTCGGCCCTCAACCTGCTTTCTACCGTTCTCTTGGGTTCCCAATAAGCATAGCATATTAGAGTAGAAGAAAAAAAATCGCCCAAATCCATGGACAGACCTGTGACGGAATATTTTCTGTACAATGTTGACGAGAAATTTGTTGTTTTCCGTGGTAACCAACGTTATTAACCGAAAATCATATCCCGACCCGCAACACGCTTTTCTCCATGCTCTTGGGTTCCAAATAGACAAAACATATTAGAGTACAAGGGAAAAAATCAACAACGTCCAAGGACAGACCTGTGACGAAATATTTCCAGTACAATTTTGACGAAAAATAGATCTTATTTCGTGGAAACCAACGTTATAAGCCGAAAATCATATTACGGTCCACAACACGCATTTCTTCATGCTCTTAGGTTCCTAATAGAAAAAACATATTAGAAGACAAGGAGAAAAATCGCCAAAGTCCAAGAACAAACCAGTGCCGAAATATTTTTAGTACAATTTTGAAGAAAAATTGGTCTTTTACGTGGAAACCAACATTATAAACCGAAATTCATTTCTCGGGCCTCATCCCGGATTCCTGCATGTTGTTGGGTTCCTAATAGGCATAACATATTAGAGTATAAGGAAAAAATCGTCGAAGTTCAAGGACGGACTTGTGACAAATTATTTTCACTACAATTTTTACGAAAAATTGGTCTTTTATGGTGGAAACCAACTTTATAAGCCGAACATCATACTCAGGGAAAAAAAGGTCGGGAAAAGTACATTGATGGTCCCTTATTTGCTGATAATTTCATAAAAAAGATTATCCCATAAAAAATGTTCGTATGAGAATGGAATCTATAAAAATGTACTAAGCAAATAATACATAGAAATTTAAACTAAAATCCTATAGCCATCATAACATAAATGAGGAACTTTTGAGAAAAAAGGCGTGATATCAAACCATAAACTTCCCCTAGGGAAAAAAAGGTTGGGACAAGTCCATTGATGGTCCCTTGTTTGATGATATAGAAAAAAGATTCAGAACCAGGAAAAAAATTCTATAGAAATGATAAACGAAAAATTAAAAAGTTCAAAGAAATTCAACAATAAAAAACAATCGAGGGAATTCTACGGTTTCCGGAGCGCCAAGATTTAACGGTTGATTCTGAATATTTGGGCTAAAATAGGAAGATTTTCAAGAATAAAAAATTTGCCGTTTCAGCCTCCTTAAGGAGTTATGCGCACTTTTAGTTATAATATATAATACTCGAAACTTGACGGAAAATTTTTTTCCTGACATGGATCCTTGTTTTATCACAAAAAATGAAAACTGAATTAGGAGCATTTCAAGTGGGGAACGTAACGTTCCGGGGATACGAGATGATTTTTGTAAATTTCTCCTTGATAAGTTGAGATTAAGAAATTATTACGCGGAATACCGGACGCGATTTGGGCAGTATAGCGATATCTGTGGCCCCAAGTTTTGATGATGCAGTCTTTATATTTAGACCAAACTAAAACTTTTTTCAAGAGTTACAAAATTTGAAATACGGTCTTTAAGGCGGTAAAACTTGGGTTTGAAATTTTTTATGAGATGCAGTATTTTTTGGCAGATATCCTTGGAATTTCGCATAAATATGATACGGGGGATATTATAAATAGACTAACAAGGAACATCACTTTGGTGTCCCCCTCCGATTTTCTTGAAACTGCTGTATGTGAAAGAGCATTCGATAGTAAGAGACACGTATTTTTTTTTATCGGCGGAAAAACGGTTTTAAGGGGTGAAACCACCCTTGAAAGTAAGGCATGTCAGGGGATGATTTTGCAGTTTCACCAACAAGCACTCAACTGATTTTGATAAAACCAAAACCAAAATGTTTCTTATCTGAAGTGATGAAAAGTTCACCCTGTGCACGAAAAAAAAAAACAGGGGGTTAACCACCCTTACATTCTTATATTTCTCACGCCACAATGAAAAGGAACGAATATGATGGAATGAAACGGATTCTATTTCCATGAAAACATGAAAATAAAGTTCACGTGTTTTTGTCAATACAAGACTCTGAAAGGGTGAATCTTCCCCACTCGATTTTCCTCTTTATTCGCTATTTCAAAATTTCTCCCTGCATTTCGTGCAATTTGGTTGCTCTGCATCGAAATTACGAATTTAATAATTTTAGGAACATATAAAACTCGTATTGACGAATAAAAAGTGATGGGCCGGACAAGTACGTTTAAGACGTATTCGAACATAATTTGTACCGATCCAATCGAAGTTGAATGTTGTAAATAATACCAGAGGATCCTGAAAGTCGGAGGGGAATCGATTCTTTAAAGTCTGTACCTTGTTGAAGTAACGAATGACTTTCATGTGAATTTTTAACGATTTTTATAAGGTCTGGTTAAAAAGAAATGGTTTGACATCGTTCTTATTATTCGAAAGAAAGATTTTGCGATTTTTTATTTCCATTAATTTTTTAGTAATTTTGATAAAATGTTCTGAGCCCGACGAGGATTCTCAACGCTCATTTGTCGCCGGAGATAATATTTCGAATAACTGATAAATACTTGGCCTCGAATTGATATAATACATTTTAGTACTGCACTTAACTTCCGTTATGACTTTTTTTTCAATAACTTTCTTCTTGAAAATAATTATCATGAATGATTAGTGGCTCCGATGCATGAAACGTCAATTTTTCAATTAAAGTTTCCGATTTGTTCGATAAATATTCCAAATTATCAATAAAAACTTGTCCTCCAATTGATATCATACATTTTTATACTGCATGTAACTTGGATAGTACATTTTTCAATTTGTTCAATATTTATGAATTTTTTTGAAAATTTTTATTTTTCTTTACAGAATTTTTTTCGATTGTTTTTTATTGTTGAATTTTTTTGAACTTTATATCATGTGTAATTATGTAGGTTATATATACGAGTTCCCTTTGATAGCTGTGTGGTAACGAACCGTTCGGGGTTTGACGTTACGAAGTGCGGGACATATGTAACAAACGTTCGCATAGTTAGTGAATAATATAAATAAGGCAAATCAGTTTATCGAAAATTGATCTGGAAGTTGTAAGGAAAAATGTTCGTCAACTTATAACGTCAAATTTTCTTTTTGCGATCTGAAATATTATGGTTGATAATTAATAAAACAAGAACACACGGAACTGTTAGTATATATAATGTGAGAAACTCCAATCGAATAAATGTTTTTTAATTTATTTTTTGTGTCAACATTATTTTTGAATATTCCCATATTTTGCTTCCTATTGAGTCTGGCTCTGCTCTTTCCGATCCTTGATTTGACTCCATCGGTTTGCAGCGGATCGATACATATTATTAATTGGTTGCCTAATATGTGTCCTTTAATTTTCTACCATTTCTTCATGCTGATTGTGGTAACCTGATTCAAGTGGTTCCCGACTATGATCATTATTCGCACATTTTGTATATCAGATTCTCAAAACAGTTTCTGGGGTTGATATAAGTGTAGTTATACTTTTTCCACTTGGCCTGTCGAGTAATAAATTTTGAAACTTGTTCCAAAAAGTCTTTGGATGCTTTTTTTGCTGCTAATATGAAAAGTTAAATCTTCGGAATGCGGTAGGCAAACACAAATTTTGACAACAATACTTATGAAATAACGTGTATGTTGAGTATTCCTATTCTGCAAACTGCAAATGTGGAATTATTGGTGAAAACATTCATTACGAGAAGTCTACAGTTGCTCAGTTTTGGATGCGATTCAGTATAATGCCTTCCAACATTATGGAAACCTACAGAATTTCTAAATGTTATGTGCGCTATGTCATTTTAATGTAACATCATGACTTCTAACACCCTTTCACTATAATACTATATATTTGCATCACTGAAATACAGCAAACATCTGCAAACGATAAAATTTATATACTGTGCCATTCATTTTACTTTTTGACTCTCACCGTAACATAAATATGAAGTGAAAAATTCATTAGAAAAGTCTTCAGTTGCTCATTTATGGATGGATTTGAAATTGCTGTCTTCCAAACTAATTGCGCAGATACATTGAATCGCAGCAGATACCTGCGAACTTTGAAATTTCTGTGGATAAGTATATGTGCTAGTATCATCCCCTATCTTTGATTATAGTAATATGGAATGCAACTTTGTTCAGCAAGTTTTAAAGTGTTTCTTTTCAAATAGTATTGCAGTTTGTATTACTGCGGTATGGAGCAAATAACTTCATACTTTGATATTTTTGTGTTGCAGCATGTGTGCCAATCATTTTAATTTTTTACTCCAACCGTAACATGTAATTTCAAAAATTCATCACAATAGTTTTCAGCTTTACTATTTAACTTAATTTTCCTTTTTCTAAATTCCATGCTAAATTTCTTTATTTCTAAATTATACTGAAATGAAATGTTTTCCTCCACAACCAATGCTGGTACCTTAATCGTCTTTGATTTCCGTTGCTCTGTAGAATTAAGTACGCTCAGTTTTTTTGCTTCTTTGAGTTCTGACACAATAAATGTTTTCGGGTGCCTTTTTTCTCCAACTATCAAACTGTAGATAATTGGATCTCAGCGGCCACTTGCAAACTTTGGAAATATATTTCATCGGGGGCATGTTTTGGATGACACGCAAACGTCTAGATTCAGAATGCAAAAGCGACATTCAAAAATGGCCAATTCTGTTGGATTTATTGTGTCTTGAATTTGATCTGTCTTTTCTCTTCTCCTTTCTTTTTTCTAACGTTATAAGCCGGAAATCACATCTCAGCCCGCAACACGCATTGCTACATGCTCTTGATTTCCCAATGGACAAAACATATTAGGGTACAAGGAAAAAAAGCGCCAAAGTCCAAGAATAGACCTGTTACGAAATATTTCCAGTAAAATTTTGACGCAAAATAGGTCCTTTTTCGTGGAAACCAGCGTTATAAGCCGAAAATCATATCCCGGCCTCCAACCCGCTTGCGACCGTGCGCTTGGGTTTCTAATTGACAAAACATATCAAAGTACAATGAAAAAAATTGCCAAAGTCCAAGGACAGACCTGTGACGAAATATTTTGAGTACTATTTTGACGAAAAATAGGTCTTTTTTCGTGAAAACCAACGTTATAAGACGAAAATCATAAATAATCCATAGAAATTTAAACTAAAATCCTATAGTCAACTGAAAATAAATAAGGAACTTTTGAGAAAAAAGACGTGATATCAAACCATAAACTTCCCCTAGGAAAAAAAAGGTTGGGACAAGTACATTGATGGTCCCTCGTTTGCTGCTAATTCCATCCATAAAAAAAAAACTTAAAACAAATTTTTTTTAAAGTTGGAAAAAAAATTATTTTATAAAAAAAAATACATAACAATTCGAAAAAAATTTCACAAATCTTGAAAAAACATTATATTAAAACAAAAACTAATCTGTATCTATTTTTTAAAGTGTCAAAAGAATCAAATAACAAATAAAAAATAAAAAACCGAAAAATCGGTCTTGAAATCATTTTGGAAAACGATGCCTCATTCTACTTATTAAATTCGAACAGCTAAATCAACTGAAAAAAATCTAATTTACGTGCGGCATTAAAATTTATTATATTAATTCGAGGCCAAGTATTTTCTAATGAATTGAAAAAAGTTACCACTTGAATTACGTGCAGCATTAAAATTTATGATATCAATCGGTGGACAAGTATTTTATTAGTAACTCCAAATTTTGACATTATTAAATTCTTCTAAGATGCTTTTAAATCCAAAAAAATCACATGAAAGCTAGTCATATGTTACTGTACGGTGGCAGAGACTTATAAGAAATTCAATTCTTCTCAGACTTTCAGGATCCTCTGGTATTATTCACAAAATTCGACGTCGATCGGATCGATACAAATTATGTTTAAATATGAATTAAAAGTACTTGTCCGGCCCATCACTTTCCGTTTAAATTGTTTATCCCAATAATAATCAGTGCTTGTCTAGAACTGATGGATCACAAGTATCCATGCAGAGGGAATTGAGAGAATTATCTTCAAGTAATTTTTACGTAATTGCACTAATTTAATAAAAAAAAGCAACGAAATTGTTCCGCAATATACAAGGGATATTATTGTCCATACATAAATGAAAATAATTATACATAATATATATATTCAAGTTTAAAAAATAACTCTCCAGTTTGTATTCAATGACTCACTTATTCTTCCAGCGAACGAATTCCATTCGGAATAAGAACTAACCTATACTACTATTAAGAACATTAAACTAATAATGAATCGCATTTCAATAAATGTTTAACCGGATTCTGCCATACAATTCCATTTTTTCATGATTGATTTTTATTTAAATGGATAGTGATGGGCCGGACAAGTACTTTTAACACATATTTAAACATAATTTGTATCGATCCAATCGACGCCGAATTTTGTGAATAATACCAGAGGATCCTGAAAGTCTGAGAAGAATTGATTTTCTTATAAGTCTCTGCCACCGTAGAGTAACATATGACTAGCTTTCATGTGATTTTTTTGGATTTAAAAGCATCTTAGAAGAATTTAATAATGTCAAAATTTGTCGTTACTAATAAAATACTTGTCCACCGATTGATATCATAAATTTTATAAAGATCATTCAAAACTAAGTCTATTAATACTTGGCGTTCTTTTTTTATCAAGAGACGCGGTAGCGGCTCGACGCCAAGTATTAAAAGGAAAAACTGCAGCGCAAAAGAAAAGCCAGCGCGAGCCCTGCCGCTACTCTTATATACGCGAATATGCCGGTTTTATGACGTCACAAAATTTTCAAATGGCTCTCACAAATAAACCATTTCATAAAAGAACTTGAAAATTTGTGACGATTTTTTTTCGATTTTTCTCTTTCCATTGGTCTTTGTTGCAAGTAAATCCGTCCAGTAGATCCTGAGATATGTAACGTTAGTGATTTAAAATCCATCATTTCGGGATTTTCATTTTCTTAGAGACAGAGGGGCGTAAGTTACGCTTGTTTACATTTGGACTTACGTCCTTTGCACGATTTCTTACTTTTGTCACACTCTACGTCACGCACTACGCTGAACGCGGCTACCCCCTCTCCTTCTGCGTCGCCGAGCGAGAGAGACAGAGAATGGGCGCACAGCGGGGGCAATACCAGCTCCTGGTTTGCGCATAAAATATGTATATAATTATATAATATATTATATAATATATATATATTATATTATACAATATATAATAAATAAAATGATAATAATATAATAAAACAAAAAAATTGAATAATACGAATAACATTAAATAATAAATAATAAAAATAAAAAAATATAAAATTCTGGTCGACGCCGCTGGATTTTTCGAGGATGTCTAGGGCGATAGATCATGGGTTTTGGAGGACTAGGTTTAGGTACATTCTATCGCGAATTTCGATTTCTAGGTGGACGACCCCATAGTTTTTTATGTCCAGATATATTCCTCCATGGTTTTCGCGATCGAGGTTGACGGCTCCACAGGTTTCGATGTCCAGGTATGTTTCTCCATGGTTTTCGTGGTCTCGGATAATTCCTCTATGGGTTTCGATGTCTAGGTATATTCCTGTATGGTTTCTGATGTGCAGGTGTATTTCTCCATAGTTTTTAATGTCCAGGTGTATTTCTCCATAGTTCTTGATGTCTAAGGTATATTTCTCCATGGTTTTCGTGGTCTAAGTTTGTCTCTTCATGGTTTTTGCGGTCGAGGTCGATGGTTCCACAGTTTTCGATGTCTAGGTATGTTTCTCCATGATTTTCGTGGTCTAGGATAATTTCTCCATGGGTTTTGATGTCTAGGTATATTCCTTCATGGTTTTCAATGTCTAGACGTGTTCCTTCATGGTTTTCGTGGTCTAGGTATATTCCTCCATGGTTTTCGATGTATGGATATGTTTCTCCATGGTTTTCGTGGTCTAGATACATTGCTCCATGGTTTTCGTGGTCTAGGTAGATTCCTCCATGGTTTTCGTGGTTCAGGTATATTCCTCCAGAGTTTTCGATGTCTGGATATGTTTCTCCATGGTTTTCGTGGACTAGGTAGATTCCTCCATGGTTTTCGTGGTCTAGGTAGATTCCTCTATGGTTTTCGTGGTCTAGGTATGATTCTTCATGGCTTTCGCAGTCGAAGTCGACGGCTCCACAGTTTTCGATGTCCAGGTATGTTTCTCTCGGGTTTTCGTGGTCTAGGATAATTCCTCCATGGGTTTTGATGTCTAGGTATATTCCTTCATGGTTTTCGATGTCTGGATATGTTCCTACATGGTTTTCGTGATCCAGGTATATTCCTCCATGGTTTTCGATGTATGGATATGTTTTTCTATGGTTTTCGTGGTCTACGTAGATTCTTCCATAGTTTTCGTGGTCTAGGTATGTGTCTTCATGGTTTTCGCAGTCGAGGCCGACGGCTCCACAGTTTTCAATGATCAAGTATGAAGGACCACGAAAACCATGTTCCTTCATGGTTTTCGTGGTCCAGGTATATTCCTCCATGTTTTTCGTTGTCCAGGTATATTCCTCCATGGTTTTCAATGTCTAGGCATGTTTCATCATGGTTTTCGTGGTTCAGGTATATTCCTCCATGTTTTTCGATGTCTGGGTATGTTTCTCCATGGTTTTCGTGGTCTAAGTTGATGGTTCCACAGTTTTCGATGGCTAGGTCTGAGTTTCCATAGTTTTTGTTCTCTAGGTATATTTCTTCATCATTTCCGTGATCTAGGTCGATGACTCCATACTTTTCGATGTCTAGGTATGTGTCTACATATTTTTCAATGTCTAGGTATATTCCTCCATGGTTTTGGATGTCCAGGTATATTTCTTCATAGTTTTAAATGTCTACGTATGTTTCTTCATGGTTTTCGTGGTCCAGGTATATTCCGTCATGGCCTTTGACGCTAGGTCAACAATTCCATAGTTTTCGATGTTTGGTTATGGTTCTCCATGGTTTTCATGGACTAGGTCGACGGTTCCATTGCTTTCGATGTCTACGTCGACAGCTCCATGGTTTTCGATGGCTAGGTATATTTCTCCATGGCTTTCGTCGTCCTGGTATGTTTTTTTCATGCTTTTCGAGGTCTAGATCAACGGCTCCGTAGTTTTCAATGTCCAGGTATGTTTTCCCATTGTTTTCGTGGACTAGGTTGACGACTTCATAGTTTTCACTATCCCGGTCGATAGCTCCATAGTTTCCGATGTTAAGGTGAATTTATCCATGGTTCCCGATATGAAAGTCAATGGCTCCATAGTTTCCGATAGTGTGGTGAGTTTTTCTAAGCTTTTCGATATCTAGGTCGTCGGCTCTATAGTTTACGATGTCTAGTATGGCGACTATACGGTTTTCGATGCCTAGGTGGATGCCTTCGTATTTTTCAATATATATTCGACAATTTTATATTTCCCGATATTTAGGTAAACGGTGCAATGGTTTACGATATATTTCCTCATAGTTATCGATATCTAGATCTGCGCTTTAATAGTTTGCATTGACGAAGCAGGTTCAGACGTTACAGAAAAAATATCACTGGACACCAATAACCATAAAGCTGTGGTCTTAGACATTGAATACCATGGAAACATCTCCTTGGACATTGCAAACCATTGACAGTATCCATGTCAACATGGAATCCATGAATGAAAAGAAGATAGTTTCAAAAATCATTTTTCCAAGTAAACAAGTGGAGCTTTTCAAAAAAAGGAATAGAAAATGAAAATATCATCCCATTGCATAGGAATTTCCCAATCTTTCATTGGAAAATTCGATTTGCTGAATGGATAATCAAAATCGTCACCATCATTGCTTGTAAAAGGTTTCAACTCACATGAACATAACCGCACAGTTTTCGTCCGTCTACATAGAATAATTGGCTGTGTCGATTGCTTTTGGCACATAGAGAAAAGCACTCAACTTGAAACAAATCGTTTTAAAAATTTTCGTCGAAGACGAGGAATGTATTTTTTTTCTTAAGTAAATATTGTCACGCCTCTAAAAAATAAGCTAAATTAGAAAAAAAAATAATTGACAAAGTAAAAAAAGAACGCCAATTATTAAAAGGTCGCGACCGTAGTTTCCAATAATTTTCTATATTTGCATTATCAATAAAAAACTTCAAAATATTTAAAAAAATGAGATCGTTTTCTGAAGTTGATAAATATAGTGAATGAAATACGATTCCTATATAGTTGTCACGTCTCGCAAAAAGAAGTGAAATCAGTAAATATTAAAACTTCAAAAAGTAAAATAGGCACGCCAAGTATTAAAAGGTCGTGACCGTCGTTTTAAATGATTTTCTATATTCGCATTGTCAATAAATAAATTTTAAAAAATGTTTAACTGTGAAAAATATGAGATCTATTGTAACATATACAGTGAATGAATTACGTTTCCTGTAGGAATTCTGAATTTTGGAAATAAAAAAAAATGAGATCATTTTCTAACGTAGCCAAGTACAGTGAATGAATTAAGGTTCTTGTGGAATTCATTCGTGTACACTTTTAGCCTTAATCCCTCACTTATTCAGAAAAATTGTCCAGCAAACGTCACAGAGCAACAAAGGTTTCTCGAATGATTCTGCAATTATTAAGAGATTATCATCTGTTTTTATGCTAGCTCGGGTTATAAACTTAAAACAGTTTACGCGTACAAGTGCATGCATTGTATCTATACGATGAACTGCACAAATTCATTTTCAACATTACACACAAGCTTGGCGTGCATGGTTTTCAATCGGAAGCTCGGCGAAGGAATGCCTCATCCGTCCATATATTTGAAGAAAACTTGATGATCCTCTCATGTAATTGTTTTTTAATTTGCCATCCCTTTTCCATCCAACTATTTTATTGAGTAGTTCGACGTGAGATCCCGCGCTGTGTACACAAAGAAAAATATCTATTCTTGACTAGTTTGACTGATAAATTCATTACTCCAAATGTTTCGTATTCAACGCGTTTTCTTTTCTCAAATCAATGTTTACACAGCTTACTTCTTTGTTCATCCATTTCAATACTTGTGTAATTCATCCAATCATCTGCCCATTTGGTAAAAAAAAGAGTGTACGGACAAACGAGTGAAAGTGACGCGTGGATAAATTAAAATGCGTATGGGCATGAAAGAATGGCCGTATCTATCCGTACAAGATAAAGGCATATAAAGGGATTGATTGATTTCATTTCTTTACCCGTTCGTTTAATTGTTCAATTTTATCCACAAATTTCACCCATCTGTATTGTTTACCAAATCATTATATAACAGGGCCCCTCTTATTTTATTGGGGGATCGGTTTTTTTCACACTCGTTCATACAATTCTAATTAATTATTGTTTTCATAGTAAATTTGAACAATTGTCTCTTCCCGAGCTTCCGATTGAAAACCATGCACGCCAAGCTTGTGTGTAATGTTGAATATAGATACAATGCATGCACTTGTACGCGTAAACTGTTTTAAGTTTATAACCCGAGCTAGCATAAAAACAGATGATAATCTCTTAATAATTGCAGAATCATTCGAGAAACCTTTGTTGCTCTGTGACGTTTGCTGGAAAATTTTTCTGAATAAGTGAGGGATTAGGGCTAAAAGTGTACACGAATGAATTCCACAATAACCTTAATTCATTCACTGTACTTGGCTACGTTAGAAAATGATCTCATTTTTTTTTATTTCCAAAATTCAGAATTCCTACAGGAAACGTAATTCATTCACTGTATATGTTACAATAGATCTCATATTTTTCACAGTTAAACATTTTTTAAAATTTATTTATTGACAATGCGAATATAGAAAATCATTTAAAACGACGGTCACGACCTTTTAATACTTGGCGTGCCTATTTTACTTTTTCTATATGTACGGTAAACGCTGCTACTGCACTAACTACGGCACACACACATACACGCGCGCGCACACGCACGCACACGCACACACACGCGCACACACACACACACGCGCGCGCACGCGCACACGACCACACACACACACACACACACACACACACACACACACACACACACACACACACACACGCGCGCGCGCAAACAAATGTGAGTAACCAGCTTCAATAACAGAACGTTCATGAGACGGTGTTCGGTCCCGTCTAGTCGCGTTTGTTGACGGAAGTTACAATTACGGGATCTCTATACGGTTTCAACGATTTTTCAGGATTTACTGAACCGTTGCGAGCCGCTAACTTACGGAGTAATCCACGGGGACGACCGAGTGTCGGTTAAGAATCAAATGGAACTGATGTACAAAAACCCTTGTCGCGGCAACGAGAGCTCAAAAGCGATCATCGTGACGGAATTTTCAGTGCATCTCAGCACTTTAGTCTTTAAGTTACGACTTTAGTCCTTACCAAGGGTATCCACGAGCCACCTTGGATGTCGCGATCAAGCGATGCCGAATCGGCGGATTCCAAGCGGCTTCTTCGATTTGCGTTGGCACGAAGCATTGCGTAGTGACCGAAACAAGAACGTTCTAGCAGGTTTAATAAGAGAAATATATTGAAGCTGAGAGGAAACGTCGTCAAGTCTTGCGTTTAATAATATTCAAACCCGGGACTGCGAGTCCCGGGTTTGCGCAAAATGCGAATTTGCGAGCTCGAGTCCTTGTTCATCGTACTAACCGCTCTCCCCTGTAGAAGTTTATTTATTTTGTTGCAGGAAATGAACGACGGTGGAGAAAAAGATGGAATTAAGGCTGTACCAAGGACGGCTCAATCAATGAAAACTAGTATGCTTGATCTGACTTATGGAATAGATGATGTACCACCTTGGTATCTGTGTATTTTCATGGCATTACAGGTATTGTAACAATATAACTTTCTTCGGTAAATAAGTGGGTTAGTAATAAACACAGTTATTTGATGGGGATTTAGGGTAGCTATTGGGAATAACCTCAGGAGTGCACCGTCACTTTGTTTACATACGCAGCGCGAGGGTCTCTGTTTTCAAGAGACTCGGTAGAGTCTCGGGACAAGTACATTGTCGTCTGCTGGCGTGAGGCTCTCGCCGAGACTATACTTTCTCTGAATAAAACGATTCGCGGTGGTGGGGGTAAAATTCGCTTGTGATTTTCTTAAATTACGAAACTTATGAGTTATGTACGGCTTTGAAAATTGAACTTTCAGCTAATTAAGGAGTTCTCTGTCGAATGAGCCCAAAATCAGCATGATTAGTGTCGTAATTTCTGAGAAAAAACTTTGCATGGGCTTAAGATTATGCAAAAGTTACTAACATATTCAGGATTTGACGCATCTGTATACTAAAGCGAAACACCGACTCAAGAACTTTATTTTATTTTTATTTCAACGACATGGCACGCACGAGTGTTTACACCGGCGTCCATGTTGAAAAACTGTCACTTCGCGAAGCGGCGCTCGGGAAGCGAGGCGCTCAGCGCTGCCAACCCAATTTCGTTTTCACAAAATTCCCTAGATTCTCAAAATTCTTGATTTTATTCAATTTCAATTAAACAAACTCTTTCTTATTGAGAATAATGAAGCGGATTGTTAAAGAAACGTATTTGGAACAAATGGGTGAAGATTTCAGAGTAAAATCATTTAAAAATTTCAGAAAACTTTTCTTTGAAAGATCGAGCGTGCACAGTGCGCATGCGCGATGACCTACATTCAACAGGCACGTGCAAGAACGTGACTTACGGCAAATTAATAAATAAAATCAAATAAAAATAATCTTGTGAACAAAATCAATAGAAAACAAAATCAAATGATAGAAGAAGACTTTAAAGGGATAAAAATCGATCCAAAATTCATTTTATTAAATTTTATTGAATTCTTGCATATGCGCAGTGTGACTACAGCTCGACTCGGCCAATTGGGACCCACGCGGGGGAGTTAGCGCACCAATTAGAGAATTTAGAGTGGGAGTCCCTGGTTCGAGATTAAGAATCACAGCGAATTAGAGTAAGGGAGAAAGTCCAAGCGCGTTATTATTATTATTTCCTTTGTTCGAGAGAGTATAAAAACCCGAGCGCAGAAACTCCGGTAGCTAGTCTCATCTCGAATCTCGCCACGCTAGGAGCCAGTTTCGTCTCGAATCTCGCAGAGCTCGACTCGCATTCCCAATTACCAAACGCCAGTCTTGCCTCGAGATCTCGCCACGTAAACTCGCCAAATCAGACGAGAATAAAGAAACATAAAATTTTTCACTCATTATAAAAATAGCTCTAAAAACAAAGAGCAAAATAACATCGCTATTATCCCACTCAGAATTCAAACAGAATAACACCTTTCCTCTCTCACGCTAAGAGGGCCGGGTTCATTCGATTTCGTTTGAACTCAAGATTCTTAGGTGAGAGTTTCCGATCTATCCAGGAGGGCCGGGAGAGTTCGATTCCGTTCTGTCTCAAGATTCCTGGTAGATTTCCAATCCTTTTTCTATCCAAGAGGGCCGTAGCCGTTCGATTTCGTTCGGTCACAAGATTCTTGGGTAGGACTCCTACCTTTCCACGCCAGAGGGGCCGGGACAGTTCGGGTTCGTTCTGTCTCAAGATCTCTGGGTGGATTCTTTTCCATCAACAAATCATTGCTTTCTGAGTGGCGATTAAATTCATTAAAAATTACTAAAACCAAGTAAGTTTTCTTTATTCTCAAAACGAGACAATTTCGAGTCAATTATTATTTTGAACTAATTAAATTATGCAAAACCAATTTAACTCACTGAAAACAATTTATTTGAATTATATCGAGTCAAAAGAGTGAAAAAGCAAATAAAATTCACTCGTCACACTCAATTTGTATTGTATAGAGTCAAGAAGTGAGTTTATAAAATTAAGAGCTCAATAAAAATAATTATTTAATCGATCAAACAAGCGCTGGCGAGATAATAGTCATTACAATTTCGAAAAATTAGATTATCGCGAAATTTCAATAAAAATTAAGTATTATGAAGAAAAATACCGGAAATGAAATTATTCATGCGAAATAAAATCTAATAAAACACAATTCTCAGGCAAAACAAAATTCATTTATTTTTGTAATTTGATCCGTAAATATTCAAAATTTAATAAATAATTTGTTATTTTCAATTAAATTTCATTGCACTTTTGTTTTTCTTTCATGCCCGCTCTTCTTCATCATAGTCACACCGTCACGCTCGAATCCACGCGTGACGGTGTGCACGAGCACAAACGTACCGTTACAATACGCATACTCCAACCGTTACAAACATAGGCCCCTTGGCCCCCATGATCACCAATCCCTGGTGAGAGAAATTTTACAGCAACCAATGAAGGGTGAGAGAATTTTTGGGCCAATGACATTCGATAAACAGAGCAAGGAAGTTTGGCGGAAAGCTGAGGAGCTCGAGAACTCGAAATCACTCGAAAGTCACCAGCCGAAGTTTCACGTCGTGTTGACGTTTGGGGTTATGATGTTAGGAAGTGCGTGCGGAACAATAAAAATAATTTTCGCGTCATCTAACGAAGTGCATATGAGTATTTATTTTGTTAAAACTTGTTCTATACTAAACCGGTATAAAAGCGGCCGGGTAAATGTAGTCTGTGATCTGCGCGATGCATATGTCAACGAAACTTTTCAAGATTTCATTATTTTATTTGATTAGAAATAAGTGTGCACTGAGATAATCTTTCAATTGAACCAGAGTGCGCGGAATATTGTCTAGTGTAAATATACCGTCAGTTCCGTGATTATATATCATGTGTAATAACGTCCGTGATAATGAACGTTTTGACGTTACGAAGTGCGGGACAAATATAACAAACGTTCGCATAGTTGGTGAATAATATTAATAAGGCAAATCAGTTTCTCAAAAATAGGTCTGGAAGTTGTGAGGAAAAACATTCGTCAACCTATAATGTCAAATTGGTTGATAATTGATAAAACAAGAACACACGGAACTGTTAACATAATGTGATAAACTCCAATCGAATAAATGTTTTCTAGTTTATTTCGTGTGTCATCATTATTTTTGAATATTCCCATGTCATGCTTCCTATTAAGTTTGGCTCTGCTCTTTCCAATCCTTGTTTTCACTCCGTCGGTTTGCAGCGGATCGATACATTTAATTGATTCGTTGCCTAATATGTGTCCTATGATTTTCTACTATTCCTTCATGCTGATTGTGGTAACGTGATTCAAGAACAATACTTATGAAATGACGCGTATGTTAAGTATTCCTATTCTGCAAACTGCAAATGTGGAATTATTAGTGAAAAGATTCATTACGATAAGTCTACAGTTGCTCAGAGTAGACTACATACAGGTATGGCGCCCCCCACTCCTATCCCCACTCCTTCCCCCACCACAACACCCACCCACTTCAAGCTATTTTTTCCCACTCCACAGGTAAATAGCTTGGTGGCCAGGTGTGGGGGGGGGGAATAGTGTGAGAAGTACCATACCTGTATGTTTTTCTACTTTGTTCTTTTTTTTCTCTTTGGGAGTAGAGGGTCGAATAACACTGTTGAATACATTTATATTGTTTTTTATTTATTTATGATGATGATGATGATGATGATGATGATGATGATGATGATGATGATGATGATGATGATGATGATGATGATGATGATGATGGTGATGGTGATGGTGATGGTGATGGTGATGGCGATGGCGATGGCGATGGTGATGGTTGACGTGATCATAGTAAATAACTATTTACGAAAAACACTTTGGTATAAATCTTTTCTTTATTATTTTTTCAATTTGAAAATCATAACTGCATTAATGTGATAGCATTCAATTTCGCTTCATCTTCTTCTTTCTCCTGGAACAGAAGAATGAAAAAGAAATTTTCAAATTTTATTTTTCTTATTTTTTTTTTGGATCTTGTTTTTATGTTGAAAAAAATTGTATTACTTACGGGTCGTCTATTTTATCCTCATCGTTCTCGGATAGCACCACTCTCTTTAGATTATTGTTCAGCTTCTCCACATTTGGGGGTCGTGGCGAGTCGAAATCTATTGGAATCAACTTCCATTTATTTTCTCCTTCTTTCTCCCTGAAATAATTAAAACGGATTGATTTATTAGTGGAATTTATAATCAATATCAAAATTTGGGAATTTTGGAAATAAAAAATTTGCAAATTTGGGATGATTGCACAACGTAAAAACATTTGAACTTAATCAATATCAAATAATTTTTTTTTACTCTTTATTACATTAAAATTATTTCAATGAAAAAATTCATTGATTGTCTTTCTATATGGAAAACAGTAAATATGAACTTACTGTTTTTCTCTCTCTTGAATAACTCGGAGTTTTTTGAAAAGAATATCAGTCCATGAAGACGGCTCGGACTTCCTTTTCCCACAGATAACGATTTCTTTCGCTTTCCTCTGTTTCCTTAATGCTCGTAAACGAACAGCGTTTTGTCGAGCTTCATCGTCGTTGACCGCTCTCCGATAACTCCAAACATTCATCTTCGGAGCAGCTTGAAGTTCCAGAGTGACGTCATCGTATACCAAGTACACCCGTCTTTCTCCATCTGTCACCTCTACCCAAATATCTGGTATTGGCCAGGGGTCGGATGGAGACACATAATCGTCGTAATGAAGCTCTGGAAAAAAAACTTGGTTCAAAATCACGTCACTCATTTCCTACACTTACACATTCACAAACACTATACGAATTCGCGAGTTCTGTTTTATTTTTTCCACTTACGCATTGTCTCGCGTTTTCTACTCGATTTGATCACTTCAAACACTGGACTGCTAATGAGGTAAAAATCATCCGAATGAAAGGGATGGACACCTTCCCCAACTCCATCCCAATACTGAATCTGCAGTTTTATGTCTTAGGTATGTTCCCAGGATGGTACCGAAACTAGAGTGCTAGCTGCTATCTTTTTTACTTGCGTTTTTATTTGAAAGGATTTATTTGATGAGATTTATTTGTTTGTATAATGAATTTTAAAGAGTTTTATGTTTATGTTTATTAGGGTGTCCGTTATTTACCAAGTTGGTTTTTTTTTTGCGACGCTCCCTAGAATTTTAGTTTATGATCTAAAAAAAAAATATCACCCAAAATAAACCCTTAATACTCATGGTAAACCGTGCCGTAAAGACGATACATTTCCCGTTTAAATAACATGGGATTTTACCACTTTTTACATTTAATTTTTTTTTCCCTGAACAGGTCAACATTGAGCAATGAAATAAATCATTTTTTGTAGAAAATCGGATGCTCTACAAAAAAGATCTCTTATGATTTTTCGATAAATTCACTCCTTTCAAAGTTATTCAAGGTTGAAGTTTAACTTGTAGCGAATTTTCAGATTCTTTCACTTTGACGATAATATTATCATTATTCAAATAAAAATTCATTGTTCGTTTCGAAAAATATCGGATTTCGACTGTATTACAGCAAATATTATTAAGGAAAAATTCGATGAATAGAAAAAATGAAGTGACTAACAAGTACATTTTAGTACATCGATGTTCACCATTTATTTTATCAAACATTCTTTGGTTGCATTTGAAAATTTTTTCTTGTACTCGCTTACAATTTGAATTACGTACTGTTTTTGATCTTCGTGTTTAGCTATAATATTAATATATTCTTCGGTCAATTTTACAGCCCTTTCGGCGGTATCATTGACCACTTTTAGATTTTTGACAATTTCTAACCCTCTTGAATAATCTGAATTGTCTGACCATTCACTATTGTTTAACTGAAGAAAGTTTGTAACGATACCAAATCTTTCAAAAAATTTCAAAGAATTGGAATTAATAAAACAATCAACGTTCTTATTTAGAAACCATTTAAAATCATCTGAATTAAAAATAAAGCGTTTAGGAAGATCGAACTCATCATCACCTAATTTCAAAGCCTTCACCATTTTTTGCTTTACGTCAAGCGGTATATTTTCATCAAAAAACGATAAAGCCGCTGCTTCAGGACTCAAATACCATAAATGGTTTCTAAATTTTTCTAAAACTGCGTCAGATAATTCTTGATCAATTTTTCGATATTGGTAAACAGCTTTGATGAATTCGAGATCTTGATTTGGAGCAGTTGCCGCTAAAGGTGCAGTATACCAAAATGGAACGTAAACAAATACGATGAATAAGGAAATTTCCCGAAGATTTTTTTCATCTTCTAGAGTTAACTCCAAAGTATCTCGAAAAATATAAATTTTCAAACAATAAATAGCCTTGGCCATCCACCGAGCGTGATGGAATGCTCCAGGTTTGTGAAATTTGATATTTTCAGAATCCATTGTCCCTAAAAATATTTTACTCAATTCCAAGAGTTCTCGATAATCATCACGCGGTAAAAGAGTATTTAAAAACTCATCAATTTTTGAAGAAACTTCTGGTATTTGATCTCGTAAAATTTTCTTCAATTTACTTTTCTGTATTACAGATCTATATTTTGTTTTATCAATAGAACTCCATTGACTCTGGAAATTTTTAAATAATGGAACATTGGGTCCGGTTGTGCCTGGCATTTTCGTGGAGTGTACGCAAGATAACACTAATTCATAAATATGGTGTCTACAAGGGAGGTACAATAACTCTATCTCAAGTTTACGTTCTAGAATTACTGCAGCTCCCTTTCTGCAACCGAGGTTAGAATTAGTGGTATCACAGCAAAGCGCTTTGATAGACTCGTTTAATCCCCATTCGCATAAAATGTTGTAAATTTCTTCTGCTTGAGTAGAGCCACATCCATCAGTTAAGGCAGGTACACCAAGAAGTTTTTCTTGTCCATTACAGCTAATCAAAATAGGCAGTCTTTCAACGCGCTCGCAAGTCATACTATCTGGGATCAATTTCCCGTCCCAATGTATAACGGCAGCATCAACTACAGTTTCGCCGAAGAGTACCTTAATATTTTCAGCCATTTTTTTTCGTAATTTAGATCGTATGTCATGGAAAGAAGTTTTATTCAAAATAAGATTACGTGGATCAACTCCCATAGCTGGTGCCAAAGCTGAGACAAGACGAACTGAATCTCTGTAGGAAATTTTACAGCTATCGAACGCTGCAACCACATCGTCTGTGAGAATATTAATCGTTCCTCTAACATTTTTTAGTTCATA
Source organism: Venturia canescens (assembly GCF_019457755.1). NCBI lineage: Eukaryota > Metazoa > Arthropoda > Insecta > Hymenoptera > Ichneumonidae > Venturia > Venturia canescens. Next base: position 29,122,328 of record NC_057422.1, read on the forward strand.
ATATCGCCCAGTTGCTTCAAATTCTGACGCCGAAGTTGATTGAGAATTGTCCAAAATTTCTCCACTAGATCTTAGTTCATTTACAGTTTGTAAACAGCTTTGCGTATCGATATCTATTTAACAATAGAAAAATTCAAAGATTATTATATAACACATATCTTAAACATTTTCTGAAATAAAAGTGCCAAATAGTTATTTAAAATTTTATATTTTTCAAGATGAAACAACTATTGTTAAGGAAAAAAAAACATTTTCCGTAATATTATAACCAAATATTTTCACATCTTACCAGAGATTGTTTTACTCGCACTCTTCACAACGTGATCTGTTGCTGTAAATAAATGAATTGAAGATGCGTTTTCGTGGAATTCGTCGTTTGAACGCAGATTCTCAGAATTATTCTCAGATGCCAAAATAAATTCTCCTATAATTGAGTGATTGAACTCAGTGTTAAAACATTGAAATAAGATATTCAATTTCATTTATTTGATACTTTAAAATTACCAGCTTCTTGTGTCAAATCATTAGTTGTTTCCACAAATTTCAAATGGAGAGTCCGTTGAGTTCTTTGATCAATTAAAAATGTTTTTGTTTCAGCATCAATCATTTCAAGAATGTTACCATGAGCAATATCAAATAATTTTTCAAGCTTTTTGAGGAAATCTTGCTCTTTTTTTTTGTTGTTTTGTCGGACACTTTTTTGCACATTTCTGTAGTCTGTATGAAGCCTTTTCAGTTTTGTTATACACCATGAAGTGATTTGAGTGGGGATGGCCGCTTTGCTCCAAATTTTTTCAACTTCATTTATAACGATTGAATAGCTGTCATTTATCGGTTTATTAAGATTTCTTGAATGATGAAATAATAATTGGAGAATTTCTTTATTGGTTGGTAATTTTTTTCCAATAATTTTATCGATAGTATTACCGATCAAAAATATGTTTTGTCTTAGAGACATCGATTCTTTATCACTCGTTCTGAAAAAAAAGTAAATGAGAATTTTAGGTTAGAACTGTTTACAAATTTCTAATTATATTGTATGGTATTCAGTATAAGTTTAATTTACAAGTTTATGTATAGAAAAATCATCGTTCACTCACTTGAAGTTTATATATCATTGATTATCATTGATAATTTATTAATATAAATGATTATTGTTGAGAGAATGCATGAGTCCACGAAACACTCCGCCAACATCTGGCGGGCTTGCAAGGGGTTACTGCAGACTACCACTAGATGTCACGGCGCACAACTCCCATTAGGTTTCAATGCACTGGGCGCGCACCTGATGCCACGAGAAGTTTGCCATGCGCATGTGTGCTGCAATGGTGAAAACCGTTGGATTTCCGCTTAGCGAAGCGATGAAAATAAATAAACAATTTATATTATTGAAAACTCGCTACAAGTTCAACTTCAACCTTGAATAACTTTGAAAGGAGTGAATTTATCGAAAAATCATAAGAGATATTTTTTGTAGAGCATCCGATTTTCTACAAAAAATGATTTATTTCATTGCTCAATATTGACCTGTTCAGGGAAAAAAAAATTACATGTAAAAGGTGGTAAAATCCCATGTTATTTAAACGGGAAATGTATCGTCTTTACGGCACGGTTTACCATGAGTATTAAGGGTTTATTTTGGGTGATATTTTTTTTTAGGTCATAAACTAAAATTCTAGGAGGCGTCGCAAAAAAAAACCAACTTGGTAAATAACGGACACCCTAATGTTTATAGTTATAATGTAATTTATTATTGAACACTTATTGATTAAACCTTACAACTAAAAATTATTTCCAAGAAATTTAACGTGATTTTCCTTCGTAGTCTGTTACGAGTTGACAAATTTCAAATCGAAACAGTAGTGATTTCGGAAATCACTGCGTCCATCGAATTTCGAACGAAATCAGGGTATTGTTAACCCACTTTTTGCCGAGTTTCTTCCGTTATTTTTCCCAAGTAGTCTTCTGTCTCAAGGATTCGCATTACATCCTGCTGCCCGCCGCTTGCAATGTGGAGATCATGGGTGGTGGAGATTATGATGGTCACACACATATTTACTGCTGCACTCTCACGCTCAAGTTTTTGTACATAAGCGTTGATGCACTTGCTGACTTCTTTCAATTTCTTGAAGGTCGATCCCTGTAGGATAATATTGCACTGACGAACTCCGGTGGGAACCTCTCCAATTGCTGGTATACTAGTGTTGCTGAAGCAGACTGCTGATTGTTGAAAGCAGGAGGTAAAAACGGTGCAATGCGATCCATGAACGATTTTTGTTCCAAGCATTCTTTCAGCGTCCCAGCGTGGCTCTCCAAAATAATGCGAAATTCGATCGTAGTCCGATTTAAAACTTTGCCATCCCTCGATATTGAGAGTTACTCCGATGAAAGAATTTGTCAATAATTTGATGGTTGACGTAAGAATTCCGGTTTTAGGAGAAAGCTCAAAACCTGATGCAATTATTTTTCCGAATGAATTATTCATTCCATAAACAACTCCCATCACGAGTTGAGATGACGATGATGAAACACGTAGCACCTCCGTCATTGTTCCGGTATACTCCATTTCTTCGATGCTTCAGGTTTATAGACACTTGAAAAAATGATAGCAGATCGGAAAAAAATTCCGCTTTATATATTTTCTCCCATCTCTCACCGTCTCAATCACTATATGATTGGATAAAAAAAATTGTATTTTCATAATTATTTTTCGAGGTCAAACACCGCCTTCGTTTTTGTGGTAATATATACATATATCTGTTATATATACTCTCATATATCAAGAGACGCGGTAGCGGCTCGACGCCAAGTATTAAAAGGAAAAACTGCAGCGCAAAAGAAAAGCCAACGCGAGCCCTGCCGCTACTCTTATATACGCGAATATGCCGGTTTTATGACGTCACAGAATTTTCAAACGGCTCTCATAAACAAACCATTTTATGAAAAAACCCGGAAATTGGTGATGATTTTTTTTCGACTTTTCCCTTTCCATTGGATTTTGTTGCAAGTAAATCCGTCCAGTCGATCCTGCGATATGTAACGTTAGTGATTTAAAATCCATCATTTCGGGAACTTCAAATTCTTAGAGACAGACGGGCGTAAGTTAAGCATGTTTATGTTTGGACTTACGTCCTTTGCACGATTTCTTACGTTTTGTCACACGCTACGTCACGTACTACGCTGAACGCGGCTATCCCCTCTCCTTCTGCGTCGCCGAGCGAGAGAGACAGAGAATGTGCGCACAGCGGGGGCAATACCAGCTCATGGTTTGCGCATAAAATATGTATATATTTATATAATATACATTTTATTTATTAATATTAATTAATAATGAAATATTATTATAATAAATATTTTATTATAATTAATATATAATATAATATAGATATTACATTATACCATATATAATATAAAATGATAATAATATAATAAAATAAAAAAATTACATAATACGCATAACATTAAATAATAAATAATAAAAATAAAAGAATATAAAATTCTGGTCGACGCCGCTGGATTTTTCGAGGATGTCTAGGGCGCTAGCTCATGGGTTTTGGAGGACTAGGTTTAGGTACATTCTATCGCGATTTCCGATTTCTTGGTGGACGATCCCATAGTTTTTTATGTGCAGATATTTTTACCATAAAAAAAACTTGAAAAATTTTTTTTTTTTTAAATTGTAAAAAAAATTATTACAAAAAAAAAATGCAGAACAATTCGAAAAAAATTTTTCAAATCTTGAAAAAACATTATCTTTAAAAATAACTAATCTATATTTATTATTTAAAGTGTCAAAAGAATCAAATAACAAGTGAAAATAAAAAACCGAAAAATCATGCTTGAAATCATTTTGGAAACCGATGCCTCATTCTTCTTATTTGATTCGAACAGTTAAATCAATTGAAAAAAATTCCATCTAATTTACGTGCAGCATTAAAATTTATGATATCAATCGGTGGACAAGTATTTTATTAGTAACTCCAAATTTTGACATTATTAAATTGTTCTAAGAAGCTTTGAAATCGAAAAAAATGACATGAAAGCTAGTCATTTGTTACCCTATGGTGGCAGAGACTTATAAGAAAATCGATTCTTCTCAGACTTTCAGGATCCTCTGGTATTATTCACAAAATTCGACGTCGATTTGATCGATACAAATTATGTTTAAATATGTGTTAAAAGTACTTGTCCGGCCTATCACTATTCATTCAATAGAAAATCGATCATAAAAAAACGAAATTGTACGGCATAATCTGGTTAAAAATTTGTTGAAGTGCGATTCATTATTAATTTAATGTTCTTAATAATAATATAAGTTAGTTCTTATTCCGAATGGAATTCGTTCGCTGGAAGAATAAGTGGGAAGTAAAAATTGCCGTTATTGAATATAAACTGGAGAGTTATTTTGGAAGCTAAAATATATGTATTACCATCCATAAAAAAACTTTAAAAAAAATACAGAACAATCCGGAAAAAATTTCACAAATCTTGAAAAAACATTATGTTTAAAAAAAACTATTCTGTATCTATTTTTTTAAGTATCAAAAGTTTCAAATAACAAGTAAAAAATAAAAAACCGAAAAATCGCGCTTGAAATCATTTTGGAAACCGATGCCTCATTCTTCTTATTTGATTCGAACAGCTAAATCAATTTAAAAACTATCAATCTAATTTACGTGCAGCATTAAAATTTATTATATCAATTAGATGCCAAGTATTTTCTAATAAATTGAAAAAAGTTCTAAATTGGTCTAAGAAGCTTTTAAATCCAAAAAAATCACATGCAAGCTAGTCATTTCTAACTCTACGGTGGCAGAGGTTTATAAGAAAATCGATTCTTTTCAGAAATTCAGGAGCTGCTGATATTATTCACAATATTCGACGTCGATTGGATCGATACAAATTATGTACTTTCAACTCATATTTAAACAAATTTAACTCAAATGGTAACTTTTTTCAATTTATTAGAAAATTCTTGGCATCGAATTCATATAATAAATTTAAATGCTGCACGTAAATTAGATTGAATGTTTTTAAATTGATTTAGCTGTTCGAATCAAATAAGAAGAATGAGGCATCGGTTTCCAAAATGATTTCAAGCGCGATATTTCGGTTTTTTATTTTTTACTTGTTATTTGATTCTTTTGACACTTTGAAAAATAGATACAGATTAGTTTTTGCTTTAATATAATGTTTTTTCAAGATTTATGAAATTTTTTTCGAATTGTTTTGTATTTTTTTTATAAAATAAATTTTTTTACAATTTAAAAACAAAAATTTTTTCAAGTTTTTTTTATGGATGGAATTATCAGCAAACGAGGGACCATCAATGTACTTGTCCCAACCTTTATTTTCCTAGGGGAAGTTTATGGTTTGATATCACGTCTTTTTTCTCAAAAGTTCCTTATTTATTTTCAGTTGACTATAGGATTTTAGTTTAAATTTCTATGGATTATTTATGATTTTCATCTTATAACGTTGGTTTCCACGAAAAAAGACCTATTTTTCGTCAAAATAGTACTGAAAATATTTCGTCGCAGGTCTGTCCTTGGACTTTGGCTATTTTTTTCTTTGTACTCTGATATGTTTTATCAATTAGAAACCCAAACGCACGGTCGTAAGCGGGTTGGAGGCCGGGATATGATTTTCGGCTTATAACGCTGGTTTCCACGAAAAAGGACCTATTTTGCGTCAAAATTTTACTGGCAATATTTCGTCACAGGTCTGTTCATGGACTTTGGCTCTTTTTTTCCTTGCACCCTAATATGTTTTGTCCATTGGGAACTCAAGAGCATGTAGCAATGTGTGTTGCGGGCTGAGATGTGATTTCCGGCTTATAACGTTAGAAAAAAAAAAGGAAAAGAGGAAAGACAGATCAAATTCAAGAAACAACAAATCCAACAGAATTGGTCATGTTTAAATGTCGCTTTTGCATTCTGAATCTAGACGTTTTCGTGTCATCCAAAACATGCCCCCGATGAAATATATTTCCAAAGTTTGCAAGTGGCCGCTGAGATCCAATTATCTACAGTTTGATAGTTGCAGAAAAAAGGCACCCGAAAACATCTATTGTGTCAGAACTCAAAGAAGCAAAAAAAACTGAGCGTACTTAATTCAACAGAGCAACGGAAATCAAAGACGTTTAAGGTACCTGCATTGGTTGTGGAGGAATACAATTTCATTTCAGGATAATTTAGAAAGAAATTTAGAAATTAAGAAATTTAGCATGGAATTTAGAAAAAGGAAAATTAAGTTAAATAGTAAAGCTGAAAACTTTTGTGATGAATTTTTGAAATTACATGTTACGGTTGGAGTAAAAAATTAAAATGATTGGCACACATGCTGCGACACAAAAATATCAAAGTTTGAAGGTATTCGCTCCATACCGCAGTAATACAAACTTCAATACTATTTGAAAAGAAACACTTTAAAACTTGCTGAACAAAGTTCCATTCCATATTACTATAATCAAAGATAGGGGATGATACTAGCACATATACTTATCCACAGAAATTTCAAAGTTCGCAGGTATCTGCTGCGATTCAATGTATCTGCGCAATTAGTTTGGAAGACAGCAATTCCAAATCCATCCATAAATGAGCAGCTGAAGACTTTTCTAATTAACTCCCGACTGCCCGCATGGCCAAAAGACGGGAATTATGCGTTTCACTGCGATCAGTGGGTGGGGGGATATTCCTTTGTCGCCAGTTTTCTCGAAAACGGTGATAGTTGTCTTAACCAGTTTTGTGCTTGTCCTTCTGTGAGTGGCAGAGAGTGTTCTAAAGCAAATTTAATCCAAATCTATTGAATATTTTCCTTTTTAATTGATATTTACGCTATACTCAGTTTAAATATATCGCATCTTATTCGACTATCGACTACTTCACGCTGTTCTGGATCGCCTTTCATTCTTCTCTCAGCTATTAGCGATCCGCACTACCGATGGCGGCGCTCGTGTCCCACGGAAATATGGCGCTATTGAAGTGCAATTTTGGACAACAATTATGCATGATTTTTATTAGTTTTTTTTCCCTAAATTATTTCTGGAATTAACGACACAATGCAAAAAAAATGCACCACTGATTTGTTACTCTTCCAATTTTTTTTTTTCTATTACTCAACCCATGAATCGAGAAGTCTGCTATTTGTTGTGGACACTGCATGTGAAACGGAGAATGCAAGCTGATGCGAAGCTAATAAACAAATTGGGAAACTTGACAAAAGAAAGACTTATTGTGGGCAGGACACTGAATTGTCGGATATTCAGCTCACAGTGATATTACAACATTGAGTCACATTTTTGGACATTTTTTCTCGAAGTACATGTTCAAAATATACACTACTTATTAGGACAGTTAATCATTCATTTTTTTCTTAGTACAACGTGTACAATTACAGTAGTAAGGCTACGCCGGTTCTGGCTCAAATGGTGGCGAGGGGGGAGCGGTGTGCGGGGAAGCGCCAGGGCCAGAGGGGGGCAGCGAAGGGGGAAGCCGCGCGCCGTAGGGCCGTGTGTGTGTGTCGCACACATTCTCGCGGCTCTTGAAAAAGAAGGACAGATGGAGCCGATGGTGAGTGTGAGAGAGATGGAATGAGAAAAATCGTGTTAATTTATGACCAGTGCGTTACGGATTTGTCTTCGCCTCGGATGCTGATAAGGGAGGGGAGGGGGGGGGGGGGGGGCATAACGAAGCGTCTGCCGTTGGAGAGAGAGGTGTGACAGAGATAGAATGACCGTAGAGAGCAAAAACATGAGAGAGACGGAGTGAAGGAGAAAAAATATTCTCTAAGAGTTTTGAACTCTGGGTGTATGTCGAGATGTAAACATTCAGTTTGAAACGCCACTGATTCGTCATCGCTCATGTGCGGGCCGGATAGGGAAGGGTCTGCAGCAAAATTATTCTACAATAATTCTATAAGAGGTCTCAAGATTTTTTTTCGACATTTTGTTGTTTTTTTTTTTTTTCAAGACTTCAGTATGAAAAGTATTCTCAAGATGGATAGATGTGCGAGTATGTATGCGATCCATCCGTTGAAAGAACATTGGATGCTGACTAAAAATGAACTCGAATCAATTCCTAAGATTCTGCTCATAAAATATTATGGTAAATTCATTCCATCGCTATGGGATCGATTACCTGAACATTTGAAGAGTGATAGTGAAGTTCAGTCTTATCAATATTGTCACGATCATTTTAATCCACCGTGGATGTCGACTCATATTGATGCTCTAGGACCAATACGTCGAGAGTGTGAAAAATGTTGGATCATGGAACAGCTAGTGAATATTTATGCAATTTATTGTATACGGAGCCCTCGTGAAATGACGGCGGAAGAACTCCTCATTATATCACCATCAACGTTCAAGAAATATTTCAGTGACTTTACGGATGTTTTGTGGGAGCGTTTTCCATATTACTACAAATCCGACGTTGAAATTCAATCGTTGCGTCGATGCCATGATCATTGGAATACGTCTTCGATGGAAGATCACATTGATGCTCCGGCCCCTCTACGGAAAAATTGTAGAAAATGTCGGGAGAGGGAGGACATGCATGAGGTAGAGGGGGAATAACCCTAAAAATTCAAGAGAAATCGAGAGCAACGTCGTCGTCAGTCAGCTGCTGCATTAGTTCGAGAGCAGACGAGAAAAAAAAATCACTCTTCAAAAATGGAGTTTACATCTTTGAACAAAGTTGCCACGCTGGAAAACAACATACCAACGAAGAAGCTGATTGAACTTGAGGTCGGGACTGATCATCCAATTCATCATATTCGATCGGTGAAAACGAAATTTGGAAAACGATACATCGCCAACATCGGAGGTCAATTCATGGTTTTTCTACCGGGGAGACTTTCCGAGGCTTTCGACCAAGACGAGGATGAATTCAAAAAGCTGTTGGAGGCGGCTCAAGCGAGAGCCGCTACATGGAAACGTTTGCCGACAAGTGGAGTAAAATTTTGTTCAAACATATTCCAAAATCTTCGTGAAGAGAAAAAAATGTATAATTGTGATCATTATTGAAAAATCATACTAATAATAGTAATAATAATATGAAATATTGTAGACTAATTGGAGGAGGAGGAGGAGGAGGAGGGCTTGCAATAAAAATATGGAAAAAGTCTCATCGTAGAAATGTTTTGTTTATTTGAAAATCCCTCGTTCACACAATGCTAGATATACATATAACCAACTTCTGAGCGATTTCACATTCGCATTCGCACAATTGTATTTCGGATTGTTATGGTGATGGTGAGGACAATCGAGGCGACTTTTCGGCAACTTCTGCAACAATGGGCAGTCCAGAGTCTCCATATCGATAATTTCCGATGACAGATCCAAGAAATTCTTCAGCCACAAAGACTTTTCGCTCCCTTTCACGTATATAGCACGAGCTCGTTGTAAGATTGTTTGAATGATTATTTTCGCTGTTTTGTATGGTAGACCCTCATAGTCCCATGTAATCCCGTGAACATTTCGTTCCAACCATTTGTTTGTTATTTTATATCGACCGGGTAGCGCGTCCCAAGTACATGGTGATTTGAAGAACAGCGTTAGAGGTTTATAAATTTTGTCGTTGGCTCGAATAATTGATATTTCTTTCGGGATAAATGCATTGCGTGAGCCCTTAAAACCCTGGAGATCAACGATAAAGTCCATCTCGACTGACGATTAGTAAAATCATCACCATGACTTTATACCAATTTTTTCACCCCACCACTCACAGGATTGTATTCAACGATGCGATCGTGTAGAATGAGACAGTATGCGCATGTTTGAGCAGGAATATTTGTGCTTGTTTCAAATTCAAGGCGTACATCAACAGGCCCAGACTTGAGAGAATCGTTCTGCTTCGAGCAGTCAACCACAATGAGAGGAGCATATTTGAGAAAATCCGTTTTTGTAAGCCACGGTTCGGCCTCCTTATTGTAGTACATCGGTTGAAAGTTTGTATACATATCGTATAGTACTGCATACTGATTTTGCGGTATATTCAAATTCATGTTACCATAGGGATAACATTGTGAATTTAAGTATAATTTTACATCGGTAACATTGCAATGATCAAAATTGCTCGCATTTTGCCTTTTAACGCTCTTTCGTCCTGTTTGGAACGCCAGGATCACATATCGAGGTTTTTCCAGCTGTGTGGATGTCTTGACAGACCACACGTGTTTCGATGTCGCTGGTAACATTGGATATTCATACAATTCCCACGTACGAAAACTCATTGGAATTGGAGTATCTTTGGCGATGAATTTCAACAGTTGAATTTTCCGTTTATCTGCCACGGTGACGTATGGAACGAGCCATTCAATTTTTCGTAGTGTAATTTTATAATCTTCAGCGGCTGCTTGAACTATTGCATTATCATCGGAACGTGATCTAGTCAAGATCAATTCGTGTTTTGCATTCACCACCACTTTTCGATAATCTTCAGCAAATCCCAGCAGCATGCTCAGTGGTATGCATACGTCAACGTTGCCTGCTACGTCTACAATTTGTTGAGTCTCCTCAACATCGAGCCAACCGGTGTTCTCAAGCATTGCACTTCTCGCCGACGAATGAGATGTATATCCTTTGATGAGAGATGTGATTCCCACATTTTTATTACGATCGATTTCAACTGCGTTAAGTTCATAACGCACCTCCTCGAATAAATGACAAATGGCATTGTTGACGAGGCTCGTTGCAGCTAACGCTGTACCATCCGCCTTTGTCAGTTTACCGCAAATGTGAATTGAACTTTTGCTCGGTAAAATTGATAAATCTTGATGTTGGATTGAAATACGTATTTCATCACTATTGTTGTATGTTGACGATGCGTATGGTTGATGAGCATGAACCTCATAATGTATGATGGATTCGTCAAACATGACGGGTGTCTGGATGTTTATGATTTCTTCCTCCATCGCAAGCAGCAAATGCACAACATATAATTTCTCCCACGGCAACTCCACGAATTTTGAGACCCAAACTCTTTAATAGTAGAAGGTTTTGAGGTGTTAACGCTTTCAGCGTCGTTCGACGACTGGTGGTTTCGTAATCCCATGTTGGCTTATTAATATTGCCAATACGGTGATTGTAAATTATCCCCATCGAGATTTTATATGAAGTCTTATGGTGATTACTTCGCCGCGAAAATTTATCAAATCTCCGTCCTGATCAACAATACAAAGTTGTATATTGTCAATTCGCCGATTTGTGATTGGTAGATAAATGACACTCGATGGTACTTCGATGATTTTATAGCCAGCCGGTACAGATGGAAAAAATTCATGAATTGTGTGAACTTTTCGTCCGTTGATGTATGCACCAGTTGTTATGTTACACTCGACTTGGATGGCGTTCACTTTGATAATGGATACCGGCAAATCAGACACGTGTCTTTTATTGGGTTCCAATCGACGCGATGTAAAACCCAAAAGAGGTCCAATAGAATTGTTCGATGTAAAATCAATTGATTGATTACACTCAATTTCACTACGTAGCGTATAATTATTCGGCTTAAGCTGAATTTGTATGTTTGTCAACTGAGCTTTCAAATATTTTTCAATATCTTCAATTTCATAGCTGCCCGTTGGAATGGTCAACACTTGCGTTCCAACATGAAATTCATTGCAACCAATGTCAATATTTGGAATTGAATTGAACGTGAGCAGCTCGACGAGTCCAAGAGTATAATTTTTGTCGGGCGATAGTTCGATGGGTGGAAAAAATTGTGCTTCGAGTATGGAGGATGTGCCAGTGATGGTAATAGTTAAACTATCATCCATGATGCTCGCAACTTTAGAACTAAACACATAGCTCCATAATCTTTATTTATATAGTTTATAATTGTCTCGCCGATTCAGTTGATTACACAAAAATTTTAAACATAAATGTCCACATATTATCGTGTCATATTCTTGATATTTTTTATAATTATATTTCACGCTACCAACATTAAAGTATTTCATGAGTTCGGGTGGAGGTGGAAGATTGCCAAAGCTGTCAAAGTATGTGATTCCTCGGCCAGATTTTTTATAAGCAACCCAGTGTGTACCAGGTCCCACATTATCATCCAAATTAACGATTGCTGATTCTTGCTCGAGTGGTCCGTCCGCAGGTAAAGTGTCACGCATGAAAACACCGCGAAAGTTACGAATTTTCATGGCTCCCGCATACTTTAGCAGATCGATGTCGGTGAGTGGTTGATGTGGTAGCGTGATTATACGTTTTTTGACCCGAGGTAAAGACCCAAACCCTGTTTGTATGGTTTCAAGTGTAAACCTTTACCCAAAGCGATGGCCTCGAGTGTTCGATTGTGACGCTTACGTTCGTCCAATTCCTTTTTAGCCGCTTGAGCAGCATTTACAGCTTTGACTATTGCAGCACTGCCACCCGACAATGCTCCAACAGCGCTAAGACCGGCAAAGATGGGTACGAGGAAGGGTAATAAACCGCCGGTTTTTTGAGGAACAGGTAGAATCCTAGGCGTGCGTACTTTAACGCCCTTTACACCAGCTCGCGCACCTTTCAGTGCAGACATTACGACTTTACGAGAATCATCACTACGTATCATTGCTTTCTTCGCAGCACCGATAATCTTTTTCAGGCAAACACTTTTCGGGCGTTTCATACCCAATCCAAATTTCCTCTTAGTCTTCATAATGTTCGTCACAGCCCAAGCACTTGCTCGTTCACCGAGACTCGCGTCTTTCGAGGTTACACGCTTCCAAGCTTGTTCAGCCAAAACTTTATCCGCCAAATGTCTTGCTTCCAAATTGTCGCGATTTTTCGAATATGCGATATCGTGCTGTTTGCAAGCTGCGTCCAGCGGATTTATACCTGGATCACCACGAGCAAGACGTTTGGCCAATTTTGTGCCAGGTCCACAATATTGATAGCCTGGTAGATGCAATTTCACCGGGAGATTGTTAATTAGACTGTTGACAAGACCTTTGCCATGCACAATCATTACCACGCGGTGGTCGCAATACGACTGATCAGTATTATATTATAAAGTCGCATTTATATGATTTTTTCAATCAGTAGCATGCGCGATAAAGATGAAGAAACAAGGTGGTCAACTTCCCGTAATAAATTTCGATGAACTCGTAGGTGATGCAAAGAAAGTGAAGCGTCATGGGAACATACTACCTAGTAGCATTCGTGCCGTGTTTTGTGGACCATCGAATTGTGGAAAAACGAATGCTCTACTTACGCTCCTGATACATCCAAACGGTTTGAGATTCGAGAACATTTATCTTTACTCGAAATCGTTGAAACAGCCGAAATATCGACTTCTCGAGCAAATGCTCAAACCCGTGAAAGGAGTGGAATTCTTCCCATTTAACGAGCATGACCAAGTTGTGGCCCCCAGTAAAGCTCGACCAAACTCAATATTTATCTTTGATGATATAGCATGCGAAAAGCAGGATAATGTGAGAGCATTTTTTTCCATGGGGAGACATGAGATTGTGGACAGTTTTTATCTATGTCAAACGTATACCCGTATCCCGAAACATCTTGTGAGAGATAATGCAAATTTTGTTGTACTATTCAAGCAAGACGATATGAATCTAAAACATGTGTATAATGACCATGTGAATACTGATATGACTTATGCGTGCTTCAAAAACATGTGTATAAAGTGTTGGAAGTCGGACAAGTATGGATTCATCACGATTGACAAGGAGAGTGAATTGAATGCTGGAAGATATAGAAGAGGATTTGATTCCTTCCTCACCGTCGATGATAAATGATTGTTCTTTCAGTTTTAAAGACAGTCTAGAGTCTGACTTGCATACGTCAACATGAAGAGCAAAGAACTTTTAAGGGAGAAGGCTGTATTGAGTGAACTTGCCAAGGCAAGTGATGCAATCAGGCGGAAACATCGAATGTTGAAAAGTGGACGTGATAGTGCTCAGCAGAGAATGCAAGATGTGTTTAAACCGATTGTCGAACCATTAGAGGAGCTAGTTTCGTATACGAAAAAACCGAAAATTAAGAGTGAACGTATGAATGTTAAGAAGGAGGAGGAGGAGGAGGAGGAGAAGGAGGAGTCTCCAAATCTCGGAGAAAATAGCATGCAGCAAGATATTTCTTTCAAAGACGATATTTGGCATGATGCAATTACTGATGAGAATGTCGATGTATCCGTAACTAAAAATAATGATAATCATGATGATGATGACGATAATTTGGAATCATCTGAAGATGTTGATAATTTGATACGTGAATATTTGGGTCTACTGCGTAGTAATAACAAAACAAGATTAGATGGCTTGTATGGAGTACGAAATCTCGCTCAAAACAGATTAATGATTGGTGATTCACCGATTCATTTCGAACTCGATCATATAGTGGTTGGAGATGAAAAGTATCCCAAAAGTATTGGCTTGGTGGAACTGTTGTTTAAAAAAGAGCCTGAACTCAAATATATAACTCCAAATGACTTGGAGAAATATCAGAAAATTGTCATTACAACGAATGCTCATAAAAAATTTTATAAACGCACGGGTGCAGTACGTCAGGATAAAAATAGTAAATTCAAAAATTATATATCCCACATGCTGCGTAGCAACGATAAGAAGGGTGGTGCTCTGCCCCAGTACAAGGTAGCACAAAAGCATACTTCTATCGACTATGTTTATTGAGATGATCCGAATGAACTAGTGGATCGTCTTCGTTTATTGCTCGGATCGCAAGCTGCTGGAAACTCATCACATTCGAATGAAATCATATCGATTATCGAGGAATTGCGTGAACCTGAAATCATTTATTAACATGTGAGGGCTTGCTTTCATCCACATTCCCAACATGAGCGTCGATGTGTTTGGACGAAAGTTGAGTAGACGTGGTGGTACAGGTCCTCCGGGTAAACCAGGTGCTGGATTCAAAATTACATCAGACGGTCATTACGATTTGGAACGAAAACGATTGGAAAACGTTGGCGACCCAATAAATGCCAGAGATGTTGTAACACTCGGTGCATTAAGTAAACACATTCATTCTATAACTCATAGTGTGACTCATATAACGAATCAAAGGTGCGAATCGAATGTGGCTGCTCTAGAGAAGCGTGTAAAAGATGATCTCGCCACTCTACGCAAGGAGATGAAAAATTTGGAAAGTACAATCGCGGAGCAAATAAAAGATGATCTTACCATCCTGTTGAAGGAGATGAAAGATTTGGAAAATGCAATCGCGGAGCTTAAAAAGTGAAAAGTTGCGAGAGAATGAGCGTGCCGCGGTGGTAGAGGAGCTACACAAGCAAGCTCGACGAAATTACCCACGTCGACGAGTGGATATACGCGGTCTGGATGAGACTTGGCAAGCTGATCTTGTCGATATGTCTGCATATGCACAACACAACTCCAAGTATAAATTTCTCCTCACCGTCATCGATATATTCTCTAAATTCACCTGGGCCGCACCATTGAAGAGTAAGAGTGGAAAAGATGTCACCGCTGCAATGGAATCAATTCTCAGCAAAGGACGCATACCCAAAAATCTTCACGTCGATCGAGGAAAAGAATTTTACAATACGGACTTTAAGGCCCTGATGAAAAAGTATAATATACATTTGTATTCAACATTTAGCAACTTGAAAGCATCAATTTGTGAGCGCTTCAATCGTACACTCAAGAATAAAATGTGGATGCAATTTAGTTTTCGCGGAAGCTGGAAATGGATTGATATTCTCGAAACCTTAATTGAGAAATATAATGCTACACAGCATCATACGATAAAGATGAAACCGAAAGATGTGAACGCTGCGAATGAGGCGTAACTATTGCATAACGTATATAATAGAACTGTGGATGGGGAGAAACCAGCAAAATTCAAAATTGGCGATAAAGTACGCATAAGTAAATTTAAGAATGTATTTGAGAAAGGTTATACGCCAAATTGGACAACGGAAATTTTTACAATATATCGAGTGAGAAAAACTAATCCAGTTACTTATAATATAAAAGATTATCAAGAGGAGCCCATCGCAGGTGGTTTCTACGAGCATGAGCTGCTTCGAACAAAAAATCCCGACACGTATCTAATTGAAAAAGTGTTGAAGAAGCGTGGCAGTCAGTTGTTTGTGAAATGGCTAGGTTTCGACAATACACACAATAGTTGGATAAGTAAGAATGATTTGTGAACAATAAAGATGGAAAATTCAAAGTCTGGTTTATTTTAACGACCTTTCCCCCACGAACAGCAGATTCGAAGGAAAAAGAATGACAGAGATTCACAAAAAATTTTATTTTACATCAATTACAAATGTACAAGTTTTTGAGGAAAATTCCTCTCTTACAGAATTTTCTTATTTCGTATAAATGTCCTCACTCTCACAATTTTTTTTTTCGCCTTCAATATACTCTTAATCTCCAACACTCATAAGCACACATTCACAATGCCTCCATAGCTTCTGAAAATTCGGGAATACTGTAATGGCCCCATGGCAACGTGTCTACCGTTCCAGGTATAACATAGCGCTTGTCATCGTGTGGACTTAGAGCGATTTTCGTCTCCGTGATTGTATAGACATTATGTAATGTTGAGCGAATTGAAGATTGACAACGCTTCATTTCAATCTGCTCACCGAGGCATTTCACATAATCGTCGAATGTTATGGTTCTCGCAACAACATTACTCTTGACTCCTTTAGCTTTTTTAACATCGTTCTTGCCCTCAACTCGCGTCGCATACATTTTCGATCTCAATCCAACGAATTCAGTCATTATGGCCCCATTGTTCTCATCCTTCATGAGACCCGGGACCTTTTTGTTCACAAGCGGTATGCCATAGACGTTGTCTGGGGGATAGTCACTGGTATCATATTTGTCGAGATTACATTTCATGTCCTCATATGCATCTTCACACTCAATATGGTAAATTAAACTATCAGTATCTGTATACATGACTTTACATTTATTCTGATACGTCGGCATCATGAACTCGTGATGGAATTCATATAAACAAGTTTTTGAAATATCTAAAATGGACATGCCAACATATATCGGTTTGTTAAACATGACTTGGAGATTTCGCAACTCTACAGCGATTAAATTTTCCGGAAAAATACTTCGACTGTGAAAGTTAGGTTTAGCAATCATAGCTTCTGCTCCGTATCGACCTGCCCATTTCGTTAAAAGTTTAACTTGAACGTGACTACGAACATCCTCCATGGTTTTTCCAAACACAGCATTATTCATTAATTTGAACAGATTTTTTTCAAAATCATTTTTCGCACGTGTACGAAACTGTGTATTCAAATCAATGTATGTTTTGAGCCAGGAAGATTGCTTAAACTTCACGACTCTGTGTATTTTTGTGATTTTCAAACCATGTTTCAAACACTGCTGCAATGCACGATAGTGTATGACATATCGTTTTTTCGCATTCACCGTTGCAAGAAGCTTCTCTTGCTTCGTGCCCGGAGGTTTATCATGCGTTGGACAAAATGGCAAATCACTATGTGCATCGTGCAAGTGTTTTGGATATTCCAAATCAACCTCCAGTATATAACCAATTTCAGAGTCAAGTGGATGAGACTCGATGTTGAAGTTTGCAATGTCTTCAATCCATTCGAAATCTGCATAAGGCAGTGGTTGACTCATTGCCCATCCATACAAATTGTTCACATCAAAATACATCAAGTATGACGATGGAATAGATGGATCATACGAGTTCATGTACTTGTTATTGGCACGGGCATGTCTTTTGGAGCATTGACTAAGACCACCTCGAATACCTCTCTCCACGAACAATACCATATCAATGTCTGTGAGCAATTCAAACTTTACTTTGGTATATTTCATCATGGCATCCCAGGTATATCCGGGGAGAGTGTAGTAAAACGCAGGGTCAAGACCATAACTTTTTAGACAAGTATCGCGGAAATTCTCAAAGATATCGGCTAATAGTAATACGTCAGTCTTTAAGTATAAATCGCTGTATTCACCGAGCGTTCGCGTTGAAAATCGTTCCCATACATTTTTCGCATGTGCATACTCCTTTTCGGAGACTGTTGAATCAGTTAAAGAGCTGTGAAATGCTTCCCGCGGTGGAAGCTCTGTTTCATTCAACTTTTCAAAGCTATCAATATACTCGTACGGGAAGACACCTTTCCGCGTTAATAAATGAAAATGGTCTACATCTTGAAATTGTGATTTTAACGTTACGAGTTTGTCGGCAGTTAAAAAAGATGCTAATTTATCGAGACTCGTATTGAGAAACCTGAAAGAGTCGATGAAACGTAATTTTATATTTTTCCGCGTGTCTTTGCCTGTTTGAACCGTTTTCGAGAAGGAGATGTACTTTTCTTTTGTTATCGGAAGCAAATCGATTTTCCCCGCGAACGCAGTTGCAACTTCTTTTATGATGAAATGCGCGTCATAACCGGATAAATTATGAAAAATTATTGGCATGAAAAACGAATTTTGATAGTTTAAATTACAATTTGAATGAGCCGGACCTCTGAATTGGCCTGTCAGGTGGCAATGATCGCGAACACGCTCATCACCCTCGACAAAAGGTTTCTCGCAAATATGACACTCTTTGTCTTCCCGAAATTTTTTCCACTCTTGCGGAGTCAATTGTTTCATTGGAATGTTCGTTAGGAGAATTTTTTCAACGCGCAAAGCTTTAGTTCTTCGACGAACCATTCCACACAGTCCTCACCTCGGCGCTCGTGATATCCCGATAATGAATCATCGTAAAAGCACTTTACGTAATATCCAACGCTGAAGACGCGATGATGTTGGATCTTGTTTTTCTCTCTCTCTTCAGCGCTGGTCTTCTCCAAGATACACTCGAGATCGGCGTATACCACGAATGGGAGACGCTCCTTCCGATTGGCGTTCGTGAATTCTAGCCATTTGTCGTTTTCACCCGGTAGTCGAACAGCACAATCGTTGAGTACGCCGCAATCCACCTCATGTGACTGCAGCTTTTCGATGGTTGCGAAGTAATGGAGGCATCTGTAAAATTTCAAATTCTTTTTAATATTTTGTCACAATTATAAAGGGGAAAAGAAGTACACTCGTATAACAATTTACTTACCGATCGCAAACGTATTTCCGGTGCTCATTAGTATTGAGTTGTGAGCTGACGAGCCGAGATAAATTCTTGATGTAAGCAAAGTGTCCAATTCCACATTCTGACACGTCTTCGACGTAAAGCAAGTTGACATGTCGCTCTTTCTTCTCCTTGCTCACCCGCACTGGCAGAATCACATCCTTCTTCTCGCTATACACATTGATTGAGAGATTATTCAATTTTTCAAATCTCCCAATTTGATCCAACGTCATAGGAAATTTGATGCCTTGGAGATTAAATATCGTCGAATAATGTGGATATGAAGATATGCGATCACTGTTTTGTTCTGCTGGATGAAGTGCAGCAGTCATTGCCCATCCGAAACACGCATTATCTCGTGATTTCACATTAACGACTGCTTTCTTCAAGAGTATGCGTTTCGCCAATGGAATGTGACATCCCGCACGCAAAGCATTGTACTTGTTGATGTTCACTGTTAGATTGGTTATTGATGTTAGGGTCCAGCCACTGTCACTCTCCTGGAACTCCTCGAGCGATTTCAGAGTTGGCTCCACGACTCGCTTCTGATACCACTCTCTCAGATCCGATGTTGTAAAAAGTTCAACATTTCCCGTGTTGATACTTTTATTCGCCCGCTTATCACCCACGCTGAACTCTCCATTGAACGAAGTGTTCACTTTAATGCTGCTATACTTGCGTATATGAGCACTCACTTGTTTTTCAACAAGTTCAAATGCATCCAGTAAGAACTTCCGTGGGTCGATGTGATCACGATTAATTACAGCCCCGGTTGACAAGCGATTTCCGAATGCGCTCTCGATTTCTCGCCATATTAATCCACAATCATTCGATACTCCGCCGCCCCAACGTATGAAGCGTTGACGTGTTACCTGCTTCAAACATTCGAGACGTAAGATTTGCGAAGTGATTGCGTGGTGCCATCCCAGTCGTGATTGCTTCAATCGAACTTACGCCTCTAACGATTCGATAAGTGTATCACACTGGTGTTCCCACACCAAATATTGCTCCAACGTCCGAAGAAGCGTTGCTTGCATACGCAGCAATTGCTCTGTAGCAACGTCGGTGACCAGAGACATGATGCGTTGATGTCGAGTTTTACGATAGTGTCATTCTCAAGTTATCTCGTCGTGTTGACTCTTTCGGGGTTCGATACTTACTAACTAGTCAAGCCAAAGATTCAGCCCTTTTCGGAAGCATCGACGGAAGTCGTTTTTGGTCATTTAGATTTAAATATGGAAGGGAGGGAGAGATATGATGGACAGAAAAAGGATTTCTCGGAGTTTTCGAGTTCACTACAGCATCTCAGATCATAAATTGTTTCGACTCGCGGCCATCTTTTTTCGTGACACCAAATATCGCTCCAACGTCCGAAGAAGAGTCTCTTGCATACGCAGCCATTGCTTCGCGTAGCAACGTCGGTGACGAGAGACATGACCAAATATTGCTCCAACGTCCGAAGAAGAGTCGCTTGCATACGCAGCCATTGCTCCGCGTAGCAATAACGTCGGTGACGAGAGACATGATGCGGTCGAGTTTTACGACACAGTCCCTCTCGTGTTTACTCTTTCGGGCTTAATAGTCAAACTGAAGATTGAGCCCTATTCGGGAGCATCGCTGGGAGTCGTCGTTTTTTGCTCATCTAGATTTAAATATGAGAGAGAGAGAGAGAGAGACTTTTTCCTCGAGATATGATGGAAGGAAAAAGGATTTCTCAGAATTTTCGAGTTCACTACAGCATCTCAGATCATATATTGTACTCGCGGCCATCTTTTTTTTCGTCTGCAAGAAAGCGTGAGAGTAGATTTTAACGTTGCTTGTAGAGATAATTTTTTTACTATTTCTGCTCGAGGGTCATCTCTGAGAAAAGTGCGTTTTTGGGGAAAAACTTGAAGAGAGGGGATGCAACACCAAATTTGGAACAAGAGGTTTTTCAAAACATTTTCATTTCTGTTCGAGACTCCGCTCCCTTCAGTTATTTGAAGAAAACAATGTCGCAAAACGAATCGGTGGTTACTACAGTCAGTGAATGTGATTCAACACATGATGTATATGAAAAAGTGTGGTGTACATTCACTGAAGAAGAAAAACTGAATTTGAGTGAAAAATCGAGAGTGTGCATTGTCTCGGTATATTACCGCACCGAACGTGGTGAAAAATTGTGTGGTGTCTGTGTTCTCGGGACTGGAGGTGAAATGTTCGAGAAGCTCACAGCGGTGCGAAAGCATAGAACAGAGTATTGGAATATTGCCTCTGCATCGAGTTGTCAGGACTGTAGGACTCGTCTCTACCAGGTGGTGACGCAGAATATCTGTCCAGACTGTGATCTAGATTGAATAAGGGGTAAGTACCTCATTGATGAGCAAAATTTTTTGCATAGATTTGAAAATTCTTATTCAAACTTTTACCTTGATCTGTTTCAGTGCCAGCATCGATCGGAAAGCAGACATTATGAATAAAACGCATAAACTTTTTTATAGAATTTGTTTTTCTGTAAAATATACAATAAATTCAATCTAAATGAGTAAAGTCTATTTCAGCCTATTGAAACCACCCATCTCTCTCCTACACTCGGCAACTATCGGATATCAAAAAATAACTAAATTTTGAAAATCTTGAGCGGACAGACCTCTTATAGAAAAATGTCGAAAAAATCTTCAGACCTCTTATAGAATTATTGTAGAATAATTTTGCTCTTGAGCTGCAGACCCTTCTGAATGTTTTCATCTCGACATACACCCAGAGTTCAAAACTCTTAGAGAATATTTTTTCTCGTTCACTCCGTCTCTCTCATGCTTTTACTCTCTACGGTCATTCTATCTCTCTCACACCTCTCTCTCCAACTGCAGACCCTTCGTTATGCCCCCCCCTCCCCTCCCTTATCTGCATCCGAGGCGAAGACAAATCCGTAACGCACTGGTCATAAATTAATTAAATGTCACACACGATTTTTCTCATTCCATCTCTCTCACACTCACCATCGGCTCTATCTCTCCTTCTTTTTCAAGGGCCGCGAGAATGTGTGCGACACACACACACGGCCCTACGGCGCGCGGCTTCCCCCTTCGCTGCCCCCCTCTGGCCCTGGCGCTTCCCCGCACACCGCTCCCCCCTCGCCACCATTTGAGCCAGAACCGGCGTAGCCTTACTACTAATTACTACGACGATCGAAAAAAAAAATCAACAATTTCATCAACTTTTATTCATTCAATAAGACTGATTTGATGGTATTCTACAAAAAAAACCAAAAAATAACGATTGATAGGCAAAAATAAAGGAAGAAAACTCCCGACTGAAAAAATTATATAGCGTATTTAAAATAAAACAAAGTCGAGAAAAAAATGAATGTTAGAAAAAAAACAATATTGTAAAAAAAGGATATGCGTTTCCAGAAAATGATTTTAAACTCTTTTTCTTATGAAAGTTGCAGTTGTCACGCCCCGCGTGTGATTTCAATATACGCGGTTCGTGACGACGGCCTCCTCCGACAACTGCGCGACTTGACAACGGAGCGTCCTTGAGTGCGACCTATGTGCGTTGCCTCGTGTCGCCGCTGGCCGGAAGCCCTCGAAATCCGCCCGATCAGCATCGCCTGATCGCGAGTTCGAGGGACCTATCCATGGAAACGACTAAAGTGCTGAGATGCTGAAAACCCCGTCACGACGATCGCTTTCGAGCTCTCGTCGCCGTGGCGAGGATTTTTGCACATTATAGTTCCGTTTGATTCTTAACCGACACTCGGTCGTCCCTCGGGATAACTCCGTAGGTTAGCAACTCGCGGCGGTTTAGTAAATCCTGAAAGATCGGTGAAACTGCATAGAGACCGTAAGCCTAACCTTCGATAACAAGCGCGAAGTGAGCAACACACTGCCCCTTGCCTCACGGACGTTTTTTTGCCGAGTCTTGCAGACTTTTGCGTGCACCCTTTTGTTAAGTTTATTTCTCAATTTGTTATTCTTCATAAAACCAAGTTAATTCTGTGCGTGTGTGTGAACCGCGCGTCAAACGAAGGCGCGGTTATTGTGTGCGGAGCGGAATGGGAGAATTGTTCCCGTTCGTGTGATATAAACCTTTTTGTATCTTTCCTTTTCGCATACTTTTCACATCTATTTCTGTTCTCGTCAAACCTTCTATTTCCATGTCAATAAATCTGATTTCCCGGTTAATAATTATTTGAGCGACCCAATCTCCTGCTTCGGGGCCCGTACGGGACCATATAGGCACCCTTTCGTTATCTCTTAAATTAATTCGATTACTTAATCACCTCAATATTGCAATATTTCGGTTATTCCCATAATTATCCAATTATTTTAATTTCGTTTAGACCAAACAAAATATCTACTAAATATTTCACATTTTAAAAATCCTACACTTTGTGTAGGTTGGTGGCAGCGAAAACAAAGTAAATTTCCCAATTACGTTCGTCCCTTCTGGACGTAACACAGTAAACGTTGGAAAGACTGAAATAAAAATAGATTAATAATAAGATAGATAAGAAACCATTTAATACAACTCCCTCGAGATTCGATTTTTATGGTTAATATCGATTGATGGTAGTTAAGTCATTTATATATGAAAATAAAAATTTTAATATAGTAATTGTCGAAGTTGAATGATTGTACAAAGAATGAAGGTGATAATAAAACAAAAAATTTTATCACGCAAACAACTAAAATATGTTATAATCATAATGGAGTTTAATATTTGTCGGGAGATGTCTCTAACTCTTACTCAATGATTTGATTAGAGACTTCTCCTGACAAATATTAAACTCCATTATGATTATAACATATTTTAGTTGTTTGCGTGATAAAATTTTTTGTTTTATTATCACCTTCATTCTTTGTACAATCATTCAACTTCGACAATTACTATATTAAAATTTTTATTTTCATATATAAATGACTTAACTACCATCAATCGATATTAACCATAAAAATCGAATCTCGAGGGAGTTGTATTAAATGGTTTCTTATCTATCTTATTATTAATCTATTTTTATTTCAGACTTTCCAAAGTTTACTGCAACTTTCTTAAGAAAAAGAGTTTAAAATCATTTTCTGGAAACGCATATCCTTTTTTTACAATATTGTTTTTTTTTCTAACATTCATTTTTTTCTCGACTTCGTTTTATTTTAAATACGCTATACAATTTTTCAGTCGGGAGTTTTGAATTTTTCACTTCATATTTATATTTATGTTACGGTGAGCGTCAAAAAGTAAAATGAATGGCACAGTATATAAATTTTATAGTTTGCAAATTTTTGCTGTATTTCAGTGATCCAAATATATAGTATTATAGTGAAAGGGTGTTAGACGTCATGATGTTACATTAAAATAACATAGCACCCATAACATTCAGAAATTCTGTAGGTTTCCATGATGTTGGCAGGCATTATACTCAATCGCATCCAAAACTGAGCAACTGTAGACTTATCGTAATGAATCTTTTCACCAATAATTCCACATTTGCAGTTTGTAGAATAGGAATACTCAACATACACGTTATTTCATAAGTATTGTTGTCAAAATTTGTGTTTGTCTACCGCATTCCGAAGATTTAACTTTTCATATTATCAGCAAAAAAAACATCCAAAGACTTTTTGGAACAAGTTTCAAAATTTATTACTCGACAGGCCAGGTGGAAAAAGTATAACTACACTTATATCAACACCAGAAACTGTTTTGAGAACCTGATATACAAAATGTGCGAATAATGATCATAGTCGGAAACCACTTGAATCAGGTTACCACAATCAGCATGAAGAAATGGTAGAAAATTAAAGGATACATATTAGGCAACCAATTAATAATATGTATCGATCCGCTGCAAACCGATGGAGTCAAAACAAGGATCGGAAAGAGCAGAGCCAGACTCAATAGGAAGCAAAATATGGGAATATTCAAAAATAACGATGACACAAAAAATAAATTAGAAAACATTTATTCGATTGGAGTTTCTCACATTATATATACTAACAGTTCCGTGTGTTCTTGTTTTATTAATTATCAACCATAATATTTCAGATCGCAAAAAGAAAATTTGACGTTATAAGTTGACAAACATTTTTTCTTACAACTTCCAGACCTACTTTTGATAAAGTGATTTGTCTTATTTATATTATTCACTAACTATGCGAACGTTTGTTACATATGTCCCGCACTTCGTAACGTCAAACCCCGGCCGGTTCGTTGCCACACAGCTATCGAAGGGAACTCGTATATATAACCTACATAATTACACATGATATATAATCACGCAACTGACGATATATTTACACTGAACAATATTCCGCACACTCTGGTTTAATCGAAAGATTATCTCAGTTGACACTTATTTCCAATCGAATGAAGTAATGAAATCTTGAAAAGTTTCATTGACATATGCATCGCGCATTTTTTATATTTTTTATTTGCACACACAGATCACAGTCTACATTTACGCGGCCGCTTTTATACCGGTTTAGTATACCACAAGTTTTAACAAAATAAATATTAACCACTTTTCACTAACCATTTTCATTTATTAATTAGAGTCCGCACACAACAGCACTTTGGGGATCATAACCGCACCTGCCAAAATGACGTTCAGTATGAAAACAAGTCTCGGGTGGTTTCGGATGTGCGTATCGATGTATTGATATCGTATAACCTATTTACAAATGATATAAATGATAAACTTATTTTCAGTCAAACGAATTAATGAAATCTTAAAAAGTTTCGTCGACATGCATTTCATTTTTATTTTATTCTTTTTCACACACAGATCACAGACTACATTTACGCGACTGCTTTTATACCGGTTTAGTTTAGCATTCCACGGGTTTTAGTACTATGCACTTCGTTAGATTACGAAAGTTTTTTTTATTTATCCCACACGCATTCCATAATGTCAAAACTCTGTTTGTTTATACGATGATCGAAAACTGACACATGGTTTATATATATATATATATATAATATAATATTCACGGAGTCTGAGCGCGGTCGGGGTAAGACTCAAAAGTTAGAAGGCCTAAAATGGCGAACAGGCATTCTGTATAACGCATATATAGATATACAGAATGCCTGTTCGCTATTTTAGGCCTTCTAACACTTGAGCCTCACCCGCGGTCGGCCTAGCAGCTGGAGGAGCCGACATCGTTGAGCCAATCAGAATGCGTAGAGGCAACAACTCTACTACCACTAACTACGTCAAAACGCGTATACGTATACGTCGAACTCGTCATGTGTCAGTAACATTGGCATAATCTTGAGCCCATGCAAAGTTTTTTCTCAGCAATTACACCACCGATCGTGTTGATTTTGGGCGCAATCTAAAGAGAATTTCTTAATCAGCTGAAAGTTCAATTTTCAAAGCCTCAGATGACTCATAACTTCGGTAATTCAAAAAAATCACTTGCCAATTTTACCCCCACCACGGCGAATCGTTTTATTCAGAGAAAGTATACTCGGCGAGAGCCTCGGGCCAGCAGACGACAGGGCTGTCAATGTACTTGTCCCGAAACTTTACCGAGTCTCTTGATGTACAATTTTTTTCATTCATAGTCGCACAATAATATCGCTTGTATATTGCGAAACAATTTATTTCCGTTTTTTATTAAATTAGTGCAATTAAGCAACAATTACTTGAAGATAATTCCCTCTGCATGAATACTTGTGACTCATCAGAGTATTAAAGCTATGAGAGTTCTGGACCAGTGATCTCAGGGGGGTGCGGGGACGGGGGAGTGCGGTTTCGGGGCAGGGTCCGTTGCGGGGCAGGGTCCGTTGCGGGAGGGGGAACCGTTGCGGTGTGTGGAGGGGATGGTCAGAGAGATGGAAGAGGGTTGTTCTGGGGAGGGGATTTTAGGAAAGATTTTTAATGAGATGAAATCGATATAATTCTATTTATTCTCAAAACTAGTTACACTCTTTTAATAATGTAGATAAAAAAAAAAACGAAAAAAATATTTTAAACAAAAATAATATTGTCCTAGGTTAATATAAATTTTACATATAAATTAGAAATTATAATTTTTCTTATTATTATAATAGCTGATGATCTGCAACAAAAAAAAAACCCAAAAATTCTTAATTTTCAATTTCATCAGTCTATAAAATTTATATATAAGAATGGCTTACCATCAAAATCCGGATCCATTGGACATATATCCATCGGACTCCTCATCACTTGGTTCCGGTGCCGCCATTAATCCCCACTGAACTCTCCAATTGATCTCGTCCGGTGTTAATACTTCTTGGAAGTCTTCCTCTTCTTCTCCCGCATCTTCATGACTCCATCTTTCTTCATCACTCACACTTGATCGACTGGAGGTTTCGTCTACTCCTCGTGCATGGATAAATTCGTGCGAAAAATTTCTGAATTTCGCCTCGTGTTGTTCGGCACTACAATAGACGAGGCCCGTCGTTTGAAACTCAAATGTACTTTTTTTCTCGGACTTGCGGGCTGCTCCCAGAGCTCGCATAAGTTCCGTATATTTTAAAGTTTCATTTGAGTTTTCAATTTGTAAATGGAGATTTCCCCATATCGCCTCCGAACATGGCCCTTGTTCTGTAATTTCCAAGGTCCATTTCTCGTTCCGGGCGAATTCGACAACAATTTTCGAATGTTTCGAGCTATATCGCCTCTTTTTAGGCTTTAACCCTTTAATTCCACATATAATAACTTGATATGGAGCTTCAAAGGTCCACTTTGGAGGCGTATATAGCGATTCCTGGCTCGTTGTATATTGTAATCCATAATCTCCCAAATACACGGTTACCTCAGTGCCATTTTTTTCGGTAATCGTTCCTCGAAAGAATGCGGGTGCGTCTCCGTCGTCTTCTTCCAAATATAGCACAGGTTTTCCCGGGTACAACTCTTCCTCCATGAGCATATGCACTTCAGGATGGTCTTTCTTGATTGCATTTATTGTAAACAATAATCGCTCAGTAAATTGATCTTCTCGAGGAATATACAGGCACAATTGTTCCGGGTTTATTACACTCGCGATTTTCACATCTTTATACGTTCCAATAAGATCACTAGTGTTATAGTTTTGGAAATACATTTTTTTTGTGGTTTTTTCGCGAGAAAATAAAATCAAGAGTAACGAGACTGGTAAGTCTTCGACGGTTTTTGAAGGACTAGATTTTTCTTCTGGGAAAAATTGTCCTCAAGTCTTTGCAGAAAGAAAAAAAGAGGGATTTCGCATACCCTTGATACTTCTTCAACTAATGGCAATCCCCTCCAACGACTTTAACCCAAAATTTGAGGATATATATATTTTTTTTACTACAGCGAAAATCTGTACCTGCAATGACCTGCGGAGACGTGACGAGGAACGGAAAGGAACGAAAATTTTTTTTTGACCGTTACAGATACCATATGAGATCATGCATGACCTTTTTTAAGTCTTACGGCAAAAAAACAGGACTGACTTTTTTCATGACGTAGTTTAGAAGGTTAGGGAAATGTGAGCTGATTTATGGCTTCCCAAACTCTAAGTTTTTTTTTCTCCAGAGCAGGAGCCCAGCCACATTTTTTTTCTTCACGCTATAATCGACAGGATCGGGAAAAATGCACGCACGTGCCCATGATTGACTTATAGTTTCCGTAAAAAGATATCTTCAAGATGTTCTCCCTCAAAAATGCTCGCCCACCCAACATTTTTTCCCCGACTGAAGTTAATTTAGAGCAGTAATATGAATATGTAAAGGAGAGACGGTGATAGATTTTCACAACCACTACATTTTCAATTCTCACATACACCCCCTTCTACCAGAAAAAAGTTAACATTTGGGGAAAAATGTTTGGAGGGATGATGTAAATTTTGTCGAGATGATTTCAAAAATCGAGACATTCGGGATCGAGTTTTCTTCGAGTCCACATCGAAGTTTAGTTTCATATTCTCCTCATCATCATGGCAAACGTTAATGATGTTGATGATGTGGAAAAGTTTTTAAGTGTTCGCGCGGCTTCGTTACAATCGGTGGAAGAATATATTGCGTGGGAAGAACAGTGTGATGCGTTTATCGCATCGTTGAGTGGGGAAAATTCGTCAAAACGTGCCCGATTGAATATAGCAGCACATCGTTTATTAATTGCGCGAATTATACGTCTAGAAACTTTGAAATCAACAACCCGTTCCCAGTTTATTCACACGGGTGATGGGTTAAATGATCGATACTTGTTGTGGTGTGAAGTCGACACAGCGTTTGAAAATCGTGTGCTAACCGGTGCTGTGATTAATAAAAATTACATCGATCCACGAAAATTTTTACAAGACTCATACGACTTGGTGACATTACAAGTGGTGAACAATATCTCCAAACATAACAGCATAAAAGTTAATACCGAATTTAATGGCGAGTTCACTGTGAACGGCAGGTATGCAAATAAAAGTATAATTACAAAGACGGTTGAACTGCTCGAAACATGTGATATAAGTGATTGGTATCAAAATTATGTTGTTGAGCCAACGCTAAAATCCCTCGACGAATTTCAAGAAAGTGATAGTGGTTGGACATTAAGTTCAATTTTGAATTTAACTTTGAACATTAATAAGTATAATGCTATGCGCGCGGGTTGCCATATAACTCTATCAAAACACATTAGATCGAAAAAAGCAGTGATCAATGTGAAATCCAATGATAACGCGTGTTTCGGCTGGGCGATCGTTGCGGCCCTCCATCCCGCCGCCAATCATAGTGATCGCCCATCGTCGTATCCACATTATTCTACAATCTTGAATCTTGAGGGTATCAACTTCCCCATGACTCTGGATCAAATAAAAAAATTTGAGAACCTCAACAGCATCTCAATAAATATATATAGTGCACCGAATGATGTTGTTCAACCTATTCGCTTGAGCAAACAGAAAAAAGAGAGACACATCAATTTGCTGTACATAGAAGATGCGATGGAAATAAATGTGGGACACTTTGCGTGGATTAAAAATCTATCCCATCTAGTGAGCAAGCAACTGAATACTCGCAATGGTCGAAAATACATCTGTGATCGGTAAGTGGTATCAGCATATCACAATATATATATATGAAATGAATATAAGATATGTTAAAATGTTTGTTTTTCTTCATAGATGCCTTCACTATTTTATATCTCATGAGAAGCTCCAAACACATGAAGTGGATTGTGGTGAAATGAATGATTGCGCAATTCTACTGCCGAGCGAACGTGACAAATGGTTAGAATTCAAGAATGTGAATCGGAAGGAGCTTCTACCGTTTATCGTGTATGCTGACCTTGAA
Source organism: Venturia canescens (assembly GCF_019457755.1). Taxonomy (NCBI): domain Eukaryota; kingdom Metazoa; phylum Arthropoda; class Insecta; order Hymenoptera; family Ichneumonidae; genus Venturia; species Venturia canescens. The sequence goes on from NC_057422.1 coordinate 29,152,644, forward strand.
TGCATTTTGAAAAAAACCACGGCTGAAGATATGGATCGCAATAAATATCAGCATCACCATGTCTTCAGCGTGGGATACTATGTTAATTGCGCATATGAAAAATCACTGTCGGGATACTATGCATATCGGGGCGAGGACTGCGTTCAATGGTTCGTACGTCAACTAGAACAATTGGCGAAACAGGTAGCAACCATTTTATACACCGTTATTCCGATGAAAGAATTGACTCCGCAAGAGTGGAGAAAATTTCGAGAAAATAAGGAATATCATATCTGCGAGAAACCATTTGTAGAGGGTGATATCCGAGTACGCGATCATTGTCATTTAACAGGCAAATTCAGAGGTCCAGCCCACCAGGACTGTAATTTGAACTATCAGGAGTCTTTTTTCATTCCCATAGTTTTCCATAATTTGTCGGGCTATGATGCTCATTTTATTATAAAAGAAGTAGCTACGGCGTTCGAGGGGAAAATCGATTTACTACCCATAACAAAAGAAAAGTATATTTCTTTTTCGAAAACCGTTATAACTTCGAAAGATTATAGAAGAAATATTAAGTTGCGTTTCATTGATTCATATAGATTTCTGAACACAAGTCTTGATAAATTAGCATCTTTCTTGACTCCTGATCAACTCACCGTTTTAAAATCTGAATTCCGAGACACCGATAATTTCAGTCTGTTAACGCGAAAAGGTGTATTCCCATACGAGTACATCGATAGCTTTGACAGACTGGAGGAAACGGCACTTCCACCGCGAGCATCATTCTATAGTTCTTTAACCGATTCAACGGTAACGGAAAATGAGTATACTCATGCTTTGACCGTTTGGGAGCGGTTTTCCACTCAAACGCTCGGAGAATACAGCGATTTGTATTTGAAAACCGACGTTTTATTGCTAGCTGACATATTTGAAAATTTTCGCAACACTTGCTTAAAAAGTTACGGTCTTGATCCGGCATATTATTATACCCTTCCTGGATATACCTGGGATGCAATGATGCGTTACACAAAGATCAGATTTGAATTGCTCACAGATATTGACATGATCTTATTTGTAGAAAGAGGCATTCGTGGTGGTCTCAGCCAATGCAGTGGTAGATATGCCCGTGCTAATAATAAATATATGCCATCTTATGATCCGTCTGAACCGTCAACATATTTAATGTATTACGATGTCAATAATTTATATGGATGGGCAATGGACCAAGCATTACCGCAAGAGGAGTTTGAATGGATTGAGAATGTTGAAAATTTTGATGTAGAATCAATTCCATTGAATGGTACACATGGTTATCTGCTTGAGGTGGATTTAGAATATCCAGAAAACCTACACGATATTCATAGTGATTTACCATTCTGTCCAAGCCACGAAAAGCCTCCCGGTAAAAAGCAGGAGAAGCTCATTGCGTCACTGCATGCGAAAAAGCGTTAAATCATTCATTATCGTGCATTACAGCAATGCTTAAAACACGGTGTAAAACTCACGAAAATTCATAGGATTTTGAAATTTAAGCAATCATCCTGGCTTCAGAAATATATTGACTTGAATACCCAATTTCGAAAAAATGCGAAGAATGAGTTTGAGAAAAATCTCTTCAAATTAATGAACAATGCGGTTTTTGGGAAAACTATGGAGGATGTTCGAAGTCATGTACAAGTGAAACTTTTGACGGAATGGGCAGGAAGATATGGTGCTGAAGTCATGATTGCGAAGCCCAATTTTCATAGCCGTAGCATTTTTGCTGAAAACTTGATTGCTGTAGAGCTGCGGAACTTGCAGGTACGGTTTAATAAGCCAATATATGTTGGAATGGCAATTCTAGATATATCGAAAACATGTTTGTATGAGTTCCATCATGAATTCATGTCCCCGTTATATCAGAACAAATGTAAAATCTTGTACACTGACACCGATAGTTTAATCTATCATATTGAGTGTGACGATGTATATAATGATATGAGGAATAATCTTAGTAAATACGATACAAGCGACTACCCCATCGACAATAAATATAATATACCACTAATTAATAAAAAAGTACCCGGTCTCATGAAAGATGAGAATAACGGGGCTATTATGACTGAATTCGTCGGACTTAGGTCAAAAATGTATGCAACACGAGTTGTAGGTATGAATGATGTAAAAAAAGCAAAGGGTGTTAATAGTAATGTTGTAGCGCGAACTATCACTTTTGACGATTATACTAAATGTTTAAATGAAGAAATTGAGATGAAGCGCACTCAATCATCAATTAGGTCTACTTTACACAATGTATATACTATTAAGGAGACAAAAATAGTTCTAAGTCCGCACGACGATAAGCGATCTAGAGTCTCGGCAGCGACTCTGAGACAAGTACATTTATAAGATATGACGAGTTGCTGCCAGAGACTCTTTACCGGAGCGATAGCGTTTCCAATTGTTTTCGAAAATTTTCAAAATTTGTTTCTTCAATAATTAATTAACTATATCATTTCGGAGAATATTATACGTTGACATATTTTTTATTATTTTTTTTCTTTCGATTGGGACCTCATCGAACTCTGTAGCTTGACGCGTTGAAGAGATATTAATTATTTATTTTTTAATTGCATCAAAAAATGGGTCGGATTTTCGCACACATTTTTGATGTTTATTTGTTTTATATCTAGTGACAAATCTGGTGCCATAATACATTTTATATACCGATATATTTTTTTCCTGGTGCCATAATACCAATATATACCTATATATTTTCGTGTCGTATGACGTATGGTGTGTTGTTTATGCTGATAGATGATGAGGTTATAAAGATCGCGAATATGACAGTTCACCGATATCCCGGTAGGTAGTACAAGTATATACCTATATATTTCCGTTATGATATGACGTATGGTGTGTTATTTCAATGCTAACTAAATGAGGTTATAAAGATCGCGAATGTTACAATTCACCGAAACTGTTCCAATTTTTTCCGGTTCTGTAGAAAATAAATAAAAGCAGTACAATGTTTTAGTGAAAGTGGAGAGAAAAAAGTGAAGAAGAAAGAGATAAAGACCGAGGAATCCAAGAGTGTTGTGTAACGGAAAAAAAACCGAAAATTGTCAACAACGTTCGGATTGATGGTAAAAATATTTAGAAAGGTTAGAGATTTTTTCTATTTATATCTTGAGATGTAGTCCGGATTCTGAAACATTAGAAATAAAAATCCATGCCTCCGCTCTTTCTCATCAGCTCTCTCTCTCTCTGATTGTATCATCAGACTTGTCGATGTTTGTTATTGCAGAATATCTAAAGACGCGGCATCGTCTTGTAATAAAATAACCCAAAACATGAATGACGAAAAAGAGCCAGGGACTACAAAAATATAGAAAGGCAGTATAATCGCATTGTCTGTAAACGCATAACAGATTATTCGAAAGTGCTTGATTACAAAATTTCTATTGGCAAATCGAAACTGAGACAATCAGTATTTTTTTCATTTTGCATTGGTGGAAATTTTTTCATCAAAAAGACTAAATTGATAATCACGGAGAGTTTTCACTTCAATTCCAACAAAGTAAAATTTAAGTTCGAAATAAAATATGTTCGCGTGTGTGTATATGTGTGTATTAGGGTGGTCGTTATTTGGGGTCTTTTAAAACAATGCTTAACCCTCGACCATGCGGGTTGAAGTTTTCCGTTTAAAATACATGGAATTTTTCTGCGTCTGTGGTAACGATTTTACTGTGGGCCTCAATACGTTTGGAAAATCTTGAAATTTTCAGAAATTATTTTACAAGCATGTTGCTTGTAAAAAATGTTCAAAGCTCCTATCCTTAAAATGTTGTATAGCGTCATCATACTAACCCATTAATGCGCAAAACGATATTTTTGGACACACAATTTCAAGTACGCAGTTTTGACTGAAAAACAAAAGAAAAATTCTCCAAAATCTGATATAGGGGGTTTTTGAGGGTGCTCTTTCAGAACCTGGCGTTTATTTTTTAAAATTAAATCAAAATCTTCATTATTTTTGCGTTTTGAATTGGAAAGTCAAAAATTTTGAACGTTTTTTTCCCTCAAATCGATTTCCGTTACTGTTGCTGCACTCAAATAACCATATTAAGGCCAGCAAAAGTGTTTTCAATGTCTGACCTTTCCGGAACATTGGTTATAACCAGTATTATAAAAGAATGTATAAATACTTTTTTCTCATTCAGTTTTTCCAAGATGGCGGTTTTTGCAAAACAGCATGCGTGATTTTTTTTCTCGAAAGACTCAACTTAACAAAGAAATGTAACAGACCAAAAAGTGTTGAGAATCATCTAAAGAATACGCCTGATTTTTTTCAAAAATTTTCTAGCTAGTTTTGTATTTTTCAATTTCGATTAATTTTGTAAAATTTTTAAAGTTCTGAAAAGATTCACACGCATTCTTCGGATGATTCTAAACAATTTTTGTTATATAATTTTTTTGTAAAGTTGAAACTTTTTGAAAAAAAAATTATTTTCCATCGAATAATAAATAGGTTCATAATTTTCTTCTTAAAAAGTTTCAACTTAAAAAAAAAAATTATATAACAAAAATTGTTTAGAATCATCCAAAGAATGTGAATCTTTTCAAAGCTTTTAAATATTTTAAAAATTTATCGTAATTGAAAAATACATAAATAGCTAGAAAATTTTTGAAAAAAATCACACGTATTCTTTAGAAGATTCTCAATACTTTTTGTTCTGGAACATTTCTTTGTTATGTTAAGACTTTCGAGAAAAAAAATCACAGATTTTCATCATGCTGTTTTGCAAAAGCCGCCATTATGCAAAAACTGAGTAAGAAAAAAGTGTTTATAACCAGTGTTCTGGACTCGTCAGACCTTAAGAACATCTTTGCTGGCGATAATATGGTTATTTGAGAGCAGCAACAGTAAGGGAAATCGCTTTGAAAAAAAAAATGTTAGAAAATCTTGACTTTTCAATTAAAAACGAATAAATAATAAAGATTTTGATTTAATTTTACAAAATAAATGCAAGATTCTGAAAGAGCACTCTCAAAAACCCCCTATATCAGATTTTGTTCTTTAGTTAAAACTGCGTACTTGAAATTGTGTGTCCAAAATTGTCGTTTTGCGCATTAATGGGTTCTTATAGTGATGCTATACAACATTATAAGGGTAGGAGTTTTGAAAATTTTTTTCGTGTAGCAACATGCTTGTAAAACAATTTATGGAAATTTCAAGATTTTCCAAATGTATTGAGGCCCACAGTATAATCGTGACCACAAACGCAGAAAAATTCCATGTATTATGAACAGAAAACTTCAACCCCCATGGTCGAGGGTTGAGCATTGTTCTACAAATCTGACAAAATTACAGCATTACTTTTTATGTATTTCGAACCAATTTAGGGGGCGAAAAGGGTAAAATAAATTTGATCCCAAATAACTACCACCCTAGTGGGTATTAAAATACCTAAAACAACTTGCATGCATAATAAAACGATTTTTATTTTCAAAAAAACTGATTCGCCTTGAGGGGGTCACCCCCCATGGCAACCGCATTTTTTGGGGTTTCCTCTATTTTTTGCGACGAGAAAAAAACACAGACTTAAAATTTAAAGAGTTTATTCATTGGTATTTCAACTTTAGGATAGAATTTTTTAACTCTGATGTCTCGAGTTAATTCCGTGTAAAATTAATCCACAGGATCCCATATGCTTCTCCATGGTGTCCACGATTCCCGGGGGTCCCGTTTATCTGCGATCAAAAAACCGAGGAGCGTTTTGATTTGTAAAGCAGTGGGCTATTGCCTGAACTAAAATCATACAGAAATATCGAAATTGAAGGATTATTGAGCTATGCAACATTTTGAAAAATTGAAATAAGGTTTTTCTAAACGGAAAAATCCTTCAATGTTTAATATTTCTGTATAATTTTAATTCAGGTGATAACCACTGCTTTACTAATCCAAACGCTCCTTGGTTTTTTGATTTCAGATAAACCGATCCCCTGGAATCGTGGAGACTATGAAGAAACATATACGTTCCTATGGAGTAGCTTTACACCGAATCTACCAGAGATATCAGAGTTAAAAAATTCTACCATCGAGTTGAAATACCATTGAATAAACCCTTTAAATTTCAAAAGTCTATGTTTTTTTTTCTTTGCCGCAAGAAAATTGCGAAAAAACCCTACATAATTCGGCCGCCATGCGGGGTGACCCCCTATGTTGGATTTAATTATTCCAATCGATCAATATCGCGTTATCTTGAAAAAAGTTTCGAGTGCCTTAGTCATTGAAATCCTGTCGTTATTTAACGACATTGAAATTTATTATTCGTTTTAATTTTTTGAGTTTTTAAATAAATTAGCCGTAATTTGATTAAAAAATTTTTGTTTCCTTTTTTTTGATATCTCTTTCAATGAGACAGGGAATAATTTTAATTAAAAAATTTTTCAATAAATGTCTTTTCGCAAGTACACTCTGATGGGTGATAATATGATCATTACATCTGAACGGTAGTCTCAGTGAATAAACCCTACATATATATTACTCATACATGTAGTGTGCATTTCTTGGTACGAACAAAAAATGAATTAACAATAATAGAATGTCCTCTATATTGTGCTCTAACATGAAGAATTTGATTTTCCAATATCCTGTAAAATTTTTTCAAGTTCACAGTGCACAAAAAGTAGTCAAATCAAACCATAAGTAACAGCACGAATGCTGTTAAAAAATTGGAGACAAGTACATTTATGTTTGATGTCACCTGGACAGTAGTCTCAGTGAAAACCTATGTGACACTCATGTAGTTCAAAACACGAATGCACGATGATTTATAAGAAGTTGTTCGATCTGTTCTCTCGAAACTTGCTTCAAATGAGCAATTCATTACTAAAGGTTATAAAAAAAAACCATTTCAAACGCAATGAATAAAAAAATGAATCTGTTAAATCATGGTAATGCGTGAAAAACGTTTGGTTCAAAGGAACAAAACGTGGTCAAATAAATGCAAAAGTGACGAGTACATCGGATGACAAATGAAAAAAAATTCAAAACATAATGGTATGTAAAAAAAATTACGAAACCAACTGTAAATAATTTCAACAAAACAATTAAGAAAAGCTTTCACAAATCATGAAAAAATATTATATTAAAAAAAATACAAATCTGTAATTATATTGTAAAGGAAAAAAAAAATTCAAATAGGACGTGAGAAATTCATTCTTACGGGAAGCACCCGGAACTTGAGAAAGTTCAAGTGAATCAAAAAAGTTACCATCTGAGTTATGTGCAGCACTACAATTTATGGCATCAATCGGAGGATAAGTATTTTATTAGTATATAATACATAATTTTTCACAATATGAAATTGTTCTGAGAAACGTTCAAATCCAAAAAAAAATCGCATCGAAGGTAAAAGTCATTTGTTACTCTATGGTGGCAGAGACTTACTTAGAAGAAAATCGATTCTTCTCAGACTTTCAGGATCCCCTGGTATTCACAATATTCGACGTCGATTTCGTATCGGTACAAATTATGTTTAAATATGTGGTAAAAGTACTTGTCCGGCCTATCACTTTTCATTCAAATTGCTCATTCAAATAAAAATCAAACTAGACGTTAATTTCTGCGTTATTTTTATGGAACTAGCATTAACGCTGCTACACGCCCACTTGAATTTGGACATCATTCCACATATGCTCGGCGGCAACTATCTCTTCGCAACAATTCATGGCATCGAGTAAACAAAACCATTACAACGGATAGAGGCTTTACATTCCGATATATGGAAAATTTTTTTTTAAGAAAGGGTATACCCTAGGGAAAAAAAGGTTGGGACAAGTACATTGATGGTCTCTTGTTTCTGGATGACATAGAAAAAAGATTTAGAACCAGGAAAAAAATTCTATAGAAATAATAAACGAAAAATTGAAAAGTTCAAAGAAATTCAACAAAAATAAAAAACAATCGAAAAAATTCTGTAAAAAAAAATAAAAAAAATTTCAAAAAAATTCATAAATATTGAAGACTTTGGAAAATGTACTATCCAAGTTACATGTAGTATAAAAAAAAGTAAAAAAGGCACGCCAAGTATTAAAAGGTCGTGATCGTCGTTTTAAATGATTTTCTATATTCGCATTGTCAATAAATGAATTTAAAAAAATGTTTAACTGTGAAAAAATATGAGATCTATTGTAATATATACAGCGAATGAATTACGTTTCCTGTAGGAATTCTGAATTTTGGAAATAAAAAAAAATGAGATCATTTTCTAACGTAGCCAAGTACAGTGAATGAATTAAGGTTCTTGTGGAATTCATTCGTGTACACTTGTAGCCCTAATCCCTCACTTATTCAGAAAAATTTTCCAGCAAATGTCACAGAGCAACAAAGGTTTCTCGAATGATTCTGCAATTATTAAGAGATTATCATCTGTTTTATGCTAGCTCGAATTATAAACTTAAAACAGTTTACGCGTACAAGTGCATGCATTGTATCTATACGATGACCGGTACTTTTAACACATATTTAAACATAATTTGTATCGATCCAATCGACGTCGAATTTTGTGAATAATACCAGAGGATCCTGAAAGTCCGAGAAGAATCGATTTTCTTATAAGTCTCTGCCACCATAGAGTAAGAAATGACTAGCTTGCATGTGATTCTTTTGGATTTGAAAGCTTCTTAGAACAATTCAATAATGTAAAAATTTGGAGTTACTAATAAAATACTTGTCCACCGATTGATATCATAAATTTTAGTGCTGCACGTAATTCAAATGGTAATTTTTTTCAATTCATTAGAAAATACTTGGCCTCGAATTGATATAATAAATTTTAATGTTGCACGTAAATTAGATGGAATTTTTTTCAATTGATTTAGCTGTTCGAATCAAATAAGAAGAATGAGGCATCGGTTTCTAAAATGATTTCAGGGGCGATTTTTCGGTTTATTATTTTTTACTTGTTATTTGATTCTTTTGACACTTTAAAAAATAGATGCAGATTAGTTTTTTTTTAATATAACGTTTTTTCAAGATGTGTAAAATTTTTTTCGAATTGTTCTGTATTTTTTTTATGAAATAATTTCTTTTACAATTAAAAAAAAATTTTGTTTAAATTTTTTTTTATGGGTGGAATTATCAGCAAACGAGGGACCATCAATGTACTTGTCCCAACCTTTTTTTTCCCTAGGGGAAGTTTATGGTTTGATATCACGTCTTTTTTCTCAAAAGATCCTTATTTATGTTCAGATGACTATAAGATTTTAGTTTAAATTTTTATGAATTGTTTATAATTTTCGGCGTATAACATTGGTTTTCACGAAAAAAGACCTATTTTCCGTCGAAATTGTACTGAAAATGTTTCAATAGAGGTTTATTCTTGGACTTTGGTGATTTTTCTCCTTGTCTTCTAATATGTTTCGTCCATTGGGAACTCAAGAGCATGGAGCAATGCGTGTTGCGGGCTGAGATATGATTTTCGGCTGATAACGTTAGGAAAAAGAAAGGAAAAGAGGAAAAATAGATCAAATTCAAGACACAACAAATCCAACAGAATTGGCCCTTTTTAAATGTTGCTTCTGCATTCTGAATCTAGACGTTTTCGTGTCATTCAAAACGTGTCCCTGATGAAATATATTTCCAAAGTTTGCAAGTGGCCGCTGAGATCCAATTATCTACAGTTTGATGGTTGCTGAAAAAAGGCACCCGGAAACATTTATTATGTCAGAACTCAAAGAAGCAAAAAAAACTAAGCGTACTTAATTCAACAGAGCAACCGAAGTCAAAGACGTTCAAGGTATCTCCATTGGTTTTGGCGAAAAACAATTTCAGGAGAATTCAGGAATGACTTTAAAAGTTTAAAAACTCAGAATAAAATAGAAAACGGAAAATTTAGGAATTTAGAGAAGCTGAAGACGTTTGTGATGAATTTTTGAGATTACATGTTACGGTCGGAGTAAAGAATTTAAATGATTGGCACACATGCTGCGACACAAAAATTTGAAAGTTTGGAGGTATTCGCTTCATACCGCAGTAATACAAATTTCAATAGTATTTAAAAAGAAATAATTTAAAACTTACTAAACCAAGTTCTATTACTCATTCCCATAATCAAAGATAGGGGGTGATACTTAACACACATATTTATGCACAGAAATTTCAGAGTTCGCAGGTATCTGATGCGATTCAATGTATCTGCGCAATTAGTTTGGAAGACAGCAATTTCAAATCCATCCATAAATGAGCAACTGAAGACTTTTCTAATGAATTTTTCACTTTATATTCATGTTAAGGTGAGAGTCAAAAAGTAAAATGAATGGCACAGTATATTAATTTTATAATTCGCACATTTTTGCTGTATTTCAATAATCCAAATCTATAGTATTATAGAGAAAAGTTGGCAAAAGTCATGATGTTACGTTGAAATGACATAGCGAACATTGAATTCAGAAATTCTGTATGTTCCCATGGATGTTAGCAGGCATTATATTTGATCGCATCCAAAACTGAGCAACTGTAGACTTGGCGTAATGAATCTTTTCACTAATAATTCCACATTTGTAGTTTGCAAAGTGAGAATACTCAACATACATGTCATTTCATAAGTATTGTTGTCAAAATTTGTGTTTGCCTACTGCATTCCAAAGATTCGACGTTTCATATGATCAGCAAACAAAGCATCCAAAGACTTTTTGGAATAAGTATCAAAATTTGTTACTCGATAGACCAGGTGGAAAAAGAATAACTGCACTTATATCAAGACCAGAAACGGTTTTGAGAATCTGATGTACTAAATGTGAGATTGATGATCATAGCTGGAAACCTCTTGAATCACCTTACCACAATCAGCATGAAGAAATAGTAGATAATCATAGGACACATATTAGGCAATTAATTAATGATATGTATCGATCCGCTGCAAACCGATGGAGTGAAAACAAGGATCGGAGAGGGCAGAGCCAAACTGAATATGAAGCAAAATATGGGAAACATGAGAAATAAATTAGAAAACATTTATTCAATTAAAGTTTACAACATCATTCTAACAGTTCTGTGTGTTTTTGTTGTATTTATTCATATATATAACTTGACGCCTTCATATATATAACCTAGCCACTGACGATATATTTACACTGAACAATATTTCTCGCACTCTGATTTAATTGAAAGATTATTTTATCTAACGCTTATTTCCAGTCGAACAAAATAATGAAATCTTGAAAAGTTTTCGTTGACATATGCATCGCGCATTTTTTATATCCTTTTTCGCACACATATCACAGACTACATTTACGCGGCCGCTTTGATACTGGTTTAGTATATCACAAAATTTAACGAAATAAATAGTAATATGCACTTCGTTAGATGACGAAAATTATTTTTAGTTATCCCGCACGCACTTCATAACATCATAACCCCAAACGTCAACATGACGTGAAACTTCGACTGGTGACTTTCGAGCTCTCGGCATGTGACGTCAGTCCGCGACACCGCCGCGAAGTTAGACCGAGGGACATGAGGCCTTTGATGGTATTATATACAGACATGTCAAATTTCTAAATGTGTTAGTAACTTTTGCATAATCTTGAGCCTGTGCAAAGTTTTTTCTCAGCAATTACGCTACTGATCGTGTTGGTTTCGGGCTCATTCGAAAGAGATTTTGAAATTTAGTCTCTAAACTAATTTTCGCTTAACGAAACATCTCTTGAGCTCCGCAATTCGAGAAAATGACATGCCAGTTTTACCCCCACCACCGCGAATCGTTTTATTCAGAGAAAAGATAGTCTCGGCGAGAGCCTCAGGCCAGCAGACGACAGGGCTGTCAATGTACTTGTCCCGAGACTCTGCCGAGTCTCTTGATAGTAATACACTAGGGAATCACTTTTACTGTACGTGACCATAAAAAAACGAACTTGTACAGACGAATCTGCTCGAAAATTTATTGAATTGCCATTTATTATCAGCTGAATATCTTCAGTAATAGAATAGATTAGTTGCTATAACGAATAAAATTCGTTTGAAGAAGAAAACGTGTAGTAAAAATTGCCGTCATTTCAATATAAACTGGGGAGTTGGAAGCTGGACAATGCTTATCGTGCGAAGGATACTTTTTCATAAATACGCAATAATATGTCTTGGATATTACAGAAAAATTTGTTTGCATTTTTTTATAATGAATGCAATTAAGTTAAAATCTCTTGGAGGTAATTTTTTTAATTCCCTCTGTTTCCCTCTGTACGCATAGATGTGATCCATCAGATCTAGAAGAGCCCTGATTTTTATTTGAATGAGCAATTTGAATGAAAAGTGATGGGCCGGACAAGTACTTTTAGCACATATTTAAACATAATTTGTACCGATACGAAATCGACGTCGAATATTGTGAATACCAGGGGATCCTGAAAGTCTGAGAAGAATCGATTTTCTTCTAAGTAAGTCTCTGCCACCATAGAGTAACAAATGACTTTTACCTTCGATGCGATTTTTTTTTGGATTTGAACGTTTCTCAGAACAATTTCATATTGTGAAAAATTATGTATTATATACTAATAAAATACTTATCCTCCGATTGATGCCATAAATTGTAGTGCTGCACATAACTCAGATGGTAACTTTTTTGATTCACTTGAACTTTCTCAAGTTCCGGGTGCTTCCCGTAAGAATGAATTTCTCACGTCCTATTTGAATTTTTTTTTTCCTTTACAATATAATTATAGATTTGTATTTTTTTTAATATAATATTTTTTCATGATTTGTGAAAGCTTTTCTTAATTGTTTTGTTGAAATTATTTACAGTTGGTTTCGTAATTTTTTTTACATACCATTATGTTTTGAATTTTTTTCACTTGTCATCCGATGTACTCGTCACTTTTGCATTTATTTGACCACGTTTTGTTCCTTTGAACCAAACGTTTTTCACGCATTACCATGATTTAACAGATTCATTTTTTTATTCATTGCGTTTGAAATGGTTTTTTTTTATAACCTTTAGTAATGAATTGCTCATTTGAAGCAAGTTTCGAGAGAACAGATCGAACAACTTCTTATAAATCATCGTGCATTCGTGTTTTGAACTACATGAGTGTCACATAGGGTTTCACTGAGACTACTGTCCAGGTGACATCAAACATAAATGTACTTGTCTCCAATTTTTTAACAGCATTCGTGCTGTTACTTATGGTTTACATTATTCCTGGCACAGTGAATACATTGCCATGGGGTCACCGTGACATTCCGTAATGTCTTTGAAAGCGATGTAAATAAGTATGAGTGAGTGAGAGCAAGAGAGTTTGGATATTTGGAAGTGAAATGAAAAAAAAAATCTCCGACTAAGCTCAGTGTGTCCTTTTTTTTCTTATACCTAATATGTTTCAAGCTCCGCTGCATGTATAGGGAGTGGTCATAAAAAAATAAAAAAAAACCCAGAGTCGAAACGTTTCCTTTTCCATTTTCTTTATTCATAGGTCATCCTTGCTTATCCAACTATTGTGTGTATTGTCGAAACCTAGCCATTTTACAAACAACTGACTGCCACGCTTCTTCAACACTTTTTCAATGAGATATTGTAACGGTACGTTTGTGCTAATGCACGCCGTTACGCGTGAGTTCGAGCTTTATATTGAAATAAAGAGCGGGCATGAAAGAAAAACAAAAGTATAATTGAATTGTTGAAATTAACAAATAATTTATTCAATTTTAAATGCTTTGAACCAATTTACAAAAATAAAGAATTCTTGTTCGATATCGTGTTTTTGTTTTATTTTATTTTGCATGAAAAATTCGCACGATCATTAATTTCCGATATTTTTCTCTCGCATGAAGGAATTTGATTTAAATTTCGCAGTAATTCAAATTTCTGATAATTCTTGCAATAATAATCTCTCGCTACCGCTTATTGATCTTAAATAATTTTTAATTGAGCTATGATTCTTAGAGACTCACTTTTTAATTCTATACAATACAAGTTTATTTTGACGAGTGAATTATCGTTTTGTCTTCACTCTTAAAGACTCGATACAATCCAATTAAATTGTTTTCAGTGAGTTAATTCGTTTTGATTAATTTAATAAGCTCAATTTGATTTGAAAATGATATTTTGTTTGACTCGCAAAATTCTATTAATCGATGTCTCGTTTGGAGAATAAAGAAACGTGCTTGGTTTTATTAATTTTAATGAATTTAATCAATTAAATCGCCACTCAGAGAACAATGATTTTTGACAGAACGAACCCGAACTGTCCCGGCCCTTCTGGCGTGGAAAGGTAGGAATTCTACCCAAGAATCTTGTGACCGAACGAAATCGAACGGCCACGGCCCTCTTGGATAGAAAAAGGATAGGAAATCTACCAGGAATCTTGAGACAGAACGAAATCGAACTGTCCCGGCCCTCCAGGATAGATCGGAGACTCACCTAGGATTCTTGAGTTCAAACGAAATCGAATGAACCCGGCCCTCCTAGCGTGAGGAGGAAAGGTGTTATTCTGTTTGAATTCTGAGTGTTAATGAGCGATGTTATTTTGCTCTTTGTTCTGAGAGCTATTTAAATGAGCGAAAAAATTTTTATGTTTCTTTATTCTCTTTAATTAAGGCGAGTGCACGCGGCGAGATCCGGAGGCAAGACTGGCTTTTTGTTTTGGCATGCGAGTCGAGCTCTCAGGGATTCGAGACGTGACTGGCTCTTAGCGTGGCGAGATTCGAGACGAGACTATCTTACTGAGCTTCCGCGCTCGGGTTTTTATACCCTCTCAAACAAAGGAAATAATAATAATAATACGATGGACTTTGTCCCGTTTCATGATTCGCTCAGTGATTTAATCTTGAACCAGGGACTCCTACGCTAAATTCTCTCATTGGCTCGGTGAGGCCCCGCGTGAGTCCCAATTCGTTGAATTGAGCTAGAGTCACAATGCGCATGTGTGGAAATTCAATGAATTTTAAATAAAACGAATTTCAGATGAATTTTTATCGATTTTATGACTTTTATTATTATTTGACACTATTTTTTATTAATTTTATTCACAAGATTATTTTTATTTAGCTTTATTCACCAATTTGCAAAAAGTCACGTTCTTGCACGCGTCTGTTGAAAGTGGGTCATTGCGCATGCGCACTGTGCACTTTATCTCGCAACGAAAAGTTTTCTTAAAAATTTGAATAATTTTGACCTGAAATTTACACCCGTTTGTTCAAAATATGTTTCTTTAATAGTTCGCATCATTATTTTTAATAAGAAAAAGATTATTTAATTGATATTCAATAAAATAAAGAATTTCATGAATCTAGGGAATTTTGGTGGAACGAAATTAAGTTGGCAGCGCTGAGCGCCTCACTTCCCGAGCGCCGCTTCGCGAAGTGACAGTTTTTCATCATGGCCGCCGGTGTAAACACTCGTGCGTGCCATGTCGATAAAAAGATAAAATAAAGAGTTAAAGTCAGTGTATTTCGCTTCAATATATATCAGGATATTTTGCTCGAAGCAGCTCTTGCTCGTAGAAGCCACCGGCGATGGGCTCATCTTGATGATCTTTTATATTATAAGTAACTGGATTAGTTTTTCTAACTCGATATATTGTAAATATTTCCGTTGTCCAGTTTGGTGTATAACCTTTTTCGAATACATTCTTAAATTTACTTATGCGCACTTTATCGCCGATTTTAAATTTTACTTGGTTTCCAACTTCAGATCTATTGTATACGTTACGCAACAGTCGTTTTTCATTCGTAGTATTCACATCTTTCGGTTTCATTTTTATCGTACTATGTAATGTACCATTATATTTTATAATTAATGTATCGAGAATATCGATCCATTTCCAGTTTCCGCGAAAACTAAATTGAATCCACATTTTATTCTTAAGTGTACGATTGAAGCGCTCACAAATTGATGCTTTCAAATTACTAAATGTGGAATACAAGTGTATATTATACTTCTTCATCAAAGCCTTAAAGTTCATATTATAAAATTCTTTTCCTCGATCGACGTGAAGATTTTTCGGTATGCGTCCTTTGCTGAGAATCGTCTCCATTGCAGCACTCACATCTTTTCCACTTTTACTCTTCAACGGTGCGGCCCAGGCGAATTTGGAGAATATATCGATGACGGTGGGGAGAAATTTGCGTTTGGAGTTGTGTTGTGCATATGCAGACATATCTACAAGATCAGCTTGCCAAGTCTCATCCAGGCCACGTATATTCACATGTCGACGTGGATAATTCCACCGAGCTGGCTTACGCAGTTCTTCAACCACCGCAAGCTTCTTTTCACTCATTTTTTCTTCTCCCCCACGGTCCTCATCAATTGCAGAAGATAAGAGTCTAGAGGACTTTTCACTGACTTATCATTAGATGATCTCGTAAAAGCTTCATATCATCATGAAGTTCTGAGATTTCTCTCTTTATATTATCAACTTTTTCACGGAGATGGGCGAGCTCGGTTCTCACACGCTTTTCTGCAGCCGCCACATTCGATCCACACTTTTGATTCGTTGTATGAGTCACACTATGAGTTATAGAATGAATGTGTTTGCTGAATGCACCGAGTGTTACAACATCTCGAGCATTCACTGGCTCACCAACGTTGCTCAGTCGTTTTCGTTCCAAGTCGTAATGACCGTCCGATGTAATTTTGAATCCAGCACCTGGTTTGCCCGGAGGACCTGCACCACGTCTACTCAACTTTCGTCCAAACACATCGACGCTCATGTTGGGAATGTCGATGAAAGCAAGCCATCACATGTTAATAAATGATTTCAGCTTCACGCAACTCCTCGATAATCGATATAATTTCATTCGAATGTGATGAATTTCCAGCAGCTTGCGATGCGAGCAATAAGCGAAGACGATCTACCAGCTCATTTGGATCATCCCAATAAACATAGTCGATAGAGGTATGCTTTCGTGCTCCCTTATACTGAGGCAGAGCACCACCTTTCTTATCGTTGCTACCGAGCATTTGGGATATATAATTTTTAAATATACTATTTTTATTCTGAAGTACCGCACCCGTGCGTTTATAAAATTTTTTATGAGCATTCGTTGTGATGATAATTTTCTGATATTTCTCCAAGTCATTTGGTGTTACATATTTGAGTTCGGGCTCTTTTTTAAACAACAGTTCCACCGAGCCAATACTTTTGGGATACTTTTCATCTCCAACCACTATATGATCGAGTTCGAAATGAATTGGTGAATCACCAATCATTGATCTGTTTTGAGCGAGATTTCGTACTCCATACACGCCATCTAATCTTGTTTTGTTATTACTACGCAGTAAGCCCAGATATTCACGTATCAAATTATCAACATCTCCAGATGATTCTAAATTATCATCGTCCTCATCATCATTATTATCTTCATGAATATCATTATCACTATTTTTAGTTAAGGGTACACCGACATTCTCATCAGTAATTGCATCATGCCAAATATCATCTTTGAAAGAAGTATCTTGCTTCATGCTATTTTCTCCAAAATTTGGAGAATCTTCCTCCTTCTCCTCCTCCTCCTCCTCCTCTTCCTCCTTTATACATTTACACGTTCATTCTTAATTTTAGGTTTTTTCGTATATGAAACTAGTTCTTCTAACGGTTCAACAATCGGCTTAAACACATCTTGCATTTTTTGTTGAGCACTATCACGTCCACTTTTCAACATTCGATGTTTTCGTCTGATTGCATCACTCGCCTTGGCAAGTTCACTCAACACAGCCGTCTCCCTTAAAATTTCTTTGCGCTTCATGTTGACACGAGTAAGTCAGACTTTAGACTGTCTTGTAAAATCCAGGGGAACAATTATTTATCATCATCATAATCATCGACAGTGAGGAAAGAATCAAATCCCCTTCTATATCTTCCAGCATTCACCTCACTGTCCTTGTCAATCGTGATGAATCCATACTTGTCCGATTTCCAACACTTGACACACATTTTTTTGAAACTTGCATAAGTCATATCCGTATTGACATGATCATTATATACATGCTTGAGGTTCATATCATCTTGTTTGAATAGCACTATAAAATTTGCATTGTCTCTCACGAGATGTTTCGGAATACGAGTATACGTCTGACAGAGATAAAAACTATCCACAATCTCGTGTCTTCCCATGGAAAAAAATGCTCTCACGTTGTCCTGTTTCTCACACGCTATATCGTCAAAGATGAATATGGAGTTTGGGCGAGCTTCACTAGGTGCCACAACTTGTTCATGCTCGTTAAATTGAAAAAATTCCACTCCTTCCACAGGTTTAAGCATTCGCTCGAGCAATCGGTATTTTGGCTGCTTCAACGATTTCGAGTATAGATATATATTCTCAAATCTCAAACCATTTGGATGTATTAGGAGCGTTAGTAAGGCATTCGTTTTTCCACAATTCGAGGGGCCACAAAATACGGCTCGAATGCTGTTAGGTAGTAAGTTTCCATGACGCTTCTTCACACTACCCGCTCCAATAATAAATTCATCGAAATTTATTATGGGGAGTTGACCGCTCGAAAGTTGTTTCTTCGACTTCATCTCGTATGCGACTGATTGAAAAAATCATATAAATGCAACTTTATAATGTTGGAATAGTTAGTCGAGTTGTGGCCACTGCAGAGTGATGATTGTACATGATAAACCTGGCAAAGGTTTGGTAAACAGTATAATCAACAATCTCCCCGTGGAACTACATCTACCGGGCTATCAATATTGTGGACCTGGTACGAAATTGATCAAACGTCTTGCTCGTGGTGATCCTGGTATAAACGCGCTGGACGCTGCTTGTAAAGAACACGATATCGCATATTCGAAAAATCGTGAAAACTTGGAAGCACGACATCTGGCGGATAAAATTTTGGCTGAACAAGCCTGGCAACGTGTAACCTCGAAAGACGCAAGTCTTGGTGAAAGAGCAAGTGCTTGGGCAGTGACAAACATTATGAAGGCGAAAAAGAAATTTGGTCTAGGTATGAAAGGAGTGACGAAAAAGACCAAAAAAAGTGTTTGTCTGAAAAAGATCATTAGTGCCGCAAAGAAAGCTATGATTCGTAGTGGTGGCCCCCGTGAAATCGTCATGTCTGCATTGAAAGGTGCGCGTGCCAGTGTTAAAGGTGTTAAAGTACGCACGCCTCGGGTTCTACCTGTACCTCGAAAAATCGGCGGTTTATTGCCCTTCCTCGTACCCATCTTTGCCGGCCTTAGCGCCGTTGGTGCATTATCCGGTGGCAGTGCTGCAATAGTCAAAGCTGTAAATGCTGCTCAAGCGGCTAAAAAGGAATTGGAGGAAAGTAAACGTCACAACAGAACACTCGAGGCCATCGCTTTGGGTAAAGGTTTACATCTGAAACCATACAAACAGGGTTTGGGTCTTTACCTCCGGTCAAAAAACGTATAATCACGCTACCACATCAACCGCTCACCGACATCGACCTGCTAAAGTATGCGAGAGCCATGAAAATTCGTAACTTTCGTGGGGTCTTCATGCGTGATACTTTACCTGAGAATGGACCACTCAAGCAAGAATCAGCAATCGTGAATTTGGATGAAAATGTGGGTCCTGGAACACACTGGGTTGCATATAAAAAGACTGCGCAACGAATCACATACTTTGATAGTTTCGGCAATCTCCCACCTCCACCCGAACTCATGAGATACTTCAATGTTGGTAGCGTGAAATACAATTATAAAAAGTATCAGGAATATGATACAATAATATGTGGACATTTATGTTTGAAATTTTTGTGTGGACAACTAAATCGACGAGACAATTATGCACTATATAAATGAGGACTATGGAGCTGCGTGTTTAGTTCAAAATCTGCGAGCATCATGGATGATAGTTTGACAATCACCATTACTGGATCATCCTCCATACTCGAGGCACAATTTTTTCCACCCATCGAACTATCGCCCGACAAAAATTATACTCTTGGACTCGTCGAGCTGCTCACATTCAATTCGATTCCAAATATCGAAATTGGTTGCAATGAATTTCATGTTGGATATCATGTGGTAACCATTCCAACGGGCAGCTATGAAATTGAAGATATTGAAAAATATTTGAAAACTGAGTTGGCATCTAAAAACATACAAATTCAGCTTAAGCCGAATAATTATACGCTACGCAGTGAAATTGAGTGCAATCAATCGATTGATTTTACATCCAAAAATTCGATTGGACCTTTGCTGGGTTTTACGTCGCGTCGATTGGAGCCCAATAAAAGACATGTGTCTGATCTACCCGTGTCCATTCTCAAAGTGAACGCCATTCGAGTCGAGTGTAATATAACCACTGGTGCATACATCAACGGGCGAAAAGTTCATACAATTCACGAATTTTTCCCATCTGTACCGGCCGGCTATAAAATCATCGAAGTACCGTCGAGCGTCATTTATCTACCAATCACAACTCGTCGCATTGACAATATACAGCTTCGTATTGTTGATCAAGACGGAGATTTGATCAATTTCCGCGGTGAAGTCATGACCATAAGACTTCATATAAAATCTCAATGGGCATAATTTACAATCATCGTATTGGCAATATTAATAAGCCAACATGGGATCGCGAAAGCAGTCGTCGATCAACGCTCAAAGAGCTAACACCTCAAAACCTTCTACTATTGAAGAGTTTGGGTCTCAAAATTCGTGGAGTTCGCGGGTGAGAAATTATCTGCTTTGCTCGTTGTGCATCTGCTGCCTGCAATGGAGGAAGAAATCGTAAACATCCAGACACCCGTCATGTTTGATGAATCCATCATACATTATGAGGTTCATGCACATCAACCATACGCATCGTTAACATACAAGAATAGTGATGAAATACGTATTTCAATCCAGTATCAAGATTTATCAATTCTACCGAGTAAAAGTTCAATTCACATTTGCGGCAAACTGACAACGGCGGATGGTACCGTGTTAGCTGCAACGAATTTCGTTAACAATGCCATTTGTCATTTATTCGAGGAAGTGCGTTATGAACTTAACGCCGTTGAAATCGATCGTAATAAGAATGTGGGAATCACATCTCTTATGAAAGGATATACATCTCATTCGTCGGCGAGAAGTACAATGCTTGAGAACACTGGTTGGGTCGATGTCGATGAGACGAAACCGATTGTGGACGCAGCAGGCAACTTTGACGTATGCATACCACTGAGCATGCTGCTGGGATTTGCTGAAGATTATCGAAAAATGGTGGTGAATGCAAAGCACGAATTGATTTTGACTAGATCACGTTCCGATGATAATGCCATAGTTCAACCAGCCGCTGAAGATTATAAAATTACACTACGAAAAATTGAATGGCTCGTTCCATACGTCACCGTGGCGGATAAACGGAAAATTCAATTCCTGAAATTCATCGCCAAAGATACCCCAATTCCAATGAGTTTTCGTACGTGGGAATTGTATGAATATCCAATGTTACCGGCGACATCGAAACACGTGTGGTCAGTCAAGACATCAACGCAGCTGGAAAAACCTCGATATGTAATCCTGGCATTCCAAACAGGACGAAAGAATAATAAGAGGCAAAATGCGAGTAATTTTGATCATTGCAACGTTACTGATGTAAAATTATACTTGAATTCACAATGCTATCCTTATGGTAATATGAATTTGAATATAGAACAAAATCAGTACGCAGTACTGTACGATATGTATACAAACTTTCAACCGATGTACTACAATAAGGAGGCCGAACCATGTCTTACAAAAGCGGATTTTCTCAAATTTGCACCTCTCATTGTGATTGACTGCTCGAAGCAGAACGATTCTCTCAAGTCTGGACCTGTTGATGTGCGCCTCGAATTTGAAACAAGCACAAATATTCCAGCACAAACATGCGCATACTGCCTCATTTTACACGATCGCATCGTTGAATACAATCCTGTGAGTGGTGGGGTGAGAAAATTGGTATAAAACCGTACCATCAACTTCTTCGGCCAACAGTCATCATGGATTTTGTCATCGATCTACAAGGCTTCAAAGGACCCATCAATGAGTTTATACTCAAAGAAATTTCAATCATTCGTGCGGACGTGAAGAATGCTGAACCTCTCACACTTTTCTTCGCACCACCGTATGCATGGGATTCTCTGCCGACAAAGTATAAAACGACAAACAAATGGCTGAAACGTAATTTTCATGGATTATCATGGGATTTTGGGGTAATACCATACGATGCGGCAAGAGGAATAATTGAAGCCATTTTACGCGGCGCTCATACCATCTTCATAAAAGGCTGCGAAAAATCTTCATGGCTAACGAACTTTTTGGATCTGTCAACGGAGATTGTCGATTTGGAGACTTTGGACTGCCCATCGTTGAAAAAACTGCCGAAAAGTCCATCGAAATGCAACCACCACCACCACACCAACGAATTGAAATTCAATTGTGCAACGAAGAATGTAAAATCTTTGCAAAGCTGGTTATACGTATATCATGCATTATGTAATAGAGGGATCTTGGAATAAACAAAACAATTTTTTTCATAAATGTGGAATTTTATTTATACAATATTCCTCCTCCTCCTCCTCCTCCTTCAACATACATTTCATCGGTGATTCAGATATATACATTTTTGCGTTGAGAATATTAGAAATCTCTTTGAGAAAATTCAATAGCGTTCCAATCACCACCGAGATATTTCATATATAGTTGTCCACAATGAGCCGTTTCCAGAAGTTTCTCGAATACCGCTGGATTCTGATCGAATGCCTTGACAACTCGCGGTGGCAGGGATACGGTGAATTAATTCCTGATTTCGGCGACGTATCTTTTTCCCCATTTGGTATTTGCTGTCCTCACGTCCGAGACGCGATATTCTTCGTTGACTTGGAGTTCTTTCAGCTTCTTGGCAGGGAGATACTCTGACTTTGCGATGATATTGTTGATGGCGGAGAACTCCATTATGGATATAGTTTTTTGAGATTTTCTTTAAAGAGCAAGTCTTGACTCAACTTTACGAAGACGTGAAGTGATGCTTTTTTCTTCTGGACTCTGCTATTTGTAGTTTTTCCATCTATCCCTACCCCAAAACTGGATCATCCCCTTCCACACGCTTTCAAATAGGTTCAAACGTGATCTATATTGGAATCGATGCAATCACCTCCGGTGGTCCTTTTTTCTGTACAGGTTCTTTGATTCCGCCGACGTTATGAACACGTGCATTCTAAACTTGTTCAAACACGTTCACAGCATTTACTACAATTTCGACGTTGCGGAGCCGGACCGTCAATATGATCGTCCATCGATGATACATTCCAATGTTCAACGCAACGACGTAATAATGCAATCTCACTATCGGATTTGTAATATTCCGGTAAACGATCCCACAGAATATCTGTACATTCACCAAAGTATTCCTTGAAGATGGTTGGAGATATAATTTGGAACTCCTCCGATGTCATTTCACAGGGATTTTTTATCCGTAAAGTCCCATAGACGTTTACAAGTCGTTCCATAATCGAGCACTTTTCACAATTTCTACGTCTGGGTCTAGCTGAATCAATATGAGTTCGCACCCAGGGTTGATTGAAATGATCGAAACACAATTGATATGATTGCACATCAGCATCACACTGCAAATACTTGGGTAAACGATCCCATAACGTAGGAATAAAATTACTATAGTACTTTAAAAGCAAAGCCTTCGGCAATGACTCAAGTTCATTTTCCGTTAATGTCGATGGATCTTTTGTTGGATATATAGCATACATACTAGCACACCTTTCCATCGCGACGTTTACTTTTAGAATAAGCGTTCGATGTGAAAATTTTTTTTTTCTCGGAAAACATTCAAACAACTCTCAAGTCAAAAGTTCGGGGAAGGGCAGGTGCATTTTGAAAAAGAAATCTCGTCGGATCTTGCGCCGTTGTTACGTCCTAGCATTACGCTAAACGCCCCTCACTTTTTCTCTTCAACTCAAACGCTATCACGAGTATATTTCTAACCTTTATCATCATTTGTCGATACATAGTTCTTATCTAAGAATATATATAAACACAGAGCGTATCCAGACCATCCATAACAAATACATCCTGCGAGACACTCGGCGCTCGCACATATTTTTTTCCTCAACTGTCCATTCTTTAAACACTCACAACGCGTGCCCTAGACTCTCCCCGACGTTCCGGCGCCATAAATAATCCTACAAGACGAGCACGGAAAACCAGAAATAAACACTCCAAGACCGATTTCCTATCCTTGAATTTATTATCAATGCAGCATTTCCTAAATCCACACAAAATTCCAGAGACGCGTTCCGAAACTCGCGTTTCCCACGAGTCCCGAAAACAGATGCTCTTATCTCAAGTGCAACACGTGCACATCTCAGAACTCCGCTCAGCACACTTTCCCTAATTCTAAGAAATCTCGAGCGATATTTCCTCCAATCATATCTCCGGAAAAGTCTCCCCCATATTCAAATCCAATCATCAAATCAGACGATACTTTTTACCCAATCCAAACTAAAAAACCACAGAGAACAAACCCCCTCTACAGCATCCTACCCCCAAAAAACACATCCTCCTCTCGAACTCTAACTAGGCTAAGAATCTTAGTTGTTAGTCAGTTAGCATCGAACTATAAAGACATTAACATCAGAGAACTCTCCTTTCTCTAAATCCTAATTCATCTTAGAGAGCTCCGAATAATAGCTAACTCTTTGTTTAACAGTTTAATTTCTTAATTTGTAAAGTAAATAAGTGCATAAGTGTCTCAATAAACACATCAGAATATTTTGTAATAAACAAAATATCATCGAGTGTACTTATTTCATCAAGCCTTCGACACCGCTCAACAATTGGAAAATCCTTCCAATTCGCGGGCACAACCACAATAAAAGGTCACGTATACCTGAAAATATAGTATATGTTCTCGGGCCTCGAACAAGTCCCAAAGAAGACTCACTGGCAGAGGTACTCAACGTACACTCTGCTTCTCTAAATCGGCGACTGTGCGCCCCCAACTAATCCTCCCTCCTGGGACGTAACACCGTCTCAGGAATGTAGAGATATGTAACACTGGACATTTATCATTAGACGTCGTGTGACGTGCAATTCTCGGAATAACAATATATTTTTTCAAAGATACAAGTCTCAAGTGAAAAGTCGGGGGAGGAGCATTTTGAAAAAGAAATCTCATGGAAACTGGCACCATCTCAGGAATGCAAAAATATGTAGGACACATAAATTTGTCATTAGTGTGACATGTAAACATCTTTGGTCACGGAGTCCGATAATTAAGATCATCTTCGGCAAGAGCACTTTAAAAAGAAAATTCCGTTCAATCTGATATACCGGAAACATAAATCAGTCATTGGAGGGTATGGTGTAAAAAAATCTTTTGTCTCTTCAAAGTGTTCTCGCACCCCCGCTGTGCGAGAACCTTCCCCCTCCACATGCCGTGCAGCCCCGCAACGGTCCCCGCGCTCCCCCGTCCCCGCTCCCCCCTGAGAGCCCCTGGGTTAGAACTGGCATAGCCTTACTACTAACGATTGTTTCAAAAAATATGATAATTAAGGAGTTATTGAACAAAAACAAAAAAATGCACCTTTCTTTCAAGATGGCGGTGATTCCGGACCTTCAATTGCTCAGGACTTTTAACACCGTCAATAATAAACCAGAATGAACATTGTCACCAAATTTCAAAACTTTCGGATTTATTATTTTTATTTCGTGAAATTTGGCCTTCGTTGCCTTGGCTACCGGAGCAGAAGTCCGGGAAGAAACCGGCTTCGAGGTTGAAGTGGACGTGGAGGACTGCCGAGAAGACCCTTGAGGAATGCGAATCTCGATGCTCTCCAGAGCTCGAGCGCGAGTTGTTAAGAAGTCGCGAAGTTGTTGAAGCGAGACAGGTTCCTTAGCAGCTCCAAGTTTTACCTCCCATTGTTTCCGAAGATGGTGATCCAGTTTTGAAGTGATGATGTGCACCAGGATGCAATCCCAGGATTGTATGGGGACCTCCAGAGCTTGTAAAGCGTGAAGGACCTCAGCCAAGGTGTTTAGCAAGTTGTTGAGGGCTTTGCCAGACCGCGTTGTAATGTTGGGAATGCCGAGGAGGCAATCCAACTGAGCCGTGATGAGGAGGCGCTTGTTCTCGTAGCGTTCGACGAGAATGTCCCATGCGGCGGCAAACGAAGTGGCCGAAATCGGATGATTAGAAACCAGTTGTGCAGCTTCTCCCTTTAGCGAAGTACGAAGATAATGCATCTTTTCCACGGAGGTGATGTACGTGTTTTCATCGACTATGGACACGAACATATCATGGAATTCCCGCCATTTGGAAAACTCGCCAGAGAAATGCTTGAGTTTAATTTCTGGAAGTGATCGACGAAGTGCAGATTGGCATTCAGCTGCCGAAACGTCTGCTAGAAGGACACCGGTTGGTTCGGTACGATCGTAGTGTTCTTTGATTGTGAGGTAAGCCACTTTGGTCGTCTCGTACGCCTGAAGATATTGAGCCTCAACCGACTCCCGGAAGTATGCCTGATCCTGAAGATTCTCTCAATTCATCTCAAGGAAAAGAGCGTGTTCCGTTTTGAAGCGATTCCATTCTACTTCCAAAAGTTCCAGCCGCGTAATTGCTAGAACTTGCAAAGTGGTAAATGTCGAGGCCTCCTGTGCGTTTTCGGCGAGACCGAAGAAAATCAATTTTCTAATGCTTATTTTTTTCATGCAAATGTATTATAATTTAATTCTAATTAATAATAAATTTTGTAAAGTTTAAAAAAATCTTTGAAAAACAATATTTTCTAACTCCCGTTTTCTAATCTTCCTTCTCTTTTACACCTATTCTTCCATCTCTTTGCTCCACCCCCGCTTGAAGATCCCTCTACAAACCCCTTTCGCGATATAGACCCTCCCCTCCCACTACAGACCCTTACCCACTGGGGATCATTTTTCCCATCTCTCTTACATTCATCTTCCATCTCTATCTCTCTACCTGGCGATCCCCTCTACAGACCCTCCACTGCAGACCCCGCGCTCCCCCGTCCCCACACCCCCCCTGAGATCCCTGATCCAGAACCGACTTAGCCCCTATACTCATAGCTGAGTGAGAATTTTGACTTTTTTGTTGCAGCATTATCTAACAATGATTGGCGCAATTGTTTCCATTCCGTTTATTTTGACGCCAGCACTTTGTATGGCGGAAGACGATCCCTCAAAAAGTCATATAATATCGACCATGATCTTCATCACAGGAATCGTCACCTTCATACAGACTTCAATAGGCTGCAGGTAATACGAACATGTTCTTTCCCACGTTTCAAATATTTTACTGCAACCTTCAAAACCTCAACAATTATGCTACAAAAAAAAGATTGGGATGAGTTTTTTGATGGTTTCTTTTTTTCTGATCATAGCACAGAAATTGAAAAAAAAGATTTCATAAAAAAAATTGAAGAAACAACTGTAAATAATTTCAATGCAACAATTCGGAAAAATTGGACAAATCATGAAAAAACATTATATTAAAAAAAAAATACAAATCTGTAACTATTTTGTAAAGTGAAAAAAAAATCATACAAAGAGTAAGAAATAAAAAAACGGAAAATCGCACTTGAAAACATTTTGGAAACCGATGCCCCGTTGCTTTTATCTTATTCTAACAACTTCATCAACTAAAAAAAATTTCCATGCAAATTAAGTGCAGCATTAAAATTTATGATACCAATTTGAGGCCACGTATTTAATGGTGATTTGAAATATTCATTCATACGGTAACCATCAGAAACTTACTAATGAATCAAAAAAGTTACCATTTGAGTTACGTGTAGCACTTAAATTTATGATATCAAGTGGAGGACAAGTGTTTTATTAGTAATTCCAAGTTTTAACATTATAGAATTGTTTTAAGAAGCGTTTAAAAACAAAAAAAATCACATGAAAGGTATAGCAATTTGTTATTCTATGGTAGCAGAGACTTGGAAGAAAAAATCGATTCTTCTCAGACTTTCAGGATGCCCTGGTATTATTCACAATATTCGCTATCGTTTTTGTATCGGTACAAATTATGCTTAGATATGTGTTAGAAGTACTTGTCCTGCCCATCACTTTTCATTGAAATTCTTCATTCAAACAAAAAACAATTATGAAAAAACTAAATTGTACGTCAGAATCGGGTTGAAAATTTACTGGAATGCAATTTATTATCAGATTATTGTTCTCAATAAAAGTATAGGTTAGTTCTTATAAAAAACTTTTTAAAAGTAAAAAAATTACGCCAAAGTATTAAAAAGTGTAACCTTGTTTATAATAATATTTATTAGATTTTTCCCTCTAATTATTTATTCTGTTTCTTTGGAAAAATATAATCATATCAATTTAATCAAGCCAAGTGATGTTTGTTTTTTATTATTTGGATTACAAATTTAGAAAAAAAACTCAAGCTTTTGAACAAAAACTTGGCGTGCATGGTTTTTCAAAATGTACTTAAATGAACAATGCACACCAGTATTCAAATTTTTACTATTTTACGTTCTTCTTGTTTTTCTAGCTTCTCCCATTCCTCTCATTGTTCAAAATAGACCGAAGTATACACCCAAGTAAACCATGTACACTGGTTTCTCGAATTTAGCTATTTTACATTCTTCTTGTTGCTCTTGCTCCTTCCAATCCAAATAAGTTCGGTAACGATGCTTTCCATTACCCTGTATCGGAGGCAAATTGAAAGAAACTTTAATTCAATTACATATATAGGTACACGTATATACATGCATCTAACCTCGTGCCTGTGATTTTTTAAATCTAAGGACTAAATAGTACGCCGATTAAAACGAGTTTATTAGTTTTTTTGGATATTCAAACTTCTGCTTATACTTGAAGGGAGTTCTTTTTTATCATATAATACTTGGTTACTTTCGTTTTTACTATACTATATTTTGAATTTAACTTTCATTTTTCTGAATTTAACGTTCATTTAAATGGAATAGAAAGCTTAGTAAAATCGCTGCTAGCACAGGCCTATGAAGAGTTTATTTATAGAAATTATTTTGAACACTTATTAGTTTGAAAAACCATGCACGCCAAGTTTTTGTTCAAAAGCTTGAGTTTTTTTTCTAAATTTGTAATCCAAATAATAAAAAACAAACATCACTTGGCTTGATTAAATTGATATGATTATATTTTTCCAAAGAAACATAATAAATAATTAGAGGGAAAAATCTAATAAATATTATTATAAACAAGGTTGCACTTTTTAATACTTGGCGTAATTTTTTTACTTTTAAAAAGTTTTTTATGGGGATATCATTTCTTTTTGAATTGGGCAATACAAACATAAATATATTTAACAAACATCAAGTTGTATAATACTAGACCATTGTCATTAATTCAATCAAGTTCATGGCTCAATAGATTAATTAATGAGGATGGTCAATAAGGAAAGTCATGATGGAATGATGAATTTGATCATAATCGATAAAATAAATTATGCTTCAGTGGAATCTAGAGCGATATAAAAACCTTATTGAAAAAATCATATATTATAAAATTGGTGGAAGAATTAAAAAGAAAGTTATGAACACTCATATTATATATAAAGTTGATATTGACATGGCTTCAGAAACATTCTTAATAGTACTGATAAATAACCATCAGACAGAACCTTACTATGACGCTGAAGTTTCCAACGTTGGAGTCCGACGAAATGATCTAAAAAAACTCTCAAATAATTCCAGTAAATCTCCAATTTTGTTCCCTGCCGAATTTCCAATTCGTAATTTTTTAAGCAACATCAATCATTCGTAAAATAATAAAATAATGAATTATAAATTTTTTTTTTCTTTCATTTCGTTGAACTCCAACGTTGCAAACTTCAGCGTCGTACCTTACTTATGTCCTCAGTTATTTCAGATGGTAACTGGACATTCAAATCTAATTATATACTTTAAATTGTAAACATGCTGAACTTACGCCCGTCTGTCTCTAAGATATTAAAGTCCCCGAAACGATGGATTTTAAATCACTAACGTTATATATCTCAGGATCGACTGGACGGATTTACTTGCAACAAAGACCAATGTCGATTTTTCGATTTTTATGCCTCGTAGAGGCTGTGTCCGTTTTGCCCCGGAATTTTTTTTTTACAAAATTCGGAAAACGAAGACTGGGCATCAATTTTGGGACTCAAAAATAGTTGAAAGACCATATGCTCATCAATGAAACTTGCTTAAATCCTTAAGTGTCCATTTTGCCCCACATTACCCTATATATTGAACCCTACCCGTTCTGTATTCGCGATTTTTCGTGGTTCTGCTGGGTCATGGCACGCGGTGATGCGAAGTTTAAGATGAGACCGATTTGTCGTGTTATAAACCTTCGGAACCCGTGGAGTCGTTGTGTATGCGCGTTTTTATGTATTCGCAGTTTTTCGCATTTTTTCGCGGGGTGACAATGTAGTGGACGGATTATTTGGGATAGTCAAATTAAAATTTTATTCGCCTTTATTCGGGGGGCTCCGCCCCCTGGTCCCCCGCCAGGGGGCTCGGCACCCTGGACCCCCGTTGCCCGCGTTGGCATTCTATATGCCTATTATATAAATGAGTTTGTTGGTCTAACCTCCAAGATTATAGCTCAGAAGGATTCGAGTTCCAATTCCGAGAATTTTTTGCGACCCGATTCGAGCTCCAATTCCGAGAATTTTTTGCGACTCGATTCGAGCTCGAGCTCCAATTCCAAGAATTTATCCCGATAAGCAAATTTTCACCCATGGAAAGGGAACGGAAAGTAGACATATATATATATATTGTTGAAGAAAATTTTCGATCCTGAAATTGCACCCCCTAATTTTCATAACTGCATTTTAACCCTTTTCCCAATGTCACACCAATCTAATTTTTTCATCATACCAAGCGCATACATCACATTATCATGTCCCACTGTTATTTTTTTCATCCGACTAATTTCCAACAAATGGCGGCCACTTCAAATTCACGAGTCAGGGGAAATCGACCAATCTCAAGTAAAGATACACGGCCGTCTTGACTCGCTCTGCCTACAAAACTTCTTTTTAATACTTGGCGTCAAGACGCTGCCGCGTCTCTAGATACCAAATAAAATTTTTCGCTGGACGAAATGAGAAGTAAAAATTGCCGTCATTGCAATATAAACTGGACGGCTCATTTTGGATGCTCGAACATATTTTTTCATTTATCGATGCACAGTTATATCCCTTGTATATTACAGGCGAATTCGTTAGCATTTTTTATGAATTTAACGCAATTAAGTGAAAATTACTTGAAGAAAACTTCGTGAATCCCCTCTGTATGCATACTTATGATCCATCAGTCCTATACGGGCCCTGATATTTATTTGAATGGAAAATTTAAATGAAAAGTAATGGGTCGGACAAATACTTTTGACGCATATTTAAACATAATGGGTACCTATCCAAAATCGACGTCGAATATTGTGAACAATACCAGGGGATCCTGAAAGTCTGAGAAGAATCGATTTTTTCTTCCAAGTCTCTGCTACCATAGAATAACAAATTGCTATACCTTTCATGTGATTTTTTTGTATTTAAACGCTTCTTAAAACAATTCTACAATGTTAAAACTTGGAATTACTAAAAAAACACTTGTCCTCCAATTGATATCATAAAATTTAGTGCTGCACGTAACTCAAATGGTAACTTTTTTGATTCATTAGAACTCTCTCAAGTTCCTGAAGGTTCCTCTATAAGAATGAACATTCCGAATTACCCTTAAATACTTGGCCTCGAATCGATATCATAAATTTTAATGCTGCACGTAACTTAGATGGAATTTTTTGTCAATTGATTTAGCTTTTTTTTAGAATTAGATAAAAAGAATGGGGCATCGGTGTGAAACTTTTTTCGAATTGTTCTGTTGAAATTATTTACACTTGGTTTTATAATTTTTTTTATGGAATTTTTTTTATCATATTAAAAAAAATGTCAAAAACTATACCATAAAAAAATTATGAAACTAACTGTAAATATTTTCAACACAACAATTAGCAATAATTTCACAAATAATGAAAAACATTCTACTAGAAAAAAAAACTGTAATTATTTTTAAAGTGTAAAAAAACTTGAATAGAACGTAAGAAATAGAAAACCGAAAAATCGCGCTTGAAATCATTTTGGAAATCGATGGCCCGCTCTACTTATCTTATTCGAACAGCAAATCATTTGGAAAAAAAATCCATCTACGTTACGTGCAGTTTTAAAATGTATATCAATTCGAGGCCAAGTATTTTATGGTAATTCGGAATATTCATGCCTACGGGAACCATTGGAAACTTGAGAAAGTTCTTATGAATTAAAAAAGTTACCATCTGAGTTACGTGCAGCACTAAAACTTATGGTATCAATCGGAGGATAAGCGCTTTATTTGTAATTTCGAGTTTTAACATTATGGAATTGTTTTAAGAATCGTTTAAATCCAAAAAAATCATATGAAAGGTATAGTAATTTGTTATTCTATAGTGGCAGAGACTTAGAAGAAAATCGATTCTTCTCAGACTTCCAGGATCCCCTGATATTATTCACAACATTCGACGTCGATTGGATCTGTACAAATTATGTTTAAATATGTGTTAAAAGTACTTGTCCGGCCCTTCATTTTTTATTTAGATTGTTTATTCAGATAAAAATCAGGAACCTTCTAGAACCGATACATCATAAGTATGCATATAGAGAAAATTGAGGAAGTCATTTTCAAGCAAGTTGATTAAATAAAAAATTTAACGAAGTCCCCTGTAATATACAAAGGATATTATTGTGCATCGATACATGAACAATATTTTGCACAGTAAATGTCTTCAAGCTTTCAAAATTACCCCCCCCCCCCCCCCCCCCCTATAATCAGGGGTAGACTTACACATATGAATTTTATTATGTATGTAAATTTATTATTTCAACCGATAATGCCAATTGCAAACATGGCATAGAAATACTCAATATACATGTCACTTCATCACTTTGTCAAACTTTAGAGGTGTTCATTGCATTTCAAAGATACAAATTTCGATATCACAAGAATTAAGCATCCAATGACATTGAAATAAATTTCCTAATTCTTCATGTAACAATTCAAGTGAATATTTATGTATTTACATTCTGTCAGGCGTATACTCGTATTCCGAAACATCTCGCGAGAGACAATGCAAATTTTATAATGCTATTCAAACAAGATGATACGAACCTCAAGCATGTATATAATGATCATGTCAATACGGATATGACTTATGCAAGTTTCAAAAAAATGTGTGTCAAGTGTTGGAAATCGGACAAGTATGGATTCATCAAGATTGACAAGGACAGTGAATTGAATGCTGGAAGATATAGAAGGGGATTTGATTCTTTCCTCACTGTCGATGATGATGATGATGATGATAAATAATTGTTCCCCTGGATTTTACAAGACAGTCTAAAGTCTGACTTACTCGTGTCAACATGAAGCGCAAAGAACTTTTAAAGGAGACGGCTGTATTGAGTGAACTTGCCAAGGCGAGTGATGCAATCAGACGAAAACATCGAATGTTGAAAAGTGGACGTGATAGTGCTCAGCAGAAAATGCAAGATGTGTTTAAACCGATTGTTGAACCATTAGATGAACTAGTTTCATATACGAAAAAATCTAAAATTAAGAATGGACGTGTAAATGTTAAAAAGAAGGAAGAGGAGGAGGAGGAGAAGGAGGAAGAGTCTCCAAATTGTGGAGAAAATAGCATGAAGTAAGATATTTCTATCAAAGATGATATTTGGCATGATGCAATTACTGATGAGAATGTCGGTGTACCCTTAACTAAAAATAGTGATAATGATGTTCATGAAGATAATAATGATGATGAGGACGATGATAATTTAGAATCATCTGGAGATGTTGATAATTTGATACGTGAATATCTGGGCTTACTGCGTAGTAATAACAAAACAAGATTAGATGGCGTGTATGGAGTACGAAATCTCGCTCAAAACAGATCAATGATTGGTGATTCACCAATTCATTTCGAACTCGATCATATAGTGGTTGGAGATGAAAAGTATCCCAAAAGTATTGGCTCGGTGGAACTGTTGTTTAAAAAAGAGCCCGAACTCAAATATGTAACACCAAATGACTTGGAGAAATATCAGAAAATTATCATCACAACGAATGCTCATAAAAAATTTTATAAACGCACGGGTGCGGTACTTCAGGATAAAAATAGTATATTTAAAAATTATATATCCCAAATGCTCGGTAGCAACGATAAGAAAGGTGGTGCTCTGCCTCAGTATAAGGGAGCACGAAAGCATACCTCTATCGACTATGTTTATTGGGATGATCCAAATGAGCTGGTAGATCGTCTTCGCTTATTGCTCGCATCGCAAGCTGCTGGAAATTCATCACATTCGAATGAAATTATATCGATTATCGAGGAGTTGCGTGAAGCTGAAATCATTTATTAACATGTGATGGCTTGCTTTCATCGACATTCCCAACATGAGCGTCGATGTGTTTGGACGAAAGTTGAGTAGACGTGGTGCAGGTCCTCCGGGCAAACCAGGTGCTGGATTCAAAATTACATCGGACGGTCATTACGACTTGGAACGAAAACGACTGAGCAACGTTGGTGAGCCAGTGAATGCTCGAGATGTTGTAACACTCGGTGCATTCAGCAAACACATTCATTCTATAACTCATAGTGTGACTCATACAACGAATCAAAAGTGTGGATCGAATGTGGCGGCTGCAGAAAAGCGTGTGAGAACCGAGCTCGCCCATCTCCGTGAAAAAGTTGATAATATAAAGAGAGAAATCTCAGAACTTCATGATGATATGAAGCTTTTACGAGATCATCTAATGATAAGTCAGTGAAAAGTCCTCTAGACTCTTATCTTCTGCAATTGATGAGGACCGTGGGGGAGAAGAAAAAATGAGTGAAAAGAAGCTTGCGGTGGTTGAAGAACTGCATAAGCCAGCTCGGTGGAATTATCCACGTCGACATGTGAATATACGTGGCCTGGATGAGACTTGGCAAGCTGATCTTGTAGATATGTCTGCATATGCACAACACAACTCCAAACGCAAATTTCTCCCCACCGTCATCGATATATTCTCCAAATTCGCCTGGGCCGCACCGTTGAAGAGTAAAAGTGGAAAAGATGTGAGTGCTGCAATGGAGACGATTCTCAGCAAAGGACGCATACCGAAAAATCTTCACGTCGATCGAGGAAAAGAATTTTATAATATGAACTTTAAGGCTTTGATGAAAAAGTATAATACCCCTAGGAAAAAAAAGGTTGGGACAAGTACATTGATGATCCCTCGTTTGTTGATAATTCCATCCATGAAAAAAACTTTAAAACAAAATTTTTATAAAAAATAGGCAAAAAAATTATTTTATAAAAAAAATACAGAACAATTCGAAAAAAATTTCACAAATCTTGAAAAAGCATTATCTTTAAAAAAAACTAAACTGTATCTATTTTTTAAAGTGTTAAAAGAATCAAATAACAAGTAAAAAATAAAAACCGAAAAATCGCGCTTGAAATCATTTTGGAAACCGATGCCTCATTCTTCTTATTTGATTCGAAGGGCTAAATCAACTAAAAAAAATTCCATCTAATTTACGTGCAGCATTAAAATTTATTATATCAATTCGAGGCCAAGTATTTTCTAATAAATTGAAAAAAGTTTGGAACTCACATTGTGAAGTTCCAGGATGCGAAAATGTTGCTATTGTTCCTGGTGCAAAAAGTCGCTATGTTTTAAATACTTTTTCGATGATTATCATTACTGCAGTACTTACAACGGTTAATAGAGCACACCATTATATGTTCGCTTCTATTTATCGCTATGGTGATTATTTTGTTAGACTGTTGACATATTATTAATAAAAGATATAAGCATATTGTACACTTTTTTTTACTCGACTATGTAGTTTTTCTATACGTCATCCCAAAACTTGGTCTTATCAACCGGAACGAATATGAGTATATGTGTAAGCGCTTATCGTATGCCTATGTTATTATCTCATTGCCAAATATAAATCGGTCAGAATTATCGATAAGTCAGATATAAATACTTTTCCATCTGAAGATTCACCTATAAATAAGTTGGCATTTAGATAAAATCGTTCATTGAATGTTATGTCCGCAACATTGTTGTTGTAAATTTGAAGAAAAAACGTATTACGAGGAGAGCAAACAAGAAAAAAAAGAAGTACTGCCGTTTGATTGAGATTAAACGTAAACATACATAGGGGTAGTTCACCCCCTTAACTTGATTTGCGAGGAAAACGCAAAAACCCGTATCTACTATTTTTTTACCCCCTTCAAAATGCAATTGAATTCATCGAGATAGGTGCAATAGTTTTTTTGTTATAACGATTTTCTGAATTTCAACCCCTATAACTTTTTTCTTATGCAACCCCCCGATGTGAAACCAGTTGCATTTTTCATCGTTTATCATTAAGGTAATTATCCATTTGGGTGCATTCGATTATCTCAAGTGGAAATGGGTGAAACCTGAAAAGTACCCTTCGGAGGTCTCAACTTCAAGCGATGATTTCACCCCCTAGAAACATTTTTCCGCCGATAAAAAAAAATACGTGTCTCTTAGATTTTGATGTAGAATAACATATTCAAGTTTCATTAAAATCGGAGGGGGACAGCGGAAAGACTTTCCTTGTTAGCACATATACTTATCCACAGAAATTTCCAAATTCGCAGGTATCGGCTGCAATTCAATGTATCTGCGCAATGAGTTTGGAAGACAGCAGTTTCAAATCCATCCATAAATGAGCAACTGAAGACTTTTGTAATGAATTTTTCACTTCATATTTATGTTACGGTGGGAGTCAAAAAATAAAATGAATGGCACAGTATATAAATTTTATAGTTTGCAGATTTTTGCTGTATTTCAATGATCCAAATCTATAGTATTAGAGTGGAAAGTTGTTAGAAGTCATGATGTTACATTAAAATCACATAGCGCACATAACATTCAGAAATTCTGTAGGTTTCCATGATGTTGGCAGGTATTATACTTAATCGCATCGAAAACTGAGCAACTGTACACTTATCGTAATGAATGTTTTCACAATAATTCCACATTTGCAGTTTGCAGAATAGGAATACTCAACATACACGTCATTTCATAAGTATTGTTGTCAATATTTGTGTTTGCCTCCCGCATTCCGAAGATTCAAATTTTCATATTATCAGCAAAAAAAGCATCCAAAGACTTTTTGGAACAAGTTTCAAAATTTATTACTCGACAGACCAGGTGGAAAAAGAATAACTACACTTATATCAAGACCAGAAACTGTTTTGAGAATCTATTGTACAAAATGTGCGATTGATGATCATAATTGGAAACCTCTTGAATTACGTTACCACAATCAGCATGAAGAAATAGTAGAAAATCATAGGACACATATTAGGCAACCAATTAATAATATGCATCGATCCGCTGCAAACCGATGGAGTCAAAACAAGGATTGGAAAGAGCAGAGCCATAGTTAAAAAGAAAAAAGACAGCGCAATTGAAAGAGAACAGAAATCAAAATTGTTTCATGTATCTGTGCATTAGTTTCTGAAGACAGTAATTTCAGATCTATTCAGAAATAAGTAGGTGAAGACTTTAGTAATGAATATCTTCGTTAGTATATTCCAGTCGGAACCAAAAAGCTAAAAGATTGGCATACCTGCTATTTCACAGAAATATCAAAGTTCATAGGTACTTGCTACGTACCAGTTATACAGACTTTGGTGCTATAGGGAAAAACACTTCAAAATTACATGAACCACATTTTTGAAACTTATTATGACACATTCAAAAAAAAAGTGACAGATACGATGCATGTTGAAGCAAGCAAAATGCTGTAATTTTGTATGTCTCCATGGTTATCCGCAGACAAAATATTTGATCACATCCAAAAATGATCAGGTGTAGACTTACAGACATGAATTTTTCAACCCACAATGCCAATCGCAAACATGGTCTAGAAATATTCAATATACATGTCGCTTCATCACTTTGTCGAACTTTAGAGGTGTTCATTGCATTTCGAAGATACAAATTTTGATATCATGAAAATTAAGCACCCAATGACTTATTGAAATAAATTTCCAAATTTATCATGTAATAACTCAAGTGAATATATCTATGCATTTACATGGCTCAAAGATTTTTCAAAACTTGGGTGTATGAACAAGCAATTATGAAGGCTTTTGTTATAAATATTTCAAATTATTTTGTTGAAATTAATATAAAAAAAATAGAAATATGAATATCTCTCGTATTGTCTGGAGAACAAATAGAAATTGGTATGACAATACACTGTAAGCTAAGGAGGTGGAAAAAAGGGACCGGTAACACAGCCAAACTAAATGAAAGAAATTATGACAACAATACATTGAATTACTTGACCAAAGTTTTTTAAAATTTATTTGAATTCGTTTACACACAACCATCCACCTCTTTCTTTAATGTAATTACACAACATAGAATTTCTGTTTGGAAAGAACGTTTTAGAGGTTATAATGAACGAACGTTTTTTTTCTCATTGTTATTATTATTATTATTCAACACTAATTAGTCACGTCATTAATAATATCGATTCCTTCCACTTTTCAATAACCACTTTTATTTTTCTATACTCTGCACGCAACAGCACTCTGGCGGTCATAACCTCAAACGTCAACATGACGCGAAATCTCGCAAATTTGCTATCTATGTATATATTACGATATCGAAGTAGAACAGATAATTCTTGATTTTCACGACACACATTATTCACGTTTTCACTTCTCAATATTTTACTCACTCTCAGTACACTGTATGAGATCAATTAATCCACTTTTGAGGTTTTATTTATTATAGATATTATTGTCGTGAATTGGGCTCGAAACTTATTGAAACTTCTTTTATGAAAAAAATAAAATTGATTATATCCACTGCTATTTCCAATAATGTTTTATTTATTTAAACGAAATTTGCAAATCTTGCACCGTTGATCCACGGGGCTACGATCGCAATCACTTTATAATAACATAACAGACGATAACAGACGGTATACAAGAAAACATTGAGGACTATCAGAATCTTTCTCATCGGTGATTGGTCGAGACGGATAGATTCTCACCGGTGATTGGTTATGATGGGCATCAAGAAGCCCTTGTATGTATCGGTCTGAACCCATATACGGATACGTCAGCTGCGTAAATGTGTTGGTACTTTTTGCATAATCTTGAGCCCGTGCAAAGTTTTTTCTCAGCAATTACGCCACCGATCATGCTGATTTTGGGCGCAATAGAAAGAGAATTTCTTAATTAGCTGAAAGTTCAATTTTCAAATTGCGACATAACTCCTGAGCTTCGCAATTCAAGAAAATGACATGTCGATTTTACCCCCACCACCGCGAATCGTTTTATTCAGAGATAATATAGTCTCGGCGAGAGCCTCGGGCCAGCAGACGACAGGGCTGTCAATATACTTGTCCCGAGACTCTACCGAGTCTCTTGATACACTTGTATTCTACATTTAGTAATTTGAAAGCATCAATTTGTGAACGCTTCAATCGTACACTTAAGAATAAAATGTGGATTGAATTTAGTTTTCGCGGAAACTGGAAATGGATCGATATTCTTGATACATTAGTTATAAAATATAATGATACATTACATTGTACGATAAAAATGAAACCGAAAGATGTGAACGCTGAGAATGAAAAACAATTATTGCACAATGTATACAATAGATCTGAAGTAGGAAACCAAGCAAAATTAAAAATCGGCGATAAAGTGCGCATAAGTAAATTTGAGAATGTATTCGAAAAAGGTTATACACCAATCTGGTCAACGGAAATATTTACAATGTATCGAGTGTGAAAAACTAATCCAGTTACATATAACATAGAAAACTTTCTAAAAGTAAAAAAATTACGCCAAGTATTAAAAAGTGCAACCTTGTTTATAATAATATTTATTAGATTTTTCCCTCTAATTTTTTATTCTGTTTCTTTGGAAAAATATAATCATATCAATTTAATCAAGCCAAGTGATGTTTGTATTTATTATTTGGATTACAAATTTAGAAAAAAAACTCAAGCTTTTTAACAAAAACTTGGCGTGCATGGTTTTTCAAAATGTACTTAAATGAACAATGCACACCAGTATTCCAATTTTTACTATTTTACGTTCTTCTTGTTTTCCTAGCTTCTCCCAATCCTCTCATTGTTCAAAATAAACCGAAGTATACACCCAAGTAAACCATGTACACTGGTTTCTCGAATTTAGCTATTTTACATTCTTCTTGTTGCTCTTGCTCCTTCCAATACAAATAAGTTCGGTAACGATGCTTTCCATTACCCTGTATCGGAGGCAAATTGAAAGAAACTTTAATTCAATTACATATATAGGCACTCCCTTTTTCACTACACACAAAATGACATTTGAATCACGCGAACTTATACTCAGCCGCTCGACGCGACTCTCCGTGGCTCGGCGTGAAGGCTATCGCCTCATAGAAATCGACTCTTTTCTTTCATAATTATATTTCTTTTGTGTTCCAACACCTCAATTAATACAAAAATTACAAGAGGCAATAATTAATGAATTAAAACAAATCAAAAAGTCAGTCGAAAAGACAATAAAGAGAGTTCAGGTAAAACTTGTCCAGAAAACTCCAATTGCGTGCTGGCTCCAACAGAAATGACCAGTCACGAGCGAGCATTTGGTTCCAGGGGAAATAATGATCGAAAGTGACCATAATTTATTCACTTAACGTTGATTAAAGAAAAACTTGCTTTATTTAAGCTTGAAAATGCAAAATACAATTTTTGTTCGCTAAAAGCAGTTGATTTTATACGAAAATCATTTATTTTACAAAAGCGAGGGAAAACAGCCTCTAGTTTGTCCAATTACAGCTCGAGCGGGAATTGGAGAACCAATCCCAGAATTTAGCAATCGAAACTCTGGTTCGAGATTATTTTCTAAACGAATCAAAGTCCAAGTTATTTTTAGAGTGAATTATCATCATTATTCCTTTGTTCAAACGAGTATAAAAGGCCGTGCGGAGCAACCACGGCAGCTCATTCTTGAATCAGCTCTCGCTCTAGTACAGAGGTAGTGACTCTGGAAACAAGCTCCAGCAAACCCAAGACCTTAAGAATTCCAAATTTCACGCCGAGAGGGAGGGGACTGTGCGATTCCGTGCAGGCCAAAGATTCGAGGGTGATTTTCTATCCATTCAGTTTGAGAGGGAGGGGACCTTGCGATTCCGTGGGGTCTGAAGATTCTCAAACTTGATCCATCTTTCCTATGTTAAAGAGGGGGGGGACCCTGCGATTCCGTCGGGTCTGAAGATTCTTGGCATAGGACCATTTTCAAAATTGCCCTTTTTATTTTGTTGGAAGCATTAATCATTTATTTTGAGAGCATAAGTCTCCACTATTCTCTTAGAAGCGAGGGCTGATTAAAATAAAAATTAATTTAATTGTCAAGAAAAATTTAATCAATCTCAGTTGATTTGTATCGAGCCAGTCCAACAATAGCCTTTAAAATTGTATAGAAGCAGAGAATTAGTCGGATTGATTAAATTTGAGAATTGAGAAAAATAGGAATTAATTTCTGATCTCACAGATCAGAGCTTATAAGAATTTATCAAAGAGAACAGAAATAATTACAATTGGACACGTTTCTTGATATTCGAGAGAGAAATCATAAATTGGACAAGTTTATTGAATTTAGGGAGATATTCTCATTTACACCATAAAACACCAACGATTTGCACCACATTCACATTTGTTCAACGAAATTATTTTGAATAAACACGATTGTTATCCTTTCAAACATAAATTCTTAATCTCTCGTTCATTTCATGCCTGCTCCTAAATTTTTAGTAGCTCGAAAACACGCGTAGCGGGTGACGTCATAAAAGCATACCGTTACAGTATATACATGCATCTAACCTCGTGTCTGTGATTTTTTAAATCTAAGGACTAAATAGTACGCCGATTAAAACAAGTTTATTAGTTTTTTTTGGATATTCAAACTTCTGCTTATACTTGAAGGGAGTTCTTTTTTATCATATAATATTTGGTTACTTTCGTTTTTACTATACTATATTTCGAATTTAACTTTCATTTTTCTGAATTTAACGTTCATTTAAATGGAACAGAAAGCTTAATAAAATCGCTGCTAGTACAGGCCTATGAAGAGTTTATTTATAGAAATTATTTTGAAAGTAGTATAGCTAGGCCGCTTCCGCCTCATGTAGGAATCTACCTTACCGACCGTCGGTAAAGTAGATTCCCTGCTCAAACCCAAACAAACCCAAACGGTCGGTAATAAAGATGGCCGCCCAAACCCAAACAGCCGGTAATAAAGATTGCCACTCTAACCCAAACAAACCCAAACAAACCCAAACAAACCCAAACATCGAACTGAGCTCTAACCCAAACAAACCCAAACAAACCCAAACGGTCGGTAATGAAGATGACCGCCCAAACCCAGACGGCCGGTAATAAAGATGGCAGCCCAAACCCAAACGGCCGGTAATAAAGATGGCAGCCCAAACCCAAACAAACCCAAACATCGAACTGAGCTCTAACCTAAACAAACCCAAACAAACCCAAACATGTGATCGAACTGAGCTCTAACCCAAACAAACCCAAACATCGAACTGAGCTCTAACCCAAACAAACCCAAACATCGAACTGAGCTCTAACCCAAACAAACCCAAACATCGCACTGATTCAAAGTCCGCACGCCGTATAGTTCGCGTAAATGCCGATAGATGGACCCAAACGGCCGGTAATAAAGATGGCCTCCTAAACGGTCGGTAATAAAGATGGCCTCCCAAACGGTCGGTAAAAAGGATGACCTCTCTAACCCAAACATCGAACTGAGCCCAAACAAACCTCGAACGGATTCAAAGTCCGCGCGCCGTAAAGTTCGCGCCGATGGCGATTTGGATAGTGGAGATCTCGTGTGCGGATACAAGTCGGCAACCCCGAGCGGAATAGTTAACTATCGGAATAGTTAAAGTTAACTGTTGGAATAGTCGAAGTTAACTGTCGGAATAGTTAAAGTTAACTATCGGAATAGTTAAATATCGGAATAGTTAAATATCGGGATAGTTAAATATCGGGATAGTTATTGAGTAAGATCACGGACACACAATTATAAAAAAGATTTTTTTATTCACTTAATCGAGTTTACAAAGTTTACATTCTCTTTTGAGTGGCGCGAACAATTTTTCCATTGTATGCTCTCGGCATCGTCGACACTCGGCAACTTCAGGATCCATTTTGAGGGACTCGGGCAATTTTTCCCAGGCAGCATCGACGCTGTACGCGGCGAAGGTCACGATGAATTCCTTGGGCAGCTGGGCGATGTCGGCGGTTGAGAGAGGTTCGCCCCGATGACACAGCTTCAATGACCTCCCCAGAGAGGGTCGCGACTCGTGAAGGTAGATCCGCAACAGTAGAACGTTTCGCAGTGCGCAATGGGGTGAATCGTGGTGGGGGCATGCTGCAGCGAGTTTGCACGAGGTCCTGAGCGACGGGCAGTCCACCACGTCACGCGCGTTGAACCCGAATTGTTCGAGCCACCGTTGTTTCTGCTCACCCTTCACGTAGACGGTGCTCGCGTCGCGTAGAACCGAGCGAAGCACGTTCTCGACCTCGTCGTAGGGTACGTCACCGGCGCTCCAGCGCAGACGATGATAGTTGCGTTCGAGCCAGAGATTTACACCCTTGTACCTGGCAGGTATCTCGCTCCACGGTGTCGGTGGTTGGAACAGGAAGACCAGCGGGTAGTCGGGCGAGTTGAGTGGAGCGACGGCCAATTCTTTGACTATGAAGTTGTGGTACTGGAAGCCCTGCACGTCCACGAGGTACTCCATGACGAATGCCGAGCACTCCGCTCGGCCGCCCGCATTTTATAGGAGGATCCCCACTCCTCAGTCATCCCCCCCACTACAGACGTTTCCTAACGTCGCCACTTATGGGATTGTAGTCTACGATGCGATCGTGCAAGATGAGGCAATAGGCAGTGGTTCCCGCGGGAAAATTCGAATCGGCCTCGAGTTCGATACGGACGTCGACCGGCGCCAGCTTGAGGGTATCGTTCTGTTTCGAACAGTCGATCACGATGATTGGCGCATGCGCGATGAAGTCACCCTTCGTCAGCAGGGGTTCGGCATCCTTCTCGTTGTAGTACGCGCTCTGGAAGTTGGAGTACATCTCGTACAATTGCGCGTACTGGTTGCGTTGCACGTCGAGATTGAGATTGCCGTAAGGGTAGCACTGCGAGTTGAGGAACAGTTTGACGTTGGTAATGCCGCAGTGATCGAAGCGGCTAGCGTTTGCCGTTCGAGTGGCTTTTCGATTCGTCTGGAAGGCGAGAATGACGAAACGCGGTTTCTCCAGCTGATTCGACGTCTTCACCGTCCAAACGTGTTTGGTCGTGCTCGGGAGCGCGGGATATTCGAACAATTCCCAGATGCGAAAACTCATGACTATGTCCTTGTCAATGCGACTGAGCAGCTGAATTTTGCGCTTGTCCGCCAGCATCACGTAAGGCATCAACCACTCGATTCTCGTGATTTCGATCTTGTAATTCTCGAAGGTGCCGTTCTCGATGGCCGTTTGAAGAATCGCATTCATGTCGTGCCTCGATCGCGTGAGAATGAGCTCGTGCTTCGCGTTGATGACGATCTTGCGATAATCCTCGGCGAAACCTAGGATCATGGCGAGTGGGATGCATACGTCGAAGTATCCTCCGGCGTTGTTCAGCTGTTGAGCCTCCGCAACGTCGAGCCAGGCGGAGTTTTCAAGCATGGCCGTCTGACTGGGACTGAAGGAGGCGTATCCCTTCATGAGACTGGACAAACCCACATTTTTGCTTCGATCGATCTCGATGGCATTGATCTCGTAACGAATTTCCTCGAACAGATGCAAGATGGTGTTGTTCACCAATTGTGTGGCCGTTACGGCATTTCCA
The DNA here is from genome assembly GCF_019457755.1 of Venturia canescens. Taxonomy (NCBI): domain Eukaryota; kingdom Metazoa; phylum Arthropoda; class Insecta; order Hymenoptera; family Ichneumonidae; genus Venturia; species Venturia canescens. The sequence goes on from NC_057422.1 coordinate 29,197,561, forward strand.
TCGGCTTTGCTGAGTCTACCGCAGATGTGCAGCGAGCTTCGGGCTGGTAGGACGCAGAGGTCCTGATGTTGGATGGATATGCGAATCTCGTCGCTGTTGGCGAAGCCCGACGAAGTGTAGGGTTGATGCGCGTGAATCTCGTAATGCGTGACGGACTCGTCGAATACGACGGGCGAATGAACGTCCAAAGCCTCTTCCATTCCAGCAGCAAAATATCACGCAAGTTAATTTCTTCCACCACCGATGACTCGAAGGCCGAGACTCCGCAGGAACTGAATGTTGCGACGTGTTAGCGTTTTCGACACTCCTCGCCGACTGATGCTTGGACGATGTGGTGTCGCTCTTTTATAGCCCGGAGTGGTTCTGCTGTTGAAGACGATGCCCATGGTCTACTTGACTTCTCTGATATGCAGCCGGATGGTAATGATTTCGCCGCGAAAATTCACCAGTGCTCCGTCCTGATCGACGATGCGCAGTTGCAGATGATCAATGACTCGGACGGCGATCGGAAGATAAATGACTTGCGAGGGGACTTCGATGATCTTATATCCCGGTGGCACGGCCGGGAAGAACTCGTGAATCGTGTGAACCTTGTGCTCGTTGATGTACGCGCCGGACGTGATGTTGCACTCGACGCGCAATGCGTTGACCTTGAGAATAGCCACAGGCAAGTCGGAGCTGTGAGTCGTATCGGCCGACAGTACGCGTGGGGCGAAGCCCAGCAGGGGCGCGATGGAGTCGGCAGGACGAAAGTCCACGTTGTGGTCACACTTGAGCAGGCTGCGCAGCGTGTTTTTGTTGGGCTTGAGATTGAGGGAGATGCCTAGCGGTGCAAGCGCTTCCTGCAAGTACGTTGCGATGTCATCGATCTCGTAACTGCCCGTCGGCAACACGATCACTTGGTCACCCGCGTAGAACTTGTTCTTGCCGATATCGATGTTGGGTATGGAGTTGAAGGTGAGAAACTCCACCAGGCCGAGAACGTAGTTCTTGCCGGGCGAAAGCTCGATCGGTGGAAAGTACTCCGCCTCCAGCAACGACGACGTTCCCGTCAGACTGAGGGTCAATGAATCACCCATGTCGCTTCGCGTGCGACTGAGTCGATGCGGCGGCTCACAGCTGGTTATATAAGAACTTGAGGCAGAGATGGCCGCACTCGTACGTACCGAAATTCTGATATCGCGAGTGATTGTACTTGACCTCGCGGACGCCGAGGTAATCCATGAGATCGCGAGGCGGCTGCAGATCGCCGAAGCTGTCGAAGTAGCGGACGTCCTTGCCGATCTTTCGATACGCTACCCAGTGCGTCCCGGGGCCCTCCTTGTCGTCGAGATTAACGATGCCGCATTCGCGAAATCGCGGTCCGCCCCTCGGCATGGCGTTTCGCATGAATACGCCGCGAAAGTGGGGAATTTCTCGCGCGTACTTCAGCAGATCAGCGTCCGTTAGAGGGCGTTTCGGCAGACGGACTTTTTTTTTGCATCTCCAGGCCGAAACCCTTTTTGTGGGGTTTGAGGTAGAGCCCTTTGCCTATTGCGATAGCCTCCATCGTCTCGTTGTGTCTGCGATTCTCGCGCAACTGACGCTCGGCAGCTTTGGCGCTGTTCACAGCTTTGGCAACGCCCGCAGCGCCACCTACCAGTGCCCCCGTCGCACTCAAACCGGCAAAGAGGGGAATCAGGAAGGGTAAAAATCCGCCCACTTTCTCCGGCACTGGCAGTACGCGCGGTACTAGCACTTTTCTCCTACCGCCGGCCTTCTTCACGGCAGCGCGAGCCTGCTTCAGTGCCGATCGAATGATCTCGCGAGAATTATTGCCGCTCGATCGCGAGGCAGCTTTCACAATTTGGGCGAGGGTCGCGGTCTTCCGCTTCAGGCCCATGCCGAGTTTCGATTTTGCGTTCATGGCCTTCGCCACGACGTAAGCGGTGAGCCTCTCCTTCGCACCGGAGTCCCGCGCTAACACGCGCTGCCACGCCCTGTCGGCCAACAGTCGGTCCGCAGTGTTGCGCGCTTCGACGTTCTCGCGGTTCTGCGAGTACGCGATATCGTGCTCCTTGCACGCTGCGTCCAACGGATTGATTCCCGGATCACCTCGAGCCAGTCTCTCGGCCAATTTCGTGCCAGGTCCGCAGTACTGATAGCCCGGCACGTGCAGTTTGATGGGCCGTCGGTTGATGAACTTGTTCAGGAGACCTCGTCCAGTGCGCATCACGCCGATGAATGGGGGCTGAGGGTATATAAGCGCTCTATTTATACCCCCGACGACTCAGTCATGGATTTCCGCGAGCACACGCGCAAGTTACCGGTGATGAATTTCGACGCACTCGTTGAGCAACGAGCACCGCGCACGCGTCACGGAGAGTTACTGCCCGCCAGTATACGCGCAGTCTTCTGCGGACCGTCCAACTGCGGCAAGACCAACGCGCTGCTCGCGCTCATCACGCATCCCAATGGACTGCGATTCGAGAACGTCTACGTATACTCCAAGTCGCTGAATCAACCGAAGTACGGACTGCTGGAGAAACTCCTCGCACCGCTCCGGGGTATCGAGTACTTTGCCTTCAGTGAGCACGATCAAGTCGTGTCGCCGGAGGATGCGCGACCCAATTCCATCATCGTGTTCGACGACATAGCATGCGAGAAGCAGGACAACGTCAGAGCATTCTATTGCATGGGCCGTCACAAGAACGTCGATTGCTTCTACCTGTGTCAGTCGTACGCTCAGATTCCCAAGCACCTGGTGCGCGATAACGTCAATCTCCTGGTGATCTTTCGTCAGGACGAGATGAACCTGCACCACGTCTACGACGATCACGTCAACACGGACATGCCGTACGCGCGGTTCAGAGACTTGTGCTCCGCCTGCTGGAACGACACCGATCACGGATTCCTCGTAATCGATAAGGAGCGCGGTAGCGGATCCGGCAGGTACAGAAAGGGCTTCGACCGTTTCGCCATAAATATATCGCGCACCGCGTGACTCCGCGCAGTACATCATGGACGGCCGAAGTGCGAGGGCCGAGAAACGAACGCTCAGCCAGCTGGAGAAGATGAGGGATGCCGTTAAACGCAAGTACGCGCTTCTGAAGGCTGACAAGCAATCGATGGAGAGGGCGCTCGACGAAACTTTCAAACCAATCGTCCAGCCGCTCGAACGTCTCGTTAATGCACATAAGAAGCCTAATGAGATGGAAAATTCCTTCAAAACGGCCTACTACGATGCGGAAGAGTGGTCGGAGCCGGCTGAATGGCCCGCAACCAAACAGAGTCCCGCAGTCGACGAATGGCTTCAACGACGCGAGGTTCGCAGCCCCGCAGTCGATGAATGGCTTCAACGACACGAGGCTCGCAGCCCCGCAACCAAACGGAGTCCCGCAGTCGGCGAGAGTCCTGCAACCAAACGAAGTCCCGCAGTCGATGAATGGCTTCACGAGGCTCGCAGCCCCGCAGTCGGCGAGAGTCCTGCAACCAAACGGAGTCCCGCAGTCGGCGAGAGTCCTGCAACCAAACGGAGTCCCGCAGTCGGTGAATGGCTTCACGAGGCTCGCAGCCCCGCAGTCGGCGAAATCAAACAGAGCCTCGCTGATCCGCGCGAGGAATATTATGACGTGCTGGAGGAGGAAGTGCCGACTGTCAGCAAATATCTTCACATGCTCAACACGAACAGGAAGAAGTATCTCGACACGACTTACGGAGTTCGAAAAATGCCGGACGGTAGAACGATGATCGGAGACTCGTCCATTCGTTTCGAGACGGGGAGCATCGTCGTGGGTGATGCCAAGTACCGATCGAGCGTCGGGTTGCTCGAACTGCTCTTCCGAAAGGAGCCTGACTCTCGTCTCGTTAGCGTGGAAGACGGTAACACGTATGGGACGATTCTGCGAAGTACGAACGCCTACAGGAAACACTACAGTCCGGACGAGGATATTCGCAAGCAAAACAGCAGCAAGTACAAGAACTACGTGGCACCCTTCGTCGGGCAGAAGACCGGTAGTGCCTTGCCACGATACAAGGTCGCGCGAAGGAACACGCGAATGGATTACGTGTACTGGGACGATCCGAACAAGTTGGTCGATCGTCTGCGTCTGCTGCTGGCCGAGCGATCGGCCGGCAATCCCAGTCACACCAACGAGATCGTCTCGATCATCGAGGAGTTGCGCGATACCGGTATCGTCATATAGTAGGCGCACGCGCGCGAGGAAGCCTCAGTCGAACAATGAGCGTCGATGTGTTCGGACGTCAATTGGGACGAATCGAGGGTGGTACGCGTGGTCCTCCAGGAGTTGGATTCAAGCTCACAACCGACGGTCAGTACGACGTCGATAACAAGAAACTGTGCAACGTCGCCGAGGCGAGTGAACCGAGTGACGCCGTTAATTTGAGTACGCTGAACAAATTGCTGCACGCTACAACTCGCCTGAGAGAGGACACCGACGAAGTGCAAGTGAACATACAGATTCTGCGGGATCAAGTGAATGAGAAGCTACGGATACTGGACGGTAACGTTGAAACGACTCTGAAGTTAGCCAAACGCAATTCTGAGGTAATCGAGACGTTACTGCATGGAAAATGAACGTGAGAGATTGGTGGAAGAGCTGCACAAACCGGCACGCCGAAATTACCCACGACGCAAGTTCGAGGCTCGGGGGCTCGACGAGACGTGGCAGGCGGATCTCGTGGAGATGCAACCGTATGCCCGAGAGAACCGAGGTGTCAGGTACTTGCTCACCATCATCGACGCGCTATCCAAGTTCGCGTGGGCCGTGCCCGTCAAGCGAAAGACCGGCGAGGATGTAACTGCCGCGATGGAACTGGTGTTCCGTCAGGGCCGAGCCCCGCGGAATCTGCAGACCGATCAAGGCAAGGAATTCTACAACGCGCCATTCAAGCGACTCATGAGTCGGCACCGCATCAATCATTACTCGACGTACAGTAATCTCAAAGCGTCCATCGTCGAACGATTCAATCGCACGCTCAAGAACAAGATGTGGTTGCAGTTCAGTCTGCGCGGCTCCTACAAGTGGCTCGACATTCTGCCCGAGCTCGTAGCCGCGTACAACCGCAGCAAACATCGTACTATCGGTATGAAACCGAGTGAAGTGACCGCTGATCATGTCGAAACGCTGCTACGACAGCCACGCGCACGCCGGCGCAGAGCGCCCAAGTTCGATCTCGGCGACAAGGTTCGAGTGAGCAAGAACAAGCACGTCTTCGAGAAAGGCTACACCCCCAACTGGACGACGGAAATATTCACGGTGAGCCGAGTGGTGACGTCAACGGAGCCGATAACGTACAAACTAAAGGACTATCAAGACAAGCCCATCGCCGGTGGATTCTACGAAGAGGAGCTCCTACGAGTCAAATACCCCGACACGTATCTCGTGGAGAAAGTATTGAAGAAGCGCGGCGATAAAGTATACGTTAAGTGGTTGGGATTCAATAATTCACACAACAGTTGGATAAATAAGAACGATTTGTAATTTATTCAATAAATGTTTTTTTTTTCATCAAAAGTGTTTGATTCAATTTGTGGCATCTTGCCGGTTTCAGAAGCAATCGCTCGTCGACGACTATTTGATGCTGAATTCAATTTGAGGTATCTTGCCGGGCAGGTACTCCAGAAGCAATCGCTCGTCGACGACTGTTTGCGCCATCTGCTCGAACATCTTCGGATCCTTCTCGAACGCCGTTGAGATGCGTCTCGGTAGGAAGACTTGGGATTCGTTGTCGAGAGTGGCGACAGCTCTCAGGCCATACTTCGTAGTGACTTGCCTCAGATCGGTGACATGATATATGCTGTTGACGCACAACTCCGTCAGTTTCTTCGTTGGCAGGAAATCCTCGAGCAGAGCGATTTTGTTGAGCTTCTCGACGGTGTCCATCGTGCTGCTGTGAAGAACGGCTGCGAGTTCGCTGTTAATATACCCGCCATCCCCACTCAGGGCGCAGGTGGTGGTGGTAGCTGCGGCGGTGGTGGTGGTAGCTGCGGTGGTGGTGGCTGTGGTGGGGCCCTGAAATGCCCCCATGGCAACGTGTCCGTGCTGTCGGGTAGAAGAATGCGTTTGTCGTCGTGAGCACTGAGCGCCACCTTCGACTGCCTCTCCGTAAACACATTGTGCAAGCGTGATCTGATTACGCATTGCACTCGTCGCTGCGCCTTTTTGTCTCGGAGACATCGCAGAAAGTCGTCGAATGTGATGCTCGCCTCGACCACGCTCCTCTTCACGCCCTTGACCCTCTTGATGCGATCACGCCCCTCCACACGGACGCAATACATCTTACTGCGCAAGCCCACGAACTCGGTCATGATGCGGCCGTTGCACTCGTCCTTCATAAGGCCGATCACCTTTTTATTGGCCAGTGGCATGCCAAACCGGTTGTTCGACGGGTAATCGGACGTGTCGAATCGCTTAATATCACGCTTCATGATGGCATAGATGTCGTTGCAGCGAATCTCGTAGAGCAGGCTGTCGGTGTCGGTGTAGAGGAGCTTGCATCGATCGTCGAATTCCCGCTTCATGTACTCGTAGTGGAAGTTGTATACGTGGATCTTTGATAGGTCTAGCACGCTCAGCCCCACGTAGATCGGCTTATTGAGATAAACCTCCGTCTTCGTGAGCTGAATCGCCACGAGGTTCTCCCCGAAGATGGAGCAGCTATGGAAATTCGGCTTGGCGATGAGTGCTTCGGCCCCGTAGCGCCCACCCCACTTCCTCACCAGCTTCACAGTCACGTGTTTGCGCACGTTCTCCATCGTCTTGCCGAACACCGCGTTGTTCATGAGTTTGTAGAGATTCTTCTCAAACTCATTCCGCGCCCGTTTTCGCAACTCGCTGTTCAGCTCGATGTAGGGTCGTAGCCATGCGGACTGTCTGAACTTCAAGACGCGATGGACGCGTACGAGTTTCATCCCCTGCTGCACAGCCTGCTTCAAGTTGCGGTAGTGGAGGATGTAGCGCTTCTTCGGCTCCAGCGTAGTCATGAGCTTGTTCTGTTTCGAGCCGGGGGCGCTCTTGTGCTCGGGACACAGCGGCAGGTCTTTGTGCGAGTCGTGACAATTCTCCGGGTAGTCGAGATCCACTTCGAGGATGTATCCGACAGGCGAGTCGTCCGGCACATTGAGGAAGTCGACGTTATGGCCGGTGAACCACTCGAAGCCTCCTTGCGGCAGGTACTCCATCATCGCTCGGCCATACAAATTGTTCACGTCGAAGTACATCAGATACTTGGCCTCCTCATTGGCGTCGTAGTCGCTCATGTATTTGTTGTTGGCCCGGGCGTATCGGTTGGAGCACTGGCTAATACCCCCGCGTATTCCTTGCTCGACGAAGAGGTGCATATCGGGGTCGGTGAGGAGTTCTAGCTGGACCTGGGTGTACCTAAACATCGCGTCCCAAGAGTAGCCTGGCAGTGTGTAGTAGTGGGCGGGGTCCAGACCGTATGCTGCGACAGAGTTGTTGCGGAAGTTCTCGAAGACGTCGGCAAGGAGAAGCACATCCGTTTTCAAGTACAGGTCCGAGTATTCGCCCAAGCTCCGGATCTCGAACTCGTCCCACACTCTCTTGGCGTGCTCGTAGTCCGCGTCCGAGATGTCGCTGCCCGTCAGTGAACTGTGGAAGCTCGCTTTCGGCGGTAACTCGATATCCCGCAATTTGTCCACAGAGTCGGCGTACTCGTAGGGGAACACACCCTTCCTCGTGAGCAGCTCGAATTTCTCATCGGACAGGTGGGGGAATTCCCCCCTCACGATCCGCAGCTCGCTCAAGTCCGATGCAAGTTTTTCCAGCGACGACGCCATGAAGCGGAACGAGTCGATGAAGCGAAACTTCACATCGCTGCCGGCAACGTGCTTCGTGAACGAGATGTAGCGTTCCTTCGTCTCGGGCAAGACCTCGACTGGACCGGGGAAGCATGTGGCGATTTCCCGTATGATGAAGTGCGAGTCGTAGCCGGTGAGATTGTGAAAGACGATGGGCACGGTCCTCGAGTCCTGATAGTTCAGGTTGCACTCGTTGTGCGCTGCTCCGCGGTACTTGCCCGTCAGATGGCAGTGGTCTCTCACTCGGTCGCTGCTCAATAGGGGTTTCTGGCAGATGTGGCACTCGGTGGCGTTGTGGAACTCTCGGACCTGTTGCCGCGTCAGTGCTTCCATGGGCCGAGGGTTCGCGTGAACATTGTCCAGTTCTTGAGCGAAGTTCTGCAGCTCCCTGACGAACCATTCCGCGGGCTTCGGCCCCCTGTGACTGCGGTAGCGCGATAGTGAGTCGTCGTAGCTACACTTCACGTAGTACCCCACGCTGAATGCCTCGTGGCTCTGATAGGCATTCTCGTCCCGGGTCGGTTTCAGCAAGCACTCGAAGTCGGCATATATGACGAAAGGCACGCGCTCCTTGTGCCCATGGTTCTTGAAGCGGAGCATCCTGTTCGCCCATTTGGGCATGGTGATCTTGCACTTGTTGACTTTCTTGCAGTCAACTTCGTGTGCTGCCAGCTTGTCTTCGGTGCGGTAGAAGTGGAGGCAGCGATCGCAGACATGGAGTCTGTGATTCCTGTTCGATAGTTGCCTCGATACCAAGCGAGACAGGTCCTTAATCCACACGTAATGGAGCCTCGGGATCACGTAGCACTCCTCATCCTCTTCCTCACCCTCCTCCTCCTCCACGTAATGGTCCTGCACGAGGAGTAGATTGACGTGTCGCTGCTTCTTCGCATCCGTCACGTGTAGGGGCAACACGTCGAAGTCATGCTTCTTCTTCTTCAATATGTAGACGTTGACCGAGATCTCGTTTTGCTTCTCGAATTTGGAGATTTTACGCGGCTCCACGGGGAACTCGATCCCGTCAAAGTTTAATTCCTGCTCGTACCGTTTGTATTCGGAAACACGTCCAGAATTATGGGCGGGATGAAGCGCCGATAGTATGGCCCACTTGAAGCACTGCTCGTCGTTGTTCTGGACGTTGATGCAGGCGTTCTTGTTTCGTATCTTGACCGGCAGATCCACGTATGAGCTACCACGCATCGGATTGAACTTGTTGATGTGCAGCGTCATGTTGATGATGGAATGCAACGACCAGCCTGAACCTTGCTGCTCGAATTCCTCCAGATCCGTCTGAATGGGCTCCTGAATGTTCTCCGCGAACCATCGGCGTATATCAGTGGTGCCGAAGATCGGTGCTGCCTTCGTGTTGAAGAACTTCGTATCGAACATCTCTTCATCATTCTTCATAACGGTGAATTTTGCGGCAAGCACGGCGTAAACCTTGACCGCATTCGATCCCTTACTCTGCAGAACGTTGTTGATTTTCGCTCGGAAATGCGTCATGCAGTCCTTCATGAAGGCCCCCACATCCACGTGCTTCAAGTTCGTTAACGCACCCACCCTGATGCCATTCTTGAACGATGAGTTCAGATCCGACCACTGGACTCGATCGATCAGCCTCTCCCGAATTTGCACGCCATGACCACGTTTCAGCAGAAGTCCCAGCTTGATCTCGATCCCCCGCAAAATCCCCACGGCGTACAGGAATTTCTGCTGTTCCGGTCCAGTGGTGGCAAGCCTCTGAGACTCCTCCAACGTAGTGATTACCTTTTTCAATCGTTTGATCCATTCATGAATGCCGTTGGGCTCTCGATCCTTCAGTAGCTGCAACACCTCCTCCCAGCTTACAACGATATCTCTGCAGTCTTGGGCTGACATTGTGCTCGAGTGAACTGTGCCATCTCGGTCGACGGGCCCCGAATTTATACCCAGTCGACTGGTTGGGTGGTGGGGGAGGAGCGAGCAACGATTGGTCAGCCACCGTAGGTGGGAGGCTTACGTCAGACTTCCAGAAAGTTCCAGGGTAGCAACGAGGTGAGACTGATGGGGGTAGAAAGCAACGATTGGTTGCCAGCGCTGAGTGTGGGGGTAAAGCAACGTAGGTGGGGGGACTGACGGTATAAAAGAGACGAGCATCCACTCGCAAGCATCAGTTCGAGGATAGAGTTCGTGGTGGACTTCCAGGGCTTCAAGCGACCCTTCAACGAGTTCGTCTACAAGGAGGTGGCGATGGTTGCTCTCGAAGACGATGCCCAGCCGTCGGTCTATTTGTTCGAGTCGCCGCACAGATGGAGCTATCTACCGGCAAAGTACCAGAGCGAGAATCGGTGGTTGGAGGAAAACTATCATGGGCTCAACTGGAACAGCGGCACCGTGCCCTATGACGAGGCGCACGAGATCTTCTTCAGCAGACTACGAGACGCCAGCAAGGTGTACGTGAAGGGGTTCGAGAAGAAGAGATGTCTCGAGAAAATTCTACCCCGGGTCTACAATCTCGACGACATTGCCTGCCCATCGCTCCGTCAATTGACCGCGAACGCCACTGACTCGTGCACCAATCACGAGAGCGGATGGAATCCTTCCCACTGCGCGGTGAACAACGCGTGCGCGCTGAAAACATGGCTCCTCCGACAGCAAGCGGACTCTACCGAGTGCATCCCCGAAACGACGACGACGTTGAAAGACTATTTTGCCCAGTGTGACTTTTCATCCATCGAAAATGTAAATTCTCTTTGAATAAAAGTGGTAAAAAAGTATTGAGTCTCAGTTTGTTTGGGTGGTCATTCCGACCGTTTATTTTTTTTTAATTTTTTTACATTTTTTTAATATTTTTAATACATTTCAGCAACCGTTGAGCCGTAGTGGGTGGTCTCAACGGTGCTGTGCTTTTGCGTACCCAAGGGTCGGCGTTTTCTTTAGCAGGGCCCTTGGGTACGATAATACGCACCCTCTTCCTAGATGGAGCAGCCTTCAGGGGAGGGATAAGAATTGATTTTCTTTTAACATCCCCTGAGGGCTGCTTCATTTTTGGAGCGGGAGGGTTATCATCTTCGGAGAGGAAGAGGTCGTCCTCGAGGATAGACCTTTTCCCCTCCTCCGATGCTGGAGCTGGTGCCGGTGATGGTGCTGGTGCTGGTGATGGTGCTGGTGCTGGGGATGGTACTGGTGATGATGCTGGGGATGGTGCTGGTGCGGGTGGTGGCTCCTTAATCCCCGCAAATGCCGGCAGCGGGAGGTCCAGCACCTGCCGGCCGAAGCGGGGATCCCACTCGTGCATGCCGCACAAGCACACGTTGTTGTACACCTGCAAAATGTTGGTGATTTCAAAAAAGGTACATGAGAGAATTATTATGGGATAGACTTACCATTGTCGCTCCTGGAAATTCTCTGAAATCCAAGCGATACTCGCCGCCTTATATGCTCGTCCAGCCGAGGCTTCGCACACGAGAGATCCCACTAGCCAAATCGCCATCTATCGGCATTTACGCGAACTATACGGCGCGCGGACTTTGAATGTTTGAACTCGATGTTTGGGTTAGAGCTCAGTTCGATGTTTGGGTTTGTTTGGGTTTGTTTGGGTTAGAGCTCAGTTCGATCACATGTTTGGGTTTGTTTGGGTTAGAGCTCAGTTCGATCACATGTTTGGGTTTGTTTGGGTTAGAGCTCAGTTCGATCACATGTTTGGGTTTGTTTGGGTTTGTTTGGGTTAGAGCTCAGTTCGATCACATGTTTGGGTTTGTTTGGGTTAGAGCTCAGTTCGATCACATGTTTGGGTTTGTTTGGGTTTGTTTGAGTTAGAGCTCAGTTCGATGTTTGGGTTAGAGCTCAGTTCGATCACATGTTTGGGTCTGTTTGGGTTTGTTTGGGTTTGTTTGGGTTAGAGCTCAGTTCGATCACATGTTTGGGTTTGTTTGGGTTAGAGCTCAGTTCGATCACATGTTTGGGTTTGTTTGGGTTAGAGCTCAGTTCGATGTTTGGGTTTGTTTGGGTTAGAGCTCAGTTCAATGTTTGGGTTTGTTTGGGTTTGGGCGGCCATCTTTATTACCGGCTGTTTGGGTTTGGGCGGCCATCTTTATTACCGACCGTTTGGGTTTGGGCGGCCATTTTTATTACCGACCGTTTGGGTTTGTTTGGGTTTGTTTGGGTTAGAGCTCAGTTCGATGTTTGGGTTTGTTTGGGTTAGAGTGGCCATCTTTATTACCGGCTGTTTGGGTTTGGGAGGCCATCTTTATTACCGACCGTTTGGGTTTGTTTGGGTTTGAGCAGGGAATCTACTTTACCGACGGTCGGTAAGGTAGATTCCTACATGAGGCGGAAGCGGCCTAGCTGTACTACTTTTGAACACTTATTAGTTTGAAAAACCATGCACGCCAAGTTTTTGTTCAAAAGCTTGAGTTTTTTTTCTAAATTTGTAATCCAAATAATAAAAAACAAACATCACTTGACTTGATTAAATTGATATGATTATATTTTTCCAAAGAAACAGAATAAATAATTAGAAGGAAAAATCTAATAAATATTATTATAAACAAGGTTGCACTTTTTAATACTTGGCGTAATTTTTTTACTTTTAAAAAGTTTGTTATGGGGATATCATTTCTTTTTGAATTGGGCAATACAAACATAAATATATTTAACAAACATCAAGTTGTATAATACTAGACCATTGTCATTAATTCAATCAAGTTCATGGCTCAATAGATTAATTAATGAGGATGGTCAATAAGGAAAGTCATGATGGAATGATGAATTTGATCATAATCGATAAAATAAATTATGCTTCAGTGGAATCTAGAGCGATATAAAAACCTTATTGAAAAAATCATATATTATAAAATTGGTGGAAGAATTAAAAAGAAAGTTATGAACACTCATATTATATATAAAGTTGATATTGACATGGCTTCAGAAACATTCTTAATAGTACTGATAAATAACCATCAGACAGAACCTTACTATGACGCTGAAGTTTCCAACGTTGGAGTCCGACGAAATGATCTAAAAAAACTCTCAAATAATTCCAGTAAATCTCCAATTTTGTTCCCTGCCGAATTTCCAATTCGTAATTTTTTAAGCAACATCAATCATTCGTAAAATAATAAAATAATGAATTCGGAACCCGTGGAGTCGTTCTGTATGCGCGTTTTTATGTATTCGCAGTTTTTCGCATTTTTTCGCGGGGTGACAATGTAGTGGACGGATTATTTGGGATAGTCAAATTAAAATTTTATTCGCCTTTATTCGGGGGGCTCCGCCCCCTGGTCCCCCGCCAGGGGGCTCGGCACCCTGGACCCCCGTTGCCCGCGTTGGCATTCTATATGCCTATTATATAAATGAGTTTGTTGGTCTAACCTCCAAGATTATAGCTCAGAAGGATTCGAGTTCCAATTCCGAGAATTTTTTGCTACCCGATTCGAGCTCCAATTCCGAGAATTTTTTGCGACTCGATTCGAGCTCGAGCTCCAATTCCAAGAATTTATCCCGATAAGCAAATTTTCACCCATGGAAAGGGAACGGAAAGTAGACATATATATATATTGTTGAAGAAAATTTTCGATCCTGAAATTGCACCCCCTAATTTTCATAACTGCATTTTAACCCTTTTCCCAATGTCACACCAATCTAATTTTTTCATCATACCAAGCGCATACATCACATTATCATGTCCCACTGTTATTTTTTTCATCCGACTAATTTCCAACAAATGATGGCCACTTCAAATTCACGAGTCAGGGGAAATCGACCAATCTCAAGTAAAGATACACGGCCGTCTTGACTCGCTCTGCCTACAAAACTTCTTTTTAATACTCGGCGTCAAGACGCTGCCACGTCTCTAGATATAAAAGATCATCAAGATGAACCCATCGCAGGTGGTTTTTACGAGCAAGAGCTGCTTCGAGCAAAATATCCCGAGATATATCTCATTGAAAAAGTGTTGAAGAAACGTGGTAGTCAGTTGTTTGTAAAGTTTCGATAAAGCACACAATAGTTGGATAAATAAAAATGATTTGTAAACAATAAAGATGGAAAATTCAAAGTCTGATTTATTTTGACGACCCTTTCCCAATCAAGTTCTCCGCACGAAGAGCAGATTGAAGGAAAAAAGAATGACAGTTTCCCAAAAAAATTTATTTAACATCAATTATAAAATATATATATTCCAAATGTACAAATTTTTGAGGAGAAAAGTCCTCCATTACAGAACTTTCATTACAGATCAAATGTATAAATGTTGAGAACAAGTTTCCACTCTCACAATTTTTCGCATTCAATGTACAAATATATTCTCTCAATCTTTAACACTCATGAGCACACATTCGTATGATCTATGACATAGCTTCTGGAAATTCGGGATCACTGTAACGGCCCCATGGCAACGTGTCTACCGTTCCAGGTATGACATACCGCTTGTCATCGTGTGGACTTAGAGCAATTTTTGTCTCTGTGATGGTATAGACATTGTGTAATGTCGAGCGAATTGAAGATTGAGAACGTTTCATCTCGATCTGTTGATTGAGGCATGTCACGTAATCCTCAAATCTTATGGTTCTCGCAACAACATTACTTTTTACTCCTTTTGCTTTTTTAACATCGTTCTTACCTTCAACTCGCGTCGCATACATCTTCGATCTAAGTCCAACGAATTCAGTCATTATGGCCCCATTGTGTTCATCGTTCATGAGACCCGAGACCTTTTTGTTGACTAGCGGTATACCATAGATGTTGACATGGGGATAGTCACTAGTGTCATATTTGTCGAGATTACATTTCATGTCCTCGTACACATCTTCACATTCAATATGGTAAATTAAACGGTAAATTAAATGGTAAATTAATATGGTAAAATTTAAGAATTTTTGTTTACATTTTTTGTAGTATAATGCAAAAACGAGCGATCATCAATGTACTTGTCCAAATTTTTTTTCTCCGAGAGAGGATTTTTGCGGCTTGATATGAAATATTTTTTCTCTGGTAGTTCTAAACGACCCAAAATATTTTTAAATAAGGTTTTCGAAAGTTTTCCAATGTTTCTATTATGATGTTTAAAAATAATTTCTTCAATGATTTTCGTTAAGTTTTGTGCTATTCATAACAGTTTGATATTCTTCGAATATTTGAAATGATCCCCTCAATTTTCCAACGATTTCGAATGTGTCTACAATTTTGTGAGATTAAAATCATGTTCCGTAAGGTTTATAAATATTTCGTATCATTATGGAATTTTCCCCCGTCATTTATAAATTTTTTTTTCAATTTTTTTGATGAGATCATTGTGAACAAAAAAGGTATGAAGATTTTTCAATGAAACGAATTTTTTGATTGATTTTCCTTAAAATTTAACAGAAGGAGAGAAAAAAATATATATAATGCTCACCAAGTCTACCAGAATTCACAATTCTCAGATATGTAGTATATTGAATTTTATTGCCTGCCATTTTTATTTCATTGAAAAATGTGCTTCCAATAACTTTTTGAAGCATCCTTTTCTATACGTATTATCATACCCAGAGATAGAAAGTTGATGCACACATGTCGATGCACAAAATTTTTAAACTCTGCATGTAGCCACCGAGGTTCAACCGGACAAAAGAAATAGTACGAAGTGCTTCAAGACCAACAGAATTTCTTATTTTTAAATAAGAGCATTGCATTTTGAAAACATAACTTCTTATGCCATTCATAAATAGGCCATTGCTGACTTTTTGTAACATTTATCATTATTTTTTATTATTTATTATTTATGATCCATATCCAAATTCTATAATTCGTCTACAGTTTTTATTACTTATATATATTCATATCCCATAATCAAAAATACGTAGTGCTAATACCTGGCGCGCATGTCAATACAAGAATTTTCAAAGTTTGCAAGTGTCCGCTGCGATTTATTCATCTACATTTTAATAAAGACAAAAAGAAGTACTACCGATTCATAAAATTTATTATGCCTAAACTAAAAGAAAAAAAAAGACAGCGCACTTGAAAGTGAACAGAACTCATAATTGTTTCATGTATCTTCGTTCATATATTACAGTTGGAACCAAAAAGTGAAAACAATAGCACACCTGCCATTTCACAGAAATATTAAAGTTCATAGGTACTCGCTGCATACCAGTAATACAAACATTGGTGCTATGGACAAAACACTCAAAAATTACCCGAACCACATTTTTGAAACTTATTATGTCACATTCAAGGAAAGAAGTGATAGATACGCTGCATGTTGAAGCAAGCAAAATGCAGTAATTGTGTATGTCTCCATGGATATACGCAGACAAAATGTTTGATGACATTCAAAAATGATCAGGCGTAGACTTACAGACATGAATTTTTCAACCCATAATGCCAATCGCAGACATAGTCTGGAAATACTCAATATACATGACGCTTCATCACTTTGTCGAATTTTAGAGGTGTTCATTGCATTTCCCAGATACAAATTTTGATATCATGAAAATTAAGCACCGCAATGCCTTATTGAAATAAATTTCCAAATTCATCATGTAACAACTCAAGTGAATATATCTATGCATTTACATGGCCCAAAGATTTTTTTAAACTCGGATGTATGAACAAGCAATCATGAAGACTTTTTGTTATAAATTTTTCAAATTATCTTGTTGAAATCAATATGAGGAAATATAAATACACATGTTACCATGTCGATATCAGTGAGCAATTCAAACTTTACCTTTGTATATTTCATCATGGCATCCCAGGTATATCCGGGGAGAGTATAGTAAAACGCAGGGTCAAGACCGTAACTTTTCAGGCAAGTATCGCGGAAATTCTCAAAGATATCGGCTAAAAGTAATACGTCAGTCTTTAAGTATAAATCGCTGTATTCACCGAGCGTTCGCGTTGAAAATCGTTCCCACACTTTTTTCGCATGTGCATACTCCTTTTCGGAAACTGTTGAATCAGTTAAAGAGCTGTAAAATGCTTCTCGCGGTGGAAGCTCCGTTTCATCCAACTTTTTCAAACTATCAATGTACTCGTATGGAAAGACACCTTTTCGTGTTAATAAATGAAAATGGTCTAAATCTTGAAATTGTGATTTTAAAGTTAAGAGTTTGTCCGCAGTTAAAAATGAAGCTAGTTTATCGAGACTTGTATTGAGAAATCTGAAAGTGTCGATGAAACGTAATTTTATATTTTTCCGCGTGTCTTTAGATGTTTGAACCGTTTTCGAGAAAGAGATGTACTTTTCTTTTGTTATTGGGAGCAAATCGATTTTCCCCGCGAACGCAGTTGCTACTTCTTTAATTATAAAATGTGCATCATAACCGGATAAATTGTGGAAAACTATTGGCATGAAAAACGAATTCTGATAGTTTAAATTACAATTTGAATGAGCCAGACCTCTGAATTGCCCTGTCAGGTGGCAATGATCGCGAACACGGTCATCACCCTCGACAAAAGGCTTCTCACAAATATGACATTCTTTTTCTTCCCGAAATTTCCTCCACTCTTGCGGAGACAATTCTTTCATTGGAACGTTCGTAAGAAGAATCTTTTCTACCCGCAAAGCTAATTGCTTAAGTTCTTCTACGAACCATTCCACACAATCCTCACCTCTTCGTTCGTGGTATCCCGACAGCGAATCATCGTAGGAGCACTTGACATAATATCCAACGCTGAAGACACGATGATGTTGGCTCTTATTTTTCTCCCTCTCATCAGCGTTGGTCTTCTCCAGGATACATTCGAGGTCGGCATATACCACGAACGGGAGACGCTCCTTACGATTGGCGTTCGTGAATTCCAGCCATTTGTCGTTTTCGCCCGGTAGTCGAACAGCACAATCGTTGAGTACGCCGCAATCAACCTCATGAGACTGTAGCTTTTCGATGGTTGAAAAGTAATGCAGGCATTTGTAACAATAAAATAAATTTCAAATTTTTAAAAACGTTTCATCATTATCGCAACGAATGAAATTTTTACAGTTGTATATTAATTTACTTACCGATCATAGATATATTTCTTGTGCCCATCAGTATTAAGTTGAGAGTTGACTAGTCGGGATAAATTCTTGATCCACGCAAAGTATCCAATTCCACATCCCGACACGTCTTCAATGTACAGCAAGTTGATGTGGCGCTCTTTTTTCTCCTTGCTCACGCGGACTGGTAAAATGACTTCCTTGTTCTCGCTATAGACGTTGATTGAGAGATTATTCATGTTTTCAAATCTCCCAATCTGGTCCAACGTCATAGGGAAGTTGATGCCTCGGAAGTCGAATATCGTTGAATAATGCGGGTAAGAAGATGTGCGATCGCTGTATCGGTCTACCGGATGAAGAGCAGCAGTCATTGCCCATCCAAAACACGCATTATCCGTCGATTTCACATTCACCACCGCTCTTTTCAACTGTATCCATTTTACCAATGAAACGTGACATCCTGCACGTAAGGCATTATACTTGTTGATGTTCACTGTTAGATTGGTTATGGATGTCAAGGTCCAGCCGCTGTCACTCTCTTGGAACTCCTCGAGCGATTTTAGAGTCGGCTCCACGACTCGCTTCTGATACCACTCACTCAGGTCCGATGTTGTGAAAAGTTCAACATTTGCCGTGTTGACACTTTTATTCGCCCGCTTATCGCCCACGGTAAAGTCTCCGTTAAACGAAGTGTTCACTTTGATGCTATTGTGTTTACGAATATGAGCCTGCACTTGTTCTTCAACAAGCTCATACGCATCCAATAGAAACTTTCGTGGGTCGATATGATCACGATTAATCACAGCGCCAGTTGACAAGCGATTCTCAAATGCGCTGTCAATTTCGCGCCATGTTAATCCGTGATCATTTAATCCTCCGCCCCAATGTATGAAGCGTTGACGTGTTGCCTGCTTCAAACATTCGAGACGCAAGATTTGAGAAGTGACTGAGTGGTGATATCCCAAGCGTGGTCGTTTCAATCGGACTTGCTCCTCCATCGATTCGATGAGGGTATCACACTGGTGTTCCCACACCAGGAATTGCTCCAACGTCCGCAGGAGAGTTGCTTGCATACGCAGCAATTGCTCGGTAGCAATGTCGACGGTGAGAGACATGATGCGCTGGACGGAATTTGACTCGTAACTGTTACGTCGTCTCGACAGAATCTGGACCTTCCTCAAAATTGTTTCCTTTTATATACGCGGTTTTTCGGTTCTGAGGTGGGGATGAGTAGGAGGGAGGAAAAATCTTGACTTTTCTGGAAACTCGAATTCTTATGTGATTCCCAGGATCTAATCGAGGAAGTGCGGTTGACTTCAAAAAATCCCTTCTTACGCTTTTTGAGAAATGCCTCTGCAGGTTAAAAAATGTGTAACAGCGGACACATAAATCTGTCATTGTGCATCTCTGTAAAGATTTCTAGTCCAATGTGAAAATTTTTTTTCTCGGAAAAACATTTTTCTTGACAACTTTCAAGCTAAAAAATGGGTGGGAAGGCAGGCGCATTTCCCAGAGAAATCTCATTGCTATCTCAGGAATGTAGCACAGGACACATAAATCTCGCATTAGGGGTCTCCTTCGTCACGGATACCAATAATTGAGAACACTTTTCGTCTCAACTGACTTTTCTATGCAGGAAACATAAATCTGTTATTGGGCATTAACGAATTCTTTTTTCCTCGAATATACTTTTGTCTATGCAATGCCGCAAGCAGGACCACTGCATCCCCCCTCCACTTCCTCACTACCCTGAGGACCTTCACACAGCCCCCGCAACGCACTCCCCCTGAAATCTCTGAGTTAAAACTAGTTTTTGAAAAAAGAAATCTCGTCGAAACTTGTACCACCTCAGGCATACAAAAGATGCAACACAGGACACATAAATTTGTCGAAGGAGAGGCATTTTGAAAAAAGAAATTGCCATCTCAGGAATGTAACACAGGACACATAAATCTGTCATTGCGAGCAAATACTTCCAGTCTGATGCAAACTTTTATTTTTTCTCAGAAAAACAATATATTCCTCTAAGCAAAAATTGGGGGAGGGGCATTTTGAAAAAGAAATCTTGTCGGAACTTGCGCCACAATACAAAATACGTAACACCGGACACATAAATTTGTCATTAGTGTGACATGTAAACATCTTTCGTCACGGAGTCCGATAATTAAGATCATCTTCGGCAAGAGCACTTTAAAAAGAAAATTTCGTTCAATCTGATATACCAGAAACATAAATCAGTCATTGGAGGCTATGGTGTAAAAAAATCTTTTGTCTCTTCAAAGTGCCGCCGCACCCCCGCTGTGCGAGAACCTTCCCCTCCACATGCCGTGCAGCCCCGCAACGGTCCCCGTGTTCCCCCGTCCCCGCTCCCCCCTGAGAGCCCCATGGGTTAGAACTGGTATAGCCTTACTACTGATGTTGGATGGATATGCGAATCTCATCGCTGTTGGCGAAGCCCGACGAAGTGTAGGGTCGATGCTCGTGAATCTCGTAATGCATGACGAACTCGTCGAATATGACGGGCGAATGAACGTCCAAAGCCTCTTCCATTCCAGCAGCAAAATATCACGCAAGTTAATTTCTTCCACCACCGATGACTCGACGGCCGAGACTCCGCAGGAACTGAATGTTGCGACGTGTTAGCGTTTTCGACACTCCTCGCCGACTGATGATTGGACGATGTGGTCGCTCTTTTATAGCCCGGAGTGATTCTGCTGTTGAAGACGATGCCCATGGTCTACTTGACTTCTCTGATATGCAGCCGGATGGTAATGATTTTGCCGCGAAAATTCACCAGTGCTCCGTCCTGATCGACGATGCGCAGTTGCAGATGATCAATGACTCGGACGGCGATCGGGAGATAAATGACTTGTGAAGGGACTTCGATGATCTTATATCCCGGAGACACGGCCGGGAAGAACTCGTGAATCGTGTGAACATTGTGCTCGTCGATGTACGCGCCGGACGTGATGATGCACTCGACGCGCAATGCGTTGACCTTGAGAATAGCCACCGGCAAGTCGGAGCTGTGAGTCGTATCGGCCGACAATACGCGTGGGGCGAAGCCCAGCAGGGGCGCGATGGAGTCGGCAGGACGAAAGTCCACGTTGTGGTCACACTTGAGCAGACTGCGCAGCGTGTTGTTGTTGGGCTTGAGATTGAGGGAGATGCCTAGCGGTGCAAGCGCTTCCTGCAAGTACGTTGCGATGTCATCGATCTCGTAACTGCCCGTCGGCAACACGATCACTTGCTCACCTGCGTAGAACTTGTTCTTGCCGATATCGATGTTGGGTATGGAGTTGAAGGTGAGAAACTCCACCAGGCCGAGAACGTAGTGACTGCCGGGCGAAAGCTCGATTGGTGGAAAGTACTCCGCCTCCAGCAACGACGACGTTCCCGTCAAACTGAGGGTCAATGAATCACCCATGTCGCTTCGCGTGCGACTGAGTCGATGCGTCGGTTCACAGCTGGTTATATAAGAACTTGAGGCAGAGATGGCCGCACTCGTACGTGTCGAAATTCTGATATCGCGCGTGATTGTACTTGACCTCGCGGACGCTGAGGTAATCCATGAGATCGCGAGGCGGCTGCAGATCGCCGAAGCTGTCGAAGTAGCGGACGTCGTTGCCGATCTTTCGATACGCTACCCAGTGCGTCCCGGGTCCCTCCTTGTCGTCGAGATTAACGATACCGCATTCGCGAAATCGCGGTCCACCTCTCGGCATGGCGTTTCGCATGAATACGCCGCGAAAGTGGGGAATTTCTCCCGCGTACTTCAGCAGATCAGCGTCCGTTAGAGGGCGTTTCGGCAGACGGACTTTTTTTTTGCATCTCCAGCCCGAAACCCTTTTTGTGGGGTTTGAGGTAGAGCCCTTTGCCGATTGCGATAGCCTCCATCGTCTCGTTGTGCCTGCGATTCTCGCGCAACTGACGCTCGGCAGCTTTGGTGCTGTTCACAGCTTTGGCAACGCCCGCAGCGCCACCTACCAGCGCCCCCCGTCGCACTCAAACCGGCAAACAGGGGAATCAGGAAGGGTAAAAATCCTCCCACTTTCTTCGGCACGGGCAGTACGCGCGGTACTAGTGCTTTTCTCCTACCGCCGGCCTTCTTCACAGCAGCGCGAGCCTGCTTCAGTGCCGATCGAATGATCTCGCGAGAATTATTACCGCTCGATCGCGAGGCGGCTTTCACAATTTGGGCGAGGGTCGCGGTCTTCCGCCTCAGTCCCATACCGAGTTTCGATTTTGCTTTCATGGCACTCGCCACGACGTAAGCGGTGAGCCTCTCCTTCGCACCGGCGTCCCTCGCTAACACGCGCTGCCACGCCCTGTCGGCCAACAGCCGGTCCGCGGTGTTGCGCGCTTCAACGTTCTCGCGGTTCTGCGAGTACGCGATATCGTGCTCCTTGCACGCTGCGTCCAACGGATTGATTCCCGGATCACCTCGAGCCAGTCTCTCGGCCAATTTTGTGCGAGGCCCGCAGTACTGATAGCCCGGCACGTGCAGTTCGATGGGCAGTCGGTTGATGAACTTGTTCAGGAGACCTCGTCCAGTGCGCATCACACCGATGAATGGTGGCTGAGGGTATGTAAGCGCGCTATTTATAGCCCCGACGACTCAGTCATGGATTTCCGCGAGCACACGCACAAGTTACCGGTGATGAATTTCGACGCACTCGTTGAGCAACGAGCGCCGCGCACGCGTCACGGAGAGTTACTGCCCGTCAGTATACGCGCAGTCTTCTGCGGACCGTTCAACTGCGGCAAGACCAACGCGCTGCTCGCGCTTATCACACATCCCAATGGACTGAGATTCGAGAACGTCTACGTCTACTCCAAGTCGCTGAATCAACCGAAGTACAGACTGCTCGAGAAACTCCTCGCACCGCTCCGGGGTATCGAGTACTTTGCCTTCAGCGAGCACGATCAAGTCGTGTCGCTGGAGGATGCGCGACCCAATTCCATCATCGTGTTCGACGACATAGCATGCGAGAAGCAGGACAACGTCAGAGCATTCTATTGCATGGGCCGTCACACGAACGTCGATTGCTTCTACCTGTGTCAGTCGTACGCTCAGATTCCCAAGCACCTGGTGCGCGATAACGTCAATCTCCTGGTGATCTTTCGTCAGGACGAGATGAACCTGCACCACGTCTACGACGATCACGTCAACACGGACATGCCGTACGCGCGGTTCAGAGACTTGTGCTCCGCCTGCTGGAACGACGCCGATCACGGATTCCTCGTAATCGATAAAGAGCGCGGTAGCGGATCCGGCCGGTACAGAAAGGGCTTCGACCGTTTCGCCATAAATATATCGCGCACCGCGTGACTCTGCACAGTACATCATGGACGGCCGAAGTGCGAGGGCCGAGAAACGAACGCTCAGCTAGCTGGAGAAGATGAGAGATGCCGTTAAACGCAAGTACGCGCTTCTGAAGGCTGACAAGCAATCGATGGAGAGGGCGCTCGACGAAACTTTCAAACCAATCGTCCAGCCGCTCGAACGTCTCGTTAATGCACGTAAGAAGCCTAATGAGATGGAACATTCTTTCAAAACTGCCTACTACGATGCTGAAGAGTGGTCGGAGCCGAAACCGGCTGAATGGCCCGCAACCAAACAGAGTTCCGCAGTCGACGAATAGCTTCAACGACACGAGGTTCGCAGCCCCGCAGTCGGTGAATGGCTCGAGAGTCCTGCAACCAAACAGAGTCCCGCAATCGGTGAATGGCTTCAACGACAACACGAGGCTCGCAGCTCCGCAGTCGGTAAATGGCTCGAAAGTCCTGCAACCAAACAGAGCCTCGCTGATCCGTGCGAGGAATATTATGACGTGCAGGAGGAGGAAGTGCCGACTGTCAGCAAATATCTTCACATGCTCAACACGAACAGGAAGAAGTATCTCGACACGACTTACGGAGTTCGAAAAATGCCGGACGGTAGAACGATGATCGGAGACTCGTCCATTCGTTTCGAGACGGGGAGCGTCGTCGTGGGTGATACCAAGTACCGATCAGGCGTCGGTTTGCTCGAACTGCTCTTCCGAAAAGAGCCTGACTCTCGTCTCGTTAGCGCGGAAGACGGTAACACGTATGGGACGATTCTGCGAAACACTAACGCCTACAGGAAACACTACAGTCCGGACGAGGATATTCGCAAGCAAAACAGTAGCAAGTACAAGGACTACGTGGCACCCTTCGTAGGGCAGAAGACCGGTAGTGCCTTGCCACGATACAAGCTCGCGCGAAGGGACACGCGAATGGATTACGTGTACTAGGACGATCCGAACGAGTTAGTCGATCGTCTGCGTCTGCTGCTGGCCGAGCGATCGGCAGGCAATCCCAGTCACACCAACGAGATTGTCTCGATCATTGAGGAGTTGTCCGAGGCCGGCATCGTCATATAGTAGGCGCGCGCGCGCGAGGAAACCTCAGTCGAACAATGAGCGTCGATGTGTTCGGACGTCAATTGGGACGAATCGAGGGTGGTACGCGTGGTCCTCTAGGAGTTGGATTCAAGCTCACAACCGACGGTCAGTACGATGTCGATCACAAGAAACTGTGCAACGTTGCCGAGGCGAGTGAACCGAGTGACGCCATTAATTTGAGTACGTTGAACAAATTGTTACACGCTACAACTCGCCTGAGACAGGACACCGACGAAGTGCAAGTGAACATACAGATTCTGCGGGATCAAGTGAATGAGAAGCTACGGATACTTGACGGTAACGTTGAAACGACTCTGAAGTTAGCTAAACGCAATTCCGAGGTAATCGAGACGTTGCTGCATGGAAAATGAACGTGAGAAATTGGTGGAAGAGCTGCACAAACCGGCACGCTGAAATTACCCATGACGCAAGTTCGAGGTTCGGGGACTCGACGAGACGTGGCAGGCGGATCTCGCGTAGATGCAACCGTATGCTCGAGGGAACCGAGGTGTCAGGTACTTGCTCACCATCATCGATGCGCTATCCAAGTTCGCGTGGGCCGTGCCCGTCAGGCGAAAGACCGGCGAGGATGTAACTGCAGTGATGAAACTGGTGTTCCGTCAGGGCCGAGTCCCGCGGAATCTGCAGACCGATTAAGGCAAGGAATTCTACAACGCGCCATTCATGCGACTCATGAACCGGCACCGCATCAATCATTACTCGACGTACAGTAATCTCAAAGCGTCCATCGTCGAACGATTCAATCGCACGCTCAAGAACAAGATGTGGTTGCAGTTCAGTCTGCGCGGCTTCTACAAGTGGCTCGACATTCTGCCCGAGCTCGTAGCCGCGTACAACAGTAGCAAACATCGTACTATTCGCTATGTGCGCGACAGCAGCGCCAATGAATATACGAGCTACAGGACGCTGTTTTAGACGGAGTGTCAATGGGACTTGGTAATAAAAAATTCTTATTAATTATAAAAATTAAATTTCTCGATGTTAAAAACAAAAAAGTATTTATATTTGTTTCTATCTTCTATTTGTGCGGAGGCAGAGGAAAAAATGTGTTTGGTAAATTAAAAAAAATGACAAACTTAATGTATTTTAGGTTAAGCCCAGGTGAAACAACGACTACAAATAAATGAAGGCAAGTAATAAAAATCGAATAATAGTTATATAGCTATTTCTCTGAATAATTGTTAGATATATGTTAAATCAATAAATAAATATTTTTTTCATCTTCAGGTTCAAATTAATTATGGAAATAATCATAAGAACAGGGTTCCAGTCCATTCACCACGAAATTTCATTCCAGCCCCAGACGATCGTCAAAGACAAAAATCTCGTCCTTGCAGAACATGTTAGAGATGTACAGGAATATCGGCGAGATAACAAAATTTATGTAATAAAATTGCGGGTCATTCGACAAGCATCAGTGCATGCAACACCTTACTCTACAACTTTACATGTAATTAATAATTTAATTATTTATCTATCGTCGCAAAAAGTAGCATCAGGATTATTCAATTTTATTATTATTTAATGTTGACAAGTTTCTTTTTTATTTTATCTTAGATAAACGAGGCACGATGTGTCACTGACGTACAGTGCAATTGCGTTTACAACCGAAGTAAGAAATGTAAACACGTTGCTGCATTAATTTACTACATTAATAATGAGGAAAGTTCATCGAAAACTAGTCGAGAGCAACAGTGGGGTAAACCAAGTGCACGACAATTTGCCAAAAATAAATATTCCAAATGAGAATATTTTGAAAATATGGTGTCGCATAAATACACGCAACTCTATGAGCCTCAGGAAGTCCAGGTGTCTGAGTTGGTGTCAGATTCTCCGCTAAAACAAATTTTGACAGCGCAATCAGGAGCAAGTAATCTCCATACAGTGAAGAATGTGATGGAATCGTTATTAATGCAAGTACAATTCAATACTGAGAAAGAAGACTGTTCTGAATGTATTAATAACTGTTTAATTTTTTGTGATGAACATCCTATCTATAAAAGTTCTTATGCACTAGACGAGAACATAAGAGATTTTTATCTGAAAAATGTTCAACTATCTGACGCGAAGTTAATCAATTTAGGCTGTGAAACATTGAAACAATCTTCATGTAATGCTTGGTACAAAGCTAGACGCTTAAAAATTTCTGCAAGTACAAATGTGCACAGCATAAAAGTCCTGTCAAGGAAGCCTGTCGAGAGTCTGGTATCAGAAATGTTAAACCCAAAGAAAATTGATTGTGCCTCGACCAGATATGGTTTAAAACAAGAATCTCATGCCAAAGAAAAATATGAACAACTTTATAATTGCATAGTAAAACGCGTTGGTGTTGTTGTTTGTAAATCTCAACCTTGGCTCTGTGCGAGTCTTGACGGCGTTGTTTTAGAAGACGCATGTATTTCAAGAATTGTCGAATTTAAGTGTCCCAGTTCTTGCGAAAAAAAAGGTTGTGAACTTAGCTGATAAGACATGTAACGTTAAGTACTTACAATTTATTGATGATCAGTTAACACTGAAGAAGACTGATCCTTATTACACGCAAATTCAAGTGCAAATATATGTCACTGGAATGACTGTCTGTGATCTTTTTGTGTATTCACCAGTGGAAGATGGGAGTTGTTTAATACAATTACATCGAAATGAAGAATTTTTGCAGTTAGCAATTTTGAAAAGCGAAAATTTTTATTTCCTTCACTGCCTTATATACGGCATTGGACGCTGAAATCATTGATGCAAAGAAAAATTACACTGAAATCGAAATATCCGATTGTCATGAGAAAGATGAAACAACACTCCAAGAGCGATGTTTTACAGGAATTGATATTAAAAATATAATGAAAAATTAATATATTTTTCACTATAATAATATTGATTAATAATAAGTTACGAAAAGAGCTTTATTGTTTGTTACATTCATTTTATAAAGCAATGTTTCTTAAGTTTAAAAACTTCTAACAATGTGATGAAAAAATGATTAAGTAATTTATTAAGTACTTATTCTGAATGAATTTGACGTATTTGTTTAAGTACTACAAAATATATACAGTTTAATAAAATAATAATCCGTGTTTTATTCTCCATTTTCTTTATCATTTTTATTTGAAATGATCGGAGGTTGCAAGTTCACCAAAACACAGCAAATGTGCATGATGTCATCGATGCAGTGAAATAAATTCTCGGGTATTTTGCTTAATATTTGATATGTCCTCAATCGCTGCATGATCCTTTCTACGTGAATCCTAACTCTCGCCACACTATATGTTTGTTGAGTTTCTTCACTTGAAAATGCTGTATTTTTTTCCAAAAATGGTGGCATAACCATTCGCACTTTTTTACCACTTGTGTCAATAACCGTTTTAATTTCCGGAAAATCCTTGTCAGCCAAAACGATGTCACCATTTTCTAATAAATCCAGCAATCCTGACTCTATTGTTAATTGAGAATCCGATTTTCGTCCTCCAGCTACTTTAGATTTCAAACAAATAAAACCTGCAGGAGTAATACCAACAAGAACTTTGGCGGTAAAGTTTTTTTTATATTGAGAATACGTGAAGACACGATTGTCGACACTTGTGGGAATTTCAATCTTAAACTCTGTGCAGTCAATTATAACTCTCGTGTTACTGTATTCAGGATGAAAACAGTCAGGCATTGTTTCTTGCACAGCATCAATATCTGGCCAAAATACCAGATTTCTTGTTGCACCAGCCAAATGTTGTAAAGTTTCGAAAAATATTCTTGAAATTGTTGTTCTGTGAACACAGAACAATACACCCAATGCTGAGAATGTTAACCCTGTTTTCATTTTAATTAAGAATATAAACAGTCTATCTTTTTTGGACACTGTGCATTTTACAGACGTACACATCCTTTTTAATAAAAATTCGAAATTTTCGAATGTTCCTCCAGCAAGATCAATAAGATTTCTTTCCGTTGTTATAGATTCGAATCCGTTAAAATTATTGTCAGCTTGAGTTTCTTGATGGATCAATTTCTTGGGAGGAGTACCACATGATTTGCTTACGAATTTTTTGTTATTCCTGTTAATTTTTATCGATCTTGTATCGTTAACAATTTCTGTTTGAATTTCAGCATAACATATGCCTTCATTGACATATCGATTGCAAATAAATGTTTGTGAATTCACATTGCCCTCTGAGTAAAAATTGACTTGACATTCTTGGTCAACTGTCTGTTCGGTTAAAATAACTGGTGAATTTTCAATTGCTATCTCAACGGATTCAATAACATTTGGCTCAGCACGAATTGTTGATGGTAATGTTCTTTTCAATTGACGGACCATTAAACGCTTGAACCTAAAAGAATCAGTATATTTGAATTATAGTTTTTATAATCATGCAATAAAATGTTTCTAATTTTATTTTCTCATAACGAAATATATTAAATCAATTATATTATTGTTATTTTCAAAGTGAATAATCAATACTGTGGCTTTTATGAGGAGAAATTTGATTCACTGGTCTTTTCGATGATTTCTAAATTTTTATATCGTCGATTTTATATTTAATTTATATTGATACGTTTTCTACATATATTTATTTACCTGCTTAGAGCTGAAGATTCATTAACTTTTGAAGATTTGTAGATTGGAGGGAATATGGTTGGAACGTAGCTAGGACTTGCCTCCTCTTCAGATTTTTTACCTCCCATAAAATGATCACTACTGTGACGTGACATTTTTGCCCCGCCACTCGTACGAATCGTGTCGACCAGTGGACCGGGTTTACGGCCCATTTTGACGCCGTTCGACTCGTCGGGTGTTGGTCGGAACGAGACTCATCGTCACGTAATTATAAGATTTATTTTTAAGAATTGCGTATAGTACCTTTCGAGCGACAATTTACTAACAAGGAAAGGTACTTTAGTGTCCGCCTCCGATTTTGATAATTTTTTTCTATCTTATAGTCCATCCAAAAATAAGAGACACGTATTTTTTTTTATCGGCCGAAAGTTATTTTTAAGGGGTGAAATCAACCCTCAAAGTTCGGCATGTTTTGCGTTTGGTAGAGTGTTTCATATAGAAGCACTCAACCGATCGAAACGAAACCAATTGCAAAATGTTCGGCTTGTCAAATAACCCATATGACATGTCCAACTTCTTATACACCCTTACGGCAAAGGGGTGAACCACCCCCGAATATTCAGAATTTTTTCGTTTAACAAAAATTTACTATCCGATTTTAATAAAACAAACGCCATTTTGCAGAGCAAAAAAAAATAAAATCGACGTGTTTTCGGGTTTTCCTCAGATCAAAAAAATTAAGGGGGTAAAACACCCTTAAAATGTCAAATTTTGTTTTGAGCACTGGCCCCTTCCAATTTTAGTATTCTTTTCATAGAATGTAGCTTATCAAAAAATAAGAAACACGTATTTTTTTTTATCGGCCGAAAGTTATTTTTAAGGGGTGAAATCAACCCCCAAAGTTGGGCATGTTTTGCATCTGGTAGAGTGTTTCATATGGAAGCACTCAACCGATCGAAACAAAACCCATTGCAAAATGTTCTGCATGTCAAATAACCTATATGACATGTCCAACTTCTTATGCACCCTTACTGCAAAGGAATGAACCACCCCCGAATATTCAGAATTTTTTCGTATAATAAAAACTTACAATCCGATTTTAATAAAAGAAATGCCATTTTGCAGAGCAAAAAAAATAAAATGGACGTGTTTTTTGGTTTTCCTCGGATCAAAAAAATTAAGGGGGTAAACCAGTCCTAAAATCTTGAATTTCACTTTGCGCATCGAAATGTTGACATTCAATTCATATGGTTCCTTTATCATTGCGTATCGACTTATATGTTGAATAATATTTATTTCACATATTCATTGGCTGACATCATAATCGTATAGAGAATCGAATACTTTGACATGCGTTACGTGAGAAGTGTTAGTTTTCGTTCTACAGGTTCTACTATGACATCTTTAAACGGTTCTTGAAAATCTAATGTCGTATCTTCCACGATTTCTAACCGATTGAACTCTGCCATAGAAGCCTTCAGAATTCTCTCGAAACTTTCTTTCTCGTAGTCATGTATTCTTAAAAAAGCCAGCTCGCTCAGCCTAATGCTTGAGAGATATCCGAAAAAATAAAAAAATCTGTTTTTGTGATGATGTCAGATTAAGCCACCCACTCAAGATGAAGAAGCTAAAACTGACGTATATTACTTATATTACTAGAGAAGTTTAGTTGCTGTTTGATTGTTTATCTGTCACTATCGTGTCCGCTATTGTGAATAACGTATTGTCATGAACATGTCTATCAACCCAATGAACGTAATAAGACTGTTGCTTCTTACATTTGAAGTAATGAACATTCCTGACAGTCCTGTTAACAATAATGAAGTGGAATTGAAAGAAAGTTTCGAGAGAATTCTGAAGGCTTCTATGGCAGAGTTCAATCGGTTAGAAATCGTGGAAGATACGACATTAGATTTTCAAGAACCGTTTAAAGATGTCATAGTAGAACCTGTAGAACGAAAACTAACACTTCTCACGTAACGCATGTTAAAGTATTCGATTCTCTATACGATTATGATGTCAGCCAATGAATATGTGAAATAAATATTATTCAACATATAAGTCGATACGCAATGATAAAGGAACCATATGAATTGAATGTCAACATTTCGATGCGCAAAGTGAAATTCAAGATTTTAGGACTGGTTTACCCCCTTAATTTTTTTGATCCGAGGAAAACCAAAAAACACGTCCATTTTATTTTTTTTGCTCTGCAAAATGGCATTTTTTTTATTAAAATCGGATTGTAAGTTTTTATTATACGAAAAAATTCTGAATATTCGGGGGTGGTTCACCCCTTTGCAGTAAGGGTGCATAAGAAGTTGGACATGTCATATAGGTTATTTGACATGCAGAACATTTTGCAATGGGTTATTTTGTTTCGATCGGTTGAGTGCTTCCATATGAAACACTCTACCAGATGCCAAACATACCCAACTTTGGGGGTTGATTTCACCCCTTAAAAATAACTTTCGGCCGATAAAAAAGAATACGTGTTTCTTATTTTTTGATAAGCTATATTCTATGAAAAGAATACTAAAATTAGAAGGGGCCAGTGCTCAAAACAAAATTTGACATTTTAAGGGTGTTTTACCCCCTTAATTTTTTTGATCTGAGGAAAACCCGAAAACACGTCGATTTTATTTTTTTTTGCTCTGCAAAATGGCGTTTGCTTTATTAAAATCGGATAGTAAATTTTTGTTAAACGAAAAAATTCTGAATATTCGGGGGTGGTTCACCCCTTTGCCGTAAGGGTGCATAAGAAGTTGGACATGTCATATGGGTTATTTGACAAGCCGAACATTTTGCAATTGGTTTCGTTTCGATCGGTTGAGTGCTTCTATATGAAACACTCTACCAGACGCAAAACATGCCGAACTTTGAGGGTTGATTTCACCCCTTAAAAATAACTTTCGGCCGATAAAAAAAAATACGTGTCTCTTATTTTTGGATGGACTATAACATAGTAAAAAATTATCAAAATCAGAGGCGGACACTAAAGTACCTTTCCTTGTAAGTCTAATAACCGTTACCTTTTACCTCGGTGCAAGTAAGAGAGAGAAATTCTTGATCGTTTAATTTTGAGTTTGATGAAGTTTCCTTTTGACTATTCCGTTGGTTTTTTGAGAGATTTGGTGTTAACGTCACCACATTGGTCCCAGCGAGCATTAGTTATTTGACGATACTTTCCTGCTGTTCGAGCCGATCTCGCTCGCAAGAACCATCCCTCTCACGCCGTCTTCGAGTACCGAAGAACATTCTCGACCTGCGGGCGGTTGAAAGAGCACGCTTGCATAGGCCATTTATTGAACGCCGCCCGTGCCTTTCCCGCCGTAGCAACCCAGAGTTGCACCGCCCGCAATACCGTGAATTCGGGTGTCAAAGTCCGTGTGAACCGGCGCCTCGTCAGGTGGGGTCTGGGGGAGTTTTCTGGGGGCGAGGTGGTGTTCTTGCCTGGTGGCTTATCTTGTGGGCCCACCGCGACATCCGGAGTCGTGAGGGAGGCCTCCCCTCGTCCTTTCAGAGCTGCCCGCCGGATCCTCAAGAGGAGAGACACCCGGATCACGGTCATCTAGTCGAGAGGAGTGTTTCGAGTGAGCGGGAGAGGTGAGAGCAGCGGAAGGGAAATTATTGCGATATTGGGTAAAGAAGCGTAACGGGAATTATCCTCCGTACACGCTCCCTTGTTTTGAGTTTCCCGCGAAAGCGCGAGCAAAGACTCTGTACTCTAGTTCGCGCCTCGCGTGTGAGCGCCGTTGTGCAGGGGCCTAGTGGTGGGGAGAACGCCGAATCTGGAGGACCGCTCGTACGCACTATCAGTCTTCTTCCGATCACCTCACCGGCGAGTCATCAATACCTCCCGATCATCGAGGTTCCTTTTGTCTTTCGGCGTGCGACGAGCGGGTTCCTCGGTAAGCCCTTTCTCTTTCTCCCGGAATGATTAATGGAGTTGAGCATTTTGAGTTTCGGAATTTAGTTCCGGTTTATTTGGCGTTTCGGGGAACATGTGTGTCGAAGTTTCGAGCGAGATTGCGGCCGATACTTCCCGTGTTCCCAGATTTTATAGTTTTTGCGGCTCAGCTCCACTAATCGATTCGATATTAATTTGGGTCCATTCAGTATAGTTTATTTGACGTAATCTTGTTGCGCATTAATTAATTAAGTTTGAGTTTTGTAATGTCGAATTTTGGTAGTACGCGCTGGAATATTCCACGCAGCTACGTTTCTCTCTCTCCCTGCACGCGTTGAGGCTCTAGCGAGCACGGTCGTTCGCGCGATGTTTTCGCTCTGTCTCTCTCGCACTTATTGTCGCGCGTCGTCTATACGGCGATTTATTCTGTCTTTTGTATTGCGTATTTTTCAGCCGTTCCTTTTGCGTTCGCAGTTATTTCTTTTTCTCTATTTCGTGACGATCGTATTATGTTGTGCCTCTCTATGGCGAATTACCTTACGGCACTCTTCCGTTACCTCTGTTACCGTTTCAAAGATTATCTTGTTATTAGTTTCTGTGATTTATTTTATCGTATAACGCCGCTATCTTCGTATTATTGTACTGATCGTTCGGGAATTTCGGTGGCACCTCGCGCTTAGCCGAAGTCGCTTCACTATTACCTTCGATTACCTTTCGTCGCGAATTATTTTAGGGTTACCTAGCGTCAATTACCTTGCCTATGATGCCTATGACGCTCTCGCGAATTATTTAGGGTTACCTAGCGTCAATTACCTTGCCTATGTTGCCTATGACGCTCTCGCGAATTACTTTCGGGTTACCTGGTGTCGATTACCTTTTACCTAAATTTACCTAAGACACCGTTTGTTCTGGCGTTGGTTACCTTTTACCTGTTAACTAAGGCATCTGCTCGTCAGATCGCTGATTATCTTTTACCTACAATGCCAGAGCGTCGGTCGTCGATTACCTACGACACCCGCGAAACTGCGATGCGATTACCGATCACCTGAATTACCTGATGAATTCGAGTAAGCCACGCGCCGAAACCGCGTTGTCGTCCGATACGTATTGGCCATGCGATTCTAGCGAGCCGTAAATTGAATTTCCTTTTCCACTCTTATTTTATGTAGAATCCAATCTCGCGAGAATTCATCTTTTCTTGTACTTTTGTTTATTTGAATAAATTGTGAATCTTTTCTGAATCTTCTGTCTGTGTCGATTATTTGCTTTGCGTTGTGAATTGCTACTTTTCCCCAAGGATCCCCCCCTCTACCTTTTGTATCTCAGATGAGCTGAGTAGTCGGACCGTCCTCGGTCATTCGTTCCCCTCGTGTACTCTAAATTCTAGTTTTGCGTTGCGTTACGATCGCGAGAATCGACGAAAATAAAGTCGATTAATTCGACGGTACTTTGTACCTGGCGCCCAGTTCATTCTCGCAGCCGGAGAGTCATACGGGAAGGAGCGGGTGAGCCGAGAAGGGACTGGATCGTACCCTTGCGGGGAAAATCTACGTTACACTACAAATGTAATCATATAGTTTGGGAATCCACGGTGATCCATCAGCACTTATAAGAAATTATACATGATCAATAAATTTGTTTATATACATGAATATAAAATTTTGATAAGACAGATGTTACAGACAGTAAATAATTTTTCAATTTCAAGGAATTAAAAAATTAAAAAATACGGATTTTGTTACACAATTATAAAAAATTTGAAGTATCTCAACATGAATTTTTTAAAATTATTAACAAAATACGGTATTTTATTGTTTATACAAAACTAATGAATTTCCGAAAATCTGCTATTCTGTTTTGTTATTGAAATTGAGGTTATGATACTACTTACTTTTGCCTTCTTACTGCAGCTATCCATTTATTTCTTTGATTTATTTTCCATTTAACCGTCGGAAATTTATAAAATTTACAATCATTTTTCATTGATGTTTTCTTGCAGTTCACAACACAGCAACTCCGGTTGCTCATTTTATGTTATAAATTAGAACGTAATCGCAATTTTACGTGTATAAGCTTACTCAAGCCTTGAAAACAGCGTTTTTTAACACCAAAATTGACCACTGCGTACGCTAGTGTCGATTTGGCTCTCCCTACCATGGCTTCGCACATAGCGAATCGGTATGAAACCGAGTGAAGTAACCGCTGATCATGTCGAAACTCTGCTACGACAGCCTCGCGAACTTAGGCGCAGAGCGCCTAAGTTCGATGTCGGTAACAAGGTTCGAGTGAGCAAGAACAAGCACGTCTTCGAGAAAGGCTACACCCCCAACTGGACGACGGAAATATTCACGGTGAGCCGAGTGGTGACGTCAACGGAGCCGGTAACGTACAAACTGAAGGACTATCAAGACAAGCCCATCGCCGGTGGGTTCTACGAAGAGGAGCTCCTACGAGTCAAATACCCCGACACGTATCTCGTGGAGAAAGTATTGAAGAAGCGCGGTGATAAAGTATACGTTAAGTGGTTGGGATTCAATAATTCACACAACAGTTGGAAAAAATAGAAACAATTTGTAATTTATTCAATAAATGTTTTCCATCGAAAGTGTTTGATCATTGATTGATGCTGAATTCAATTTGTGGTATTTTGCCGGGCAAGTACTTCAGGAGCAATCGCTCGTCGACGACTGTTTGCACCATCTGCTCGAACATCTTCGGATCCTTCTCGAACGCCGTTGAGATGCGTCTCGGTAGGAAGACTTGGAATTCGTTGTCGAGAGTGGCAACAGCTCTCAGGCCATACTTCGTAGTGACTTGCCTCAGATCGGTGACATGATATATGCTGTTGACGCACAACTCCGTCAGTTTCTTCGTTCGCAGGAAATCCTCGAGCAGAGCGATTTTGTTGAGCTTCTCGACGGTGTCCATCGTGCTGCTGTGAAGAACGACTGCGAGTTCGCTGTTCATATACCCGCCATCCCCACTCAGGGCGCAAGTGGTGGTGGTAGCTGCGGCGGTGGTGGTGGTAGCTGCGGCGGTATTGGTAGTAGTGGTGGTGGTAGCTGCGGTGGTGGTAGGGCTCTGAAATGCCCCCATGGCAACGTGTCCGTGCTGCCGGGTAGGAGAATGTGCTTGTCGTCGTGAGCACTGAGCGCCACCTTCGACTGCCTCTCCGTAAACATATTGTGCAAGCGTGATCTAATTACGCATTGCACTCGTCGCTGCGCCTTTTTGTCTCGGAGACATAGCAGAAAGTCGTCGAATGTGATGCTCGCCTCGACCACGCTCCTCTTCACGCCCTTGACCCTCTTGATGCGATCACTCCCCTCCACACGGACGCAATACATCTTACTGCGCAAGCCCACGAACTCGGTCATAATACGGCCGTTGCACTCGTCCTTCATGAGGCCGATCACCTTTTTATTGGCTAGCGGCATGCCAAACCGGTTGTTCGGCGGGTAATCCGAGGTGTCGAATCGCTTGATATCACGCTTCATGATATCATAGATATCGTTGCAGCGAATCTCGTAGAGCAGGCTATCGGTGTCGGTGTAGAGGAGCTTGCATCGATCGTCGAATTCCCGCTTCATGTACTCGTAGTGGAAGTCGTATACACGGATCTTCGATAGGTCCAGCACGCTCAGCCCCACGTAGATCGGCTTATTGAGATGAACCTCCGTCTTCGTGAGCTAAATCGCCACGAGGTTCTCCCCGAAGATGGAGCAGCTATGAAAATTCGGCTTGGCAATGAGTGCTTCGGCCCCGTAGCGTCCACCCCACTTCCTCACCAGCTTTACAGTCATGTGTTTGCGCACGTTCTCCATCGTCTTGCCGAACACCGCGTTGTTCATGAGTTTGTACAGATTCTTCTCAAAATCATTCCGCGCCCGTTTTCGCAATTCGCTGTTCAGCTCGATGTAGGGTCGCAGCCATGCGGACTGTTTGAACTTCAAGACGCGATGGACGCGAACGGGCTTCATCCCTTGCTGGACAGCCTGCTTCAAGTTGCGGTAGTGGAGGATGTAGCGCTTCTTCGGCTCCAGCGTAGTCATGAGCTTGTTCTGTTTCGAGCCGGGCGCGCTCTTGTGCTCGGGACTCAGCGGCAAGTCGACGTTATTGCCGGTGAACCATTCGAAGCCTTCTTGCGGCAGGTACTCCAACGTCGCTCGGCCGTACAAATTGTTCACGTCGAAGTACATCAGATACTTGGCCTCCTCATTGGCGTTGTAGTCGCTCATGTATTTATTGTTGGCCTGAGCGTATCGGTTCGAGCACTGGCTAATACCTCCGCGTATTCCTTGCTCGACGAAGAGGTGCATATCGGGGTCGGTGAAGAGTTCTAGCTGGACCTGGGTGCATCTAAACATCGCGTCCGAAGAGTAGCCTGGCAGCGTGTAGTAGTGGGCGGGGTCCAGGCCGTATGCAGCGACAGAGTTGTTGCGGAAGTTCTCGAAGCCGTCGGCAAGGAGAAGCACATCCGTTTTCAAGTACAGGTCCGAGTATTCGCCCAAGCTCCAGATCTCGAACTCGTCCCATACTCTCTTGGCGTGCTCGTAGTCCGCGTCCGAGATGTCGCTGCCCGTCAGTGAACTGTGGAAGCTCGCTTTCGGCGGTAACTCGATATCCCGCAATTTGTCTACAGAGTCGGCGTACTCGTAGGGGAACACACCCTTCCTCGTGAGCAACTCGAATTTCTCATCGGACAGGTGGGGGAATTCCCTCCTCACGATCCGCAGCTCACTCAAGTCCGATGCGAGTTTTTCCAGCGACGACGCCATGAAGCGGAACGAGTCGATGAAGCGAAACTTCACATCGCTGCCGGCAACGTGCTTCGTGAACGAGATGTAGCGCTCCTTCGTCTCGGGCAAGACTTCGACTAGACCGGGGAAGCATGTGGCGATTTCCCGTATGATGAAGTGCGAGTCGTAGCCGGTGAGATTGTGGAAGACGACGGGCACGGTCCTCGAGTCCTGGTAGTTCACTCGTTGTACGCTGCTCCACGGTACTTGCCCGTCAGATGGCAGTGGTCTCTCACTCGATCGCCGCCCAATAGGGGTTTCTGGCAGATGTGGTACTCGGTGGCATTGTGGACCTCTCTGGCCTGTTGGCGCGTCAGTGCTTCCATGGGCCGAGGGTTCGCGTGAACATTGTCCAGTTCTTGAGCGAAGTTCTGCAGCTCCCTGACGAACCATTCCGCAGGCTTCGGCCTCCTGTGACTGCGGTAGCGCGATAGTGAGTCGTCGTAACTACACTTGACGTAGTACCCCACGCTGAATGCCTCGTGGCTCTGATAGGCATTCTCGTCCCGAGTCGGTTTCAGCAAGCACTCGAAGTCGGCATATATGATGAAAGGTACGCGCTCCTTGTGACCATGGTTCTTGAAACGGAGCATCCTGTTCGCCCATTTGGGCATGGTGACCTTGCACTTGTTGACAACTTCGTGTGCTGCCAGCTTGTCTTCGGTGCGGTAGAAGTGGAGGCAGCGATCGCAGATATGTAGTTTATGATCCCGGTTCGACAATTGGGTTGAGACCAGGCGAGACAAGTTCTTGATCCACACGTAATGGAACCTCGGGATCACGTAGCACTCCTCATCCTCTTCCTCCTCCCCCTCTTCCTCCTCCTCCACGTAATGGTCCTGCACGAGGA
Source organism: Venturia canescens (assembly GCF_019457755.1). Classification (NCBI taxonomy): domain Eukaryota; kingdom Metazoa; phylum Arthropoda; class Insecta; order Hymenoptera; family Ichneumonidae; genus Venturia; species Venturia canescens. Next base: position 29,235,877 of record NC_057422.1, read on the forward strand.
GTAGATTGGCGTGTCGTTCCTTCTTCGCATCCGTCACGTGTAGGGGCAACACGTCGAAGTCGTGCTTCTTCTTCTTCTTCAATATGTAAACGTTGAGCGAGACCTCGTTTTGCTTCTCGAATTTGGAGATTTTAAGCGGCTCCACGGGGAACTCGATCCCGTCAAAGTTTAATTCCGCCTCGTACCGTCTGTATTCAGAGACGCGATCGGAATGATGGGTGGGATGAAGCGCCGATAGTATGGCCCAATTGAAGCACTGCTCGTCGTTGTTCTGGACGTTGATGCATGCGTTCTTGTTTCGTATCTTGGCCGGATAATCCACGTATGAGCTGCCTCGCATCGGGTTGAACTTGTTGACGTGCAGCGTCATGTTGATGATGGAATGCAACGACCAGCCTGAACCTTGCTGCTCGAATTCCTCCAGATCCATCTGAATTGGCTCCTGAATGTTCTCAGCGAACCATCGGCGTATATCAGTGGTACCGAAGATCGGCGCTGCTTTCGTGTTGAAGAACTTCGTGTCGAACACCTCTTCATCATTCTTCATAACCGTGAATTTTGCGGCAAGCACAGCGTAAACCTTGACCGCATTCGATCCCTTACTCTGCAAAACGTTGTTGATTTTTGCTCGGAAATGCGTCATGCAGTCCTTCATGAAGGCCCCCACATCCACATGCTTCAAGTTTGTTAACGCACCCACCCTGATGCCATTCTTGAACGATGAGTTCAGATCCGACCACTGGACTCGATCGATCAGCCTCTCCCGAATTTGCACGCCATGACCACGTTTCAGCAGAAGTCCCAGCTTGATCTCGATCCCCCGCAAAATCCCCACGGCGTACAGGAATTTCTGCTGTTCCGGTCCAGTGGTGGCAAGCCTCTGAGACTCCTCCAACGTAGTGATTACCTTTTTCAATCGTTTGATCCATTCATGAATGCCGTTGGGCTCTCGATCCTTCAGTAGCTGCAACACCTCCTCCCAGCTTACAACGATATCTCTGCAGTCTTGGGCTGACATTGTGCTCGAGTGAACTGTGCCATCTCGGTCGACGGGCCCCGAATTTATACCCAGTCGACTGGTTGGGTGGTGGGGGAGGAGCGAGCAACGATTGGTCAGCCACCGTAGGTGGGAGGCTTACGTCAGACTTCCAGAAAGTTCCAGGGTAGCAACGAGGTGAGACTGATGGGGGTAGAAAGCAACGATTGGTTGCCAGCGCTGAGTGTGGGGGTAAAGCAACGTAGGTGGGGGGACTGACGGTATAAAAGAGACGAGCATCCACTCGCAAGCATCAGTTCGAGGATAGAGTTCGTGGTGGACTTCCAGGGCTTCAAGCGACCCTTCAACGAATTCGTCTACAAGGAGGTGGCGATGGTTGCTCTCGAAGACGATGCTCAGCCGTCGGTCTATTTGTTCGAGTCACCGCACAGATGGAGCTATCTACCGGCCAATTACCAGAGCGAGAATCAGTGGTTGGAGGAAAACTATCATGGACTCAACTGGAACAGCGGCACCGTGCCCTATGATGAGGCGCACGAGATCTTCTTCGACAGACTACGAGACGCCAGCAAGGTGTACGTGAAGGGGTTCGAGAAGAAGAGATGTCTCGAGAAAATTTTACCCCGGGTCTACAATCTCGACGACATTGCCTACCCATCGCTCCGTCAATTGACCGCGAACGCCACCGTCTCGTGCACCAATCACAAGAGTGCATGGAATCCTCCCCACTGCGCGGTGTATAATGCGTGCGCGCTGAAAACATGGCTCCTCCGACAACAAGCGGACTCTACCGAGTGCATCCCCGAAACGACGTTGAAAGATTATTTTGCCCAGTGCGACTTTTCATCCATCGAAAATGTAAATTCCTCTTGAATAAAAATGGTGAAAAAAAATTTGGTCTCAGTTCGTTTGGATGGTCATTTGTTTACCGACCGTTTATTTTTTTTACATTTTTTTTTACATTTTTTTTTATATTTTTTTAAAAATTTTTTAAATATTTTTAATGCATTTCAGTAACCGTTGGGCAGTGGTTGGGGACCTCAACGGTGCTGTGTTTTTGTGTACCCAGGAGTCAGGCTCAGCGTTTATTAGCTTGGACCTTGGGTACGATAATTCGCACCATCTTCCTAGATGGAGCAGCCTTCAGGGGAGGGATAAGAATTGATCGTCTTTTAACATCCCCTGAAGGTTGCTTCATTTTTGGAGCGGGAGGGGTAGGGCTGACGTTATCGTCGGAGAGGAAGAGGTCGTCCTCGAGGATATACCTCCGACGCTGGTACTGGTGCTGGTGCTGGTGTTGGTGCTGGTGCTGGTGCTGAAACTGATGCTGGCTCCTCGATCCCGCAAATGCCGGCAGGGAGAGGTCCAGGACCTGCCGGCGGAAGCGGGGATCCCACTCGTGCCCGCCACATAAGCACACGTTGTTGTACACCTGCAAAATGTGGTGATTTCAAAAAAAGGTACATCAGAGAATTATTATGGCATAGACTTCCCATCGTCGCTTCAGGAAATTCTCTGAAATCCAAGCGATAGTCGCTGCCTTATATGCTCGCCCAGCCGAGGCTCCGCACACGAGAAATCTCCACTAGCCAAATCGCCATCTATCGGCATTTACGCGAACTATACGGCGCGCGGACTTTGAATCAGTTCGATGTTTGTTTGAGCTCAGTTCGATTACCCGTTTGGGTTTGTTTGGGTTTGAGCTCAGTTCGATTACATGTTTGGGTTTGTTTGGGTTTGAGCTCAGTTCGATTACATGTTTGGGTTTGTTTGAGTTTGAGCGGCCATCTTTATTACCGAACGTTTGGGTTTGTTTGGGTTAGAGCGGCCATCTTTATTACCGACTGTTTGGGTTTGTTTGGGTTAGAGAGGTCATCCTTTTTACCAACCGTTTGGTTTTGTTTGGGTTAGAGCAGGGAATCTACTTTATCGACGATCAGTAGGGTAGATTCCTACATGGAGCGTAACCGGCCTAGCTCTACTACTTTGGAGATAGTATCAAAATATGTAAAAAAAATTACGCAACCAACTGTAAATAATTTCAACAAAACAATTAAGAAAAGCTTTCACAAATCATGAAAAAATATTATATTAAAAAAAATACAAATCTGTAATTATATTGTAAAGAAAAAAAAATTCATATAGGACGTGAGAAATTCATTCTTACGGGAAGCACCCGGAACTTGAGAAAGTTCAAGTGAATCAAAAAAGTTACCATCTGAGTTATGTGCAGCACTACAATTTATGGCATCAATCGGAGGATAAGTATTTTATTAGTATATAATACATAATTTTTGACAATATGAAATTGTTATGAGAAACGTTCAAATCCAAAAAAAAATCGCATCGAAGGTAAAAGTCATTTGTTACTCTATGGTGACAGAGACTTACTTAGAAGAAAATCGATTCTTCTCAGACTTTCAGGATCCCCTGGTATTCCCAATATTCGACGTCGATTTCGTATCGGTACAAATTATGTTTAAATATGTGCTAAAAGTATTTGTCCGGCCCATCACTTTTCATTCAAATTGCTCATTCAAATAAAAATCAAACTAGACGTTAATTTCTGCGTTATTTTTATGGAACTAGCATTAACGCTGCTACACGCCCACTTGAATTTGGACATCATTCCACATATGCTGGGCGGCAACTATCTCTTCGCAACAATTCATGGCATCGAGTAAACAAAACCATTGCAACGGATAGAGGCTTTACATTCCGATATATGGAAAATTTTTTTTTAAGAAAGGGTATATAGTAATACACTAGGGAATCACTTTTCATCGAATTTCAAGAAATGCCCGTGTCGCACTTATTTTTTAATGTTGATTTCAACAAAGTGCAATTGTGTACGTGACCATAAAAAAACGAAATTGTACAGACGAATCTGCTCGAAAATTTATTGAATTGCCATTTATTATCAGCTGAATATCTTCAGTAATAGAATAGATTAGTTGCTATAACGAATAAAATTCGTTTGAAGAAGAAAACGTGTAGTAAAAATTGCCGTCATTTCAATATAAACTGGGGAGTTAATTTGGAAGCCGGACAATGCTTATCGTGCGAAGGATACTTTTTCATAAATACGCAATAATATCTCTTGGATATTACAGAAAAATTTGTTTGCATTTTTTTATAATGAATGCAATTAAGTTAAAATCTCTTGGAGGTAATTTTTTAAATTCCCTCTGTTTCCCTCTGTACGCATAGATGTGATCCATCAGATCTAGAAGAGCCCTGATTTTTATTTGAATGAGCAATTTGAATGAAAAGTGATGGGCCGGACAAGTACTTTTAGCACATATTTAAACATAATTTGTACCGATACGAAATCGACGTCGAATATTGTGAATACCAGGGGATCCTGAAAGTCTGAGAAGAATCGATTTTCTTCTAAGTAAGTCTCTGCCACCATAGAGTAACAAATGACTTTTACCTTCGATGCGATTTTTTTTTGGGTTTGAACGTTTCTCAGAACAATTTCATATTGTGAAAAATTATGTATTATATACTAATAAAATACTTATCCTCCGATTGATGCCATAAATTGTAGTGCTGCACATAACTCAGATGGTAACTTTTTTGATTCACTTGAACTTTCTCAAGTTCCGGGTGCTTTCCGTAAGAATGAGTTTCTCACGTCCTATTTGAATTTTTTTTTTCCTTTACAATATAATTACAGATTTGTATTTTTTTTAATATAATATTTTTTCATGGATTGTGAAAGCTTTTCGTAATTGTTTTGTTGAAATTATTTACAGTTGGTTTCGTAATTTTTTTTACATACCAGTATGTTTTGAATTTTTTTCACTCGTCATCCGATGTACTCGTCACTTTTGCATTTATTTGACCACGTTTTGTTCCTTTGAACCAAACGTTTTACACGCATTACCATGGTTTAACAGATTCATTTTTTTATTCATTGCGTTTGAAATGGTTTTTTTTTATAACCTTTAGTAATGAATTGCTCATTTGAAGCAAGTTTCGAGAGAACAGATCGAACAACTTCTTATAAATCATCGTGCATTCGTGTTTTGAACTACATGAGTGTCACATAGGGTTTCACTGAGACTACTGTCCAGGTGACATCAAACATAAATGTACTTGTCTCCAATTTTTTAACAGCATTCGTGGTGTTACTTATGGTTTGATTTGACTACTTTTTGTGCACTGTGAACTTGAAAAAATTTACAGGATATTGGAAAATCAAATTCTTCATGTTAGGGCACAATGTAGATGACATTCTGTTATTGTTAATTCATTTTTTGTTCGTACCAAGAAATGCACACTACATGTATGAGTAACATATATGTAGGGTTTATTCACTGAGACTACCGTTCAGATGTAATGATCATATTATCACCCATCAGAGTGTACTTGCGAAAAGACATTTATTGAAAAATTTTTTAATTAAAATTATTCCCTGTCTCATTGAAAGAGATATCAAAAAAAAGGAAACAAAAATTTTTTAATCAAATTACGGCTAATTTATTTAAAAACTCAAAAAATTAAAACGAATAATAAATTTCAATGTCGTTAAATAACGACAGGATTTCAATGACTAAGGCACTCGAAACTTTTTTCAAGATAACGCGATATTGATCGATTGGAATAATTAAATCCAACATAGGGGGTCACCCCGCATGGCGGCCGAATTATGTAGGGTTTTTTCGCAATTTTCTTGCGGCAAAGAAAAAAAACATAGACTTTTGAAATTTAAAGGGTTTATTCAATGGTATTTCAACTCGATGGTAGAATTTTTTAACTCTGATATCTCTGGTAGATTCGGTGTAAAGCTACTCCATAGGAACGTATATGTTTGTTCATAGTCTCCACGATTCCAGGGGATCGGTTTATCTGAAATCAAAAAACCAAGGAGCGTTTGGATTAGTAAAGCAGTGGTTATCACCTGAATTAAAATTATACAGAAATATTAAACATTGAAGGATTTTTCCATTTAGAAAAACCTTATTTCAATTTTTCAAAATGTTGCATAGCTCAATAATCCTTCAATTTCGATATTTCTGTATGATTTTAGTTCAGGCAATAGCCCACTGCTTTACAAATCAAAACGCTCCTCGGTTGTTTGATCGCAGATAAACGGGACCCCCGGGAATCGTGGACACCATGGAGAAGCATATGGGATCCTGTGGATTAATTTTACACGGAATTAACTCGAGACATCAGAGTTAAAAAATTCTATCCTAAAGTTGAAATACCAATGAATAAACTCTTTAAATTTTAAGTCTGTGTTTTTTTCTCGTCGCAAAAAATAGAGGAAACCCCAAAAAATGCGGTTGCCATGGGGAGTGACCCCCTCAAGCCGAATCAGTTTTTTTGATTATTATGCATGCAAGTTGTTTTAGGTATTTTAATACCCACTAGGGTGGTAGTTATTTGGGATCAAATTTATTTTACCCTTTTCGCCCCCTAAATTGGTTCGAAATACATAAAAAGTAATGCTGTAATTTTGTCAGATTTGTAGAACAATGCTCAACCCTCGACCATGGGGGTTGAAGTTTTCTGTTCATAATACATGGAATTTTTCTGCGTTTGTGGTCACGATTATACTGTGGGCCTCAATACATTTGGAAAATCTTGAAATTTCCATAAATTGTTTTACAAGCATGTTGCTACACGAAAAAAATTTTCAAAACTCCTACCCTTAAAATGTTGTATAGCATCACTATAAGAACCCATTAATGCGCAAAACGACAATTTTGGACACACAATTTCAAGTACGCAGTTTTAACTAAAGAACAAAATCTGATATAGGGGGTTTTTGAGAGTGCTCTTTCAGAATCTTGCATTTATTTTGTAAATTAAATCAAAATCTTCATTATTTATTCGTTTTTAATTGAAAAGTCAAGATTTTCAAACATTTTTTTTTTTCAAAGCGATTTCCCTTACTGTTGCTGCTCTTAACCATATTATCGCCAGCAAAGATGTTCTTAAGGTCTGACGAGTCCAGAACACTGGTTATAAACACTTTTTTCTTACTCAGTTTTTGCATAATGGCGGCTTTTGCAAAACAGCATGATGAAAATCTGTATGATTTTTTTTCTCGAAAGTCTTGACATAACAAAGAAATGTTCCAGAACAAAAAGTATTGAGAATCTTCTAAAGAATACGTGTGATTTTTTTCAAAAATTTTCTAGCTATTTTTGTATTTCTCAATTTCGATAAATTTTTAAAATATTTAAAATCTTTGAAAAGATTCACATTCTTTGGATGATTCTAAACAATTTTTGTTATATAATTTTCTTTTTTCAAGATGAAACTTTTTAAGAAGAAAATTATGAACCTATTTATTATTCGATGGAAAATAATTTTTTTTTCAAAAAGTTTCAACTTTCCAAAAAAATTATATAACAAAAATTGTATAGAATCATCCGAAGAATGCGTGTGAATCTTTTCAGAACTTCAAAAATTTTACAAAATTAATCGAAATTGATAAATACAAAACTAGCTAGAAAATTTTTGAAAAAAATCAGGCGTATTCTTTAGATGATTGTCAACACTTTTTGTTCTGTTACATTTCTTTGTTGAGTCTTTCGAGAAAAATACTGGTTATAACCAATGTTCCGGAAAGGTCAGACATTGAAAACACTTTTGCTGGCCATAATATGGTTATTTGAGTGCAGCAACAGTAACGGAAATCGATTTGAGGGAAAAAAACGTTCAAAATTTTTGACTTTCCAATTCAAAACGCAAAAATAATGAAGATTTTGATTTAATTTTAAAAAATAAACGCCAGGTTCTGAAAGAGCACCCTCAAAAACCCCCTATATCAGATTTTGGAGAATTTTTCTTTTGTTTTTCAGTCAAAACTGCGTACTTGAAATTGTGTGTCCAAAAATATTGTTTTGCGCATTAATGGGTTAGTATGATGATGCTATACAACATTTTAAGGATAGGAGCTTTGAAAATTTTTTCCGTGTAGCAACATGCTTGTAAAATAATTTCTGAAAATTTCAAGATTTTCCAAACGTATTGAGGCCCACAGTAAAATCGTGACCACAGACGCAGAAAAATTCCATGTATTTTAAACGGAAAACTTCAACCCGCATGGTCGAAGGTTAAGCATTGTTTTAAACCCCAAATAACGACCACCCTAATACACAAATATACACACACGCGGACATATTTTATTTCGAACTTAAATTTTACTTTGTTGGAATTGAAGTGAAAACTCTCCGTGATTATCAATTTAGTCTTTTTGATGAAAAAATTTCCACCAATGCAAAATGAAAAAAATACTGATTGCCTCAGTTTCGATTTGCCAATAGAAATTTTGTAATCAAGCACTTTCGAATAGTCTGTTATACGTTTACAGACAATGCGATTATACTGCCTTTCTATATTTTTGTAGTCCCTGGCTCTTTTCTGTCATTCCTGTTTTGGGTTATTTTATTACAAGACGATGCCGCGTCTTTAGATATTCTGCAATAACAAACATCGACAAGTTTGATGATACAATCAGAGAGAGCTGATGAGAAAGAGCGGAGGCATGGATTTTTATTTCTAATGTTTAAAAATCCGGACTACATCTCAAGATATATATAGAAAAAATCTCTATCCTTTCCAAATATTTTTACCATCAATCCGAACGTTGTTGACAATTTTCGTTTTTTTTTCCATTACACAACACTCTTGGATTCCTCGGTCTTTATCTCTTTCTTCTTCACTTTTTTCTCACCACTTTCACTAAAACATTGTACTGCTTTTATTTATTTTCTACAGAACCGGAAAAAATTGGAACAGTTTCGGTGAATTGTAACATTCGCGATCTTTATAACCTCATTTAGTTAGCATTGAAATAACACACCATACGTCATATCATAACGGAAATATGTAGGTATATACTTGTACTACCGACCGGGATATCGGTGAACTGTCAAATTCGCGATCTTTATAACCTCATCATCTATCAGCATAAACAACACACCATACGTCATACGACACGAAAATATATAGGTATATATTGGTGTTATGGCACCAGAAAAAAAATATATCGGTATATAAAATGTATTATGGCACCAGATTTGTCACTAGATATAAAACAAATAAACATCAAAAATGTGTGCGAAAATCTGACCCATTTTTTGATGCAATTAAAAAATAAATAATTAATATTTCTTCAACGCGTCAAGCTACAGAGTTCGAAGAGGTCGCAATCGAAAGAAAAAAAATAATAAAAAATATGTCAACGTATAATATTCTCCGAAATGATATAGTTAATTAATTATTGAAGAAACAAATTTTGAAAATTTTCGAAAACAATTGGAAACGCTATCGCTCCGGTAAAGAGTCTCTGGCAGCAACTCGTCATATCTTATAAATGTACTTGTCTCAGAGTCGCTGCCGCGACTCTAGATTGTGACACATCAAGAGAATAATGACAAATCCCAACATGTGAGAGAGCTTACTGAGCGCGACGGAAATCTGGAGCTTTTGAGGCGAGAACGTGAGATCGAATTCGTACAGTGTGAAAAAGAGTTGATGCAACGCGAGCTCGAAATAGCGCGACGTGAAATTGAAATTTTACGACGATGCGAAAGCGTACATGAGGTAGAAGACGTACCAAGAGTGCAAGGGACCGGAGAACAAAGTACTATTGAAGCAGTGTCGAATCTTTCCTCGCATATGAATTTGAAAATGATCGCCGAACTAGTGAGTGAATTTAACGGTACACCCGACAGTTTTGATGTATGGGAAAGACAGGTTAAATTTATGAAAACGATGTCCCGACTTGCGGACGACGCTGCAAAAACACTTATCGGTATGAATTTACGGAAAAAAGCAATCGAGTGGTTGCATTTGAAAGCCGACAATCTTGCAATGACGTTTGACGAATTAATGAATGAAATAAGATGAATGTATCGTCCGAAACAAAAATAAAATCGATTTACGTAAGAAATTTGAAGCTCGCATATGGAAACGAGGCGAAACGTTCCGAGAATATGCACATGATAAGATCATCATTGGTAATCGTGTACCGATCGATGACGATCGTATGTTGGATAATTTAATCGATGAGATTCCTGATAAATTACTATGTAATCAGGCTCGTATGCAATGTTTGACGACGAAAGAGGCATTGATTGAGGAGTTTGACAAAATTATGCTGCGAGAAAAATCATCAATCAGTTTAAGCCAACAGGAGAAAAAGAATGGCATACCCGCGAAGATGGTACGGAATGCCAATAATACCAAGAGAGCGACATTTGATGAAAGACGAAAAAAAGGTAATAGAAAAAGCTGTTTTAATTGTGGTCAATCAGATCACTTGAGTCCTTCTTGTCCTGTGAAAGAGATGGGTCCGAAGTGTTTTCAATGTGGAAAACATGGACACATTGCATCGAAGTGTCAAGAAAAAAAAGACGAAGTAACGAATGAAGTGAGAGCAGTAGTATGTAATTCTCACAAGAAATTCACAAAGACGGTGAGTAACGTGGGAAGAGAATTTGAGGCTCTGTTAGACACCGGAAGTGATCTTACTTTGATGTGTAACGATAAATATGAAAAAATTGGTTCACCTTGTCTCAATTCATCAGAGGATCGTTTTTCGGGAGTAGGTTCCGCATCTCACAGGACGAAAGGAGAGTTTCAGACAGAAATCACGATAGACGGACATCGATTCTCGTGCGTGTTGTGGAGGATCACCTTTTTCAACAGAAATTATTGATTGGAGCTGATTTTTTGACATCAAGAATCTTTACCTAAAGTAAAGGACAATTATATATTGATGAAGACGAAAATGACGAAAATTTTCCGGAGGTATTACAGATTGATCTATATGATGACACCTTGATGAAAGTTGATCTTTCTCATATCGATGATTTTGGTATAAAAAAACAGATGGCCACGTGGGTTGACGAATATAAACCAAACAAAGTAGTAGAAACAACGGTGAGTATGAAACTGGTGTTAAAAGACAATGAACCAGTGTATCAAAAGGCACGACGTTTAGCAATAAAAGAAAGAAAAAAAGTTAACATGCAGATTGAACAGTGGATCGAGCAAGGTGTTGTCAGACCTTCATCGTCGGATTATGCAAGTCCAATCGTATTAGTGGACAAGAAGGACGGTTCGCATCGATTGTGCGTTGACTACCGCCTCCTCAACAGGAAGATTGTTCGAGATCGGTACCTGTTACCCCTAATACATGAAAGCAATGAGAGTTTGACAGCACGGCTCCGAAAAGCTCAGCGAGACGATGTCGATCTTACAGAGAAGGTGAAACGAGCAGAAAAGAGCGATCTTGATGGCTATAGTATACACAGAGGTTTGCTCTATAAAGATATCGGTGACGAGTCATTGCTAATCATTCCAAAGGCAATGCAGCTACAAATAATTCGACGAGCACATGAACAAGGACATTTTGGAATAAACAAGACAGAAACTCTCGTGCGAAATGAATATTGGATACCTGATTTGAGACCTAAAACAGAGAAAGTCATCCGCAATCATGTATTTTGGCCGAACGACAGAAAGGGCAACGAGACGGATTCCTTAACTCGGTCGAAAAAGGAAAATTTTGATACATTTCATGTGAGTAGTATGTGGGCCACTATGGCGACCCCCACTCCCATCCCCACTCCTACCCCCACTCCTCGGCCTCCCCTGCCAGCTCGATTTTTTCGAGTGGTGGGGGGAGGTGATGGAGGTGGGGGTGGGTGTGGAGGTGGGGCGCGTGGAGCCGTCATAGTAACCCATATGTTTTGTCATTTTATTAATTTTCAAACCGAAAAATCAAAAACTCACCATTTCGATGCAACCGCTTTTTCTGCGCCTTGTTCATGATTTAGCCAGAGTCCGTTTTATTTTTACACGCACGTACACACACACACACACACACACACACACACACACACACACACACACACACACACACACGCGCGCGCGCGCGCTCACTCTTCGGTGTCGTCGTATCCCTCATCGCCAAACAAAACGTCATCGGGGTGCACGACATTCTGAATAATCTCGGTTGTTATATCGCGTTCTTCGACGGTGTCGGAGAGCAAAACACTAAGATGTTCACCATCTGTATGCGTGACCACCTGGGTTCTAAAAAAATGTCCCTCGCACATCGCGGAAAGAGCGCGCGTCACGTATTCATGCTCACAATAATTGAACAGACCTTCAATAGCGCACTCTATAAGAAGCGCCGGTATGACGGTCAAAAGCGTTACGGGTTCATACAAACTGTTCATATCGTAAAAGGCGCTCTCGGCGAAATCCACGAGATAGACCTCGACGCATCCGTAGCTGTCAATATTTATGACTTCGCCACGGTATACTGCAGGGCTCCAGGGCGTCGACACAACACAGTTCACACCCGCTTTGATTTCGCGAGCACTCAGATGCGTCCCAGCTTTGAGGTCCCCATAGTACTGCTGCATGAGGCGCGTGTAATGCTTCAGCGTTTTCTCCAAAGCTCGTGTGCGGATAAATACACTTCGGGTGTTATTTACTAACACGACACGGCAGCGGAAAAAATTCTCGATGAACAAAAAATCTGAATAACGCGGGTACATGGCACAGAGATTTGTAAATAATAATAATAATAGCGAAAAACTCGGGGAGGTGTAATTAGTACGAGCGTTCTTTTGAGACTGACTTGATGAGTGATTAAAAGATTGTCTCGAATAAGCCACGGGCAAAGCGAGGGGGAGGGGAATACGGAGGTCTTCCTTGATGATGAGCTCAGAGGTTAAGTGGATGGTGATAATTTCACACCTTTCTTCACATTGAGAGTGTATTGTATGTAGAAGATCTATCACGAGCGGTATGTAATATACTCTTTATAGTAGGCTCTCGCTCCTCGATGAGGAGCCCTGGACAAAAGAGCTTCATTACAAAAACAGCTGATCCAAGCCGCGAGCTTCGAGTAATATATACCCTGCAGTAGCAAACTCAATGTTTTGGTTATGCGCCGGCAATAAGGCGTCAGGAGAAGTATATCTCGCGAGTGTAACCCTAGCACCAGCACGGACCATAGGAAGAACGCACGTGGAAAGAGACAGTGAGAGAAAGAAAGAGAAAGGAGTATTGATAACCGTATAGATGTACTTCCTTCTTATTCTTGTTTTTCAAATATCTCGAGAACGGTGCAAGATACGTGAAAATTGAGAAAATTTAAGAGAATGGTATAAAAATTTTTCAAAACGCTCTCTTTAGGGCGTTCGACATTTTTGTCGAGGAGCTCTGATCAAAAGAGCTTCATTACAAAAGCAGCTGATCCAAGCCACGAGCTTCGAATAATATATACCACGCGGTAGCGAAAACTCAGTGTTTTGGTTATGCGCCGGCAATAAGGCGCCAGGAGAAGTATATCTCGCGAGATGCTGGCTCGTGTAACCCTAGCACCGGCACGGGGCATTGGAAGAAGAACTCACGTGGAAAGAGACAGTGAGAGAAAGAAAGAGAAAGGAGTATTGATAACCATATAGATGTGCTTCCTTCTTATTCCTGTTTTTCAAATATCTCGAGAACAGTGCAAGATACGCGAAAATTGAGAAAATTTTGTGGTGCTTTCTAAAGAGGAACCAAAGAGGCCCGGTGGTTCGAATAGCCTAACAACTTTTTCAAAATTCTCTCTTTTCGGGTGTTTTGAGATTGGCTCAATATATGTATAAAACAACAAAAATGTCGAACATCTTAAAGACTCTGCTGGAATAAATTGTCGGCTCAAATGATTTTTCAAAACGCTGCGTTTCAGAAGGCCCGTCTGTATTTTCCATACCCCGCACCGTTTTCGAGATATTTTTAAAAAAAAAAGAGAATTTTGAAAAACTGTTACGCCATTCGAACCACTGGACCTCTTTGGTTCCCCCTTTAGAAAACCCCCAAAATTTTCTCGGTTTTCGCGTATCTCGCACCGTTCTCGAGATATTTGAAAAAACAGGAATAAAAAGGAAGCACATCTATACGATTATCAATACTCCTTTCTCTTTCTTTCTCCCACCGTCTCTTTCCTGCGCTCAGCTCTTAATGCTCAAGTTACAGCCGCCAGCGTCTCGCGAGATATACGCCCCCAGCATGACGTTTTGTTGTTTGAGAGGAAAATAACCCTGTCTCTATCACGCCAACGATGCCGTCGTATCTCTTTTCCACTCTTACACGTTGGTGCATATGATAAAGACAGAGAGGTTGTGCTCTTATATACCGATGAGTGGGAGGGAGAAAGAAATACAGAAGAGTCATCGGTGCGATACATACAGAGTCTCTCTTTCCTATAGTAAATTCTGCATACGCATATACCTGTGAGAGGGAGCGAGCAAGAAATACAGCGGAGCCAGCGATGGTGATAAAGGCAGAGTTATAACAAAGGCTACACCCTTACATACCGATAAGCGGGAGGGAGAAAGAAATACAGAAGAACTATCGGTACGGTGCATGCAGCGCCTCTCTTTCATATAGTAGATTCTGCAGATTCTGCAAGCCCACCTCTATGTATTTTAGAAAAGAAAGTGTAAAAGAGGCAGCGTTTTTGCTCTGCAATTAATTCAATAGAGGACCGCTTTGCGCGATTAGCTGCTGATAATATAAGGCAGGCCTAGCTTACTGAAAAAGAGATCCGCGCAAAATGTAAACGCAACCTTAGTTTAATGAAAAAGAGATGTATTCGTTGTGTCTGCAGAAATGAATCCTCTCACGGAAAAGAAAACATTTTTGCTATTAAGTATGTACCCTTGAATAAGCATATAAGAGCACATACACACATAAGCAGAGAGATAGGTAAAAAATGAGCGAGCGGTAAAAACGGGCGGAGAGCCAGTCTTCGTTCAACCGTGTCGCGATAAATAATTTCACTGCTAAACCACGATGACAGATGCAGTCCTTATTCGTACATGCATTTTGAAGCTCTTGCGTTTGGCTATATGCTGTAGTAGTCAACTTAGGCGCCGTGTTGATGAAAGATGGCGTAACGATTTATATCATCTTCGGAAAAAGTGCTTAATTACGCGCTTAAAATATGTTATATGGTGGATGCCTCTACGCGGTATAATAACGGCTTACAACAGAGGTTTTTTTAAGGGGTATTGTGTACTAGAGTGCGTGTACAATGAGCTTGTGCGCCGAAATCACGAAAGTTTACCGGCCGTCAAAGACCTCGTTCAGGAGTACAGAAGTAAGTGCTTAAAGCACACTGTGTTGTGTATCACGGTGAAGCTCAATGAGTAATTTGAATCGCTAAAGATTATAGGTGTTTCTTCAACGCCTCACGTGACGAAGAAGAGGCTCTTATTCAAAGCGCCCTGATTGCGGAAGAAGAGGTTTTACGGGCACAACCGGAAGTAGTAGAACCGAGCACCAGTACATCGAGTAACATAGAAAAAGAAACAAGACGGCCTATCATTGACCTTGATTATTCGGAGATTTCTGATGAGAGCAATAGCTCTGTAATACGTATGCCTAGCGGACATATTGAGGAAAAGACGGCAATTGTGAATCGTATTATTGATTACTTATCGGACTTTTCAGCTGCGCTTCCTAGAACAGCCAACGACGATGTTGCTTGTAAGTACCGATAACACCAATATTTTAATCACTGCTTTAATAATAACTAATACATGATCAAAATAACAGCTGACTGTGGAGGTGAGGGTTTGCACACTCTTAACGCTGCTGATGACGAACAGGCCCAAACAACGCAGTTCGAAAACAATATAAGAGATGTGTATTTTGATCACCGTGAAAATCAGGCTTGGGTGTATCCTATAGAAGTTGATCTCACACAACAAACCGAAGAAGAAGAACGAGAAACCCGTTTGTGTGCTGAAGCGTTGCTTGAACAGCTTGCAGTTGATAATAATTTGCACAGTAATGCGTCCTCTTCTAACAATACTGGTAAATATTAATTTTTATGAACAGATTCAACAGAGAAATAAGGTTGCCTTTTTTACATAACAGGTTGTGACACAAGCGAGACTTTAATTTGATGCCTTCTGGATCTAATATTACTAATCATGCTATTGACCGTAGGTATTTGTAATATAATAACAAAGACTGACAAGAGAAACCGTTAAGAGTATTGGCCTGTTACAGTTTTTAATATATGTTCTTTTTTCAGAAATACAAACAGGCGGTGGTGCGCATCAAGACGATGCTTTTGGTGATGTACGCCCACCCGGTATACGTATTGAACTTCTGGCTGATTCAAGACGTTATTTTAAGCGATTCAAAGTACGAGGCAAGGAAATAATAGCACGGATTGTACCGCCACCACCAGGGTGTAACGTGTTACACTGGTTAGAAGGAGCGTTTCGCGATCTTTTAACGTTCATAACAGGCTCCTGCAACGGTGAAGATTTCGTGGGGATGTCGTTTTCATCAGATAGTTTACCGCAGGGATCTGCGTGGTTATCCTTCAGACCTGTGCGGGATTGTACGTTCGCTGATATATGGGACCTGATAACTAGTATAGCTCAAAGCGCGGCATCACTCGATATTATTGAAAAATTTGAAATTAAAACATGTATTGTCAAAGGTGTTGAAGGGTCGGGTAGAAAAGGGCTAACCCATGAGGATGTTGCTAAAAAATCCATTCTGACAATTAGAAATAATGATAACCTGTGTTTACCACGATCATTAGTAACGGCTCTTGCGTATGCTGAACGGGGTGAAATACGCACCGGTGCTTTACACACTAAATGGCAAAAAATAAGACAGCTTAATGGCTCTATGCAGCTGTTAGAGGCAACGGAACTGACTAACGCAGCAGGTATTACTATTCCGTTACGTGGCGCCGGCGTATATGAAATCACTCGTTATCAAAATTATCTGGCTCAAGACGGTGTTGCAATCATTGTTTACGAATTTTTGACCCTGGGTCGGCGCGCAGAACCTTTATTCGATGGTACACATCAGGTTTTAGAGTTGCGGGGTACCATTCGGCACACATTGAATATTTTGTATTATGAAAGATCGAATCATTTTCAACCGATCCTGAATCTTAGAGGGGCTGTGGGGTGCAGAGATTTCTGCTCGTCTTGTAACGCTCAGTGCAGACGTCTTGATCACCGATGTAAAAAAAAAAAATGCCCTCGTTGCTTCACTACGCCTCCGTGTGATACTGCTTCAAATAACATTATAGAATGCAATGATTGTGAACGAGAATTTTATGGTATAGCCTGCTTTAATAATCACGTTTCAGTTATCTTGCCCGGGAAAAAAAAAGCTAAAACCAGTGTTTGCGCTACGGTCAAGCGTTGTACCGTGTGCTTCAAAACTGTAAGACCGGCGGAAAAAAAGAAGCATTTATGTGGAACAGCTTTTTGCAAGACATGTAGAAGCGTGCAGGTAGACAATCATCTTTGTTTCATGAGACCTGTACACTTATTTGAAAAACAAGGAAAAGTACTTTTCATTTTTTACGATTTCGAAACACAGCAATGCACGCCTGTACGTGGTGCTGAATCTACACGTTTGCATGTTCCTAATTTATGTGTAGCACAGCGTGTCTGTGCATTTTGCAGTAGTAACAACAATATTTCGGAGCCCTGTGTATATTGCGGGCAACGCGAATTTATCTTTCGGTATAACCCTGTAGGCTCGTTAGTCAACCTAGCAATGCAAAAAGTCAAAGGTTTTTCGCGCACTATTTGTATAGCACACAACGCCGGTGGTTTTGACGCACAGTTTATTTTGCGATATCTAATTGAAGAAAAAAAAACACAACTGCCCTCTTTAATAATGAATGGCACCAAAATAATTTCTATGCGCCTTGAAAAACTTGTATTTCTCGACAGCTTAAACTACTTTCACATGCCGCTGAGTGCTTTACCGAAAGCTTTCGGCCTTACAGGACCAATAGCAAAAGGTATATTCCCTCATTTATTTAACAAACCCGAAAATCAGAATTATGTTGGTGAATTACCAACTATAGATTACTATTCGCCTGAAACGATGAGTAAGAACGACCGCGAAAAGCTTATGACGTGGTATCGGCAATCAAAAGAAAACGGCTATATTTTTGACTTTGCAAAGGAAATAGTTAACTATTGTCGGGACGATGTAACGATACTGAGACGCGCTTGTATGGTTTTTCGTGATATGTTTATGACGAGCGGCCGTGTGTGCCCTTTTGATGAAAGTACAACGATAGCATCAGCTTGTTTTCGTATTTATCGTAAAAACTTTTTGAAAGATAACACGATAGGTATTATACCAACAGGCGGTTATAGATGGGCTCATAATCAGTCAAAAAAAGCAATTGCATGGCTAGTTTGGATGGAGCATGTTCTCGGACACCCTATAGTACACGCGTGTAGAGGTCGTGAATTTAAACTACCTCAAAACTTATTAGTTGATGGGTACTACGAAACTAACGGTATATCACATGTGTTACAGTTTCATGGATGTTATTGGCACGGTTGTTTGCGCTGTTACCCCACAAACAGAGATCTGAAACAAAGCGATGGTTTGTCTATGCATGAACGCTTTGAGAAAACAGTCATCATACGTAATCGAATCCTTTCGGGTAATCATAACTTGAAAGAAATTTGGGAATGCGAGTATGATCAAATGATAAAAGAAAACACGCGAATGAGCTCTTTTTTATGTAACCACCCTTTGGTTAGAACAGACCCCCTAGACCCCCGCGATGCTTTTTTTGGTGGTCGTACAGAGAATATGGTAACACTATATGACGCAAACGATATGGAGCAAATACGTTATGTTGACGTCTGCTCCCTTTACCCGTATATTTGTAAATTTGGAAAGTACCCTGTAGGCCATCCAAAAGTATATGTCGGCGATGAGTGTAAGGTTCTGACGGGACCGCATAATACAGATCTCTCTAGAGTTGAGGGTATCGTGAAATGCACTGTACTACCACCGAGGAATCTTTATCACCCTGTTTTACCAGTACGCATGCATAACCGTCTACTATTCGCATTGTGTCGCACTTGCTGTGAAATTATGAACCAAAACGATTGTATGCATGATGATACAGATGATAGGGTGTTTGAAGGTACCTGGGTAGTTGATGAATTACAGAAAGCTATCTCCGTAGGCTACATCATAATGAGCGTGAGCGAGATATGGCAGTATGAGGTAACGCAATTGAACCGTGATACACAGGAAGGCGGCCATTTTACGGACTATATTAATACCTTTTTGAAAATCAAACAGGAGGCGAGCGGTTGGCCTGAAAACTGCTTAACGAGTGATGCTGCACGTAAAGCTTATATTGAAGAATTTGAAAAATCGGAAGGAATTAAAATGAATCATGATTCAATTGAAAAAAACCCTGGTTTAAGATCCGTTGCTAAGCTGTGTTTAAATTCATTTTGGGGTAAGTTCGGTCAGCGTGAAAATCTACCCCAAACGACCATTGTTTCAACGAGAAAAAAATTAATGGAAATGTTGACAAGCCCTGAAACCATAATTACAGGTATTCTGCCTGTAAATAATGATATATTATACGTTAATCACGTTAAAACTAATGATACGATCGAACCATCGGGTATAGCGAGCAGCGTGATAGCTGCTTATACTACCGCTCAAGCTCGCTTGAAGCTCTACAGCTATCTTGAGTTGCTTGATAAAAGAGCACTGTACTGTGATACTGATTCGGTTATATATGTGACGAAAAACTGTCCTGACGAATTCGAACCACCAACGGGTCAAATGTTAGGGGATTTGACCGATGAGTTGACTTGCTATGGCAAGGGGTGTTACATAAAGAGTTTCGTTTCTGGCGGTCCTAAATTTTATGCTTTCGTTGTTCACAATCCTAACGGGTCAGAAACAGAAGTTTGTAAGGTCAAAGGTATAACACTTAATTTTAGTAATAGCGCACTAATTAACTATAAATCAATACGTTCTTTTATTGTGGGGGAAAGAGAAGAGCCTGTTTTATTACAATATGATGCTATAAGACGCACAGCTTTTCACCACGTGATAACGCGCACGGAAACTAAAAAATGTAAACCAGCGAGCGTGAAACGCCGGCGTGATGGTGAATACGGGTCGCTTCCTTATGGCTATTGTTTGTAGGTAATTTTTATACGTAGGGGCCTATGAAATAATAAAACTGAATGAGAAAATAAAATAATTACTTTTCTGTTTTTGATTCATTCCTTTGTGAGGCGTCTGCATTACCATCTGATAAAAAAACCCCCCTCGCTTATTTATAAGTAAGCGTACAGCATTTTACTCATTCATAATGTTGGACACACGGTGGTCACACCCCTGGACATCTGTAATCTCTGGACCTACAGGCTGCGGTAAAACATATTTCGTTAAAAAATTTCTTAAATTTATTACGCGTATGAGTAGCGTGCCATTCGAAAGAATTATTTTCTATTATTCTGAGTGGCAGATGGCTTATACAGAATATGATACGATTGAATTTCGTGAGGGGTTACCGCAGTCTTCAGATTACGCTAATGATGTGCGTGCGAAGCTCATAATTATTGACGATTTAATGCGCGAGGCGTCGAATAACAGTGTAGTTGATCTATTCACAAAGGGGAGCCACCATAAAAATTTAAGTGTTGTTTTTTTAACACAAAACTTATTCCATCAGGGTCGCGGGCAGCGTGATATATCTCTTAACGCTAATTACATAGTTATATTTAAAAACCCTCGTGATCGTGCCCAAATACAACATTTGGCTCGTCAGGTTTGTCCTGAAAATCCTCGCTTTTTGCAAGAGGTATATTACGATGCTACAGCTAAGCCGCACGGTTATCTGTTGCTGGACTTGAAGCAATCAACACCTGAAAACTGCAGGTTCCGTACAAATATTTTTCCTGATGATCAATACCATTACGTTTACGTACCACGGAAAAAGATTAAAACCTGTAACACAACAGGCGAGCTACCAGTTATACGATTGTGATGGAGGGTCGCGGATCACCTTTTTGCAAAAAGTATTTTACTATTTTGCATGCTTTGCCGCATTTGAACACAGAGCAACGCCGGGCTCTTTTGCGTAAGGCCGACACACGTATAACACGTTGTATATGTGAGTGTGCTTTGAATATACTAAAAGGTAATGTACCGCTCAAAAACAGTCAGAGAAAAAAACTCAGAAGATACGCACCTTTAATACGTAAATTAGCTGTACGGAAAGGTTGTTGGAAAAGTAAAAAAAAAATTGTCGTTCAAAGCGGCGGCTTTTTACCCCTTTTATTAGCCCCGATATTGGGTAGTTTTTTGTCTAATATCATAGGTAACCGTTGATAATGGAACATGCTCGAAAAATGATTCTCGTTCCCGAAGAGAGCTTATCGCATTTAGCCCTACAAAAAGATAACAAGCATCGTTTCATTCCTAATAATAATGAAAATGATTCTAAGGAGTGTCATCATGGTTCGCTAATCGGCAAAACTATTGAAGCAACATTAGCTAGATTAGATGCTGAGATGAGTAAAATTTTACAAGACGAATCGTACGAAGACCCACGGGAGAAATGGCGTGCTTATCTGGCTGTGCTACAACGTTACCTGCATTTTGCAACTAGTGAGAGAGCTCTGCAGGGTATCACAGATTTAAAAGAGAAAGAAAAAACGGGTCAGAACGATAAGAAGAATGACAAGAACATGGAGAACATGGAGAAAAAAATGAACCGGGAAAGCTTGAACGACTCTCTTATAATCGAAAGTGTCCCACGAAAATTTCGTAACAAAGCAAAACTTTTATTACGTCGCTTGCACAATACACCTTTGTCCCTTTTTTCCTGGGATACTGAGGGTGTTGTTTCTATACGTGGTAAACCTCTGAAGGATTCAAACATAGTTGATCTGATCAACGACGCAATGCGAGCACGAAAAACCTCTAAACCTGTCGGCCGTAAAACATTTGCGCAGTTTTTAAGATCTGTAAAAACGCCGCGTGAGTTCATTGGTAATGAGGAGCTGTGGGCAGCGTCAACAGCTAATTCAACACTCAGAAGCCCTACATTACAAGCAGGACCGAGTCGCGATAGTAGTAGAGAAGATGTTGAAGAGGAAGAAGATCATTCTGAATTTTACAGCGGTAACGAGAGCAATAGGTCAGTTCAAAGTACGCAAAACGGTTCTGGTTATCAGTGTAAAAGAAAACGCATAAACTGGGTAAAAATTAAATTATAAGCTGAAAGATGCTGAAACGCGTTTACTATAACACTAGCCATGAAGCATCCTTTTCAGGTGCAAGAAGATTATTACAGGAAGGAAAGAAGAAAAAAATTCCTCGTGAAAAAGTGTTGCACTGGCTTGAAGCCCAGGATGCTTACACGAAGCATAAAGTGGTGAGGCATCGTTTCCCGCGTAGGTGTTATAATGTGCGAAACGTAGACGATGTGTGGGAGGTGGATCTCGTAGATCTTCGTTCAATTAAAAATTACAACGATGGCTATGTGTATCTTCTTGTGGTTATAGATGTTTTAAGTAAATACGTCTGGGTAGAACCGCTATTCGATAAGAAAACCGAATCTGTAGCAAAAGCTTTTGCCCGTGTACTTCACAAGCGTAATACATGCAGATCACCAATTTGTTTACAATCGGATAGAGGTAAAGAATTTATGGGTAATGCATTTCAAACTCTTTTGAAGCGTAAAAACATTCGGTTTCGTACGGTGAGGAACCCTGATATTAAAGCCTCGATCGTTGAGCGCTTCAACCGCACACTTAAAGAAAGAATGTGGCGCTATTTTACTTTTAGCAGGGAAAAACGATACATTGATGTTTTACAAAATATTATCCACGCGTATAATCATGCGTTACATAGTGGTATAAAAATGGCACCAGCTTCTGTAACGTTTCACACAGCTGCTAGAGCTCGTGCGAATCTCATGCATCGGTATAAAAAGCACTGCAGTCAAGGGGCTCCTAAATACAGCGTAGGTGATACTGTACGTATCAGTAGCGCGAAGGCAGCCTTTGCAAAAGGCTACAAGGGTAATTGGAGTGAAGAGCTGTTCAAAGTACACCGTGTATCAACAACGCGGCAGCCTTTCGTATATATTTTACACGATCTTCATGGTGAAGAGATTGATGGTATTTTTTATGAACCGGAATTATCAAGAGTTCGCGTAACTGCATCAATCAGGTCGAAAGTATAATAAAAGGTGGCATAATGAAGGATGAATTCCATATCGTTTTACCTAGCAATAGCAGTATGAAATACTACCCTGAAAATACAACAACACGCTACACTACAAATTTACCACAAAGCATGTCTTTGCACGGTAAATGGGCTGTGTCTTTAGCAGAAATACATATACCCATGACTATTTTACATATACCGAAAGATGGCGAAGAAAATTTTATCAATATCGTAACAAACGTTGTGACTCCTGGTACGAAAGCTGATGTTGATTTCATAGACGATTACGTATGCGTACCACCAGGTGTGTACCGTAGCATAGATGCGCTACTAGATACGATTAACGAAATGGCTTGTGTATCCGGTCATCTTCAATTTCGATATGAGCGCAATGGTTATATTACTGTAACACGCATCTGCCGTAATTGTACAAATATAGAGCATTCTTTCCGCTTCTCTCCTATATTAAACAAAATTTTAGGTTTTACGCATTCAATAGGTCTTGTGGTACAACATAAATCACCATACACAGCACCAAGGCTTGCAAGTTTGACTAACAGAATTCCTGATATGTTCTTTGTGTATACAGATATTTGTGAACCATATATTACAGGAGATGTACACACACCCTTATTACGTGTCGTTTCATCTGACGCCTCTAACAATTATAGCTACGGTTCTAT
This sequence comes from Venturia canescens, assembly GCF_019457755.1. Lineage (NCBI taxonomy): Eukaryota > Metazoa > Arthropoda > Insecta > Hymenoptera > Ichneumonidae > Venturia > Venturia canescens. The sequence goes on from NC_057422.1 coordinate 29,259,601, forward strand.
GAAAATCCGTAGTTTCTCACCACCTCGTTACATACCCTTGTTACGTACGAATTTTCAAACAATAGATATTGATATAAGAGACGAGTTTGGGGAACCTATACCATTCGAGGGAGGAACGCTGACGGTGACGCTACAGTTCAAACGTGTAGGTTAACACCTAATAAAATGAATCATTACGATTTATATTTTGATACACAGACGGGTGCCGGTTCCAGAACAGGTTATGGCGGGATTAGCCATGTATACATTGGCTCCCCGAACCAACGGGGCCATGGGATCGGTAGTTTCTTAGGGGGTCTTTTTCGACGTATCATACCTCTCTTAAGACAAGGAGCACAAACGGTAGGTAAAGAAGCTTTAAGGTCCGGTATCAACGTCATAAACGATATAGAGACTGGCGTACGGCCGCGAGAGGCCTTCAAAACGAGGCTGCGTGAATCGGGTGAAAATTTAAAACATAAAGCTGAAGAAAAAATTAATAAACTGATGCGTGGCTCAGGTTATAAAGACTCGAAAATTCGTAAACTGATGCATTCCTTCAACGACAGTACACAGCGACGTATCGCTCGCAAAAAGAAGAAGAAGCGAAACACACGTTCTACCCAACGAAAGCGAAGCGGTTGTATAAAGAAAAAAAAAGCGGCTAGAAGGACAAGATCTTCTGGCAGTCTTAAAACAATAAGAAGAAAAAAGAGGAAGGTAAAAACTAAATCAAGAACAGTGTCTGATATTTTCTCTTAGATCTATTCATTGAAAAAATGGCTTTTTTACACACACATTCATGCGAGTGTATGAAATCAGAGCTTGAATTGTTTACGTTACCACCAACGCAAACAACTATAGAAGGAACACAGTGGGTGTACTATAAGCCTATATCATCTCTCACTGATGATGCACCTATTGAATTCGTAGTGCCAGGGCAGGGGGATGAGTACATTGATCTAGCGCATACTATGTTGAGCTTAAAGGTTAAAATTACTTCAACAAATGCGAAGCCCGAATTAATATCGGAAGTAGCCCCTGTTAATAATTTACTGCATTCGTTGTTTAATCAAGTCGATATTTTCTTGAACCAAAAACTCGTATCGCCTCCAAATAACGCGTACGCGTACAGAGCATACATTGAAACATTATTGAATTATGGTGTTGGTGCAAAATCGTCACACCTTACGACTGTTCTATGGTATAGTGATACAGCTGGTAAAATGGATACTTTAGGGTCTTCTAATACAGGTTTTGCTGCTCGTAGAGATATCCTAACAGGTAGTGGTGAGATTGACCTTCTTGGCCATCTGCACTGCGATATCTTCAATCAAGAAAGGTACTTGATAAACGGCGTCGAAATGCGCTTACGCCTTGTACGCACAAATGAGGCTTTTTGTCTTATGACAAACTCACCTGATTATAATATTCATGTTAGTGAGGCGTCTCTTCTTGTAAGAAGGGCAAAAATAGCTCCAGGTGTTCTTTTAGCTCACGCCCGGGCTCTGACCAAAACAACCGCAAAGTACCCGCTGACACGCGTAGAGGTTAAAGCTATATCAATGCATGCAGGGGTACATGGTGATACCTTAGACAACGTCATATTAGGGCAGTTACCTAAGCGAATCATTATAGGATTTGTCGATAATAAGGCTTTCAACGGTAATAGAGCGCTGAACCCCTTCAATTTCGATAATTATAAAATTAATTATCTTTCTCTGTATCTGGACGGTAATCAAATACCGTCAAAACCTCTACAGCCGCGCTTTGGTACCTCGGGGCTATACGTAGATGCTTATCATACTTTATTTTCAGGTACAGGTATTCATTTTTTAAATCAAGGGAACACGGTCTCGCGTAGTAATTACCCTCTAGGATATTGTCTCTTTGCTTTTGATCTTACACCCGATTTTTCGGCAAATAGTAACACCCACTGGAATCTGGTACGCCATGGTAGTGTCAGAATTGAGGTCCGTTTTGAGGAAGCGTTAAGTACAACTGTTAACTGCGTTGTGTATGCTGAGTATGATAATGTGTTGGAGATTGATGCGTCACGGCAAGTAATTGTGGACTTCAGCGGTTGAATAAAAAAGAGCTTCTCTAAACAGTGAAATGGTTAGTTGCTGCTGAAGAGAGCTACCATGAACATCATTGTAGATATACAGGGCTTAAAAGATAAAGAGCGCTCTTTCATACCAAAAGAAGTTGCAATAGCGTCTGTGCAGTGCTCGTACACGGGCCACTGGCTAATAAAACCTCCTCATAACTATAATGAACTACCGAATAATTTGAAAAGAGAAAATTCGTGGTTACAACGGTATTACCACGGGGTTAAGTGGTCTGAAGGCTCTACAAGCCTGCAAGACATAAACAATATTTTGAAAGAGGCTGTGCTGAGTGCTGATCGAGTCTTCACTAGAGGCTCAACCAAATCAAAATATCTAGAACAGCTCACAGGGTGCTTCATTATAAATCTGGAAAATGACTTTGAGGAGCCGTCATTTCACAATCTTTCTGAATCTATAACAACGTGTATTCATCATGGGATGCTACGTGAAAAAAAAAATACCGTGTACGCATGCTCTCTCGACAATGCTTTAAGAATTAAAGCATGGCTATCTCACAACGATCGTATTGGTTCTTTACGGAAATATAGAACTACCAAAGAACGATGCGGCCCATCGCGGTGATCTGTGAAGAGAAATAGCGGTCTTGATTAACGGTCGATTATTATGAACAGTCTTCAAATTCTACACGCTCTTCAAGGCATCAAGGATCATACAGTAGGCGTATACCCGGCTGACCGTATCCCTAAGGTGTGGGGTAAACCAACAGCCTTTGTGGCTAATACTGATGGACACAAACAACCAGGTACCCACTGGGTCGGTTTCTACGTCAATCGAGATGGAGTCGGTTGGTTCTTCGATAGCTACGGATTGCCCCCGATCATCCCGCAGCATCTCAGCAGCCTCCGAAGGAACTGTAGAATCTTCAGATGCAACACTTCTCAACTTCAGAGTGCGGATTCACAATGTTGCGGACAGTATTGCATTATGTTTCTTCATTATATGTGTTCTGGGTTCGGTATTGATAAGTTCAGAAGCATATTTTCAAGCGACTTGTCGCGCAATGACCGAATAGTGGATAATTATTACAAAGACTTTATTGGCCGCTGTGATAAAAGCGCGATGGTTGATTCTGTTTCTAATAAGATTAGAAGTTTTAATAACCGTGATCAGTTTGAAGAAAAAAAGGTATACTGCATTCAAAACTGTTGTTCACGCTCGCGCTTTTTGTGGGTGTCTCGTATTTCATAATTTTGCATGCTTCGCAAAAAATATGATCTATCTGTGGTGGGTTGGTGGAGGAATATTCGCTCTTAAGAGGGGGGCTGTCCGTATATAAATGATTCGCAGCAAGGAGCGCATCTATCTTGTACCGTAGTACGATACGAAGACACCGGACCAAAAAACCGGAAAAATAGTCTATTCAGATCGTATGCATAAAAAACGACGCGAGCTGAAATTACGTGTGAATCGCCTCATAAAAGATATCGCCCATATCAAAAATATCATACGGCACAGAGCGGAATTAAATTTTTTATCACGTGAACTAACAAGCTTAAAAATCAGCGATGGACTTTTCACGCATCAACAAAATCAGTCTCATTCGTGCCTCCTTGGACGTGAAAAAATTATCTGCACTGTCTACCGATCAAGACTACCGCCTTTCGGATATTCGACGAGTTAATACAGCGCATGGTGTAAATTATATGATCGATGTGAAAAACGAATTCACATGTTATTTACCAGCTCGTTTTACAAAAGCATTTGATGAAGACGAAGAGTTTTTCAAACAAATGGTGAAATGTGCGCGTGACGGTGCTTTGCTTATACGCTATCACGGTGGTCCATACCATAGTATCGAGTTCAAGCCGGCCCAGAATTGACTTTGACCGTTGTTATTACGAGAAATATCATGGATCTGAACGAGAAGATAAATGAAAAGAAGAAGAAGAGATTACGGTCATTAGGTTTGAAACCGAGGCTGTCATTATTATCAGCATTATACCCCTTAAATACGGAGGCGTCGAAATGTGTATGGGTTGGCTTGGACGCTCATAACAATAGTGATCCGAAAATAGTAATACATATTACTTGTGACAACAGTGGCTGGATTGTGCTGGGTCCTGCTGCGTGGGTTGATTTTGAAGAGCACTTTATGATTATTTCTCGGTTTTTTAGAAAAAATAGAAAAACAGTATTACCGGCCTACAGTAGCTGCGTTCTATCGTCGCTACATAACGGAAAAAAAGAAGAATGGTCTGAGGACGAAGAGGACCATGCAGGTTTTCAATTAGAAAAAAGATCATCTACACCGTCACAGCACACCGTCATGAAAGGTGTTCGTTATTTATTGAAGTTTGAGGAACATGCTAACCAACCCGTAATTATTATTCAAAACGAAACAAATCATGACGTAGAAACTGTATGGCGTAACAACCTGTTTCAAGTCCAGCTTACGGAGGTCGAGTTCTCTAGTTTACGAGCAGTAAGTCATAGTATTAACACGCACAGATCATGGCTTATGGGCATCGGAAATGATGTTAAAACATGTCGGGACACATTGATTAAAACTATTGCGATGGAAATCCCAAAAATCTCTAAGCAGCGTTTACGACGGAAAATTAAGAGAAGGCGTTTAACAATACGGGAAAAAATCAGCCAGAAATTAGCAATGTCAGATGCTAATTGCGGTCTGTCTGCTACATCTAAAGCGTCTTTAATTGACGATCTCATGACCAACCATTTTAATCATATTGTTACCAATATTCTTAATACATATTCATAATCATACTTATAATTTATAAACATTTCATGTATCTTCAAATTGTATGTAAAAGCAATAAAATGATAAAAAAATCATGCGGGCTGCTATGACGGCTCCACACACCCCACCTCCACACCCACCCCCACCTCCATCACCTCCCCCCACCACTCGAAAAAATCGAGCTGGCAGGGGAGGCCGAGGAGTGGGGGTAGGAGTGGGGATGGGAGTGGGGGTCGCCATAGTGGCCCACATACTACTCATGTGGATCACTTAGACCCTCTACTGTCAACAAAAAAATCCTATGCACATATTTTTGTTGTAGTTGATGCATTTACATAATTTTTATGGCTATGTACGACGAAATCAACAACGTCGGCAGAAGTAATTGATAGGTTGCGAAAACAATCGTTCATTTTCGTTAATCCAAAAAGATTAATCTCGGACAGAGGTACTGCATTTACTTCAAAGGAGTTTGAAAATTATTACCGAGAAGAAAATATTGAACATACGCTAATTACGATGGGAACACCACGATCAAATGGTCAGGTAAAAAGAATTAATCGTACAATGATTTCACTATTAACAGGAGCCTCTCTTGGGCCGCTTGCCGAGACGGTCGTGTTCCGAAGTGAGTGCGAGTTTGTATGTGTAAACAGTGACTATTATCACATCTAGTATTGTTTACCGTGAAATACAGTGTTCTAGCGCCTCTCGGGTCTCATCATATGGGAGACCAAAACGAGGACCCTCCGGATGAAAACTCCGATATGGAAATGGAGTTGACAAACAACGCGCTTTTTAGCACGAACGCAGGATCCAGCATTGAGCGCCCTGTTGGGGAGGCCTAATTCCTCGCATTGTCATCGCCCGCAATTCAACTCCAAAAAGTCAGCCTATCGAACTGCCATCATGACAAATAGTTCATAAAAAAAAACGTGCAAGAATACGTGAAAGTGATTCTGATAGTGATGGAAAAAGTCTAGCAGACACTTCTGATAGGAACAGATTTGCTGTGCTCAGCGACACGCCAGATCTAACAATCCACAATCGTATTGTTAACAAACAGGTTGGCCAGACAAAGGAAAATATCAGTGAACCTAAGCCGCCTCCTATATTCATACCCGGTGTAAAATCTATCACTGAACTTTCAGCATTACTCCAAGCCGATGTAGAAAACGGAGACTACACGCACAAAACTATAGACAACAATTGCCAGATAAAAATAATGACCAAAAATGTGGAGATATTCAGAAAAATTACACGCAAACTGAATATAGTAGGGGCTTCATATCAAGAGACTCGGTAGAGTCTCGGGACAAGTACATTGACAGCCCTGTCATCTGCTGGCCCGAGCTCGCCGAGACTATCTTTTCTCTGAATAAAATGATCCATAAAAAAAACTTTAAAAAAATACAGAACAATTCGAAAAAAATTTCACAAATCTTGAAAAAACATTATGTTTAAAAAAAAACTATTCTGTATCTATTGTTTAAGTGTCAAAAGTATCGAATAACAAGTAAAAAATAAAAAACCGAAAAATCGCCCTTAAAATCATTTTAGAAACCGATGCCTCATTCTTCTTATCAAGAGACTCGGTAGAGTCTCGGGACAAGTACATTGACAGCCCTGTCGTCTGCTGGCCCGAGGCTCTCGCCGAGACTATATTATCTCTGAATAAAACGATTCGCGGTGGCGGGGGTAAAATCGACATGTCATTTTGTTGAATTGCAAAGCTCAGGAGTTATGTCGCCATTTGAAAATTGAACTTTCAGCTAATTAAGAAATTCTCTTTCGATTGCGCCCAAAATCAGCATGATCGGTGGCGTAATTGCTGAGAAAAAACTTTGCACGGGCTCAAGATTATGCAAAAAGTACCAACACATTTACGCAGCTGACGTATCCGTATGGGTTCAGACCGATACATACAAGGGCTTCTTGATGCCCATCACAACCAATCACCGGTGAGAATCTATCCGTCTCGACCAATCGCCGATGAGAAAGTTTCTGATAGTCCTCAATGTTTTCTTGTATACCGTCTGTTATCGTCTGTTATATTATTATAAAGTGATTGCGATCGTAGCCCCGTGGATCAACGGTGCAAGATTTGCAAATTTCGTTTGAATAAATAAAACATTATTGGAAATAGCAGTGGATATAATCAATTTTATTTTTTTCATAAAAGAAGTTTCAATAAGTTTCGAGCCCAATTCACGACAATAATATCTATAATAAATAAAACCTCAAAAGTGAATTAATTGATCTCATACAGTGTACTGAGAGTGAGTAAAATGTTGAGAAGTGAAAACGTGAATAATGTGTCGTGAAAATTAAGAAGAATTATCTGTTCTACTTCGATATCGTAATATATACATAGATAGCAAATTTGCGAGATTTCGCATCATGTTGACGTTTGAGGTTATGACCGCCGGAGTGCTGTTGCGTGCAGAGTGTAGAAAAATAAAAGTGGTTATTGAAAAGTGGAAGGAATCGATATTATTATTATTAATGACGTGACTAATTAGTGTTGAATAATAATAATAATAATAATAACAATGAGAAAAAAAACGTTCGTTCATTATAACCTCTAAAACTTTCTTTCCAAACAGAAATTCTATGTTGTGTAATTACATTAAAGAAAGAGGTGGATGGTTGTGTGTAAACGAATTCAAATAAATTTTAAAAATCTTTGGTCAAGTAATTCAATGTATTGTTGTCATAATTTCTTTCATTTAGTTTGGCCGTGTTCACCGGTCCCTTTTTTCCACCTCCTTAGCTTACAGTGTATTGTCATACCAATTTCTATTCGTTCTCCAGACAATACGAGAGATATTCGTATTTCTGTTTCTTTATATTGATTTCAACAAGATAATTTGAAATATTTATAACAAAAAGCCTTCATGATTGCTTGTTCATACACCCAAGTTTTGAAAAATCTTTGGGCCATGTAAATGCATAGATATATTCACTTGAGTTGTTACATGATAAATTTGGAAATTTATTTCAATAAGGCATTGCGGTGCTTAATTTTCATGATATCAAAATTTGTATCTTCGAAATGCAATGAAAACCTCTAAAGTTCGACAAAGTGATGAAGCGACATGTATATTGAATATTTTTATACATGTCTGTAAGTCTACACCTGATCATTTTTGGATGTGATCAAATATTTTGTCTGCGGATAACCATGGAGACATACAAAATTACAGCATTTTGCTTGCTTCAACATGCATCGTATCTGTCACTTTTTTCTTGAATGTGTCATAATAAGTTTCAAAAATGTGGTTCAGGTAATTTTGAAGTGTTTTTCCCTATAGCACCAAAGTCTGTATAACTGGTACGTAGCAAGTACCTATGAACTTTGATATTTCTGTGAAGTAGTAGGTATGCCAATCTTTTAACTTTTCGGTTCCGACTGGAATATATTAACGAAGATATTCATTACTAAAGTCTTCACCTACTTATTTCTGAATAGGTCTGAAATTACTGTGTTCAGAAACTAATGCACAGATACATGAAACAATTTTGATTTCTGTTCTCTTTCAATTGCGCTGTCTTTTTTCTTTTTAACTATGGCATAATTGATTTCATGAATCTGTGGTACTTTTGTCTGTCTGTATCATAACGTAGATGAAGAAATTGCAGCAGATACTGGCAAACTTTGAAAATTCTGTGTTTACACTTGTGTGCCAAGTATTAGCACTTCCTATTTTTGATTATGGAATATGGGTATATATAAATTATGAAAATTATTAAAAAATTATAGAATATGGTAATACATAAATAATAAATAATTCAAAATGGTACAAAAAGTCAGCGTTGGCCCATTTATGATTGGCTTAAGAATTTATGTTTTCGAAATAGATATATATTAAAAAATAAGCAAATCTGTTGGTCCTGACACACTCAATACTTTTCGTTTCTCTGATTGGAACTCAGTCGCTACATGCAGAGTTTAAAAATTTTATACATCGACATGTGTACATCAACTTGATATCTCTGGGTATGATACTGTGAATAGAAAAGAATGCTTCAAAAAGTCATTGGAAGTTTCCTGGTGGACTTGGTGAGCATTATATATATTTTTTCTCTCTCTCTTTCTGTCAAATTTTACGGATAATCAATCAAAAAATTCGTTTCATTAAAAAATTTTCATATCGTTTTTATTCACAACGATTTGATTAAAAAAATTGAAAATAAAATTCATAAAAGAGGGGGGGAAATTCCTCAATAATACAAAATATTCATAAACGTTACGGAAAATCGTTTTAATCCCACAAAATTGTGGACACATTCGGAATCGATGAAACATGAGGGGATCATCGTGTTTCATCATCATCATCATCACCATCATCATGAGGGAAACATGAGGAAACGTCAAACATTCGAAGAATATCAAACTGTTATAAGTTGCAGAATACTTAACGAAAATCATTGGATAAATTATTTTCGATTATCATAATAGAAACAGTGGAAAACTTTCGAAAACCTTATTTGAAAATTTAGAACTACCACAGAAAAAAGATTGGATATCAAGCCGCAGCGGATTGTACTTTTTTTGACCAATCGTTACATCCGTTAGGGAGTACATTGATGATCGCCCGTTTTCGCATTATACCACGAAAAATGTAAACAAAAATTATCAAATTTCGCAATGAAAATTATTTTAAACCGTGAAAAATATTCAAATACATTAAAACCCGGCAGTATTAGTGAATGATTTATCCACTAATATACTGATTATCGCGGTATTTTCAACGTTAATAAGAGTTTTCAATTGAATTTCAAGCATTGGACACACGAAACAAATATCTAGGGTTAAAATTGTTGACTATAATTATTTGTCAAAATACGGCTTTCGGTTTATTATTTGAAAACAATAAGAAAGAGATTATTTGCAACAATTCAATTTATTCTAGCATACATGACATAGTATTCCTCGATAAATCGACCGATGTTTCAATTTCGCATTCCACACTCTGTTGATATTTGTTATTGAGTTCATAAACAGCAAGTTACATGAGATAAAAGAGAATTTTTTACTATTACAACTCTTTCTTGCCTACTAATAGTCAATTGATTTTCTTAATTTTGCAAAACAAATAAGTAAGGACATACAAGAATATGTGGATGTGACGAGTACTTTTGTATCGTATGTGAATATTTAAAAGCAAAGTGAATAATTAAAACATTGGTTCTATAAAATTTTAAATTTTCTGAACGTAGAGTATATAGTTTTTATTTCTTTTTTAACCCAGCGTGATTGTGCATAGTTAGCTCAGCTTAATGTAATCCGAAAAACAAGATTAGCGAACTTTTGAGAAAAAAGATCTGATACAGAATATCAAAAATTCCCCTAGGGAAAAAAGGTTGGGACAAGTACATTGATGGTCCCTTGTTTCCTGATCATATCACGAAAAATGTGGAAAAACAATTCCATAAAAAAATTATTAAACCAACTGTAAACAATTTCAACAAAACGTATAAAAAAAAATTCACAAATCCTGAAAAAACATTACATCGAAAAAATACAAATCTATAATTATTTTTTAAAGTGTCAAAAAAATCAAATAAAACATAAGCAATAAAAAAACGACAAATACAAAAAAGTTTTTTTCAAATCAATTGAAAGAAATTTCCATCTAAGTTACATCCAGCATTTAAGGATGGTGGCTACCGACAATACAATGTTGCCATGCTAAACCATGTTAAATACATTAAAAATTTCAAAATGATAAGAATTTAATAAAATTTGGTGCACATATTCTTTAGGGCCAAATTTGACAATACAAATTTTTTAAGATTTTTCTTCTGTACAGTTATCGAGTAATTGATCACTAAATTTCAAGTGTATAAGCATAGCGTTTCCATGTATATAGGTAAACATTCCGGGCATAAGAAATCTTCTTTAATCCGTAATTACTCGATAACGAAGCAGAAGAAAATTTTGAAAAAAATTGTGTTTTCGCACTTGATGTTGAAGAACATTATCACCAAATTTGATCAATTTCTTATCAATTTGACGAACGTAGCCACCCTCCTTAAACTTATGATATCAAGTCGAGGCCAGGTATTTAAAGATAATTCAGCATATTCATTCCTACGATATAATACCTTAAAATTGCCAATTCTGTTGGATTTGTTTTGAATTTTATTGATTTTTCGTCAAAAATCGCTTAAATCTAGGGATAAATCTGTGCCGATAATTTTTTACATCAAATTTTATGAAAATTAAGTCTTTTTTCGTCGAAACCACAGTGATAAACCAAAAATCATATCTCGGCCTCCAACGCGCATTCCTCCGTGCTCTTAGATCCCCAACGAGCATAACATATTAGAGTACAAGGGAAAATATCGCTCAAGTCCAAGTACAGACTTGTCCCGAAATATTTTCAGTACAATTTTGACGAAAAATAGGGTATTTTCTCGGAATCCGATGTTAAGGAAGTTGAGGCTGTACAGTCATTCTTTTTACCCAAAAGTTATGATCTGTACCTTTCAAAAGTTAGGCCAGTTTACAGTTCGGCAATATTACTTTAAAGAAAAGTTGGGAGAAAAAAGACGAAAAACTGGTGAAAGCTCAGTCGAAAACACGAACGGTGACGATCCTAGCCTCCAAAAACTGCACGTGAAACAGATTATTATAATTAATATAATCTCAGAAAATCTCCTAATAAATCTGAAAAAAATTGATATTATTCAGCAAGTCTTGCTTATGTTGCCCAAAAAATTTTATATTTTTAGTATCATTTTTAACGGAGATATTACTGAATGTTTCTTAACTTCCATAAGATTACATTTTATTTGGCCCAAATTGTTATTGATTTTTCTCAGCAACGACGCTTCTAACATGTCTGAAAATTTAACTGATTTTTTTTTTACACTTCCCTTTATAAGATTCAATCGGTTTGAAAGCAACGACATCATTTTCATTCTAATGCCTCAACTTCCTTAAGAGCCGAAAATCATATTTCTACCACCAAAATGAATTTCCCCATGTACTTGGGTTCCTAATGGACATAAAGTGACGTAAAAAAAACGCGCCTGGAACTCTACCCCTGCGGTGGTGCGGGAAATAGTTCACAGTATCATATCATTATCGTGAGTGTTTAAAATCTTTGAAAATGCTCAAACAAAATAATAATCTTAAAAAACATACTAACAAAATAACACATGAAAATTGGAACTTAAATTCTATAGCCGTCAAAACGAAATCGAGGAAGTCGAAAAAAAAACGTGATATCAAGCCCCAAAATTCCCCTAGGGAAAAAAAAGGTTGGGACAAATACATTGATGGTCCCTTGTTTCTGGATGACATAGAAAAAATCTTCAAATCCAGGAAAACAATTCTATGGAAACAAAAAACGAAAAATCGAAAAGTTAAACAAAATTCAACAAAAATTAAAAACAATCGAAAAAAATTCTATTAAGAAAAACTAAAAAATTTTCAAACAAAATCATAAATATTAAACAAATTGAAAAATGTACTATCCAAGTTACATGCAATATAAAAATGTATGATATCAATTGAAGGCCAAGTTTTTATTGATCATTTGGAATATTTACCCAACAAATCAGAAACTTTGATTGGGGAAAATGACGTTTTATGCATAGGAGTCACTAATCATTCATAATCATTATTTTCGAGGAAAAACAAGCTCATGAAGCAAAAGTTATAAAGAAAGTTACGTGCAGTACTAAAATTGATTATATCCATTCGAGGCCAAGTATTTATCAAGAGACTCGGTAGAGTCTCGGGACAAGTACATTGAAAGCCCTGTCGTCTGCTGGCCCGAGACTCTCGCCGAGACTATACTTTCTCTGAATAAAACGATTCGCCGTGGTGGGGGTAAAATTGGCATGTGATTTTATTGAATTACGAAGCTCAGGAGCCATTCAGCAACTTGAAAATTGAAGTTTAAGCCTCTTTCGATTCCGCCCTAAATCAGCATGATCGGTGTTGTAATTGCTGAGAAAAAACTTTGCACGGGCTCAAGATTATGCAAAAGTTACCAACACATTCAAGAATTTATGCGTCTGTATTTATAAACACCATCAAAGGCACTTTGATGCTCTCGAGTTTCTGATTCGTTGGATCTGACGACATCCATTTTTAGACGTTGTGATTGGTTGTTGAAATTAGTTGTTGATGATTGGAAATCTGACGTCAACTTCAGAACGTAGCACACGGCGCAGCACAGCTGGTAGCACCAGTCATAAATTCGACCGATATACATATATATATGTACAAACCATGTGTCAGTTTTTAATCGTATGAACAGAGTTTCGACATTACGAAGTGCGTGCGGGATCAATAAAAAAATAATTTTCGTCATCTAACGAAGTGCATATTACTATTTATTTTGTTATTTGTGATATATTAAACCGGTATCAAAGCGGCCGCGTAAATGTAGTCTGTAACGGTCGAATAATCGTACGATATTCATCCGGATATCTCGATTATGCTCGTTTTCGTACATATCCGGACGAATAATTACAAGTGATTCGTCCGGATATGGAATACATAATGGTAAAATATATCCGGATGAATAATCGTACGGTATTCATCCGGATATCTCGATTATGCTCGTTTTCGTATATATCCGGACGAATAATCATACGTAAATCGTCCGGATATTGAATGATACATAATGGTATTGTGTCTTTCTGTGCGGAATCGTTGGGCGAGTTCGAAACGTATTTTCTTTGGAGTAAACTTTGTGTCTTTTGAACGTGAGACGAAATAATTGTATTAAAAAATTATAGCAAAATAATCTAAAATTTGATGAAGTGATAATTCATTTAAAATTTTAGTTGTCATTCTCGGGGGGCTCCGCCCCCCCACCCCCCGCTGGGGGCTACGCCCCCTGCGACCCCCGTCGCCCACGTTCAAATCGCTTGCGGGTCTTTAACATCAATCGTAGTGTGGGGGTGGGCATGGCTCCAGGCACATTTCAATAAAATATCTTCGCGCTCAATCGTTCCCACCACAATGAATCATCGCGCCAAAACGTACTGCTTCCAATTAAATTGTTTGGACATATCCGGATGAATATCATACGATTATTCGTCCGGAAACAACGATCATACAAAGATAAACATATTCAGCCGTACTTCTACTTATTCGTCCAAGTACAAACGTATAATCCGTGTAATTCGAATCTGAAAGAGGATACAGGGATAAATACAAATTTTATACCACAAAATGTTAAGGTTTTCTTTTGCTTTATTAAACAAACTTTTAGGAACTTATTGGAATTTAAATATTATTGAAAAATCAATACAATCGTTTTTATTTTTTACAAGCGCTTGCAACGATAACATTTCCAAAATTTAACTTTTGGCGCTGTTTTTAAACGGAGACATGAGAAGTGGAACCACGACAAACAAAAGTCGCAAAAGATACAACTTTTTGTACTTGGAGTAGCAGTAACATCGTCGTTCACAGTTTCGTGCAGTATCGAATTGCAGCTGCCACACAAAAAATCAGCGTTCGACTTCTTCGTTTCCAAAATATCATGTAAGATCCTGTAAGCGTCAGGCGTTAAGTATTTTTCGATCAAACAAATATCCATAACATTTTCAATGATGGCATTGCATACATTTTCCGCCACGGTTCCAACACTCTCCACTTCGATTCGAACGCCATGATGTATTGCCGAATACGCTCTTTCCTCGCCTACCAGCCATTTCAAAATCAACGTAATTTTTTCGGAATTTGTGAGTTGAACGAATGGTTTTTGTCTTGGAAGATTTTTTTGGACAGATTTCGTTGTCTTTCTACGCAATCCAATGACTGTTTTTTCGGACCCTCGGGGCCGCCCTCTTCGTTTGATAGTACAAGGAACTTTTATATTGGCCAAATTCAAAGCCGAGCACTCAATCGTCGTAGCCGCCTCCGTGGTGCCACTGTCTTCATTTGCTTCAACATGATTTTCTTTTGATGAGAGAATGGATTTGTCCCCACTGCAGCCTACAGCTAAAGTATCGACCTCTTGTTGCATCATCAAACTCGGACTATCACTGGAACGATTCAAACCAGCCTCATCATTACAGACTTCCATCGGTTTCGAACAAATCTCCACTTCCCGATTTTCGATCCATGCTTTTTTTATATCGTTTAAAATCTTGAAGCGCTTGGTGAAAAGTTCCCCTGTAACCTCGCTTGCAAGACCAGTTAGTTGTGAAGTGACATCGCGGATCAATTTATAACGTTGATTTTGCGTTTGTACTCGGGGTTTCGGAACACTCGTGGAAATCGTTGATGACGAAGGAAATTGCTCTCCCGATACTTCAGAAAGGAAAACTCTTTGGGTTTGGCAGTAAAACTGCTTTGCCCAACGTTCGCTACAAATTGATCTGTCAAAAAGATCATGGTCGAATCTATCTTTGACGATAAATATGTGGCTAAAAAAATAAGTAAGCCGAAAAATTATATTAAATTCAATAAAGTCCACAATGAAACGGATATATTGATATAAAATGATAAGTAAGCACCGGCATGGTAAAATCATCGAAGAAAACGAAGGGCAGTCACAAGATTTGGGCGATGCTTGAAACGTCGACCCGCCTTCCTGGAATTCAAGAACGTCTCCATCCTCTCGTGCCACTCTTAATTTTCCCCGTCTGAAGCTACCGAATTCTTTTCTGACGAAATCAAATGCAAATCTTGTCAAATAATTTGAGTACAAAACTTCCGCATCGTCTGCTCCGTAAGGAAGAACCAACGATTTCTGATAGGTGTAGGCCGCTTTGTAATCGCGCTCGGAATAAAGACAAGTCACCAATACGAAAAATTTTTCCACGAAATCTTCCAACGAGCTGTACAACTTGACAACACTTTTTATTTTAGCGTTGAGCGATTCAACTCTGTTATTCGTTGTGTTCATGAAATTATATTGCATAAACTCCTTAGACAACGTCCATTCGTTACGAATGTGGTGCCAGTTTTTTACGAAATACTCAAAAATGACAGGTGGCAATTCCTTGCATTTTTCATAATGCCTCATGTATTCAACTTCAGTTGACGAATACAGCATTTTTTGAAAAATTTGCTTCGCATTATCTCGTTCCTCTGGTGTGATGTTCATCTTTCCGCAACTGATCTCACAATTGAAAGTTCTGAGCGAATGAAATATGCAAATAAGAACTTTCGCTGACTCGAACTCTTCCTTGATTACTTGTCTTTCAAGTAAGTCTTTGTCCGCCATAACGCTTCGAATTTTAGTCGAAGACGGATGAACTTTTTTGAATGTCTGGAGAAGCCAGCGCATACTTTCTTCATTTTCATGGATCAAAATGCACACAGCAACTATCTCAGTATTCCCCTCGGAATCTTCTACTATCATAATGTAGACAGGTGCTCGGATATTGAGAAGCTTGAAGGTGCCGTCGATACCCACGAATTCGGGATAAGATTCCATGGCATGCCGCATTAATTTTGTCGAGAAGAAAAGCCCTTTCATTTCACCATCTTTTTCAAAAACGTGTGATTCAGCTCCTAAAAAAACAGTGCATAGAAACAACTGACAAAAAATTGTACATGGAAAATAGCTATACAGTCATTACAGAATCAAAAAAATACATACCAAAAGTTTTTTCAAGTTTTTCAACCATATTTTTTAAGTCGTTTCCATCTTTTTTACTCGCCATAAGGTTCGACAAATCTTTCAAATTAACGTTTTTTCCGAAATCGTTAATACATTTATTCTTAACTAATTTTTTATTTGCGCCCATATCGAGGTAAACTTTGACTGCACTTTTTTCATCTGAAGTCATAGTTCGTGTTTGCGGCAAATGCTGAAACAATGGCTAAAAATAATAGCAAATGAAAAAAACAGTTGAGTGTATTCTATTTAAAATTCTCAATAATTTTTCTAAAATATAATGACTTTCAGCAACACTTCCGATACCTTTGTACACAGATGATTATGATGATTGTTCATTTGTGTTACTTCCAACTTTTTCCCATCCGTGCTGGCAATCAAAGTGAATGATGCTGAACATTTTTTTTGAAATGTTCTAAATAAATATTTAATTTCAATTCAAAATCTATATTACCAAATGATTTTCAATATAAACGAGTAATCAAACTTACTGAGCCGATCGACTACCTGTTGACAACGATTTAAATCGTTTCCCTCCATGTATGCAGCAATATTTCAACCAGTAATATTTTAATTCATTGTTAACAGGTCTTGAAATACCTTTTTTTTGTGCATTTGCAATTGTAACGCAATCACGTTTGTAATACATGGAATACACTTTCTTCTGATAATCAGAAATCGAAGCTTCCAGTTGCTCGAATGAGCTATAGACAGCTCCTTTTTCAAGTGGAATGATCGATTCCAATTGCAGACCTCCAGGATCTACAGTGCCCTGTACAGATTGTTTTCGGCTTTTCAATGGCATTTCAAAATCACTATCAGATCCATGATCATCCTCACATTCCGAGGAGTCTGAATTGACATCTGGATGAGGACACAAAAATAATACACTGTATAATATTATGAAATACATATTCATTCTTCATATATCATTGAAATGATTCCAATGATTTTAACAATATTAAAAATATGAATTTTAAGAAAAACTTATTAGTATTCAAAAAAATGAGCCGTTAATACAAAATCATCCTCAAATTTAACAAACATCCAAGAACTGTATTCTGTTTCTAGCATCAGTTGTCGCCCTTCACTCCTCAATGTCTTGAAACAATAATCAGTTTGTGCTCTAATGTGTACAGCGAAGCAAGATACAATGAATTTTCAAGAAAAGAAATGTGAAACAATAAAGAACAATACACGTGATAATCATATGAAAATGAAAAATGCGACAATGATAGAGGAGCCTATATCCAGCAAAAACAGTAAAAAAAATATCTCTTCTTCATTTTTAGAACCAGTTTTCAAAATGACAGAATATTAGCAGATGTATAACTCAGTTTTGAGAGCAAGGCTGTCCAATGACCACGTCCAAGAGATATTTCTAAATTTCGTTTAAAAATATATCTAAAAATTTGGTTATATATTGGCAAAGTGGTCTTCGATATTAAACGTTTTTAAAATGAACACGTGGGAATACATGGACGATAATAAAACAAAGGTTATGATCCTTACTCATGGCTGATTGAAAAAGCTTCTGTTTTTGCAAGGTGTTCTTAATTTTCAAGTACGTTCCAAATCAATCGAATCGGCGAGAATTTTGAGAAAAAAAACACGTTTCGAAAAGAACGGAACTTTTAACCACCAACGACACAGATTAGAACATCGCACATGAGCGAAAACCGGTGATAAATCAAACTGCGCACGTACGTTCTGCTTCTTCAAAATGTTTGGCTAAGTCCCCGAATCTCGTCCGTGAGACTAGCCTGGCCCCTAGTTTACCGGTTTCGGCCAAAAGGGTGGTGCGCATGCGCGTGACCGCGGCAGTCAGTTTTCGTTCAAATACATACAAGTATCTTTATTTGTTATATATTCGGGCAAAAAGCCGCACGAATATGTACGAAGGCGAGCATAAACACACATCCGGATCAATACCGTGCGATTATTCATCCGGATATGAACGAAAACAAGCATAATCGACATATCCGGATGAATACCGTACAATTATTCGTCCGGACACATTATGTACAATTATGTATTTAATATCCGGACGAATACCGTGCGATTATTCGTCCGGATACATTGCACCTCATATATTCGATATCCGGACGAATACCGTGCGATTATTCGTCCGGATACATTGCACCTCATATATTCAATATCCGGACGAATTACTTACGATCATTCGTCCGGATATGTACAAAATGATCATTAATAGATATCCGGATGAATACCGAACAATTGTTCGTCCGGATACACATTGTGTACAATTATGTATCCAATATCCGGACGAATACCATACGATTATTCGATCGGATACATTGCACCTCATATATTCGATATCCGGACGAATTACTTACGATCATTCGTCTGGATATGTACGAAACGATCATTAGTAGATATCCGGATGAATACCGTACAATTATTCGTCCGGATATGTACTGCACACTGGCATCGTCATGTATCCGGACGAATATGCACGGTTAATTAATCCGGATATATAATGAATATAAGAAAGTATCTGTAACGTAGGGATAACCAGATACGCAATATGCTAACCTATATGCTTTCCGGACGAATAACCGTCGTGTATTCGTCCGTACTCCGGACGAGTAGCCACTCCGTTCATTATTTCGTTCGATTGGAAATAAGTGTTAACTAAAATAATCCTTCAATTAAACCAGAGTACGAGAAATATTGTCCAGTGCGAATATATTGTCAGTGGCGTGGTTATATATCATGTGTACATAGGTTATATATACGAATAAATAGAACAAAAATACACGCAACTGTTAGAATGATATTAGAAACTTTAATTGAATAAATATTTTCTAATTTATTTCTTGTGTCGTCATTATTTTTAAACATCCCCATATTTTGCTTGATATTCAGTTTGGCTCTGCTCTCTCCGATCCTTGTTTTCACCCGCTCAGTTTGCAGCGGATCGATTCATATTATTAATTCGTTCCCTAATATGTGTTCTATGATTTTCTACTCCTTCATGATGATTGTGGTAACATGATTCGAGAGGTTTCTAACCATGATCTTGAATTGCACATTTTGTAAATCAGATTTTCAAATAAAAATCTGGTCTTGGTATAGTGTGTAGTTATTCTTTTCCCATTACGTCTGTCGAGTGATAAATTTGGAAACTTGTTCCAGAAAGCCCTTGGATGCTTTTTTTGCTAATGATATGAAAAGTTGTATCTTAGGAATGCAGTATGCAAACACAAATTTTGATAACAAAACTTATAGAATGACATGTATGTTGAGTATTTCCACTTTGCAAACTACAAATCAAGAGACTCGGTAGAGTCTCGGGACAAGTACATTGACAGCCCTGTCGTCTGCTGGCCCGAGGCTCTCGCCGAGACTATACTTTCTCTGAATAAAACGATTCGCCGTGGTGGGGATAAAATTTGCATGTGATTTTAATGAATTACGAAGCTCAGGAGCCATTTAGCAACTTGAAAATTGAAGTTTAAGCCAATTGAGTAATTCTCTTTCGATTCCGCCCTAAATCAGCATGATCGGTGTTGTAATTGCTGAGAAAAAACTTTGCACGGGCTCAAGATTATGCAAAAGTTACCAACACATTCAAGAATTTATGCGTCTGTATTTATAAACACCATCAAAGGCACTTTGATGCTCTCGAGATTCTGATTCGTTGGATCTGACGACATCCATTTTTAGACGTTGTGATTGGTTGTTGAAATTAGTTGTTGATGATTGAAAATCTGATGTCAACTTCAGAACGTAGCACACGGCACGGCACAGCTGGTAACAGCAGTCATAAATTCGACCGATATACATATATATATGTACAAACCATGTGTCAGTTTTTGATCGTATGAACAGAGTTTCGACATTACGAAGTGCGTACGGGATCAATAAAAAAACAATTTTCGTCATCTAAAGAAGTGCATATTACTATTTATTTTGTTATTTGTGATATATTAAACCGGTACCAAAGCGGCCGCGTAAATGTAGTCTATGATGTGTGTGTGAAAAAGAATATAAAAAATGCGCGATGCATATATGTCAAGGAAACTTTTCAAGATTTCATTATTTCTTTCGATTGGAAATAAGCGTTAACTGAAATAATCCTTCAATTAAACCAGAGTACGAGAAATATTGTCCAGTGCGAATATATTGTCAGTGGCGTGGTTATATATCATGTGTACATAGGTTATATATCAAGAGACTCGGTAGAGTCTCGGGACAAGTACATTGACAGCCCTGTCGTCTGCTGGCCCGAGGCTCTCGCCGAGACTATATTATCTCTGAATAAAGTAAATTTCGGTGGTGGGGGTAAAATTGACATGTCATTTTCTTGAATTCTGAAGCTCAGGAGTTATGTCGCAATTTGAAAATTGAACTTTCAGCTAATTAAGAAATTCTCTTTCGATTGCGCCCAAAATCAATACGATCGGTGGTGTAATTGCTGAGAAAAAACTTTGCACGGGCTCAAGATTATGCAAAAGTTACTAACACATCTATGGATTTACTGTGTCTGTACAGAACACCATCAAAGGCCTCTTGATGCCAGCTATAACCCATTTCTATGGAAGCTCGGGTCCCGGGATCCCGGCTACAGAAATAATGAGTTGTGATTGGTCATGACACTTGCTGTACCGTTCCAGCGGAATACAGTTTATGAATATATATACAAGGCCATCAGTCAGCCGTCAGTTATTGATGTTATAACAAACGGATTTTCGACATTACGAAGTGCGGGGTGACAAAAAAATATTTTTCATCTAATAAAGTGTTAAATATGTATTTATTTTATTAAAAATAGTGGTATGTGGTGTCATACAGTATTACGAAAACCAGACATATAGTGACTTTGACGTGATATATAATACATCCATCTGTCATTTTTTGATGGCATGAGCAAATTAATAGCAACAGCGATCTGAATGATAAAATTTCGGAGAAATAGTGCGAGCTGTATGAATTCGATTCAAAATTCTTATATGACTATAAAAAAAAAATGTTATGTAAGTTTTGTGAAAACCATGTGGGTTAGTTTACGCTCATCGCAATCGGTTCGCGAGTGTTTGTTATATAGAACATATATTAGTATTGGGAAATTTCTCCTTGTACAAATTCTTTGATTTTACGTTTATTTATGACATAATTTTGTTGCAATCCTGGTTCTGGGTTCTTCAAAAATTTTCAACGGGAGTTATGTGAGAAAAAAAAACTTTCGCTCATTATAACCTCTCAAACGTTCTTTCCAAACAGAAATTTTATGTTGTGTAATTACATTATACAAAAAATATGCGTGATTGTATGTAAATGAATGCAAATAAATGTTGAAAAACTTCGGTCAAGTAAAAGTGTCTAATTCAATGTATTGTTGTCATATTTTCTTTCATTACATTTGGCTGTGTTCACTGGGCCCTTTTTCCCACCTCCTTAGCTCACAGTGTATCCATACCAATTTCTATTCATTCTCTAGACAATTCGAGTGACATTCGTATTTCTATTTCCTCATATTGATGTCAATAAATTGGAAAATTCATATCAAAAAGTTTTCATGATTGCTTGTTTACAAACACGAGTTTTAAAAAATCATTGGGCCATGTAAATACATAGATATTCACTTGAATTGTTGCATGATGAATTTGGAAATTCATTTCAATAAGTCATTGGTTGCTTATTTTTCGTGATATCAAAATTTGTATCTTCCAAATGCAATGAACACATCTTAAGTTTGACAACATGATTAAGCGACACGTATATTGAGTATTTCCAGACCAAGTTTACGATTGGCATTATGGATTAAAAAATTCATGTGTGTGAGTCTACGCCTGATCATTTCTGGATGTGATCAAATATTTTGTCTGTATATAACCATGGAGACATTCTAAATTACACTATTTGATTTACTTCAACATGCAGCGTATCTGTCACTCTATTTATTGAATATGCCATAATGAGTTTCAAAAATGTGGTTCGGGTAATTTTAAAGTTTTTTGCCCCATAGCACCAAAGTCTGTATTACTGGTACGCAGCGAGTACCTATGAACTATATTCCTGCGAAGCGGTAGGTGTGCCAATCTTTTCACTTTTTGGTTCCAACTGTAATATATGAATGAGATACATGAAACAATTATGCGTTCTGTTCACTTTCAAGTGCGCTGTCTTTTTTCCTTTTAGTTTTGGGATAATAAATTTTATGAATCGGTGGTAATTTTTTCTGTCTGTACCAAAATTTAGATGAATAAATCGCAGCGAATACTTGCAAATTTGGAAAATTCTGTGTATTGACATGCATGCCAGGTATTAGTACTTCCTTTTTTTGATTATGGAATATGGATATCTACAAATAATAAAAATTATACATGAATTATAGGATTTGGAAATGGATTATAAATAATAATCAATAATAAAAAATAATGATGAATGATACAAAAAGTCAGCGATGGCTTGTTTATGAATGGCATAAGAAGTTATGTTTTCAAAATGCATTGCTCATATTAAAAAGTAAGCAATTCTGTTGGTCTTGACGCACTTCATACTTTTTCTTTTGTCCGGTTGAACCTTGGTGGCTACATGCAGAGTTTGAAAATTTTATGCATCGACGTGGGTGCGTCAACTTTCTATCTCTGGGAATGATAATACGAATGGAAAAGATTGCTTCAAAGAGTCCTTGGAAGCACGTTTTTTAATGAAATAAAAATAACTATCATTAGAATTCAATAAACATATGTGAAAATTGCGAATTCTGGTGGACTTGGTGAACATTATATATATACTATATTTTTCTTTCTCCTTCTGTCAAATTTTAAGGAAAATCAATCCAAAAATTCGTTTCATTGAAAAATCTTCATGTTTTCTTTATTCACAATGATTTCATCAAAACAGATGAAAACAAAATTTATAAATGAAGAGGCAAAATTCCACAATGATACAAAATATTGAAAAACCTTACGGAATATGATTTTAATCCCACAAAATTATAGACATGTTCGAAATGGTTGAAAAATTGAGGATATCACTTCAAACATTCGAAGAATATCAAACTGTTATAAATTGTACAAAACTTAAAGAAAATCATTGGAGAAAGGAGAATTATTTTTAAATATCACATTAGAAACATTGGAGAACTTGAGAAAATCTTATTTAAGAATATTTTTTGTGGTTTAGAACTACCACAGAAAAAAGATTTGATATCAAGCCGTAAAAATCCTCTCTCGGAGAAAAAAAATTTGGACAATTACATTGATGATCGCCCGTTTTCGCATTATACCACAAAAAATGTAAACAAAACTTCTTAAATCACACAACAAAAATGATTTCGAACCGTAAGAAAATATCAAATATATTACAATCCTACAGCATTAGTGTATAATGTTCTTCACTAGTATACTGATTGTGCGGTATCAGTCTTTTTTCGACGAATCAGATGTTACAAGCCAAAATCATATCTCGGCCTCCAACCCGCTTTCCACCGTGCTCTTGGGTTCCTAATTTCCAAAACATATTAGAGTACAAGGAAAAAAATCGCTGAAGTCCAACAACAGACCTGTGACGAAATATTTCCAGTACAATTTGACGAAAAATAGGTCTTTTTTCGTGAAAACCAACGTTATAAGCCGAAAATTATATCTCGGCCTCCAACCCGCTTTCCACCATACTCTTTGGTTCTTAATTGACAAAACATATTAGAATACAAGGAAAAAAATCGCCAAAGTCCAAGGACAGACTTGTGACGAAATATTTCTAGCACAATTTTGACGAAAAATAGGTCGTTTTTCGTGGAAACCAACGTTATAAGCAGTAAATCGTAAATAATTCATAGCAATTTAAATTAAAATTATATATTCATCAAAACATAAATATGGAATTTTCGAGAAAAAACACGTGATATCAAACCATAAACTTCCCCTAGGGAAAAAAAGGTTGGGACAAGTACATTTTTTTTTTTTTTTTTTTTTTTTATTTATATACCGGGGCTGGGGAAAATGCATTTACGCACTGGGGGGGCCTGAAAGGCCCCCTGTGTGCCGGACTCTCCATTAGCGGAACTACCGGCTAAAAACCCCATCCCCGGTCTCCTAGCAACCACCCCGGAACCGCTTTCGCATTACTTCGGGGTGGCGCTCTATCTCCCTGGACGCCCCTCAGGGCGTCCCATCCTCCACGAAGGCCCGCTTGCGGCGGAGGACGACCTCAACAAAGAGGTCGACCTCCGCCCAAGGCTCTTCGCCCAGGAGCATAACCCGGACAATATTATCCGGAGTTATGCTCCCGTACCTTTCCTCCAGTGGGGCCCTCCACACTCTCCATTCCTCGCATTCGAAGAACGTGTGGAGGGCATCGTCCCGCGGGGATCCGCAGCATCGGCAGGACGGATCCGGAACCTTCCCCATTTTGTGGAGATAGGCCCGAAACCGTCCGTGCCCCGTCAGCATCTGGGTGAGGTAATAATTTACCTCCCCGTGCCGACGGTTGACCCAGGCGTCCAGCTGAGGTATGAGCCTCGCTGTCCACCTGGCCCGCCGATCCCCCTCCCATCTTTCTTGCCAGGTCCGCATACTCACGGCCCTGGCAAGCTCTCTCCCCCGAGCCCGGTCCTCCGGGTTGCCCTGGTGGACGGACTTCCGCTCTTGGGCGAGGAGGTCAATTGGGATGACCCCGGCTATAACGAGCACGGCTGGCTCCGAGACCGTACGGTAGGAGCACGCGATGCGGAGGGCCCCTCTCCGCTGTACTCCGGCCATGCGCTTGCGGTATATGTCGTACCGAAGCGCATCGGCCCAGACTTCGGCGCCGTAGAGCATTATTGACTCGGCGGTGCGTAAGAGGAGACGCCTCTTGCAAGGTCGGGGACCGCCAATATTGGCCATGACCCTGCTAAGAGACGTCGTTATCGCAGCCGCCTTGTCTGCTCTCCTCCTTATTTCTTCCCCGAAGGTGAGTCTCGAATCGAGACTCACCCCCAGGTACTTAACCGACGCCGTCGTCTGTACCGTCGCCTCTCCCACCTGCATATCCCGCTGTAGCGGAATATGCTTCTTGGTCAGGAGGACGATCTCGGTTTTAGCCAGCGCTAGCTCCAAGCCGTGGTCATCCATCCAAGAGCGGACCCGACGCATTACCTGGTTGAGCAGCATCTGTGCCGCCTCAACGCTTCTCGCGATGATGACGGCGGCAATGTCGTCCGCATACCCAACCAGAAAAGTGCCCTCAGGCATCTCCATACGGAGGATCCCGTCATACGTTACGTTCCATATGTCGGGACCCAGTATGGAGCCCTGGGCTGCCCCAGCCGTTACCTCCCGGCTCACCGGACCATCCGCGGTGGTGTACTCCAAGGAGCGGTCCTTCAGGTAATCCTCGAGCATCCTGAGAAGGTACCCGGGGACCCTGAAATCCCGCTCCAGCGCGCTCAAGGCGTCGCTCCACCGCACCGAGTTGAACGCGTTCTTCACATCCAGCGTGACCAGTAAACAGACAGGGCGGGAGAAGTGATTCCCCCGCTCCGTGCCCCTGGCTGCCTCGACAACCTCCTGGATAGCGTTGATCGTCGACCTCCCTTTCCGAAAGCCGTATTGCCTTGCGGAAAGGTCTCCAGCGACTTGGAGGGCCGCGTGGAGGCGAGGTCGAAGAAGCTTTTCCAGGAGCTTGCCGGCTGTGTCTAGCATGCACAGGGGTCTGTAGGACGATGGGCTGTCCACTGGTCCGCCTTTGCCCTTCCCGATCAGCACCAATCTTGCCCGTTTCCAGCGGCGAGGGAAAACCCCTGCTTCCAGGCAAGCATTGTACATCGTCAGGAAGAGCCTCGGATGTCCTTCAACTGCGGCTTTCAGCACCTCTGCTGGCAGGCCATCTGGGCCTGGTGCCTTCTTGTTCTTGAAGGTCCGCGCCGCGCACTTCAGCTCCTCTTCCGTAAAGGAGGGGAGTGGTGCGTCCTCCGGTGTTCGAGGGCGGCGCGGCAGCTTGGGATGATCGGGGAAAAGGGTATCGACGATATTGCCGATGATCCTCGCGTCCATGGGAGCGCTTTCAGAAAACGCTCTCAGTTTGCGGAGGACCAATTTATACCCTAATCCCCAAGGATCGTTGTTGAGATCCTCTCCAAGCTGTTTCCAGCAGCGGTGCTTACTCTTCGCGATGGTCCGGCGAAGCACTTTTCTCGCCGCCTTGTAGGCGGCAGTGCTCGGGGCTGCGTCGGGATCGCGGCGCCGGGCTCTCTGGGCGAGTCTCCTTGTTCGGAGACACTCCCGCCTCAGCTCCGCGATTTCGTCCGTCCACCAGTACACGGGACGCCGTCCGCCGCGGGGCTTCACCCTCGGCACGGCGTCCCTACAGGCCTGGTGGAGGTGGCTCATGACCACCTCCACCGTTCTTTCGGCCTGCCCGGGAGGAGTCCCTCCTCGTTGGCGGGTCCCGTCTAGGGCTCGCTGGCCACGTATGAGGGCCGGAGACAACTTTTCGGGGTTCATCTTCGCGACGTTCCACCTGACAGGGCCCTGGTATCCCCTGGCCCGGACTGGAGTTACATCACGTATACGAAACGTGATGTACTGGTGATCGCTGGCTGTATAGTCCTCGATCACCCTCCAGTCCTCGACTCGCGATGTCAGGTTTTCCGACGCTAGGGAGACGTCAGGAATCGTCTCCCTGAACCCTGGCCTTCGGAAGGTGGACGTCGAGCCGGTGTTAAGGACCACCAGCCCGAACCTGGACGCCATGTCCAGGATTCGTCCACCCCGAGAATCTTGCCAGGGTTCCCCCCACTCCAACGCCTTGGCGTTGAAGTCTCCGGCCACTACCAGCTCGCCCTCCATGGTCCGGGCTGCGTCCTCCAGGCCATCGAGTTTGGCCTGGAAATCCGCGATCGGCTCGTTCGGGGTGAAGTAGCAGCTGACGTAGGCTACGTCGCCGGTCCTCACCCACACGAAGCCGGAGCCCGAACCATGATCGACGACTTGAAAACGTCGCCGATCCGGGACCCATATTGCCGCCGTGCCGAGGGTGTCCGAGTACCATCCTGGGCCTTCCCTGTCTCGATACTGCTCGCTGATGAGTACGATATCAGCGGCTTTCTCGAGACAGATCTGGGCCAGGAGGTCGTCGGCTACCCTGCTCCGGTGGAGGTTTCCCTGGAGGACTACCGCCATCATTGCTTGGCCTTTGCGAGGGCCTTACGGAATACTCCGCATCGGCCCGACCCCGCAATGTGACGACAGACCTCAGGGTCGTCCTCAACCTCAGCGCAGAGGAAGCACTTCGGGCTCTCCTTACAGCCCGATGCTGTGTGATCCTCTGCGCCGCAACGGTAGCAGGCCTTGCTGCGGTCCGGACCGGTACACCAACGGCCGTGGTGGCCGTAGCCGAGACACTTGAAGCATCTCGACACGTCCACCCGCCGCCGAATCCTGCAGCTGACCCACCCGATCTTTATGCGAGCGGACCGCAACAGCACCTTGGCGCTTTCTTCGTCAACGGTTACTATTGCGGTCACTTGCTCGCGTGTGTTAGGACGGGTCAGATTGACCTGCAGGACTCCGGTGCATTCCGGCAGGACCTCTCGCACGGCTTCTTCGACCTCCTCCTTCGTGGTGCAGCAGTCCAGGTCGCCGATCTCCAGTTTTGCCCTGGGGACCAGCTCCCTGGCGTAGCTTGCACCTACCGCCGTTTTTCTGACGGTTTCGAAGAAGGAGGCCCTGGCCTCCGCCGTTGTTTTTTGCAGCTCGACCAGGACGTCACCTGCAACCGTACGCCGAATCTCTCTTATGCCAACCCCGCATGTGTCGGGCTCAATCGATTTACGAATTGAGCCCAGGACGTCCTTATAGGACTTCCCTGGGGCTGGCCTAAGTAAGATAGCGTCCGGTTTTGGTCGAGCCGCTTTCCTCCTACGTTTTGGGCCTTCTGAAGGTGCTGTGGCCGGCAGTGCTCGTGCTGCCACTGCATCCTTCTTCGGGTCCGTTTTCACTGCCTCTTTCTCCTTCTTTTTTTTCTTTTTCTTTTTTTTCTTTTCGCCATCGACCTTAGTCCAGGCTCCATCTTCGTCGGCGTCGTTTGTTTTGGGGGAGCCACCTTCCCTCTTCTTTTTGAGGGCTTGTGGCGTCACCACCGCTGGCGGGCTGGCTGCCAATCTTTTTTGGCCCCCCCTTGACGTCGATGCGGTTGCCGTAGCCACGATCAATTCAGGACTAGACCCCGAGCTCGTTTCTTCCCGCTCTGGTGGCTCTGGGCTATCCAGCAGACGTTTAAGTTTCTGCAGCGGACGCCGGCACTCCTCCAGCTCTTCGAGTTGTTCCACCAGAACAGGAATGCCATCCTTCACGGTCCGGTTGACGTTGGGTTGCTTTTTGATAGCTTCCGACATCTTCCGGACCAAACTCCTCATTTCAGCGAGACCTGTTTCTGTTTTTTTCTCGCATTCGATGAGGAGTTCCCTTAGCTCCGACAGCTCCGCTCTATGCCGTGCCCGTCGAAACTTTTTTGCTCCGCTCGGTTTTGCGGCCCTTGGGGCTCGATCTGGTGGATCAGCCCGGCGTTCATTTGCCACGCTGTCCCCAGGAGTCGGTTTCGGGCCCGGCTTCCGGCTTCCCTCCTGAACCCGCTCATTTGAATCTCTCCCGTTTTCGGGGGAGACCGATAAAAGTGCGTCACGGTAGTTTGTTGACGACGATGCAGAGCCCGCTTGACCACTCTTTACCGCCGGCGCTGGGTATCCGACCCCAGCATTTTTTTTACCTTCTATTATACTCGCCATTTTTGTTTGGTTTGAAGGTTTGTTTGACCGCGGGAGGTATTTGCTCCTACCCTCTATATCTAGAAGGCGTTCCCCTTTCGGGGACGTGTTCACCAGAAAGACAAAACCTGGTCTCCAGTGAACACGGGAGGTATTTACTCCTACCCTCCATATGTGGAGGGCCTTCCCCCGTTCGCCAACCGGGGAACACGCCGCGTAGGGGTCCAACTCCCCCCGCGGGTCCTGCCATTTTGTCTGGCCTCTCGCTTCTGACCTGCCCGGCATGGGAGTCCCTGACAGAGCCCGAAGGCTCAGCCGGCATAGCTCAGAGGGTCATCGAGGCACACAAGCCTCCCCACCGGCTGCAAGGCGGCAGTGTTTAGAGAGGGGGACAAGTACATTGATGGTATCGTGTTTGCTGATAATTCCATCCATAAAAAAAAAAACTTGGAAATCGATGCCTCATTCTTCTTATTTGATTCGAACAGCTAAATCAATTGAAAAAAATTCCATCTAATTTATGTGCAGCATTAAAATTTATTATATCAATTCGAGGCCAAGTATTTTCTAATGAATTGAAAAAGTTACCACTTGAGTTACGTGCAGCACTAAAATTTATGATATCAATCAGTGGACAAGTATTTTATTAGTAACTCCAAATTTTGACGTTATTAAATTGTTCTAAAAAGCTTTTAAATCCAAAAAAAATCACATGAAAGCTAGTCATTCGTTACTCTATGGTGGCAAAGACTTATAAGAAAATCGATTTTTCTCAGACTTTCAGGATCCTTTGGTATTATTCACACAATTCAACATCGATTGGATCGATACAAATTATGTTTAAATAAGTGTTAAAAGTACTTGTCCGGCCCATCACTTTCCGTTTAAATTGTTTATCCAAATAAAAATCAGGGCTTGTCTAGAACTGATGGTTCACAAGTCACAAGTATTCATGCAGAGGGAATTGAGACAATTATCTTCAAGTAATTTTTACTTAGTTGCACTAATTTAATAAAAAACGGAAACAAATTATTCCGCAATATACAAGGGATTTTATTCTGCATCGATAAATGAAACAAATTGTACATAATATATATGTTCAAGCTTCCAAAATAACTGTCCAGTTTATATTTAATGATGTCAATTTTTACTTCCTACTTATTCTTCCAGCGAACGAATTCCATACGGAATAAGAACTAACCTATACTATTATTAAAAGCATTAAACTAATAATGAATCGCATTTCAACAAATTTTTAACCAGATTCTGCCGTACAATTTCGTTTTTTTATGATTGATTTTTTATTAAATGAATAGTGATGGGCCGGACAAGTACTTTTAACACTTATTTAAACATAATTTGTATCGATCCAATCGACGTTGAATTGTGTGAATAATACCAAAGGATCCTGAAAGTCTGAGAAAAATCGATTTTCTTATAAGTCTTTGCCACCATAGAGTAACGAATGACTAGCTTTCATGTGATTTTTTTTGGATTTAAAAGCTTTTTAGAACAATTTAATAACGTCAAAATTTGGAGTTACTAATAAAATACTTGGCCTCGAATTGATATAATAAATTTTAATGCTGCACATAAATTAGATGGAATTTTTTTCAATTGATTTAGCTGTTCGAATCAAATAAGAAGAATGAGGCATCGATTTCCAAGTTTTTTTTTTTATGGATGGAATTATCAGCAAACACGATACCATCAATGTACTTGTCCCAACCTTTTTTTCCCTAGGGTTATTAATTCGTTCCCTAATATGTGTTCTATGATTTTCGTACTTCTTCATGATGATTGTGGTAACATGATTCGAGAGGTTTCTAACCATGATCTTGAATTGCACATTTTGTAAATCAGATTTTCAAAAAAACATCTGGTCTTGGTATAGTGTGTAGTTATTCTTTTCCCATTAGGTCTGTCGAGTGATAAATTTGGAAACTTTTCCAGAAAGCCTTTGGATGCTTTTATTTGCTAATGATATGAAAAGTCGTATCTTAGGAATGCGGTATGCAAACACAAATTTTGATAACAAAACTTATAGAACGACATGTATGTTGAGTATTTCCTCTTTGCAAACTACAAATATGGAATTATTATAAAAAAAATTCATTCCGATAAGTCTACTGATGCTCAGTTTTGGATGCGATCAAATATGATGCCTACCAACATCCCCAGAAACTTACAGAATTGCTGAATGCAATGTGCGCTATGTCATTTTAATGTAACATCATGACTTTTGACAACTTTTCATTATAATGCTGTAGATTCGAATCATTAAAATACTGTAAAAATCTGCAAACTGTACAATTTAAATACATTTTGACCCTAACTGTAACATCTATATGAAGTAAAAAATTGATTATAAAAGTCTTCAGTTGCTCATTTATGGATAGTTTTGAAATTGCTGTCTTCGAAGCTCATTGCGCAGATACATTGAACCGTAGCAGATACCTGCGAACTCTGAAATTTCTATGGATAAATATATATGCTACGGATCACCCCTTATCTTTGATTATGGTAATATGTAATGGAACTTGGTTCAGCAAGTTTTTAAGCGTTTCTTTTCAAATAGTATTGAAGTTTGTATGACTGATATACAGCGAATACTTCTAAACTTTGATATTCCTGTGTTGCAGCATGTGTGCCAATCATTCAAATCATTTACTCCAACCGTATCATGTAATCTAGAAAATTCATTACAAAAGTCTTCAGCTTTTCTAAATACTTCAATGTTCCTTTTTCTATTCCTTTCTGAGTTTTCGAATTTCTAAATTCATTTCTAAATTTTCCTGAAATGGTTTTTCTTCCAAACCAATGCAGGTACGTTAAACGTCTTTGAATTCTGTTGCTCTGTTGAATAAAGTTCGCTTAGTTTTTTTTGCTGCTTTGAGTTCTGGCATAATAAATGTTAGAAGTTTTCGGGTACTTTTTTTCAGCAACTATCAAACTGTGGATAATTGAACCTCAGCGGCCGCTTGCAAACTTTGGAAATATATTTCATTGGGGGCACGTTTTGCATGAGACGGAATCTCTAGATTCAGAATGCAAAAGCGACATTCAAAGTGGGCAAATCTGTTGGATTTTTCGTGTCTTGAATTTGATCTATCTTTCAATTGAATTTTGAAGAAAAGGGATAAATAAAATCTGTTCTATTAAGGAAATCTTTACGTAAGATCTTTCTTGGTATGAAGACTTGGAAAAAATCGCCAAAGGCCACGGACAGACCGGTGACGAAATATTTCCAGTACAATTTTGACGAAAAATAGATCTTTTTTCACGGAAACCAACGTTATAAGCCGAAAATCAAATTACAGCCCACGAAACGCATTTCTTCACACTCTTGGGTTCCTAATACACAAAACATATTAGAAAATAAGGGGGAATATTACCGACGTGCAAGAACAAACCAGTGCCGAAATATTTCCAGTATAATTTTGACGAAAAATCGGTCTTTTTTCGGGGAAACCAACGTTATAAGCCGAAAATCATATCTCGGCCTCCAACCCACTTTCCACCGTGCTCTTGGGTTCCTAATAGACAAAACATATTAGGAGACAAGGAGAAAAATCACCGAAGTCCAAGAACAAACCTGTGCCGAAATATTTTCAGTAAAATTTTGACGAAAAATAGGTCCTTTTTCGTGGAAACCAACGTTATAAGCCGAAAATCATATCTCGGCCCTCAACCCGCTTTCTACCGTTCTCTTGGGTTCCCAAAAAGCATAGCATATTAGAGTAGAAGTAAAAAAATCGCCCAAATCCATGGACAGACCTGTGACGGAATATTTTCTGTACAATGTTGACGAGAAATTTGTTGTTTTTCGTGGTAACCAATGTTATAAGCCGAAAATCATACATAAAAAAAACTTAGAAACCGATGCCTCTTTCTTCTTATTTGATTCGAACAGCTAAATCAATTGAAAAAAATTCCATCTAATTTACGTGCAGCACTAAAATTTATGATATCAATCGGTGGACAAGTATTTTATTAGTAACTCCAAAGTTCAACATTATGGAATTGTTCTAAGAAGCTTTTAAATCCAAAAATATCACATGCAAGCTAATCATTTCTTGCTCTATGGTGGCAGAGACTTATAAGAAAATCGATTCTTTTCAGACTTTCAGGAGCTTCTGATATTATTCACAATATTCAACGTCGATTGGATCGGTACAAATTATGTTTAAATATGAGTTAAAAGTACTTGTCCGGCCCAACACTATTTATTGAAATAAAAATCAATCATAAAAAAACGAAATTGTACGGCAGAATCCGGTTAAAAATGTATTGAAATGCGATTTATTATTAGTTTAATGTTCTTAATAATAGTATAGGTTAGTTATACCGAATGAAATTCGTTCGCTGGAAGAAGTAAAAATTGCCGTCATTCCAATACAAACTGGGGACTTATTTTTGGAAACTTGAACATATTTAATGTGCAAAATGTTTTTTATTTATCGATGCACAAAAACATCCCTTGTATAGTACAGGACAATTTGTTTCCGTTCTTATTAAATTAGTGCACTTGAGGGAAAATTACTTGAAGATAACTCTCCAAATTCCCTCTGCATGAATATTTGTGCTCCATCAGTTCTAGAAAAGCCCTGATTTTTATTTGAATAAACAATTTTAATGGAAAGTGATGGGCCGGACAAGTACTTTTAACTCATATTTAAACATAATTTGTAACGATCCAATCGACGTCGAATATTGTGAATAATATCAGAAGCTCCTGAAAGTCTGAAAAGAATCGATTTTCTTATAAGTCTCTGCCACCATAGAGCAAGAAATGATTAGCTTGCATGTGATATTTTTGGATTTAAAAGCTTCTTAGAACAATTCCATAATGTTGAACTTTGGAGTTACTAATAAAATACTTGTCCACCGATTGATATCACAAATTTTAGTGCTGCACGTAATTCAAGTGGTAACTTTTTTCAATTCATTAGAAAATACTTGCCCTCGAATTGATATGATAAATTTTAATGCTGCACGTAAATTAGATGGAATTTTTTTCAATTGTACGAATAAATAGAACAAAAATACACGCAGCTGTTAGAATGATATTAGAAACTTTAATTGAATAAATGTTTTCTAATTTATTTCTTGTGTCGTCATTATTTTTAAACATCCCCATATTTTGCTTGATATTCAGTTTGGCTCTGCCCTCTCCGATCCTTGTTTTCACCCGCTCAGTTTGCAGCGGATCGATTCATATTATTAATTCGTTCCCTAATATGTGTTCTATGATTTTCTACTCCTTCATGATGATTGTGGTAACATGATTCGAGAGGTTTCTAACCATGATCTTGAATTGTACATTTTGGAAATCAGATTTTCAAATAAAAATCTGGTCTTGGTATAGTGTGTAGTTATTCTTTTCCCATTAGGTCTGTCGAGTGATAAATTTGGAAACTTGTTCCAGAAAGCCCTTGGATGCTTTTTTTGCTAATGATATGAAAAGTCGTATCTTAGGAATGCAGTATGCAAACACAAATTTTGATAACAAAACTTATAGAATGACATGTATGTTGAGTATTTCCACTTTGCAAACTACAAATATGGAATTATTATGAAAAAAATTTATTCCGATAAGTCTACTGTTGCTCAGTTTTGGATGCGATCAAATATGATGCCTACCAACATCCCCAGAAACTTACAGAATTGCTGAATGCAATGTGCGCTATGTCATTTTAATGTAACATCATGACTTTTGACAACTTTTCATTATAATGCTGTAGATTCGGATCATTAGAATACTGCAAAAATCTGCAAACTATACAATTTAAATACTGTGCCATTCATTTTACATTTTGACTCTAACTGTAACATCTATATGAAGTAAAAAATTGATTATAAAAGTCTTCAGTTGCTCATTTATGGATAGATTTGAAATTGCTGTCTTCGAAGCTCATTGCGCAGATACATTGAACCGCAGCAGATACCTGCGAACTCTGAAATTTCTGTGGATAAATATATATGCGACGGATCACCCCTTATCTTTGATTATGGTAATATGTAATGGTACTTGGTTCGGCAAGTTTTTAAGTGTTAATTTTCAAATAGTATTGAAGTTTGTATGACTGATATACAGCGAATACTTCCAAACTTTGATATTTCTGTGTTGCAGCATGTGTGCCAATCATTCAAATCATTTCCTCCATCCGTATCATGTAATCTAGAAAATTCATCACAAAAGTCTTCCGCATTTCTAGATACTTCAATTTTCCTTTTTCTACTCCATTGTGAGTTTTCGAATTTCTAAATTAATTTCTGAATTGTCCTGAAATGGTTTTTCTCCAAAACTAATGCAGGTACCTTAAACGTCTTTGAATTCTGTTGCTTTGTTGAACTAAGTTCGCTTAGTTTTTTTTGCTGCTTTGAGTTCTGGCATAATAAATGTTAGAAGTTTTCGGGTACTTTTTTTCAGCAACTATCAAACTGTGGATAATTAGAACTCAGCGGCCACTTACAAACTTTGGAAATATATTTCATTGAGAGCACGTTTTGGATGAAATGAAATCTCTAGATTCAGAATGCAAAAGCGACATTTAAAGTGGGCAAATCTGTTGGATTTTTCGTGTCTTGAATTTGATCTATCTTTCATTTGAATTTTGCAGAAAAGGAATAAATAAAATCTGTTCTATTACGGAAATCTTTACGTCAGTTCTTTCTTGGTATGAAGACTTGGAAAAAATCTCCAAAGGCCAAGGACAGACAGGTGACGAAATATTTTCAGTACAATTTTGACGAAGAATAGATCTTTTGTCGCGGAAACCAACGTTATAAGCCGAAAATCATATTACAGCCCACGAGACGCATTTCTTCACTCTCTTGGGTTCCTATTACACAAAACATATTAGAAGATAAGGGGGAAAATCACCAACGTGGAAGAAGAAACCAGTGCCGAAATATTTCCAGTACAATTTTGACGAAAAATAGGTCCTTTTTCGTGGAAACCAACATTATAGGCCGAAAATCATATC
Source organism: Venturia canescens (assembly GCF_019457755.1). Classification (NCBI taxonomy): domain Eukaryota; kingdom Metazoa; phylum Arthropoda; class Insecta; order Hymenoptera; family Ichneumonidae; genus Venturia; species Venturia canescens. Next base: position 29,295,723 of record NC_057422.1, read on the forward strand.
TCGACCCGCAACATACTTTTCCCCATGCTCTTGGGTTCCAAATAGACGAAACATATTGGAGTACAAGGAAAAAAATCGCCAAAGTCCAAAGACAAACCTGTGACGAAATATTTCCAGTACAATTTTAACGAAAAATAGATCTTATTTTGTGGAAACCAACGTTATAAGCCGAAAATCATATTATGGCCCACAACACACATTTCTTCATGCTCTTGGATTCCCAATAAACAAAACATATTAGAAGACAAGGAGAAAAATCACCAAAGTCCAAGACCAAACCAGTGCCGAAATATTTTCAGTACAATTTTGAAGAAAAAATGGTCTTTTACGTGGAAACAAACATTATAAACCGAAATTCATTTCGCAGGCCTCATCCCGGATTCCTCCATGCTGTTGAGTTCCTAATAGGCATAACATATTAGAGTATAAGGAAAAAAATTGCCAAAGTTCAAGAGCAGACATGTGATGAAGTATTTTCACTACAATTTTTACGAAAAATTGGTCTTTTATGGTGGAAACCAACTTTATAATCCGAACATCATACCTAGGGAAAATAAGATTGGGAAAAGTACATTGATGGTCCCTTATTTCCTGATAATTTCATAAAAAAGATTATCCCATAAAAAATGTTCGTATGAGAATGGAATCTATAAAAATGTACTAAGCAAATAATTCATAGAAATGTATACTAAAATCCTATAACCGTCATAACATAAATGAGGAACTTTTGAGAAAAAAGGCGTGATATCAAACCATAAACTTCCCCTAGGGAAAAAAAGGTTGGGACAAGTACATTGACGGTCTCTTGTTTCTGGATGGCATAGAAAAAAGATTTAGAACCAGGAAAAAAAATTCTATAAAAATAATAAACGAAAAATTGAAAAGTTCAAAAAAATTCAACAAAAATAAAAAACAATCGAAAAAATTCTGTAAAGAAAAATAAAAAAATTTCAAAAAAATTCATAAATTTTGAAGACATTGAAAAATGTACTATCCAAGATACATGTAGTATAAAAATGTATGATATCAATTGGAGGCCAAGTTTTTATTGATAATTTGGAATATTTATCCAACAAATTGGAAACTTTAATGAAATTCATGATAATTATTTTCACGAAAAAAGTTAATGAAAAAAAAGTCATAACGGAAGTTACGTGCAGTACTAAAATGTTTATATCAAGTCGAGGTCAAGTATTTATCAGTTATTCGAAATATAATCTCCGGCGACAAATGAGCGTTGAGAATCCTTGTCGGGCTCACAACGTTTTATCAAAATTACTAAAAAATTAATGGAAATAAAATCATTAAATATTCACATGAAAGTCATTCGTTACTTCAACAAGGTACACACTTTAAAGAATCGATTCCCCTCCGACTTTCAGGATCCCCTGGTATTATTCACACCATTCAACTTCGATTGGATCGGTACAAATTATGTTCAAATACGTCTTAAACGTACTTGTTCGGCCCATCACTTTTTATTCAAATTGCTCATTCGAAAACAAATCAGGGCTGTTCTATAATGACAAATATAATAAAATGGATAAAAATAAAAATAATATCTCCAAGTAATTTGAACTTGATTGTTCGCAAGTTCGTATAGCAATATCCACTTCTCATTTTCTTCAGTGAACACATACCATTCGGTAAGAACCAATGAAAATGAGAAATAATCAGGCGCATTACTAGAAATTTTCGAACCTACTCAGCCATGCAATGTTTTTTTTTCTATAGTCACGTACACATTTTGATAAATATCACTAGTCGAGTACGACACGTGGATTCCTGGAATTTGTAGAAAAATGATTTTGTTGTGAATTATGACTCCATATAATATAAATAGATTAATCAACTTCATCTTTCATTTTCGTTTCATTTTGACAAGAGCGATTGGAAGGAAAATTATTTTCTCGGGAATTACTGTTCCTTAATATTAACACATGCGTTAACTTCGTTTTTGATTTGTTTTCGAATGAGCAATTTGAATAAAAAGTGATGGGCCGCACAAGTACGTTTAAGACGTATTTGAACATAATTTGTACCGATCCAATCGAAGTTGAATGTTGTGAATAATACCAGGGGATCCTGAAAGTCGGAGGGGAATCGATTCTTTAAAGTGTGTACCTTGTTGAAATAACGAATGACTTTCATGTGAATTTTTAATGATTTTATTTCCATTAATTTTTTAGTAATTTTGATAAAACGTTGTGAGCCCGACAAGGATTCTCAACGCTCATTTGTCGCCGGAGATTATATTTCGAATAACTGATAAATACTTGACCTCGAATTGATATAATACATTTTAGTACTGCACGTAACTTCCGTTATGACTTTTTTTTCATTAACTTTTTTCGTGAAAATAATTATCATGAATTTCATTAAAGTTTCCAATTTGTTGGATAAATATTCCAAATTATCAATAAAAACTTGGCCTCCAATTGATAGCATACATTTTTATACTACATGTATCTTGGATAGTACATTTTTAAATGTCTTCAATATTTATGAATTTTTTTGAAATTTTTTTATTTTTCTTTACAGAATTTTTTCGATTGTTTTTTATTTTTGTTGAATTTTTTTGAACTTTTCAATTTTTCGTTTATTGTTTCTATAGAATTTTTTTCCTGGTTCTAAATCTTTTTTCTATGTCATGAAGAAACAAGAGACCATCAATGTACTTGTCCCAACCTTTTTTTCCCTAGGTTTGATATTCGAACAGCTAAATCAATTTAAAAAAATTCCATCGAATTTACGTGCAGCATTAAAATTTATGATATCAATCGAAGGACAATTAATTTTTAATCAATTGAAAAAAGTTAACATTTGAGTTACGTGCAGCACTAAAATTTATGATATCAATCGAAGGACAAGTAATTTATGAGTAACTCCAAATTTTGACATGATTAAATTGATCTAAGAAGCTTTTAAATCCAAAAAAATCACATGCAAGCTAGGCATTTCTTACTCTATGGAGGCGGAGGCTTATAAGAAAATCAATTCTTTTCAGACTTTCAGGAGCTGCTGATATTATTCACAATATACAACGTCGATTGGATTGATACAAATTACGTTTAAATATGAGTTAAAAGTACTTGTCCGGCCCATCACTATTCATTCAAATAAAAATCAATCATAAACAAACGAAATTGTACAGCAGCATCCGATTAAAAATTTATCGAAATGCGATTTATTATTAGTTTAATGTTCTTCATAATAGTATAGGTTCGTTATGCCGAATGAAATTCGATCGCTGGAAAAAGTGAGAAGTTAAGGAAGCTCGGTCGCGTAGGGCCGGGGTCTGTGGGTGCATGAACGGGGCACCCCGTTTTTTTTTTAAAAGCGCATATTTGCATTACCAGAATGCATTATAAAACGATTATTAATCATTTAAAACAAAAATAATCAGTCACACATCAATAAAAAAAGATCAGAAAAAAAGGTACAGTTTGACGTTACGATCCTGCTCACAAAAAAGTGGCAACGTCGAAATATAGAGAAAATAATTCAACAGCTAAAAATGACTTGATTTCATACAGAAATACTCAACGATCTATTACGATTTTTTTTCGGTCTCATTACCTGTGATATATAACATTATCTATTATTGTTGGAAAATAAGTATATAAATTGTGTTAATCGTTAAAACTTGTCGTTTTTATACAATTAATTCGTTTTTTTAACCTCTATGTACGCGTATACTGTAACGTAACGCTCTTGCCGACCCGGCCTGAACGCCGCCACGCGTCGGTTCGAGCTACCTTAATTTCAAAAGGAGCAGGTATGAACGAGACGAGAGACGAGAATTGTGTTGATAAGATAACAAAATGAATTTATTAAACAATACTATTATGTTTTTACAAAATGATACGCGTTTTTTAATTTTAATTATGTTTTTACAAGATGATACGCGTTTTTAATTTTAATCTTTGTCTGTCCGCGTTGTTTAACCAAGTCAGGCGAGAGAAGACTCGAAAGACCCGGAAAAACGGAGCGTTTTACTGTATGAAATTTCGATTGAATTTTCAAATTTGTTTTTGTTTATACAATAAAGAACGCTTTATGGTTTATCGTGCCCCTGCTTATTCTATTGCCTCTCCTTTCCGCTTGCATGAGATTTTTCAGATAAAAAACAAACAAAAAATAATAAAATTTGCAAACACTACCGATTGACAACCGATGTCCTGTAATCCTATCCGCTTGACCCTGAATTCTTACGCTTCCTAGCAATTCAAGAGTGTTGTACGCTTTTGTTTTTACAATTTTTTTCAATTTGTGATCGTTTGGATGCTATACAAACTCTAGCCTTACCGCTGCCTCTTGAATCAACGCTTTTATCTGCTTGTTATTTGTTATAATCGATTATAATTTGATTAGACGATTTATCTTGACTTTGGAGTCGTACAATGGTTCAAATGGGGTGCGGATTATTGATTTATTTAATTCTAATGCTAATTAATTCGTTCGACCCAACCAAATCGGATAAATTATGAAACAATTTTGAATTTAATAATAATTAATCAGAAAATCATTTATTTACCGCCTCTATTCTCAATAAACCCAAAAAAAAATGCTAGGTGGAAAGTTTGTGCTTGACCACGGGCCTCAAACGTCGCCGAATGGCGCCAATGCTCAAAAACACAAGACAGGTTAGGATGTGAACCCCAGACCACGGGCTCGATACGTCGCCGAGTCTCGCCAATGTCCTGAGCATTCACTAGGTTAGGTAATTTTGCCCACGGACCACGGGATCGATACGTCACCGAGTCTCACCAATGCCCCGTGCAGCAAAATTCGGAAATTATAGGTTATGTGGAATGGACCCCGGACTACGGGATCGATACGTCGCCGAGTCTCACCAATACCCCAGGCATCCAAAGGAATAATAGTAAAAAGGATTTTAGGTTATATCAGAATAGAGTGTATTTTTCTATTTGAGTCTGCTAGTTCTTCTAGGAGATCCGAGTTGGTTCTAGAGGTAGGGTGAACTGCCTGCCGAATGAGCCGTGCACCGACTCTTATACCCCGTTCCCCACTCTAAATTCTCTCAAACGCCGAATTTCTCAGTTTCGGACGCGTTCTGCGCATTCTTTTGTAACGGGCTTCCCTATTGGCTCGCTGCCTTAATTCGCGCCTCGCTATTGGCTGATCGCTATTTTGCCCGAGGCGCCGAATTCCGCTTTGATTAATTTTCCACTCTACACGACTTAAAAATAATGAAATTTCAATGCCAATTCTTATTGTTTAATTATTTAAGCGATTTGGCTTCATTGTTTTATTTAATATTATTAATTTTAATTGTATCCGAAAAATCGCAAAAAGTCACGTTTGGGTCCTATAGCCCATCGACGCTTATGCCTGCGCATGCGCTGTGAGCTCGTGTTTCTCATTATTTGAAATTACACAAATTTTCTACAAGCTTTAATCTGTTCTCTATTTTTCTTTGATAGCAGCTATTTTTCCCGACATTTTGAGTCTAATTACGCTCATATTGATAAATAAAAAGTTTGAAAACAATTAGAATAAGGAAATTATGATTTAGTTTGATTTCTTGTCAAGTGGCGCTGTTCGGAGCGTTGCCCGCCGGCTCGCTCGGGACTTTGTGCCAGTCGCCAACATGGCCGCCGGTTGGGACGCACGCCCGTCATCGCGCCGCGATGTTTTTCGCACGCGTAGTATAAGATAGTTCGAGCGGGCTCGGGCCGCTACGCGAGTGTTACGTCTCAATACACACGCCCGGACGTGCGTGTATTTTTTTACAAATTTCAGGTTAGACAGTCGATACTTCAATATCGCGCATGCGCTTTAAGCGCTGTGCTGAACATTTGATTTCTGCGACGTTGCGGAATCGTCTCACCGTCACGAAACGTCCCAGAACATCGAGTTTGTAGACATTTTAATAGTCAATATCTTTTTAGTTAGGTCGATAACTCCAAACTTTTTTGATATATTCTGAATCCTTACGATTTGGAGAACAATACTCTATTTTTTTGTTTAATTCTGTTGCGTAAGTGCATATATATCCCTTAGAACACGCGTTTTGAAAGTGACTCTTCCATAAGACCCGTGTTAAAAATCCTAACTTTCACTATTTTTTTCGTTCTTAAATGGTCGATGACCCCATCTGAAATTTCGCACATATCATTATTGATAATCTAACTATGAGATATTAAAAAATTATTTTTTTCTGTTGCGCAGACATTCGCGACCGAGCCTCCTTAAAACTGCCGTCATTGCAATACAAACTGGGGAGTTATTTTGGAAGTTTGAACATATTTAATATGCAAAATGTTTTTTATTTATCGGTGCACAATAACATCCCTTGTATATTACAGGACAGTTCGTTTCCATTCTTATTAAATTAGTGCAATTAAGGGAAAATTACTTGAAGATAACTCTCTAAATTCCCTCTGCATGAATATTTGTGCTCCATCAGTTCTAAAAAAGCCCTGATTTTTATTTGAATAAACAATTTAAATGAAAAGTGATGGGCCGGACAAGTACTTTTAACTCATATTTAAACATAATTTGTATCAATCCAATCGACGTTGTATATTGTGAATAATATCAGCAGCTCCTGAAAGTCTGAAAAGAATCGATTTTCTTATATGCCTCTGCCTCCATAGAGTAAGAAATGACTAGCTTGCATGTGATTTTTTTGCATTTAAAAGCCTCTTAGATCAATTTAATAATGTCAAAATTTGGAGTTACTCATAAATTACTTGTCCTTCGATTGATATCATAAATTTTAGTGCTGCACGTAACTCAAATGGTAACTTTTTTCAATTGATTAAAAATTAATTGTCCTTCGATTGATATCATAAATTTTAATGCTGCACGTAAATTAGATGGAATTTTTTTAAATTGATTTAGCTGTTCGAATATCAAATAAGAAGAATGAGGCATCGGTTTCTAAAATGATTTTAAGGGCGATTTTTCGGTTTTTTATTTTTTACTTGTTATTTGATACTTTTGACACTTAAAAAAATAGATACAGAATAGTTTTTTTTTGAACATAATGTTTTTTCAAGATTTGTAAAATTTTTTTCGAATTGTTCTGTATTTTTTTAAAATTTTTTTTAACCTTTTTTTCCCTAGGGGTTACATATTACCATAATCAAAGATAGGAGGTGATACTTAGCACATATATTTATCCACAGAAATTTCAAAGTTCGCAGGTATCTGCTGCGATTCAATGTATCTGCGCAATGAGTTTGGAAAACAGCAATTTCAAATCCATCCATAAATGAGCAACTGAAGACTTTTCTAATGAATTTTTCACTTCATATTTATATTACAGTGAGAGTCGAAAAGTAAAATGAATGGTACAGTATATAAATTTTATAGTTTGCAGATTTTCGCTGTATTTCAATGATCCAAATTTATAGTATTATATAGAAAAGTTGTTAAAAGTCATGATCTTACATTAAAATGACATAGCGCACATAACATTCAGAAATTCTGTAGGTTTCCATGATGTTGGCAGGTATTATACTTAATCGCATCCAAAATTGAGCAACTGTAGACTTATCGTAATGAATCTTTTCACTAATAATTCCACATTTGCAGTTTGTAGAATAGGAATACTCAACATACACGTTATTTCATAAGTATTGTTGTCAAAATTTGTGTTTGCCTACCGCATTCCGAGGATTCAACTTTTCATACTATCAGCAAAAAAAGCATCCAAAGACTTTTTGGAACAAGTTTCAAAATTTATTACTCGATAGACCAGGTGGAAAAAGTATAACTACACTTATATCAACACCAGAAACTGTTTTGAGAATCTGATATACAAAATGTGCGAATAATGATCATAGTCGGAAACCACTTGAATCAGGTTACCACAATCAGCATGAAGAAATGGTAGAAAATTAAAGGACACATATTAGGCAACCAATTAATAATATGTATCGATCCGCTGCAAACCGATGGAGTCAAAACAAGGATCGGAAAGAGCAGAGCCAGATTCAATGGGAAGCAAAATATGGGAATATTCAAAAACAATCATGACACAAAAAATATATTAGAAAACATTCATTCGATGGGAGTTTCTCACATTATATATACTAACAGTTCCGTGTGTTCTTGATTTATTAATTATCAACCATAATATTTCAGATCGCAAAAAGAAAATTTGATGTTATAAGTTGACGAACATTTTTTCTTACAACTTCCAGACCTATTTTTGATAAACTGATTTGCCTTATTTATATTATTCACTAACTATGCGAATGTTTGTTACATATGTCCCGCACTTCGTAACGAAAACCCCGGCCGGCTCGTTACCACACAACTATCAAAGGGAACTCGTATATATAACCTACATAATTACACATGATATATAATCACGCAACTGACGATATATTTAAACTGAACAATATTCCGCGCACTCTGGTTTAATTGAAAGATTATCTCAGTTGACACTTATTTCCAATCGAATGAAATAATGAAATCTTGAAAAGTTTCGTTGACAGTGACAAATGCATCGCGCATTTTTTTATATGTTTTATTTGCACACACAGATCACAGTCTACATTTACGCGGCCGCTTTTATACCGGTTTAGTATACCACAAGGTTTAACAAAATAAATATTAACTACTTTTCACTAACCATTTTCATTTATTAATTAGAGTCCGCACACAACAGCACTTTGGGGATCATAACCTCACCTGTCAAAATGACGTTCAGTATGAAAACAAGTCTCGGGTGGTTTCGGATGTGCGTATCGATGTATTGATATCATATAACCTATTTACAAATGATATAATTAATGAACTTATTTTCAGTCAAACGAATTAATGAAATCTTAAAAAGTATCGTCGACATGCACCGCATATTTTTTTATTTTATTCTTTTTTACACATGTCGGATGACAGACTATATTTACGCGACTGCTTTTATACCGGTTTAGTTTAGCATTCCACAGGTTTTAGTACTATGCACTTCGTTAGATGACGAAAGTTTTCTTTATTTATCCCACACGCATTCCATAATGTCAAAACTCCGTTTGTTTATACGATGATCGAAAACTGACACATGGTTTATATATATATATATATATTGTGACGTGACATTTTGAGCCACGCCACTCGCACGGTTCCGTGTCGACCAGTGGACCGGATTTACGGTCCTACTTGACCGACGCACGCCGACTCACGGGGCTGGACCGATCGGAGACTCAACTGGCGTAAAAGCGAAGTATTTTAGTTTGTTTTATTTCACCGTTTATGAATTAGTCTTTGCGGCGAAAAGTATTTAATATCATCGCGTAATCCGCGAAAACGTGTGAACGCGGTCGAGAAGCCGTCGAGAGAGGAGACTGAGAGAGATAGAGCCTAATAATTGAATTGTATCATTGTCGTTTTATTGCATTTTGGCCCATTTCACCCCACGTCGTTGCCCTCGCGCGGGAAAACGCGCTAGCGTGTCAACACTGTTCGTAAAAATATCTTTCTTGGATAAATCGCGTGCTCGAGTGCGGATCCGTATTCCGGGTTTAGTCATCGAAATCTGTGAGTGGGTGTCAAGGACTAGCGCCGGAAAAAGGCCCATTGTCAGTGGCCGCTCGCTAGACCTCCTACCGTAGCAATCAAGAGTTGCAACCCCACCATCGTATCCTTGGGAACCGCGGTCCGAGTCAAATCGGCGCCTCGTCTAATGGGGTTCGGGTTCGTTTCCGAGTTGGAGGTGCTGAATTTCCTGGTGGTTTAAGAGTGGGCCCACCGCGGATTCAGGGACGCTTGGATTCATGAGGGAGGCCTTCCCTCTTTCCGGAGACGAACGCCGGATGGCCCTAGAGGAAGGCGACCAAGGAACGATCATTTGGAAGGACCTGTACTCGAGCGCGGGGTTTGAGAACCGTATCAGCCACATCGATCCTCGTTCGCTGGATCGGAGTGGGGATAACATTCCAACGCAATACGCAAAGAACTCCGAAATACCACGTGAGGCGTGAGAACGAGAGAAATAGAGAATAATCCAGTGCTGGGACGCGGGCGCGTGGCCCTTCGTGGGGGGTAATGAGTGGTGGGGATAGCGCGAATTCGGGAGCTCTTGCCTACGAACGAGGCGAGGGATCACCAGTCTACGATCGATAACCGGTGCCGTGAGTCAAGTGTAAGTGCCCCTTTTGGATTACCTTGCTGGTCCTGGATGATTCGGAGGAACTCTCGGTGAGCTCGTTCCTCTTTTTCTCCATTGTCGCGTTCGACCCCGTGATTCTCCAGTTATTTGTCGTTTCTTTTAGAATTACTGTGGCGTTTGTTATATTCTCTTTGGCGAACCACGCGATCATGATCTTTTGCGATAGTCTCGCGTTCATCTCCGCGTGGTCATAATTATGAGTTGGAGAATCACGGGGGAGGACAATCACGATCCGAATTGGCCCCTCTTTAGTCGGAATTATTTCATTACTATTAAAATATTTTGTGTGAGAATTTTGCGGGTATGGTACGATGAATATTGCGTCGTACTTTTCCCCGATTTTGTAATATCGTGTTTGCGAACCACCGGGTTCGCCTCAGTCTCTCTCTCAGCGCGCGTTCAAGGCCGGCGTCGTCCTCGCGTGTTTACCTTTTTTCTGGCGCTTCGCGCTCGCCGCGCGGGCTATCTCTAAGCCGACTTCGTTATCTTATGCTCCGGCGTATTATGTTCTATATTTTCCGTGGTCGAGAATCCCTGGCCAAACATTATTACCTCGTCGGGATTTATTCTTTTGCGTACGATTATTACGTTATTATATTTTCTGTTGTAAATGGAATTCGTCAAGTTGCCTACAAGCCACGACGTACCGCTGCTTACCTATCCGTTCCGGACTACCTCGCAGCGGTGATTCCATATTTTTCCGTATCGGGTTTGGTTCTTTCGTGTGCGGTTATTGCGTTATTATATTTTGCTTTGTAAATGGAATTCGTCAAGTTGCCTACAAGTCACGACGCACCGCTGCTTACCTATCCGCTTCGGACTACCTCGCAGCGGTGATTCCATACTTTCGCTATCGCGATTTATTTCTCTCGCGTGCGATTACTGCGTCATTATGTCATATTAATTTTATGTGAATGGAGGCGTCAAGTTGCCTACAAGCCACGATGCGCCGCTGCTTACCTGTCCAGCTTGGACTACCTCGCAGCGGCGACTCCGGATTTTCTTTAGCGGAACTTCTTTCCTTGTGTACGGCTGATCCGATAGCCGATCTCGTTTCTTTATTATTTTATTTATCGATTCGCTCGGAGCCAATGTTGTTATTATTTCCTGTATTATTGTTTGCGAGTCACGACTACCTCCGACTAATAAACCGCATTTTTAAGTTGAAATAATTACGCGTTGAGTATCTCTTTTGGACCTTTTATGTTACCCTGTGTTGTTACTCTCATCTTGGGCCAGCCCCTCTACCATTTCGTACCTCGGTTGGAGCTGAGTAGCCGGACCGTCCTCGGTCACCTGTGTCGGGTGGCTCGGAAGGTCGTATTGGGCGAGGTAGGGCGAAAAATAAGTCGGTATTCCGACGGTACCTCGGTACCTGGCGCCCGGCCTGACCTTGCCGGTACGCCGCCACCCTTTAGCGGGTCAGGTGAGTCGAGAAGAGACAGGTTGGACCCTTTGCGGGGAAAAATCTCGTTACAATATATAATATTCACGGAGTCTGAGCGCGGTTGGGGTAAGACTCAAAAGTTAGAAGGCCTAAAATGGCCAACAGACATTCTGTATAACGCATATATAGATATACAGAATGCCTGTTCTCTATTTTAGGCCTTCTAACTCTTGAGCTCCACCCGCGGTCGGCCTAGCAGCTGGAGGAGCCGACATCGTTGAGCCAATCAGAATGCGTAGAGGCACAACTCTACTACCGCTAACTACGTCAAAATGCGTAAAAACGCGTATACGTATACGTCGAACTCGTGATGTGTCAGTAACTTTTGCATAATCTTGAGCCCGTGCAAAGTTTTTTTTCAGCAAATACGCCACCGAGAATGCTGATTTTGGGCTCATTCGACAGAGAACTTTTTAATTAGCTTAAAGTTCAATTTTCAAAGCCGTACATAACTCATGAGCTTCGCTATTAAAGAAAATCACATGCCAATTTTACCCCCACCACCGCGAATCGTTTTATTCAGAGAAAGTATAGTCTCGGCGAGAGCCTCGGGCCAGCAGACGACAGGGCTGACAATGTACTTGTCCCGAGACTCTACCGAGTCTCTTGATTCGCGATGGTGCGGGTAAAATTGGCATGTCATTTTGTTAAATTACGAAACTCCTGAGTCATCTGAGGGTTAGAAAATTGAACTGGAGATTAATTAATAAATTCTCTTTCGATTCTACCTACAATCAGCATGATCGGTGGCGTAATTGCTGAGAAAAAACTTTGCACGGGCTGAAGATTATGCAAAAGTTACCAACATATTCTAGAATTTATGTGTCTGTATTTACAACACAATCAAAGGCACTTTGATGCTCTCGAGTTTCTGATTGGTTGGATCTGACGACATCCATTTACAGATGTTATGATTGGTTGTTGAAATTGGTTGTTGATGATTGGAAATCTGACGACAACTTCAGAATGTAGCACGGTAGTACAGCAGACATTTAAATAAAAAGACGTAGCACGGTAAGGCCTGCTACACACGGTCAATAATATTGCGCAATATAGCAGGTGATTGCACAATATTATTGAATGTGTAGATGTAGTATTGAAACATTGCCCAATTATTGAACAGAAGTTTGAGCTATCTTAAATTTATGGCGCAGTACACACCATATAAACTTATTGTGCAATATTACTGTGCAATATTATTGACCGTGTGTAGCGGGCTTAACAGTAGACATAATTTCGATCGAAAGGCGAATGTCAGTGTACAACTAGCTGTGGTTGTAAAAAAAAGTACAGTTAATAACTGAGTGAATAAAAGAAAAAAACAGACGTTTCTCGGAAATTACAATTGTTTTATGCAATTATCATAATATATACGAAGATAGCACATTTGCGAAATTTCACTTCATGTTGACGTTTGAGGTTATGATCTTCAGAGTGCTGTTGCTTGCGGAGTGTAACAAAATAATAATGGTTATTGTAAAGTGGAAGGAATCGATATTATTAATGACGTGACTAATTATATAGTGTTGAATAATAATAATATTAATGAGAAAAAAAAACGTTCGTTTATTATAACCTCTCAAAAAGGAATTTTATGTTGTGTAATTACATTAAAGAAAAAATATGCGTGGTTGTATGTAAATGAATTTAAATAAATTTTGAAAATCTTTGGTCAAGGAAAAGTGTCTAATTCAATGTATTGTTATCATATTTTCTTTCGTTTAGTTTGGTTGTATTCACCGGGCCCTTTTTCCCACCTCCTTAGCTTTTATCGTGTATCCATACCAATTTCTATTCATTCTCGAGACAATTCGAGTGACATTCGTATTTCTATTTCCTTATATTGATTTCATTAAATTGGAAAATTCATAACAAAAAGGTTTCATGATTGCTTGTTTATAAACTCGAGTTTGAAAAAATCTTTGGGCCATGTAAATACATAGATATTGATTTGAATTGTTGCATGATGGATTTGGAAATTTATTTCAATAAGTCATTGGTTGCTTATTTTTCGTAATATCAAAATTTGTATCTTTGAAATGCAATGAACACTTCTTAAGTTTGACAACATGATGAAGTGACATGTATATTGAGTATTTCCAGACCATGTTTACGATTGGCATTATGGATTAAAAAATTCAGGTGTGTTAGTCTACGGCTGATCATTTTAGGATGTGGTAAAATATTTTGTCTGTGTAGAACCATGAAGACATACTAAATCACACTATTTGATTTACTTCAACATGCAGTGTATCTGTCACTTTATTTTTTGAATATGCCATAATAAGTTTCAAAAATGTGGTTCAGGTAATTTTGAAGTTTTTTGGCCCATAGCATCAAAGTTTGTATTACTGGTACGCAGCGAGAACCTATGAACTTTGATATTCCTGTGAAGCGGTAGGTGTGCCAATCTTTTCACTTTTTGGTTCCAACTGAAATATATGAATGAAGATACATGAAACAATTATGAGTTGTGTTCACTTTCAAGTGTGCTGTCTTTTATCCTTTGAGTTTTGACATAATAAATTTTATGAATCGGTGGTGATTTTTTCTGTCTTTGTCAAAATTTAGATGAATAAATCGCAGCGGATACTTGCAAACTTGGAAATTCTGTGTATTTGACATGCATGCTAGGTACTTAGTACTTCCTATTTTTTATTATGGAATATGGACTACAAATAATAAAAGTTATACATGAATTATAGGATTTGGATATAGATTATAAATAGTAGTCAATAATAAAAAATAATGACGAATGTTACAAAAATTCAGCGATGGCCTGTTTATGAATGGCATAAGAAGTTATGTTTTCAAAATGCAATGCTCATATGAAAAAGTAAGCAATTCTGTTGGTTTTGACGCACTTCATACTCTTTCTTCTGTCCGGTTGAATCTTGGTGGCTACATGCAGAGTTTGAAAATTTTGTGCATCGACGTGGGTGCGTCAACTTTCTATCTCTGGGTATGATAATATGAATGGAAAAGATTGCTGCAAAAAGTCCTTGGAGGCACGTTGTTTAATGAAATAAAAATTGCTAGCACTAGAAATCAATAAACATATGTGAAAATTGCAAATTCTGGTGGACTTGGTAAACATTATATATATTCTGTTCGTTCTCCTTCTGTCAAATTTTAAAGAAAATCAATCAAAAAATTCGTTTCATTAAAAAATGTTCATATTTTCTTTATTCACAATGATTTCATCAAAACAATTGAAAACAAAATTTATAAATGACGGGGGAAAATTCCAGAATGATACGAAATATTGAAAAACCTTACGGAATATGATTTTAATTCCACAAAATTATGAACACGTTCGAAATGGTTGAAAAATTGAGGGTATCACTTCGAACATTCGAATAATATCAAACTGTTATAAATTGTACAAAACTGAAAGAAAATCATTGGAGAAATAATTTTAAATATCACAATAGAAACATTGGAGAACTTTAGAAAATTTTATTTAAGAATACTTTTTGTCGTTTAGAACTACCACAGAAAAAAGATTTGATATCCAGCCGTAAAAATCGTCTCTCGGAGAAGAAAAATTTGGACATTTACATTGATGATCGCCCGTTTTCGCATTATACCACAAAAAATGTAAACAAAACTTCTTAAATCACACAACGAAAATGATTTCGAACCGTAAGAAAATACCAAATATATTACAATCCTACAGCATTCGTGTATAATATTCTTCTCTAGGATACTGATTGTGCGGTATCAGTGTTTTTTCGACGAATCAGATGTTACAAGCCAAAATGATATCTCGGCCTCCAATTCGCTTTCCACCATGCTCTTGGGTTCCCAATTGACAAAACATATTAGAGTACCAAGAAAAAAATCGCCAAACTCCAAGAACAGATTTATAAGCAGTAAATCGTAAATAATTCATAGAAACTTAAATTAAAATTAAATAGTCATCAAAACACAAATAAGGAACTTTCGAGAAAAAAGACGTGATATCAAACTATAAACTTTCCCTAGGGAAAAAAAGGTTGGAACAAGTACATTGATGGTGACGTGTTTGCTGATAATTCCATCCATAAAAAAGAACTTGGAAACCGATGCCTCATCCTTCTTATTTGATTCGAACAGCTAAATCAATTGGAAAAAATTCCATCTCATTTACGTGCAGCATTAAAATTTATTATATCAATTCGAGGCCAAGTATTTTCTAATGAATTGAAAAAAGTTACCACTTGAATTACGTGCAGCACTAAAATTTATAATATCAATTGGTGGACAAGTATTTTATTAATCACTCCAAATTTTGACATTATTAAATTGTTCTAAGACGCTTTTAAATCTAAAAAAATCACATGAAAGCTAGTCATTTGTTACTCTTTCGTAGCAGAAACTTATAACAAAATCGATTCTTCTCAGACTTTCAGCATCCTCTGGTATTATTCACAAAATTCGACGTCGATTGGATCGATACAAATTATGTTTAAATATGTATTAAAAGTACTTGTCCGGCCCATCACTATTCAATCAATAAAAAGTTAATCCGGTCAATGACCGGAAATATGGCTCTATAGTTCTTTCTACAACGTTCTGCCCCCCAAGGCGCAAAATACACAAAACGGAATTCGTCGAATATTTTAAGACATTAGGCCTCCGATTCATTGCTGGAGGTGACTACAACGCCAAACATCCACGATGAGGATCCAGACTTACCGCCTCCAGAGATAGGGAGCTACAAAAAGCCATGACTGAACAGAAGTATGAACAACTATCACCAGGAAGCCTAACATACTGGCCTACAGACACAAACAAAATCCCTGACGTACTGGACATATTCGTAATAAAAGGAATAGCCAAAACTTATACAAACATGGAATCTAGCCTAGATCTGTCATCCGATCATACTCCAATAATAATCACTCTGAACAGTGGAACTACCAACAAACAAACAACCCCGTTCTTATGCAACACAAAAACAAATTGGACGGCATTTAGAGAAACAATAAACAAAGACATCAAATTGAACATATTACTACGAACAAAGAGGAAATAGAGGACGCCACAGAATAGTTTACTAAACTCATTCAAAATGCAGCCTGGGCAGCTACCCCAGAATCAAAACAAAGAAATTACCGTTAACTATGCAAGGGAAATAAAAGAAAGATAGCCGAAAAACTAACGCTAAGAAGAAAGTGGCAGCTAAGCAAAAATCCTCTAGACAAAACTAACTTCAACAAATCAATTTGGGAATTAAAAAAATTAATCAATGACTTCAACATCGTCAATATTCAACAAAATCTATCAAGGCTAACTAATACGACCAGCACGGATTACTCACTCTGGAAAGTAACCAAACGACTGAAACAACCACAACAGCGAAACCCCCCAGTAAAAAAAAGCAGACTGCACCTGGGCCAAATCCGACACCGAAAAAACTAAGACATTCGCTGAACATCTTTCTGAAGTATTTACTCCTCTGCCCAATGCCCACACAAATGAAAGGGAAATCTTTAACTACCTTGAATGTCCTCTACCAATGACTCGGCCAATTAGACACTTCTCCCCACAAGAAGTCAAAAAAACAATCATGAAGGAACTAAAATCCAAAAAATCATCTGGCTACGACCTAATCACTGATAGGGTCCTCAAAGAACTACCCAAAAAAAGGCTTTGTTTTCATAACATCATTATGCAACGCTATAGTACGCAGATTACATATCCCGAGCCAATGGAAAGTAGCAAAAATTATTATGATTCTGAAACCAGGAAAGTCACCTAATGAAACTACATCTTATCGGCCAATAAGTCTGCTACCGATAAAGTTAAAACCCTGGGAAAAAAAAGGTTGGGACAAGTACATTGAAGGTCCCTCGTTTGCTGATAATTCCATCCATAAAAAAACTTGAAAAAAAATTTTTTTTTTTAATTGTAAAAAAATTATTTTACAAAAAAAAATACAGAACAATTCGAAAAATAATTCTTAAATCTTGAAAAAACATTATCTGTAAAAATAACTAATCTATATCTATTATTTAAAGTGTCAAAAGGATCAAATAACAAGTAAAAAATAAAAAACCCTAAAATCGTGCTTGAAATCACTTTGGAAACTGATGCCTCATTCTTCTTATTTGATTCGAACAGCTAAATCAATTGAAAAAAATTCCATCTAATTTACGTGCAGCACTAAAATTTATGATATCAATCGGTGGACAAGTACTTTATTAGTAACTCCAAATTTTGACATTATTAAATTGTTCTAAGAAGCTTTTAAGTCGAAAAAAATGACATGAAAGCTAGTCATTTGTTATTCTATGGTGGCAGAGACTTATAAGAAAATCAAGAGACTCGGTAGAGTCTCGGGACAAGTACGTTGACAGCCCTGTCGTCTGCTGGCCCAAGGCTCTCGCCGAGTATACTTTCTCTGAATAAAACGATTCGCCGTGGTGGGGGTAAAATTGGCAAGTGATTTCTTTTAATTACCGAAGTTATGAGTCATCTGAGGCTTTGAAAATTGAAATTTTAGCTAATTAAGAAATTCTCTTTGGATTGCGCCCAAATTCAACACGATCGGTGGCGTAATTGCTGAGAAAAAACTTTGCACGGGTTCAAGATTATGCAAAAGTTACTGACACATCACGAGTTCGACGTATACGTATACGCGTTTTGACGTAGTTAGTGGTAGTAGAGTTGTTGCCTCCACGCATTCTGATTGGCTCAACGATGTCGGCTCCTCCAGCTGCTAGGCCGACCGCAGGTGGGGTTCAAGAGTTAGAAGGCCCAAAATAGCGAACAGGAATTCTGTATATCTATATATGCGTTATACAGAATGTCTGTTCGCCATTTTAGGCCTTCTAACTTTGCTGAAAAAAAGTATCCGTAAACTTCTAACATTTATTATGCCAGAACTCAAAGCAGCAAAAAAAACTAAGCGAACTTTATTCAACAGAGCAACAGAATTCAAAGACGTTTAACGTACCTGCATTGGTTTTGAAGGAAAACCATTTCAGGACAATTTAGAAATGAATTTAGAAATTCGAAAACTCAGAAAGGAATAGAAAAAAGAACATTGAAGTATTTAGAAAAGCTGAAGACTTTTGTAATGAATTTTCTAGATTACATGATACGGTTGGAGTAAATGATTTGAATGATTGGCACACATGCTGCAACACAGAAATATCAAAGTTTAGATGTATTCGCTGTATATCAGTCATACAAACTTCAATACTATTTGAAAAGAAACACTTAAAAACTTGCTGAACCAAGTTCCATTACTTATTACCATAATCAAAGATAATGGGTGATCCGTAGCATATATATTTACCATGAAAAAAACTTTAAAACAAAATTTTTATAAAAAATGGGCAAAAAAATTATTTTATAAAAAAAATACAGAACAATTCGAAAAAAATTTCACAAATCTTGAAAAAGCATTATCTTTAAAAAAAACTAAACTGTATCTATTTTTTAAAGTGTTAAAAGAATCAAATAACAAGTAAAAAATAAAAACCGAAAAATCGCGTTTGAAATCATTTTGGAAACCGATGCCTCATTCTTCTTATTTGATTCGAAGGGCTAAATCAATTTTAAAAAATTCCATCTAATTTACGTGCAGCATTAAAATTTATTATATCAATTCGAGGCCAAGTATTTTCTAATAAATTGAAAAAAGTTACCATTTGAGTTACGTGCAGCATTAAAATTTATGATATCAATCGAAGGACAAGTAATTTATGAGTAACTCCAAATTTCAACATTATGGAACTGTTTTAAGAAGCTTTTAAATCCAAAAAAATCACATGCAAGCTAGTCATTTCTTACTCTATGGTGGCAGAGACAATCGATTCCCCTCTGACTTTCAGGAGCTACTGATATTATTCACAATATTCGACGTCGATTGGATCGATAGAAATTATGTTTAAATATGAGTTAAAAGTACTTGTCCGGCCCATCACTTTCCATTAAACTTATTATATTTAAATAAAAATCAGGGCTTTTTTAGAACTGTTGGAGCACAAATACTCATGCAGAGGGAATTTAGAGAGTTATCTTCAAGTAATTTTCTCTTAATTGCACTAATTTAATAAGAATGGAAACAAATTGTCCTGTAATATACAAAAGATGTTATTGTGCATCGATAAATAAAAAACATTTTGCACATTAAATATGTTGAAGCTTCCAAAATAACTCCCCAGTTTGTATTGCTATGACGGCAGTGTTTACTTCTCACTTCTTCCAGCGAACGAATTTCATTCGGCATAACTAACCTAAATCGCATTTCAATAAATTTTTAACCGGATTCTCCCGTACAGTTTCGTTTTTCTATGATTGATTTTTATTTGATTTCAATGAAAAGTGATGGGCCGGACAAGTACTTTTAACTCATATTTAAACATAATTTCTATCGATCCAATCGACGTCGAATATTGTGAATAATATCAGTAGCTCCTGAAAGTCAGAGGGGAATCGATTGTCTCTGCCACCATAGAGTAAGAAATGACTAGCTTGCATGTGATTTTTTTGGATTTAAAAGCTTCTTAAAACAGTTCCATAATGTTGAAATTTGGAGTTACTCATAAATTACTTGTCCTTCGATTGATATCATAAATTTTAATGCTGCACGTAACTCAAATGGTAACTTTTTTCAATTTATTAGAAAATACTTGGCCTCGAATTGATATAATAAATTTTAATGCTGCACGTAAATTAGATGGAATTTTTTAAAATTGATTTAGCCCTTCGAATCAAATAAGAAGAATGAGGCATCGGTTTCCAAAATGATTTCAAACGCGATTTTTCGGTTTTTATTTTTTACTTGTTATTTGATTCTTTTAACACTTTAAAAAATAGATACAGTTTAGTTTTTTTTAAAGATAATGCTTTTTCAAGATTTGTGAAATTTTTTTCGAATTGTTCTGTATTTTTTTTATAAAATAATTTTTTTGCCCATTTTTTATAAAAATTTTGTTTTAAAGTTTTTTTCATGGATGGAATTATCAGCAAACGAGGGACCATCAATGTACTTGTCCCAACCTTTTTTTTCCTAGGGGAAGTTTATGGTTTGATATCACGTCTTTTTTCTCAAAAGTTCCTTATTTATGTTCAGTTGACTATAGAATTTTAGTTTAAATTTCTATGAATTATTTATGATTTTCGTCTTATAACGTTGGTTTTCACGAAAAAAGACGTATTTTTCGTGAAAATTGTACTGGACATATTTCGTCACAGGTCTGTTCTTGGACTTTGGCGATTTTTTTCCTTGTACCTTAATATGTTTTGTCAATTAGGAACCAAAGAGCACGATGGAAAGCGGGTTGGAGGCCGAGATATGATTTTCGGCTTATAACATTGGTTTCTACGAAAAAAGACCTATTTTTCATCCAAATTGTACTGAAAATATTTCGTCACAGGGCTCTCCTTGGATTTTGGCGATTTTTTCCCTTGTACTCTAATATGTTTTGTCAATTAGGAACCAAAGAGCACGGTGAAAAGCAGGTTGTAGGTCGTGATATGATTTTCGGCTTATAACGTTGGTTTCCACGAAAAAAGACCTAAATTTCGTCAAAATTGTACTGGAAATATTTCGATAGAGGTTTGTTCTTGGACTTTGGTGATTTTTCTCCTTGTCTTCTAATATGTTTTGTCCATTGGAAACTCAAGAGCATGTAGCAATGCGTGTTGCGGGCTGAGATATGATTTCCGGCTTATAACGTTAGTGAAAAGAAAGGAAAAGAAAAAAGATAGATCAAATTCAAGACACAACGAATACAACAGAATTGGCCATTTTTAAATGTCGTTTTTGAATTCTGAATCTAGACATTTTCGTGTCATCCAAAACATGCCCCCGATGAAATATATTTCCAAAGTTTGCAAGTGGCCGCGGAGATCCAATTATCTACAGTTTGATAGTTGCAGAAAAAAGGCACCCGGAAACATTTATTATGTCAGAATTCAACGAAGTAAAAAAAACTGAGCGTACTTGATTCAACAGAGCAACGGAATTCAAAGACATTTAAGGTACCTGCATTGCTTGTGGAGGAAAACAATTTCATTTCAGAATAATTTAGAAATAAATTAGGAAATTCAGAAATTTAGCATAGAATTTAGAAAAAGGAAAATTAAGATAATTAGTAAAGCTGAAAACTTTTGTGATGAATTTTTGAAATTACATGTTACGGTTGGAGTAAACAATTAAAATGATTGGCACACATACTGCGACACAAAAATATCAAAGTTTGAAGGTATTCGCTCCATACCGCAGTAATACAAACTTTAATACTGTTTGAAAAGAAATACTTTAAAACTTACTGAACAAAGTTCCATTACATATTACCATAATCAAAGATAGGGGGTGATACTTAGCACATATACTCATCCACAGAAATTTCCAAGTTCGCAGGTATCTGCTGCTATTCAATGTATCTGCGCAATGAGTTTGGAAGACAGCAATTTCAAATCCATCCATAAATGAGCAACTGAGGACTTTTGTAATGAATTTTTCACTTGATATTTATGTTACGGTGCGAGTCAAAAAATAAAATGAATGGCACAGTATATAAATTTTATAGTTTGCAGATTTTTGCTGTATTTCAATGATCCAAATCTATAGTATTAGAGTGGAAAGTTGTTAGAAGTCATGATGTTACATTAAAATCACATAGCGCACATAACATTCAGAAATTCTGTAGGTTTCCATGATGTTGGCAGGTATTATACTTAATCGCATCGAAAACTGAGCAACTGTACACTTATCGTAATGAATGTTTTCACCAATAATTCCACATTTGCAGTTTGCAGAATAGGAATACTCAACATACACGTCATTTCATAAGTATTGTTGTCAATATTTGTGTTTGCCTACCGCATTCCGAAGATTCAACTTTTCATATTATCAGCAAAAAAAGCATCCAAAGACTTTTTGGAACAAGTTTCAAAATTTATTACTCGACAGACCAGGTGGAAAAAGAATAACTACACTTATATCAAGACCAGAAACTGTTTTGAGAATCTGTTGTACAAAATGTGCGATTGATGATCATAATTGGAAACCTCTTGAATCACGTTACCACAATCAGCATGAAAAATAGTAGAAAATCATAGGACACATATTAGGCAACCAATTAATAATATGCATCGATCCGCTGCAAACCGATGGAGTCAAAACAAGGATCGGAAAGAGCAGAGCCATAGTTAAAAAGAAAAAAGACAGCGCAATTGAAAGAGAACAGAAATCAAAATTGTTTCATGTATCTGTGCATTAGTTTCTGAAGACAGTAATTTCAGACCTATTCAGAAATAAGTAGATGAAGACTTTAGTAATGAATATCTTCGTTAATATATTCCAGTCGGAACCAAAAAGTTAAAAGATTGGCATACCTGCTATTTCACAGAAATATCAAAGTTCATAGGTACTTGCACGATGCTGAAGTTTCCAACGTTGGAGTCCAACGAAATGAACGAAAAAAACGTTTTTAATTCACCAATTGTTTATTTCACGAATCGTTGGTGCAGCTTGAAAAACTACGAATCGCAAATTCGGCAGGGAACAAAATAGGAGAATTACTGGAATTATTGGAGAGTTTTTTTCGATCATATTTCGTTGGACTCCAACGTTGGAAACTTCAGCGTCATGTACTTGCTACGTACCAGTTATACAGACTTTGGTGCTATAGGGAAAAACACTTCAAAATTACCTGAACCACAATTTTGAAACTTATTATGACATAAAAAAGTGACAGATACGATGCATGTTGAAGCAAGCAAAATGCTGTAATTTTGTATGTCTCCGTGGTTATCCGCAGACAAAATATTTGATCACATCCAAAAATGATCAGGTGTAGACTTACAGACGTGAATTTTTCAACCCACAATCCCCATCGCAAACATGGTCTGGAAATATTCAATATACATGTCGCTTCATCACTTTGTCGAACTTTAGAGGTGTTCATTGCATTTCGAAGATACAAATTTTGATATCATGAAAATTAAGCACCCAATGACTTATTGAAATAAATTTCCAAATTTATCATGTAACAACTCAAGTGAATATATCTATGCATTTACATGGCCCAAAGATTTTTCAAAACTTGGGTGTATGAACAAGCAATCATGAAGGCTTTTTGTTATAAATTTCAAATTATCTTGTTGAAATCAATATAAAGAAATAGAAATACGAATATCTCTCGTATTGTCTGGAGAACGAATAGAAATTGGTATGACAATACACTGTAATAAGCTAAGGAGGTGGAAAAACCGGTGAACACAGCCAAACTAAATGAAAGAAATTATGACAACAATACATTGAATTACTTGACCAAAGTTTTTTAAAATTTATTTGAATTCGTTTACACACAACCATCCACCTCTTTCTTTAATGTAATTACACAACATAGAATTTCTGTTTGGAAAGAACGTTTTAGAGGTTATGATGAACGAACGTTTTTTTTCTCATTGTTATTATTATTATTAAACACTAATTAGTCACGTCATTAATAATATTGATTCCTTCCACTTTTCAATAACCACTTTTATTTTTCTACACACTCTGCACGCAACAGCACTCCGGCGGCCATAACCTCAAACGTCAACATGACGCGAAATCTCGCAAATTTGCTATCTATGTATATATTACGATAACGAAGTAGAACAGATAATTCTTAATTTTCACGACACATTATTCACGTTTTCACTTCTCAACATTTTACTCACTCTCAGTACACTGTATGAGATCAATTAATCCACTTTTGAGGTTTTATTTATTATAGATATTATTGTCGTGAATTGGGCTCGAAACTTATTGGAACTTCTTTTATGAAAAAAATAAAATTGATTATATCCACTGCTATTTCCAATAATGTTTTATTTATTCAAACGAAATTTGCAAATCTTGCACCGTTGATCCACGGGGCTACGATCGCAATCACTTTATAATAACATAACAGACGATAACAGACGGTATACAAGAAAACATTGAGGACTATCAGAAACTTTCTCATCGGCGATTGGTCGAGACCGATAGATTCTCACCGGTGATTGGTTATGATGGGCATCAAGAAGCCCTTGTATGTATCGGTCTGAACCCATATACGGATACGTCAGCTGCGTGAATGTGTTGGTACTTTTTGCATAATCTTGAGCCCGTGCAAAGTTTTTTCTCAGCAATTACGCCACCGATCATGCTGATTTTGGGCGCAATCGAAAGAGAATTTCTTAATAAGCTGAAAGTTCAATTTTTAAATTGCGACATAACTCCTGAGCTTTGCAATTCAAGAAAATGACATGTCGATTTTACCCCCACCACCGCGAATCGTTTTATTCAGAGATAATATAGTCTCGGCGAGAGCCTCGGGCCAGCAGACGACAGGGCTGTCAATGTACTTGTCCCGAGACTCTACCGAGTCTCTTGACCACAGAAATTTCAGAGTTCGCAGGTATCTGCTGCGGTTCAATGTATCTGCGCAATGAGCTTCGAAGACAGCAATTTCAAATCTATCCATAAATGAGCAACTGAAGACTTTTATAATCAATTTTTTACTTCATATGTATGTCACGGTTAGAGTCAAAATGTAAAATGAATGGCACAGTATATAAATTGTATAGTTTGCAGATTTTCGCTCTATTTCAATGATCCGAATCTACAGCATTATAATGAAAAGTTGTCAAAAGTCATGATGTTGCATTAAAATGACATAGAGCACATTGCATTCAGAAATTCTGTAAGTTTCTGGGGATGTTGGTATGCATTATATTTGATCACATCCAAAACTGAGCAACTGTAGACTTATCGGAATGAATTTTTTTTATAATAATTCCATATCTGTAGTTTGCAAAGTGGAAATACTCAACATACATGTCATTCCATAAGTTTTGTTATCAAAATTTGTGTTTGCACACCGCATTCCAAAGATATGACTTTTCATATCATCAGCAAAAAAAGCATCCAAAGGCTTTCTGGAACAAGTTTCCAAATTTATCACTCGACAGACCTAATGGGAAAAGAATAACTACACACTATACCAAGACCAGATTTTTATTTGAAAATCTGATTTACAAAATGTGCAATTCAAGATTATGGTTAGAAACCTCTCGAATCATGTTACCACAATCATCATGAAGAAGGAGTAGAAAATCATAGGACACATATTAGGGAACGAATTAATAATATGTATCGATCCTCTGCAAACTGATGGGGTGAAAACAAGGATCGGAGAGGGCAGAGCCAAACTGAATATCAGGCAAAATATGAGGATGTTTAAAAGTAATGATGACACAAGAAATAAATTAGAAAACATTTATTCAAGTAAAGTTTCTAATATCATACTAACAGTTCCGTGTGTTTTTGTTCTATTTATTCGTATGTATAACCTATTTACACATGATATATAACCACGCCAGTGACGATATATTCGCACTGGACAATATTTCTCGTAATCTGGTTTAATTGAAGGATTATTTCAGTCAACACTTATTTCCAATCGAACGAAATAATGAAATCTTGAAAAGTTTCGTTGACATATGCATCGCGCATTTTTTATATTCTTTTTCACACACACATCACAGACTACATTTACGCGGCCGCTTTGATACCGGTTTAATATATCACAAATTTTAACAAAATAAATAGTAATATGCACTTCTTTAGATGACGAAAATTATTTTTTTATTTATCCCGCACGCACTTCGTAATGTCGAAACTCTGTTCATGCGATCAAAAACTGACACATGGTTTGTACATATTTATATATATATATATCGATCGAATTTATGACTGCTGTTACCAGCTGTGCTGCGCTGTGTGCTACGTTATGAAGTTGACGTCAGATTTCCAATCATCAACAACTAATTTCAACAACCAATCACAACGTCTAAAAATGGATGTCGTCAGATCCAACCAATCAGAAACTCGATAGCATCAAAGTGCCTTTGATGGTGTTATAATATAATATACAGACACATAATTTTTTGAATGTGTTGGTAACTTTTGCATAATCTTGAGCCCGTGCAAAGTTTTTTCTCAGCAATTACACCACCAATAATGCTGATTTTGGGCTCATTCGATAGAGAATTTCTCAATTAGCTGAAAGTTCAATTTTTAAAATCGTACATAACTCATAGGCTTCGCAATTAAAGAAAATCACATGCCAATTTTACCGCCACCACCGCGAATCGTTTTATTCAGAGAAAGTATAGTCTCGGCGAGAGCCTCGGGCCAGCAGACGACAGGGCTGTCAATGTACTTGTCCCGAGACTCTACCGAGTCTCTTGATTTGTAGTTTGCAAAGTGGAAATACTCAACATACATGTCATTCTATAAGTTTTGTTATCAAAATTTGTGTTTGCATACTGCATTCCTAAGATACGACTTTTCATATCATTAGCAAAAAAAGCATCCAAGGGCTTTCTGGAACAAGTTTCCAAATTTATCACTCGACAGACCTAATGGGAAAAGAATAACTACACACTATACCAAGACCAGATTTTTATTTGAAAATCTGATTTACAAAATGTGCAATTCAAGATCATGGTTAGAAACCTCTCGAATCATGTTACCACAATCATCATGAAGGAGTAGAAAATCATAGAACACATATTAGGGAACGAATTAATAATATGAATCGATCCGCTGCAAACTGAGCGGGTGAAAACAAGGATCGGAGAGGGCAGAGCCAAACTGAATATCAAGCAAAATATGGGGATGTTTAAAAATAATGACGACACAAGAAATAAATTAGAAAACATTTATTCAATTAAAGTTTCTAATATCATTCAAACAGCTGCGTGTATTTTTGTTCTATTTATTCGTATATATAACCTATGTACACATGATATATAACCACGCCACTGACAATATATTCGCACTGGACAATATTTCTCGTACTCTGGTTTAATTGAAGGATTATTTCAGTTAACGCTTATTTCCAATCGAAAGAAATAATGAAATCTTGAAAAGTTTCCTTGACATATATGCATCGCGCATTTTTTATATTCTTTTTCACACACACATCACAGACTACATTTACGCGGCCGCTTTGGTACCGGTTTAATATATCACAAATAACAAAATAAATAGTAATATGCACTTCTTTAGATGACGAAAATTGTTTTTTTATTGATCCCGTACGCACTTCGTAATGTCGAAACTCTGTTCATACGATCAAAAACTGACACATGGTTTGTACATATATATATGTATATCGGTCGAATTTATGACTGCTGTTACCAGCTGTGCCGTGCCGTGTGCTACGTTCTGAAGTTGACGTCAGATTTTCAATCATCAACAACTAATTTCAACAACCAATCACAACGTCTAAAAATGGATGTCGTCAGATCCAACGAATCAGAATCTCGAGAGCATCAAAGTGCCTTTGATGGTGTTTATAAATACAGACGCATAAATTCTTGAATGTGTTGGTAACTTTTGCATAATCTTGAGCCCGTGCAAAGTTTTTTCTCAGCAATTACAACACCGATCATGCTGATTTAGGGCGGAATCGAAAGAGAATTACTCAATTGGCTTAAACTTCAATTTTCAAGTTGCTAAATGGCTCCTGAGCTTCGTAATTCAATAAAATCACATGCAAATTTTACCCCCACCACGGCGAATCGTTTTATTCAGAGAAAGTATAGTCTCGGCGAGAGCCTCGGGCCAGCAGACGACAGGGCTGTCAATGTACTTGTCCCGAGACTCTACCGAGTCTCTTGATGCGATATTACCCGAAAATTCCAAGTTCCAAAGTAGACTCTTTTGTCGAAATAAAACTAAATTCACTATCCCCGAAGAGATGAATAATAAGGGTTGGGGTGAAATTTTCAGATTTTTCAATGTGAAAGTTTTTTACATTACATGGAAATTGCAAGTTTTTTAGGACACTAAACTATTTTATTGAAATGAAAAAAAAAAATCACTATTCCCTAAGAGGTGAAAAATAAGGTTTGAGGGTGAAGTTTCCAGATTTTTCAACGAGAAATTTTATGCTTTTCCACATAAAAACTGTATGTTTTTTGTCGAGCATGACAGTCCTTTATCAAAATAAACCAAAACTCCCGATCTGCCAAGGGGTGAAAAATGAGGGTTGGGGTGCATTTCGATAGAAGAGGCTAGTGTTCTAAAAAACTCGAAATTTTCATGTAATATAGCACAAAAACACACCATTAAGAAATCTAAAAATTTCATCCCCAAACTTTATTTTTCACCCTTTCACAGGTAGCGAATTTTATTTTATTTCGATGAAAGAATCTGGTACCCTCAAAAACGAACATTTTTTATGTAATATAACATAAGAATTTCCCATTGAAAAATCTGAAAATTTTCCCTCCAACCCTCATTTTTCACCCCCTCGGGGATCGTGAATTTTGTTCATTTTCATCCTAAAAAATTTGGATTTTCCATGTAATATAACATAAAAACATGCCGCTGGAAAATCGGAAATATTCACTTTCAACCCTCATTTTCATCCTTTTCGAAGGTAGGTACATGAAAATTAAGATTGGGAATGAAATCAGCAACCTCGAAAATCCCCAGAAACAAATTGTCAGGTATTTTGGTAATTTATTGGCTCGTACCAGTTTTGGCACGGAAACCAGAAAAAAAAGCTTACCAGTCAACCGGTTAATAATAAAAAATCAAATGTAAAAATGAAATTTTTTCCACTGTGTATATTCTAATACGGCTCTATAGTTCTCGAAAATTCCAGATCAATTTATTAACGTACAATGTAGAAATTTTTGGTTGACAAAAATTTTCAAAAAAATCTGATAAAATTTGAATGTGTTGGAATTGAAAAAGTAAAATTTTTTCTCCCAAATTTTCCAAAAAACCCATTGTTTTACTGATTGAAATTTCGAACTGTGCGAAATCAGAAGGCTCAAAATTCCGAAAATCCAACCGGTACTACGTAAATATAGATATATTGCACTAGAGCGATTCTCGAAATTTCAAGCCATCTGATTTCTCACAGTTCGGAATTTCCACCCGGCCCCGTTTTACTGCAGTTACCACTATCAATGTATCCGAAGTTCCGCTGAAAAATAAATTAAAAAAAAATATATCGAAAAATTGAGGAGACAAAATGTTTTATCTGAACTTGCGGCCCAGTTGAAAAAGAAATCAAACGAACCAAAATATCAATGTTTGTTGAAACGATATAGTACCCGTAATGAAAGTCGTAGAGACTTTTCGAATACATCAAAGTAAAGCTAAATGCCTTCCCTTCAAAATGCGCCTTGTTGGATCCAAATATATAAACCAGCGGTGCAGTAGCATTAAAAAGAACGTAAGAACATTTTTGGATATACGTATAGATCTCTCGCCACGTTACGACGAGTGGGAGAGAGAGGGAACGAGTGTTCGCGCGCTGTCTCTCGCGCTCGATCGGGCGCGAATAGAGGGGATATCGCGTTCAGTGGACTGGGCGAAACGAAACGGGACAAAAGACACGTTTCGTGCAAAGGACGTATGTCCAAAGGTAATCAAACGCTACTTAAGTCTTTCTGACTCCAAGCGACTAGCGCGTACCGAAACACTCGATTTTAATCGTCTAAATCATCATATCTCGGGATTGAATGAACGGATTTACTTGCAACATAGATCAATTGAAAGAGAAAAATCGTAAAAAAATCATCATCTATTTTCAGATTTTTAACTGCAATGGTTTATCCGTGAGAACAGTTTGAAAAACGTTATGACGTCATAAATCGACATATTCGCGTATATAAGAAGTGCGGCAGGGCTCGCGCTTATTTTTCTTTTACACTCTCGTTTTTTTTTTAATACTTGGCGTCGAGCCGCTACCGCGTCTCTTGATGCTCGCCAGCGCAAGCGAGAGAGACAGAGCGCAAACAAACGCGAGGTAACGTGCTCGCTAGAGCCTCGGCGCGTACAGGGAGAGAGAGAGAGAGAGGCGTCGTCGCGTGGAATATTCCAGCGCTCACTACGCAATTTCACAAAGACTCGAACTCTATAATTCACTCTACGTTAACGCGAAAATTTTAAAGAATTAACTGAGACCAAATTAATAACGAACCACTGATCAAGCTGAGCCCCACAAAACGACAGTATCAAAAGACAGGAAACACGGGAAGTATCGGCCGCAATCTCGCTCGATACTTCACCCACGTGTCCCACTAAAACGCCACATAATCTATAAGAAACCGGAACTATATTCCGAAATAATACGCGAAAAGAAAAAGGGCTCGACTGGACCAGTGAATTCGGTGGAGATAAAGAGTTTGAGTTACTGAGGAACACGCTCGCTGCACAAAGGGATGGCTCGTTAGACTCGGCCTGGCCGCTGACTCACCGGTACGACGTTCGAAACTAGACTAATTGTGCGTGCGAGCGGTCCTCGCGATTCGGTGTTGTCCCCACCACCGGGCCCAGGCGTCGCAGCGCTCTCGCGCTAGGCGCGAACCCGAGCGTGGCCTCTTGGCTGGCGCTTTCGCGCGGGGTTTCCAAATGAGAAGCGCGTAAGGAACGTAATTTTGATTACGCCTTTTGCCCGAACGGGTTAATAACGACTCACCTTTTGTTCTCACTTCAGTAGTAAGGCTATACCAGTTCTAACCCAGGGATCTCAGGGGGGAGCGGTGACGGGGGAGCGCGGGGACCGTTGCAGGGCTGCATGGTATGTGGAGGGGGAAGGTTCTCGGACAGCGGGGGTGCGGCGGCACTTTGATGACGAAAGATTGCCGCACTCCTCGAATGACTGATTTATGTTTCCGGTGTGATCATCAGATTGCATTGGACGGAATTTTCTTTTGAAAAAGTGACCTGCTCTTTTCAAAAATGATCTCGATTATCGGACCAAAGCACTACTCTAATGACAAATTTATGTGTCCTACATATTTTTGCATTCCTGAGATGGTGCCAGTTTCCATGAGATTTGTTTTTCAAAATGCCCCTCCCCTGACTTTTCACTTGAGACTTGTATCTTTGAAAAAATATATTGTTATTCCGAGAATTGCACGTCACACGACGTCTAATGATAAATGTCTGGTGTTACATATCTCTACATTCCTGAGACGGCGCAAGATTCGACGAGATTTCTTTTTCAAAATGCACCTGCACTTCCCCGAATTTTTGACTTGAGAGTTGTTTGAATGTTTTCTGAGAAAAAAAAAATTTTCACATCGAACGCTTATTCTGAAAGTAAACCTCGCGATGGAAAGGTGTGCTAGTATGTATGCTATCCATCCAGCGAAAGATCCATCGACATTAACGGAAAATGAACTTGAGTCATTGCCGAAGGTTTTGTTTTTAAAGTACTATAGTAATTCTATTCCTACGTTATGGGATCGTTTACCCAAGTATTTGCAGTGTGATGCTGATGTGCAATCATATCAATTGTGTTTCGATCATTTCAATCAACCCTGGGTGCGAACTCATATTGATTCAGTTAGACACAGACGTAGAAATTGTGAAATCTATGGGACTTTACGGATAAAAAATCCCTGTGAAATGACATCGGAGGAGCTCCAAATTATATCTCCAACCATCTTCAAGGAATACTTTGGTGAATATACGGATATTCTGTGGAATCGTTCAGCGGAATATTACAAATCCGATAGTGAGATTGCATTATTACGTCGTTGCGTTGAACATTGGAATGTATCATCGATGGACGATCATATTGACGGTCCGGCTCCGCAACGTCGAAATTGTAGGAAATGCTGTGAACGTGTTTGAACAAGTTTAGAATGCACGTTTTCATAGAGTCGGCGGAATCGGAGAGCCTGTACAGAAAAAAGGACCACCGAAGGAGACTGCATCGATTCCAATATAGATCACGTTTGAACCTGTTTGAAAGCGTGTGGAAGGGGATGATCCAGTTTTGGGGTAGGGATAGATGGAAAAACTACAAATAGCAGAGTCCAGAAGAAAAAAGCATCACTTCACGTCTTCGTAAAGTTGAGTCAAGACTTGCTCTTTAAAGAAAATCTCAAAAAACTATATCCATAATGGAGTTCTCCGCCATCAACAATATCATCGCGAAGTCAGAGTATCTCCCAGCCAAGAAGCTGAAAGAACTCCAAGGCAACGAAGAATATCGCGTCTCGGACGTGAGGACTGCAAATACCAAAAAGGGAAAAAGATACGTTGCCGAAATCAGGAATGAATTCACCGTATTCCTGCCACCGCGAGTTCTCAAGGCATTCGACCAGAATCCAGCGGTATTCGAGAAACTTCTGGAAACGGCTCATTGTGGACAACTATACATGAAATATCTCGGTGGTGATTGGAACGCTATTGAATTTTCTCAAAGAGATTTCTAATATTCTCAACGCAAAAATGTATATATCTGAATCACCGATGAAATGTATGTTGAAGGAGGAGGAGGAGGAGGAATATTGTATAAATAAAATTCCACATTTATGAAAAAATTGTTTTGTTTATTCCAAGATCCCTCTATTACATAATGCATGATATACGTATAACCAGCTTTGCAAAAATTTTACATTCTTCGTTGCACAATTGAATTTCAATTCGTTGGTGTGGTGGTGGTGGTTGCATTTCGATGGACTTTTCGGCAGTTTTTTCAACGATGGGCAGTCCAAAGTCTCCAAATCGACAATCTCTGTTGACAGATCCAAAAAGTTCGTCAGCCATGAAGATTTTTGTCAGCCTTTCATGAAGATGGTATGAGCGCTGCGTAAAATGGCTTCAATTATTCCTCTTGCCGCATCGTATGGTATTACCCCAAAATCCCATGATAATCCATGAAAATTACGTTCCAGCCATTTGTTTGTGGTTTTATACTTTGTCGACAGAGAATCCCATGCATACGGTGGTGCGAAGAAAAGTGTGAGAGGTTCAGCATTCTTCACGTCCGCACGAATGATTGAAATTTCTTTGAGTATAAACTCATTGATGGGTCCTTTGAAGCCTTGTAGATCGATGACAAAATCCATGA
Source organism: Venturia canescens (assembly GCF_019457755.1). Lineage (NCBI taxonomy): Eukaryota > Metazoa > Arthropoda > Insecta > Hymenoptera > Ichneumonidae > Venturia > Venturia canescens. Next base: position 29,329,186 of record NC_057422.1, read on the forward strand.
TGACTGTTGGCTGAAGAAGTTGATGGTACGGTTTTATACCAATTTTCTCACCCCACCACTCACTGGATTGTATTCAACGATGCGATCGTGTAGAATGAGGCAGTATGCGCAAGTTTGTGCTGGAATATTTGTGCTTGTTTCAAATTCGAGGCGCACATCAACAAGTCCAGACTTGAGAGAATCGTTCTGCTTCGAGCAGTCAATCACAATAAGAGGTGCAAATTTGAGAAAATCCGCTTTTGTAAGCCATGGTTCGGCCTCCTTATTATAGTACATCGGTTGAAAGTTTGTATACATATCGTACAGTACTGCATACTGATTTTGTTCTATATTCAAATTCACATTACCATAAGGATAGCATTGTAAATTCAAGTATAATTTTACATCAGTAACGTTGCAGTGATCAAAATTACTCGCATTTTGCCTCTCATTATTCTTTCGTTCTGTTTGGAATGCCAGGATCACATATCGAGGTTTTTCCAGCTGCGTTGATGTCTTGACTGACCACACGTGTTTCGATGTCGCCGGTAACATTGGATATTCATACAATTCCCACGTACGAAAACTCATTGAAATTAGGGTACCTTTGGCGATGAATTTCAAAAGTTGAATTTTCCGTTTATCTGCCACGGTGACGTATGGAACGAGCCATTCAATTTTTCGTAGTGTAATTTTATAATCTTCAGCGGCTGGTTGAACTATTGCATTATCATCGGAACGTGATCTAGTCAAAATCAATTCGTGCTTTGCATTCATCACCATTTTTCGATAATCTTCAGCAAATCCCAGCAGCATGCTCAGTGGTATGCATACGTCAAAGTTGCCTGCTGCGTCCACAATCGGTTTCGTCTCATCGACATCGACCCAACCAGTGTTCTCAAGCATTGTACTTCTCGCCGACGAATGAGATGTATATCCTTTCATAAGAGATGTGATTCCCACATTGTTATTACGATCGATTTCAACGGCGTTAAGTTTATAACGCACTTCTTCGAATAAATGGCAAATGGCATTGTTAACGAAATTCGTTGAAGCTAACACTGTACCATCCGGCATTGTCAGTTTGCCGGAAATGTGAATTGAACTTTTACTCGGTAGAATTGATAAATCTTGATGCTGGATTGAAGTACGTATTTCTTCACTATTATTGTATGTTGACGATGCGTATGGTTCATGTGCATGAACCTCATAATGTATGATGGATTCATCAAACATGATGGGTGTCTGGATGTTTACGATTTCTTCCTCCATTGCAGGCAGCAGATGCACAACGAGCAAAGCAGATAATTTCTCACACGCGAACTCCACGAATTTTGAGACCCAAACTCTTCAATAGTAGAAGGTTTTGAGGTGTTAGCTCTTTGAGCGTTGATCGACGACTGCTTTCGCGATCCCATGTTGGCTTATTAATATTGCCAATACGATGATTGTAAATTATGCCCATTGAGATTTTATATGAAGTCTTATGGTGATGACTTCACCTCGGAAAATGATCAAATCTCCGTCTTGATCGACAATACGAAGCTGTATATTGTCAATGCGACGAGTTGTGATTGGTAGATAAATGACGCTTGACGGTACTTCGATGATTTTATAGCCGGCCGGTACAGATGGGAAAAATTCGTGAATTGTATGAACTGTTCGCCCGTTGATGTATGCACCAGTGGTTATGTTACACTCGACTCGAATGGCGTTCACTTTGAGAATGGACACGGGTAGATCAGACACATGTCTTTTATTGGGCTCCAATCGACGCGACGTAAAACCCAGCAAAGGTCCAATTGAATTTTTGGATGTAAAATCAATTGATTGATTGCACTCAATTTCACTACGTAGCGTATAATTATTCGGTTTAAGCTGAATTTGTATGTTTTTAGATGCCAACTCAGTTTTCAAATATTTTTCAATATCTTCAATTTCATAGCTGCCCGTTGGAATGGTCACCACATGATTTCCAACGTGAAATTCATTGCAACCAATGTCGATATTTGGAATCGAATTGAATGTGAGCAGCTCGACGAGTCCAAGAGTATAAATTTTGTCGGGCGATAGTTCGATGGGTGGAAAAAATTGTGCCTCGAGTATGGAGGATGATCCAGTAATGGTGATCGTCAAACTATCATCCATGATGCTCGCAGATTTTGAACTAAACACGCAGCTCCATAGTCCTCATTTATATAGTGCATAATTGTCTCGTCGATTAAGTTGTCCGCACAAAAATTTCAAGCATAAATGCCCGCATATTATTGTATCGTATTCCTGATACTTTTTATAATTGTATTTCAAGCTACCAACATTGAAGTATTTCATGAGTTCGGGTGGAGGTGGGAGATTGCCGAAACTATCAAAGTATGTGATTCGTTGCGCAGTCTTTTTATATGCAACCCAGTGTGTTCCAGGACCGACATTTTCATCCAAATTCACGATTGCTGATTCTTGCTTGAGTGGTCCATTCTCAGGTAAAGTCTCACGCATGAAGACCCCACGAAAGTTACGAATTTTCATGGCTCTCGCATACTTTAGCAGATCGATGTCGGTGAGTGGTTGATGTGGTAGCGTGATTATACGTTTTTTGTCCCGAGGTAAAGACCCAAACCCTGTTTGTATGGTTTCAGATGTAAACCTTTACCCAAAGCGATGGCCTCGAGTGTTCGGTTGTGACGATTACTTTCCTCCAATTCCTTTTTAGCCGCTTGAGCAGCATTTACAGCTTTGACTACTGCAGCACTGCCACCGGATAATGCACCAACGGCGCTAAGGCCGGCAAAGATGGGTACGAGGAAGGGCAATAAACCGCCGATTTTTCGAGGTACAGGTAGAACCCGAGGCGTGCGTACTTTAACACCTTTAACACTGGCACGCGCACCTTTCAATGCAGACATGACGATTTCACGGGGGCCACCACTACGAATCATAGCTTTCTTTGCGGCACTAATGATCTTTTTCAGACAAACACTTTTTTTGGTCTTTTTCGTCACTCCTTTCATACCTAGACCAAATTTCTTTTTCGCCTTCATAATGTTTGTCACTGCCCAAGCACTTGCTCTTTCACCAAGACTTGCGTCTTTCGAGGTTACACGTTGCCAGGCTTGTTCAGCCAAAATTTTATCCGCCAGATGTCGTGCTTCCAAGTTTTCACGATTTTTCGAATATGCGATATCGTGTTCTTTACAAGCAGCGTCCAGCGCGTTTATACCAGGATCACCACGAGCAAGACGTTTGATCAATTTCGTACCAGGTCCACAATATTGATAGCCCGGTAGATGTAGTTCCACGGGGAGATTGTTGATTATACTGTTTACCAAACCTTTGCCAGGTTTATCATGTACAATCATCACTCTGCAGTGGCCACAACTCGACTAACTATTCCAACATTATAAAGTTGCATTTATATGATTTTTTCAATCAGTCGCATGCGAGATGAAGTCGAAGAAACAAATTTCGATGAATTTATTGTTGGAGCGGGTAGTGTGAAGAAGCGTCAGGGAAACTTACTACCTAACAGTATTCGAGCCGTATTTTGTGGCCCCTCGAATTGCGGAAAAACGAATGCCTTACTCACGCTCCTAATACATCCAAATGGTTTGAGATTTGAGAATATATATCTATACTCGAAATCGTTGAAGCAGCCAAAATACCGATTGCTCGAGCAAATGCTTAAACCTGTGGAAGGAGTGGAATTTTTTCAATTTACCGAGCATGAACAAGTTGTGGCACCTAGTGAAGCTCGCCCAAACTCCATATTCATCTTTGACGATGAAGCGTGTGAGAAACAGGACAATGTGAGAGCATTCTTTTCCATGGGAAGACACGAGATTGTGGATAGTTTTTATCTCTGTCAGACGTATCAAGAGACTCGGTAGAGTCTCGGGACAAGTACATTGACAGCCCTGTCGTCTGCTGGCCCGAGGCTCTCGCCGAGACTATACTTTCTCTGAATAAAACGATTCGCGGTGGTGGGGGTAAAATTGGCATGTGATTTTCTTTAATAGCGAAGCTCATGAGTTATGTACGGCTTTGAAAATTGAACTTTAAGCTAATTAAGAAGTTCTCTGTCGAACGAGCCCAAAATCAGCATTCTCGGTGGCGTATTTGCCGAGAAAAAACTTTGCACGGGCTCAAGATTATGCAAAAAGTACCAACACATTTACGCAGCTGACGTATCCGTATATGGGTTCAGACCGATACATACAAGGGCTTCTTGATGCCCATCATAACCAATCACCGGTGAGAATCTATCCGTCTCGACCAATCGCCGATGAGAAAGTTTCTGATAGTCCTCAATGTTTTCTTGTATACCGTCTGTTATCGACTGTTATGTTATTATAAAGTGATTGCGATCGTAGCCCCGTGGATCAACGGTGCAAGATTTGCAAATTTCGTTTAAATAAATAAAACATTATTGGAAATAGCAGTGGATATAATCAATTTTATTTTTTTCATAAAAGAAGTTTCAATAAGTTTCGAGCCCAATTCACGACAGTAATATCTATAATAAATAAAACCTCAAAAGTGGATTAATTGATCTCATACAGTGTACTGAGAGTGAGTAAAATATTGAGAAGTGAAAACGTGAATAATGTGTCGTGAAAATTAAGAATTATCTGTTCTACTTCGATATCGTAATATATACATAGATAGCAAATTTGCGAGATTTCGCGTCATGTTGACGTTTGAGGTTATGACCGCCGGAGTGCTGTAGCGTGCAGAGTGTAGAAAAATAAAAGTGGTTATTGAAAAGTGGAAGGAATCGATATTATTAATGACGTGACTAATTAGTGTTGAATAATAATAATAATAATAATAACAATGAGAAAAAAAAAGTTCGTTCATTATAACCTCTAAAACGTTCTTTCCAAACAGAAATTATATGTTGTGTAATTACATTAAAGAAAGAGGTGGATGGTTGTGTGTAAACGAATTCAAATAAATTAAAAAAAACTTTGGTCAAGTAATTCAATGTATTGTTGTCATAATTTCTTTCATTTAGTTTGGCTGTGTTCACCGGTCCCTTTTTCCACCTGCTTAGCTTACAGTGTATTGTTATACCAATTTCAATTTGTTCTCCAGACAATACGAGAGATATTCGTATTTCTATTTCTTTATATTGATTTCAACAACATAATTTGAAATATTTATAACAAAAAGCCTTCATAATTGCTTGTTCATACACCCAAGTTTTGAAAAATCTTTGAGCCATGTAATAATGTATAGATATATTCATTTGAGTTGTTACATGATAAATTTGGAAATTTATTTCAATAAGTCATTGGGTGCTTAATTTTCATGTTATCAAAATTTGTATCTTCGAAATGCAATGAACACCTCTAACCTTGTGGGTTGAAAAATTCATGTCTGTAAGTCTACACCTGATCATTTTTGGATGTGATCAAATATTTTGTCTGCGGATAACCATGGAGACATACAAAATTACAGCATTTTGCTTGCTTCAACATTCATCGTATTTGTCACTTTTTTTTTGAATGTGTCATAATAAGTTTCAAAAATGTGGTTCATGTAATTTTGAAGTGTTTTTCCCTATAGCACCAAAGTCTGTATAACTGATACGTAGCAAGTACCTATGAACTTTGATATTTCTGTGAAATAGCAGGTATGCCAATCTTTTAGCTTTTTGGTTCCGACTGGAATATATTAACGAAGATATTCATTACTAAAGTATTCACCTACTTATTTCTGAATAGATCTGAAATTACTGTCTTCAGAAACTAATGCACAGATACATGAAACAATTTTGATTTCTGTTCTCTTTCAATTGCGCTGTCTTTTTTCTTTTTAACTATGGCTCTGCTCTTTCCGATCTTTGTTTTGACTCCATCGGTTTGCAGCGGATCGATGCATATTATTAATTGGTTGCCTAATATGTGTCCTATGATTTTCTACTATTTCTTCATGCTGATTGTGGTAACGTGATTCAAAAGGTTTCCAATTATGATCATCAATCGGACATTTTGTACAACAGATTCTCAAAACAGTTTCTGGTCTTGATATAAGTATAGTTATTCTTTTTCCACCTGGTCTGTCGAGTAATAAATTTTGAAACTTGTTCCAAAAAGTCTTGGGATGCTTTTTTTGCTGATAATATGAAAATTTGAATCGTCGGAATGCGGTAGGCAAACACAAATATTGACAACAATACTTATGAAATTACTTGTATGTTGAGTATTCCTATTCTGCAAACTGCAAATGTGGAATTATTGGTGAAAACATTCATTACGATAAGTGTACAGTTGCTCAGTTTTCGATGCGACTAAGTATAATACCTGCCAACATCATGGAAACCTACAGAATTTCTGAATGTTATGTGCGCTATGTGATTTTAATGTAACATCATGACTTCTAACAACTTTCCACTCTAATACTATAGATTTGGATCATTGAAATACAGCAAAAATCTGCAAACTATAAAATTTATATACTGTGCCATTCATTTTATTTTTTGACTCCCACCGTAACATAAATATGAAGTGAAAAATTCATTACAAAAGTCTTCAGTTGCTCATTTATGGATGGATTTGAAACTGCTGTCTTCCAAACTCATTGCGCAGATACATTGAATTGCAGCCGATACCTGCGAATTTGGAAATTTCTGTGGATAAGTATATGTGCTAAGTATCACCCCCTATCTTTGATTATGGTAATATGTAATGGAACTTTGTTCAGCAAGTTTTAAAGTGTTTCCTTTCAAATAGTATTGAAGTTTGTATTACTGCAGTATGGAGCGAATACCTTCAAACTTTGATATTTTTGTGTCGCAGCATGTGTGCCAATCATTTAAATTTTTTACTCCAACCGATTTCTGAATTTCTAAATTTCCTAATTTATTTCTAAATTATCCTGAAATGAAATTGTTTTCCTCCACAAGCAATGCAGGTACCTTAAATGTCTTTGAATTCCGTTGCTCTGTTGAATCAAGTACGCTCAGTTTTTTTTACTTCTTTGAATTCTGACGTAATAAATGTTTCCGGGTGCCTTTTTTCTGCAACTATCAAACTGTAGATAATTGGATCTTCGCGGCCACTTGCAAACTTTGGAAATATATTTCATCGGGGGCATGTTTTGGATGACACGAAAATGTCTAGATTCAGAATGCCAAAACGACATTTAAAAATGGCCAATTCTGTTGTATTCGTTGTGTCTTGAATTTGATCTATCTTTTCTCTTTTCCTTTCTTTTCACTAACGTTATAAGCCGGAAATCATATCTTAGCCCGCAACACGCATTGCTACATGCTCTTGAGTTTCCAATGGACAAAACATATTAGAAGACAAGGAGAAAAATCACCAAAGTCCAAGAACAAACCTCTATCGAAATATTTCCAGTTCAAATTTGACGAAATTTAGATCTTTTTTCGTGGAAACCAACGTTATAAGCCGAAAATCATATCACGACCTACAACCTGCTTTTCACCCTGCTCTTTGGTTCCTAATTGACAAAACATAATAGAGTACAAGGAAAAAAATCGCCAAAGTCCAAGGAGAGACCTGTGACGAAATATTTTCAGTTCAATTTTTACCAAAAATAGGTCTTTTTTCGTGGAAACCTACGCTATAAGCCGAAAATCATATCCCGGCCTCCAACCCGCTTGCGGCCGTGCTCTTGGGTTCCTAATTGACAAAACATATTAGAGTACAAGGGAAAAAATCGCCGAAGTCCGAGGACAGACCTGTGACGAAATATGTCCAGTACAATTTTGACGAAAAATAGGTCTTTTTTCGTGAAAACCAACGTTATAAGACGAAAATCATAAATAATTCATAGAAATTTAAACTAATATCCTATAGTCAACTGAACATAAATAAGGAACTTTTGAGAAAAAAGACGTGATATCAAACCATAAACTTCCCCTAGGAAAAAAAAGGTTGGGACAAGTACATTGATGGTCCCTCGTTTGTTGATAATTCCATCCATGAAAAAAACTTTAAAACAAAATTTTTATAAAAAATGGGCAAAAAAATTATTTTATAAAAAAAATACAGAACAATTCGAAAAAAATTTCACAAATCTTGAAAAAGCATTATCTTTAAAAAAAACTAAACTTTATCTCTTTTTTAAAGTGTTAAAAGAATCAAATAACAAGTAAAAAATAAAAATAGAAAAATCGCGCTTGAAATCATTTTGGAAACCGATGCCTCATTCTTCTTATTTGATTCGAAGGGCTAAATCAACTAAAAAAAATTCCATCTAATTTACGTGCAGCATTACAATTTATTATATCAATTCGAGGCCAAGTATTTTCTAATAAATTGAAAAAAGTTACCATTTGAGTTACGTGCAGCACTAAAATTTATGATATCAATCGAAGGACAAGTAATTTATGAGTAACTCCAAATTTCAACATTATGGAACTGTTTTAAGAAGCTTTTAAATCCAAAAAAATCACATGCAAGCTAGTCATTTCTTACTCTATGATGGCAGAGACAATCGATTTTTTTCAGACTTTCAGGAGCTACTGATATTATTCACAATATTCGACGTCGATTGGATCAATAGAAATTATGTTTAAATATGAGTTAAAAGTACTTGTCCGGCCCATCACTTTTCATTTAAATCAAATAAAAATCAATCATAAAAAAACGAAACTGTACGGGAGAATCCGGTTAAAAATTTATTGAAATGCGATTTAGGTTAGTTATGCCGAATGAAATTCGTTCGCTGGAAGAAGTGAGAAGTAAACACTGCCGTCATAGCAATACAAACTGGGGAGTTATTTTGGAAGCTTCAACATATTTAATGTGCAAAATGTTTTTTATTTATCGATGCACAATAACATCTTTTGTATATTACAGGACAATTTGTTTCCATTCTTATTAAATTAGTGCAATTAAGAGAAAATTACTTGAAGATAACTCTCTAAATTCCCTCTGCATGAGTATTTGTGCTCCAACAGTTCTAAAAAAGCCCTGATTTTTATTTAAATATAATAAGTTTAATGGAAAGTGATGGGCCGGACAAGTACTTTTAACTCATATTTAAACATAATTTCTATCGATCCAATCGACGTCGAATATTGTGAATAATATCAGTAGCTCCTGAAAGTCTGAAAAAAATCGATTGTCTCTGCCATCATAGAGTAAGAAATGACTAGCTTGCATGTGATTTTTTTGGATTTAAAAGCTTCTTAAAACAGTTCCATAATGTTGAAATTTGGAGTTACTCATAAATTACTTGTCCTTCGATTGATATCATAAATTTTAGTGCTGCACGTAACTCAAATGGTAACTTTTTTCAATTTATTAGAAAATACTTGGCCTCGAATTGATATAATAAATTGTAATGCTGCACGTAAATTAGATGGAATTTTTTTTAGTTGATTTAGCCCTTCGAATCAAATAAGAAGAATGAGGCATCTGTTTCCAAAATGATTTCAAGCGCGATTTTTCTATTTTTATTTTTTACTTGTTATTTGATTCTTTTAACACTTTAAAAAAGAGATAAAGTTTAGTTTTTTTTAAAGATAATGCTTTTTCAAGATTTGTGGAATTTTTTTCGAATTGTTCTGTATTTTTTTTATAAAATAATTTTTTTGCCCATTTTTTATAAAAATTTTGTTTTAAAGTTTTTTTCATGGATACTCGTATTCCGAAACATCTCGTGAGAGACAATGCAAATTTTATAGTGCTATTCAAGCAAGATGATATGAACCTCAAACATGTATATAATGATCATGTTAATACGGATATGACTTATGCAAGTTTCAAAAAAATGTGTGTCAAGTGTTGGAAATCGGACAAGTATGGATTCATCACGATTGACAAGGACAGTGAATTGAATGCTGGAAGATATAGAAGGGGATTTGATTCTTTCCTCACTGTCGATGATGACGATGATAAATAATTATTCCTCTGGATTTTACAAGACAGTCTAAAGTCTGACTTACTCGTGTCAACATGAAGCGCAAAGAAATTTCAAAGGAGACGGCTGTATTGAGTGAACTTGCCAAGGCGAGTGATGCAATGAGATGAAAACATCGAATGTTGAAAAGTGGACGTGATGGTGCTCAGCAGAAAATACAAGATGTGTTTAAACCGATTGTGGAACCGTTAGAGGAGTTAGTTTCATATACGAAAAAAACCTAAAATTAAGAATGAACGTTTAAATGTTAAAAAAAAGGAAGAGGATGAGGAGGAGGAGGAGGAGGAGGAGGAGGAGGAGGAGGAGGAGAAGGAGGAAGATTCTCCAAATTTTGGAGAAAATAACATGAAGCAAGATATTTCTTTCAAAGATGATATTTGGCATGATGCAATTACTGATGCGAATGTCGGTGTACCCTTAACGAAAATAGTGATAATGATATTCATGAAGATAATAATGATGATGAGGACGATGATAATTTGGAATCATCTGGAGATGTTGATAATTTGATACGTGAATATTTGGGTTTACTACGTAGTAATAACAAAACAAGATTAGATGGCGTGTATGGAGTACGAAATCTCGCTCAAAACAGATTAATGATTGGTGATTCAACAATTCATTTCGAACTCGATCATATAGTGGTTGGAGATGAAAAGTATCCCAAAAGTATTGGCTTGGTGGAACTGTTGTTTAAAAAAGAGCCCGAACTCAAATATATAACACCAAATGACTTGGAAAAATATCAGAAAATTGTCATCACAACGAATGCTCATAAAAAATTTTATAAACGTACGGGTGCAGTCCGTCAGGATAAGAAGAGTAAATTTAAAAATTATATATCCCAAATGCTCGGTAGCAACGATAAGAAGGGTGGTGCTCTGCCCAAGTATAAGGTAGCACGAAAGCATACCTCTGTCGACTATGTTCATTGGGATGATCCGAATGAACTAGTGGATCGTCTTCGTTTGTTGCTCGCATCGCAAGCTGCTGGAAATTCATCACATTCGAATGAAATTATATCGATTATCGAGGAGTTGCGTGAAGCCGAAATCATTTATTAACGTGTGAGAGCTTGCTTTCATCCACATTCCCAACATGAGCGTCGATGTGTTTGGACGAAAGTTAAGTAGACGTGGTGCAGGTCCTCCCCGTAAACCAGGTGTTGGATTCAAAATTACATCAGACGGTCATTACGACTTGGACCGAAAACGACTGAGCAACGTTGTCGAGCCAGTAAATGCTCGAGATGTTGTAACACTCGGTGCATTCAGTAAACACATTCATTCTATAACTCATAGTGTGACTCATTCAACGAATCAAAAGCGCGAATCGAATGTGGTTGCTGCAGAAAAGCGTGTAAGAACCGAGCTCGCCTATCTCCGTGAAAAAATTGATAATATAAAGAGCGAAATCTCAGAACTCCGTGATGATATGAAGCTTTTACGAGATCATATGCCTAATGATAAGTCAGTGAAAAGTCCTCCAGACTCTTATCTTCAATTAATGAGGACCGTGGAGGAGCAGAAAAAATGAGTGAAAAGAAGCTTGCGGTGGTTGAAGAACTGCATAAGCCAGCTCGGCGGAATTATCCACGTCGACATGTGGATATACGTGGCCTGGATGTGACTTGGCAAGCTGATCTCGTAGATATGTCTGCATATGCACAACACAATTCCAACCATAGATTTCTCCTCACCGTCATCGATATATTCTCCAAATTCGCCTGGGCCGCACCGTTGAAGTGTAAAAGTGGAAAAGATGTGAGTGCTGCAATGGAGTCGATTCTCAGCAAAGGACGCATACCGAGAAATCTTCACGTCGATCGAGGAAAAGAATTTTATAATACTGACTTTAAAGCTTTGATGAAAAAGTATAACATACACTTGTATTCTACATTTAGCAACCTGAAAGCATCAATTTGTGAGCGCTTCAATCGTACACTTAAGAATAAAATGTGGATTCAATTTAGTTTTCGCGGAAACTGGAAATGGATCGATATTCTCGATACATTAATTATAAAATATAATGATACATTACATCGTACGATAAAAATGGAACCGAAAGATGTGAACACTGCGAATGAAAAACGCCTGTTGCGTAATGTATACAATAGATCAGAAGTTGGAAACCAAGCAAAATTTAAAATCGGCGATAAAGTGCGCATAAGTAAATTTAAGAATGTATTCGAAAAAGGTTATACACCCAACTGGACAACAGAAATATTTACAATATATCGAGTTAGAAAAACTAATCCAGTTACTTATAATATAAAAGATCATCAAGATGAGCCCATCGCCGGTGGTTTCTACGAGCAACAGCTGCTTCGAGCCAAATATCCCGATATATATCTCTTTGAAAAAGTATTGAAGAAGCGTGGCAGTCAGTTGTTTGTAAAATGGCTAGGCTCCGACAATACACACAATAGTTGGATAAGTAAAAATGATTTGTAAGCAGTAAAGATAAAAAAAAATTCAAATTCTGATTTATTTTTACGACCTTTCCCCATCTAAGTTCTCCGCACGAAAAGCAGATTGAAGGAAAAAGAATGACAGAGTTTCACAAAAAAAAAATTTATTTTACATCAGTTACAACATATAATTACAAATGTACACGTTTTTGAGGAAAAGTCCTCTCTTACAGAATTTTTATTACAGATCAATGTTGAGAACAAGTTCTCACTCTCACAATTTTTTCACTTTCAATGTACAAATATACTTTCAATCTCTAACACTCATAAGCACACATTTGCATTTACAATGATCTATGCTTCCATAGCTTCTGAAAATTCGGGAATACTGTAATGGCCCCATGGCAACGTGTCTACCGTTCCAGGTATAACATACCGCTTGTCATCGTGTGGACTTAGAGCAATTTTTGTCTCCGTGATGGTATAGACATTGTGTAATGTAGAGCGAATTGAAGATTGAGAACGCTTCATTTCAATCTGTTCATTGAGACATTTCACATAATCTTCGGATGTTATGGTTCTCGCCACAACATTTCTTTTTACTTCCTTTGCTTTTTTAACATTTTTCTTACCCTCAACTCGCGTCGCATACATCTTCGATCTAAGTCCAACGAATTCGGTCATTATGGCCCCATTGTTCTCATCTTTCATGAGACCTGGGACCTTTTTGTTGACTAGCGGTATACCACAAACGTTGTCATGGGGATAGTCGCTGGTGTCATATTTGTCGAGATTACATTTCATGTCCTCGTACACGTCTTCACATTCAATATGATAAATTAAACTATCAGTATCCGTATACATGACTTTACATTTATCCCAGTACATCGGCATCATGAACTCGTGGTGAAATTCATATAAACAAGTTTTTGAAATATCTAAAATAGACATGCCAACATATATCGGTTTGTTAAATTTCACTTGGAGATTTCGCAACTCTACAGTGATTAAATTTTCCGCAAAAATACTTCGACTGTGAAAGTTAGGTTTAGCAATCATAGCCTCTGCTCCGTATCGACCTGCCCATTCCGTTAACACTTTAACTTGAACGTGACTACGAACATCCTCCATGGTTTTTCCAAACACAGCATTATTCATTAATTTGAATAGATTTTTTTCAAAATCATTTTTCGCACGTGTACGAAACTGTGTATTCAAATCAATGTATGTTTTGAGCCAGGAAGATTGCTTAAACTTCAAGACTCTATGAATTTTAGTGATTGTCAAACCATGTTTCAAACACTGCTGCAATGCACGATAGTGAATGACATATCGTTTTTTCGCATTCACCGTGGCAAGAAGCTTCTCTTGCTTTGCGCCGGGAGGTTTGTCATGCGTTGGACAAAATGGCAAATCATTATGTGCATCGTGCAAGTGTTTCGGATATTCCAGATCAACCTCAAGAATATAGCCAATTTCAGATTCAAATGAATGAGACTCGATGTTGAAGTTAGCAAGGTCTTCAATCCATTCGAAATCTGCATGAGGCAGTACATCAAGTATGTCGATGGAATAGATGGGTCATACGAGTTCATGTACTTGTTATTGGCACGGGCATGTCTTTTGGAGCATTGACTAAGACCACCTCGAATACCTCTCTCCACGAACAATACCATGTCGATGTCTGTGAGCAATTCAAACTTTACTTTTGTATATTTCATCATGGCATCCCAGGTATATCCGGGGAGAGTGTAGTAAAACACAGGGTCAAGACCATAACTTTTCAGGCAAGTATCGCGGAAATTCTCAAAGATATCGGCTAATAGCAATACGTCAGTCTTCAAGTATAAATCGCTGTATTCGCCGAGTGTTCGCGTTGAAAATCGTTCCCACACATTTTTTGCATGTGCATACTCCTTCTCGGAAACTGTTGAATCAGTTAAAGAGCTGTAAAATGCTTCCCGCGGTGGAAGCTCCGTTCACATCCAACTTTTCGAAACTGTCAATATACTCGTACGGGAAGACACCTTTCCGTGTTAATAAATGAAAATCGTTTACATCTTGGAATTGTGATTTTAACGTCGCGAGTTTGTCTGCAGTTAAAAATGATGCTAATTTATCGAGACTTGTTTTGAGAAATCTGAAAGAGTCGATGAAACATAATTTTATATTTTTCCGCGTGTCTTTAGATGTTTGAACAGTTTTCGAGAAGGAGATGTACTTTTCTTTTGTTATCGGGAGCAAATCGATTTTCCCCGCGAACGCAGTCGCAACTTCTTTTATAATGAAATGCGCGTCATAACCGGATAAATTATTAAAAATTATTGGCATGAAAAACGAATTCTGATAGTTTAAATTACAATTTGAATGAGCCGGACCTCTGAATTGGCCTGTCAGATGACAATGATCGCGAACACGATCATCACCCTCGACAAAAGGTTTCTCACAAATATGACACTCTTTTTCTTCCCGAAATTTCCTCCACTCTTGCAGAGACAATTCTTTCATCGGAACGTTCGTAAGAAGAATCTTTTCTACGCGCAAAGCTAATTGTTTAAGTTCTTCTACGAACCATTCCACGCAGTCCTCACCTCGGCGTTCGTGGTATCCCGAAAGCGAATCATCGTAGGAGCACTTTACATAATATCCAACGCTGAAGACGCGATGATGTTGGCTCTTATTTTTCTCCCTTTCTTCAGCGCTGGTCTTCTCCAGGATGCATTCGAGGTCGGCGTATACCACGAACGGGAGACGCTCCTTCCGATTGGCATTGGTAAACTGCAACCATTTGTCGTTCTCAGCTGGTAGTCGAACGGCACAATTGTTGATAACGCCATAATCCACCTTATGGAACTGCAGCTTATCAATGGTTGAGAAGTAATGAAGGCATCTATAACAATAAAAAATTTCAATTATTTACAGTATATTATCATAATCGTAAAGAAATGTATACAGTTGTATATTAAAAATACTTACCGATCACAGATGTATTTCTTGTGCCCATCAGAATTGAGCTGTGAGTTGACAAGCCGGCATAAATTCTTCATCCACGCGAAGTGTCCAATTCCACATCCCGACACGACTTCGATGTAAAGCAAGTTGAAGTGTCGCTCTTTCTTCTCCTTGCTCCGCAGACTGGTAAAATGACTTCCTCCTTCTCGCTATAGACATTGATTGAGAGCTTATTCATCTTCTCAAATTTCCCAATCTGGTCCAACGTCATAGGGAAGTTGATGCCTTGGAAGTTGAATATCGTTGAATAATGCGGGTAAGAGGATGTGCGATCGCTGTGTCGGTCTACCGGATGAAGAGCAGCAGTCACTGCCCATCCAAAACACGCATTATCCACCGATTTAACATTTACCACCACTCTTTTCAACTGTATACGTTTCGCCAACGAAACGTGACATCCCGCCCGCAAAGCGTTGTACTTGTTAATGTTCACAGTTAAATTTGTTATTGATGTTAATGTCCAGCCACTGTCACTCTCCTGGAACTCCTCGAGCGATTTCAGAGTCGGCTCCATGACTCGCTTCTGATACCATGCACTCAGGTCTGATGTTGTAAAAAGTTCAACATTTCCCGTGTTGATACTTTTATTCGCCCGCTTATCGCCCACGGTAAACTCTCCGTTAAACGAAGTGTTCACTTTTATACTATTATGTTTGCGAATATGAGCCTGCACTTGTTCTTCAACAAGCTCATACGCATCCAATAGAAACTTTTGTGGGTCGATATGATCACGATTAATCACAGCACCGGTTGACAAGCGATTCTCAAATGCGCTGTCAATTTCGCGCCATGTTAATCCATGATCATTTAATCCTCCGCCCCAATGAATGAAGCGTTGACGTGTTGCCTGCTTCAAACATTGGAGACGCAAGATTTGCGAAGTGACCGAGTGGTGATATCCCAAGCGTGGTCGTTTCGATCGGACTTGTTCCTCCAACGATTCGATGAGGGTATCACACTGGTGTTCCCACACTAAAAATTGCTCCAACGTCCGCAGGAAAGTTGCTTGCATACGCAGCAATTGCTCGGTAGCGATGTCGACGGTGAGAGACATGATGTGCTGAACGGAATTTGACTCGAAATGTAACTGTTACGTCGTCTCAACAGAGTCTGGACCTTCCTCAAAATTGTTTTTTTTTTATATACGAGTTTTTTCGTTTCTGAGGTAGGGATGAGTAGGAGGGAGGAAAAATCTTGACTTTTTCTGGAAACTCGAATGTGGTATCCAGGATCTAATCGAGAAAGTGGAGGAAATGCGGTTGACTTCAAAAATCCCTTCTTGCGCCTTTTGAGAAATGCTTCTGCAGGTTAAAAAATGTGCAACACCGGACACATAAATCTATCATTGAGCGAGTGCATCTCTGTAAAGATTTCTAGTATAATGTGAACATTTTTTTTCTCGGAAAACATTCTTCTAAACATCTCTCAAGTCAAAAGTTGGAGGGAAGGGCAGGTGCATTTTTAAAGAAATCTCATCACCATCTCACGAATGTAAAAATAAGTAATACGAGACACATAAATTTCTCATTAGGGATCTCCTTCGTCACGGATTCCAATAATTGAGAGCACTTTTCTTCACAACTGACTTTTCTTGAAACTCTGCAGGAAACATAAATCAGTCATTCGAGGAGGGCATCCGCGAGTTCTTTTTATTCCTGAAAATATACTTTGTCTATGCAATGCCGCAAACAGGACCGCTGCATCCCCTATCCCCCTCTTTGTTACCCTGAGAACCTCCACACACCATGCAGCCCCCGCAATGCGCTTCCCCGTTTTCGCCCCCCCCTCCCCCCTCCCGAGAGCCCGTCGGTTAAAACTGGTTTTGAAAACAGAAATCTTGTCGGAACTTGCACCACCTCAGGAATACAAAAAATGTAACACAAAACACATAAATTTGTCATTAGTGTGACATGGAAACATCGTAGGTCACGGAGGTCCGATAATTGAGATCATCTTTGGAAAGAGCACAAAATTTCGTCCAATACAATCTGATACCGGAAACATAAATCAGTCATTCAAGGGTGCGGTGAAAAAAAATCCTTCGTCCCAAATTTTTGTCTCTTCAAAGTGCCGCCGCACCCCCGCTGTCCAAGAACCTTCCCCCTCCACATACCATGCAGCCCCGCAACGGTCCCCGCACTCCCCCGTCCCCGCTCCCCCCTGAGATCCCTGGGTTAGAACTGGTATAGCCTTACTACTCACTTCCCTCGCTCACTCGGAACACTCCTCCCGACTTGATAGCCGCGATCCGGGTTTCTTTCCTCTTGGGGATCCGGCGGGCAGCTCTGGACGGACGAGGGGAGGCCTCCCTCACGACTCCGGACGTCACGGGGACGTGGTGGGCCCACAAAATAAACCACCAGGTACAACAGCACATCGCCTCCAGAAAAACTCCCCCAGACCGCATCTGACGAGGCGCCGGTTCACACGGACTGTGACACCCGAATCCACGGTAGTGCGGGCGGTGCAACTCTAGGTTGCTCCAGCGGGAAAGACACGGGCGGCGTTAGTATTAAAGCTATGAGAGTTCTGGACCAGGGATCTCAGGGGGGTGCGGGGCCGGGGGAGTGCGGTTGCAGGGCAGGGTCCGTTGCGGGGCAGGGTCCGTTGCGGGAGGGGGAACCGTTGCTGTGTGTGGAGGGGATGGTCAGAGAGATGGAAGAGGGTTGTTCTGGGGAGGGGATTTTAGGAAAGATTTTTAATGACATGAAATCGATATAATTCTATTTATTCTTAAAACTAGTTACACTCTTTTAATAACGTAGATAAAAAAAAAACGAAAAAAATATTTTAAACAAAAATAATATTGTCCTAGGTTAATATAAATTTTACATGTAAATTAGAAATTATAATTTTTCTTATTATTATAATAGCTGATGATCTGCAACAAAAAAAAACCCAAAAATTCTTAATTTTCAATTTCATCAGTCTATAAAATTTATATATAAGAATGACTCACCATCAAAATCCGGATCCATTGGACATATATCCATCGGACTCCTCATCACTTGGTTCCAGTGCCGCCATTAATCCCCACTGAACTCTCCAATTGATCTTGTCCGGTGTTAATACTTCTTGGAAGTCTTCCTCTTCTTCTCCCGCATCTTCATGACTCCATCTTTCTTCATCACTCACACTTGATCGACTGGAGGTTTCGTCTACTCCTCGTGCATGGATAAATTCGTGCGAAAAATTTCTGAATTTCGCCTCGTGTTGTTCGGCACTACAATAGACGAGGCCCGTCGTTTGAAACTCAAATGTACTTTTTTTCTCGGATTTGCGGGCTGCTCCCAGAGCTCGCATAAGTTCCGTATATTTTAAAGTTACATTTGAGTTTTCAATTTGTAAATGGAGATTTCCCCATATCGCCTCCGAACATGGCCCTTGTTCTGTAATTTCCAAGGTCCATTTTTCGTTCCGGGCGAATTCGACAACAATTTTCGAATGTTTCGAGCTATATCGTCTCTTTTTAGGCTCTAACCCTTTAATTCCATATATAATAACTTGATATGGAGCTTCAAAGGTCCACCTTGGAGGCGTATATAGCGATTCCTGGCTCGTTGTATATTGTAATCCATAATCTCCCAAATACACAGTTACCTCAGTGCCATTTTTTCGGTAATCGTTCCTCGAAAGAATGCGGGTGCGTCTCCGTCGTCTTCTTCCAAATATAGCACAGGATTTCCCGGGTACAACTCTTCCTCCATGAGCATATGCACTTCAGGATGGTCTTTCTTGATTGCATTTATTGTAAACAATAATCGCTCAGTAAATTGATCTTCTCGAGGAATATACAGGCACAATTGTTCTGGGTTTATTACACTCGCGATTTTCACATCTTTATACGTTCCAATAAGATCACTAGTGTTATAGTTTTAGAAATACATTTTTGTGTGGTTTTTTCGCGAGAAAATAAAATCAAGAGTAACGAGACTGGTAAGTCTTCGACGGTTTTTGAAGGACTAGATTTTTCTTCTGGGAAAAATTGTCCTCAAGTCTTTGCAGAAAGAAAAAAAAAGAGGGATTTCGCATATCCTTGATACTTCTTCAACTAATGGCAATCCCCTCCAACGACTTTAACCCAAAATTTGAGGATATATATATTTTTTTTACTACAGCGAAAATCTGTACCTGCAATGACCTGCGGAGACGTGACGAGGAACGGAAAGGAACGAAAATTTTTTTTTGACCGTTACAGGTACCATATGAGATCATGCATGACCTTTTTAAGTCTTACGGCAAAAAACAGGACTGACTTTTTTCATGACGTAGTTTAGAAGGTTAGGGAAATGTGAGCTGATTTATGACTTCCCAAACTCTAAGTTTTTTTTCTCCAGAACAGGAGCGGAGTCACATTTTTTTTCTTCACGCTATAATCGACAGGATCGGGAAAAATGCACGCACGTGCCCATGATTGACTTATAGTTTCCGTAAAAAGATAAACCATAAGTAACAGCACGAATGCTGTTAAAAAATTGGAGACAAGTACATTTATGTTTGATGTCACCTGGACAGTGAAACCCTATGTGACACTCATGTAGTTCAAAACACAAATGCACGATGATTTATAAGAAGAAGTTGTTCGATCTGTTCTCTCGAAACTTGCTTCAAATGAGAAATTCATTACTAAAGGTTATAAAAAAAAACCATTTCAAACGCAATGAATAAAAAAATGAATCTATTAAATCATGGTAATGCGTGAAAAACGTTTGGTTCAAAAGAACAAAACGTGGTCAAATAAATGCAAAAGTGACGAGTACATCGGATGACCAGTGAAAAAAATTCAAAACATAATGGTATGTAAAAAAAATTACGAAACCAACTGTAAATAATTTCAACAAAACAATTAAGAAAAGCTTTCACAAATCATGAAAAAATATTATTTAAAAAAAAAATACAAATCTGTAATTATATTGTAAAGGAAAAAAAAATTCAAATAGGACGTGAGAAATTCATTCTTACGGGAAGCACCCGGAACTTGAGAAAGTTCAAGTGAATCAAAAAAGTTACCATCTGAGTTATGTGCAGCACTACAATTTATGGCATCAATCGGAGGATAAGTATTTTATTAGTATATAATACATAATTTTTCACAATATGAAATTGTTCTGAGAAACGTTCAAATCCAAAAAAAAATCGCATCGAAGGTAAAAGTCATTTGTTACTCTATGGTGGCAGAGACATACTTAGAAGAAAATCGATTCTTCTCAGACTTTCAGGATCCCCTGGTATTCACAATATTCGACGTCGATTTCGTATCGGTACAAATTATGTTTAAATATGTGCTAAAAGTACTTGTCCGGCCCATCACTTTTCATTCAAATTGCTCATTCAAATAAAAATCAGGGCTCTTCTAGATCTGATGGATCACATCTATGCGTACAGAGGGAAACAGAGGGAATTTAAAAAACTACTTCCAAGAGATTTTAACTTAATTGCATTCATTATAAAAAAATGCAAACAAATTTTTCTGTAATATCCAAGAGATATTATTGCGTATTTATGAAAAAGTATCCTTCGCACGATAAGCATTGTCCAGCTTCCAAATTAACTCCCCAGTTTATATTGAAATGACGGCAATTTTTACTACACGTTTTCTTCTTCAAACGAATTTTATTCGTTATAGCAACTAATCTATTCTATTACTGAAGATATTCAGCTGATAATAAATCGCAATTCAATAAATTTTCGAGCAGATTCGTCTGTACAACTCGTTTTTTTATGGTCACGTATACAATTGCACTTTGTTGAAATCAACATTAAAAAATGTGTGCGACACGGGCATTTCTTGAAATTCGATGAAAAGTGATTCCCTAGTGTATTACTATATACCCTTTCTTAAAAAAAATTTTCGATATATCGGAATGTAAAGTCTCTATCCGTTGCAATGGTTTTGTTTACGCGATGCCATGAATTGTTGCGAAGAGATAGTTGCCGCCGAGCATATGTGGAATGATGTCCAAATTCAAGTGGGCGTGTAGCAGCGTTAATGCTAGTTTCATAAAAATAACGGAGAAATTAACGTCTAGTTTGATTTTTATTTGAATGAAAAGTGATGGGCCGGACAAGTACTTTTAGCACATAATTAAACATAATTTGTACCGATACGAAATCGACGTCGAATATTGTGAATACCAGGGGACCCTGAAAGTCTGAGAAGAATCAATTTTCTTCTAAGTAAGTCTCTGCCACCATAGAGTAACAAATGACTTTTACCTTCGATGCGATTTTTTTTTGGATTTGAACGTTTCTCAGAACAATTTCATATTGTGAAAAATTATGTATTGTTGTGTCCGCGAAGACCGTCGCGAAGAGACGAGTTATCAAGGACGAGTATTTAAGGGATTTAGGCCAAAAGAGTTGAACTTCAACTCGATACTTTTACAACAAGTTAACAATAAGTTTATTTAAGAAGTTACAAATTCGAGGTTTTATTGCCTCGAGACCGATCGTTACAATTCTCGTCAAAGACTGTCGAATTTTGGTTAGTTGGTAAATTTATAGACTTGGGGGTTTTTCCCCCTCTCGCGACAATATGGCGTGATATTCTTTCTCGGAGTTTCGGTGTCGACATCGAGGGTCGATGCGCTCGTTCGGGAACGTCGATATTTCGCCATCGATGCATTTATGCTGAGAACGCTTAATTTATATACTCTTTATTTTAGGAGTGCGATGTACGGGCACAACATCCCTCCTCCCTTCGGGAGACGAAATTCATTTCGGCTACTTTTTCGCACGGAATAAAATAATTAAATTTGAATCATTTCGTAGTTATGTTTGTTTTCTAGTTCCTTTTTTCTAGTTCTCTGTTTAATGTAAGTTTTTTTTTTCTTTTGAGGTTACAATGAGCCATTTTTGTTTGCGTTTTTTGATTTTGCTTTTCTGATGACAATTTTGTCATTAGTAGATTCAGATGCAAATTCTTCTATAATTTTTGGTCTTGCCACGAAAGTCGGGGCTAGTTCGATATCATTAGTTTGCTGTATTAATCGAATTCATAATGTTTAGCTTTGAAAATTGTTAATATGATGATTATTAAAATGATCATAGTCATGCTAATGGCACTTATAGAATAATTTCCAATTATGTGATAAGGATGTGCCCAAATATTCGGTTCTTCTTTTAGTTTTTTGCTGAAGAATTTCAATTCGTTCGCCTAATTTATTCGTTTCCAGTGGATTAGTAATTATTTTTGATGGTACGCTGTAATTGAAAATTGGGTGATTAGCGTTTACCATTCCAATCGCATTTGTTAGATTATATAGTGGTATAAATGTTATAAATTCGTGTTGTCGTAGTTCGTTTAAAGATAACAATTGAAAATTTATTGATATGGCGGAACATTCTCCGTCCAAAGCCAGTAATCCTGTATTGTGGATTATTTCGTGTGTCGTAGATTTATTTTTTCAATCTATTCTTAAGTTTTCGGGTTTTGGGGCTACGAATAGCCATCTACCTTCTTTTTCTAGTGCGATTATTAGTGTTTTCTCGAGTTTTACAATTCGTTGATTACGTGACAATTTTTCGAGATTATTTCCTAAATAAATCGCTATTTCGCATGACGTATTATCGCTTATTGTTTGCAGTGATTGCTTAGGTTTGTAATATTAGCCGTTGTTAACTTTTTTCGCATTGTTTAAATCTTCTTCAGTCATTATTAAATACGTTCTTTTGTAATTGTCCACAATTATTATTTTGGATGTGGTTGCTATAAATTGGAATTGTTTTTCATTTATTTTTGTTGTTAGTGGATAGACTTTGTTGACTTTTAATATTTTTAAATTATCATTATTATTATTAATTTTTTCGTTCGGATTATAATTTATTTATTTATTTCATGTTATTATACACGTTCCGTATTATTCGTTGCGTTCTGTTTATTATTTTTGTATTTATTTTCGTATTTTTCGTATGTTCGATTTCTTTCTTCATATTTCAATTTTATATATTTGTAATTCTATCGTTTTTTTTTTGTTAGTTTTTTTTTTTTTTTATACATTGAGCTGCCAAAAAGTATTTATTTCTTAGGTCTGTTTCTGGGTACGGTCCTGCTACATCAACCGCGCACTTGTTAAATGCTCTTTCCGGAGTGTCGGTGATTGCCATCGGTGATCGCTTTGATTTCATGACTTTGATTTTCTGGCATTTGTCGCATTTTTCTACATATTCCTTTATTTCCTTTTTCATTCCTGACCAACGATACTTTTCTTGAATTCGTTGAGTCATTCTTTTTACTCCGGGGTGTCCTCCGTGGGCCGTGTCGTGGTACTCTCGTAGTATTGTTTTTCTGTCTCTCTCTGACAGGTTCGTCGCGTCAGAGTCGAGGTGTTCGGTTTCACTCTCGTTATCGCCTTCATGGCTGTCCTCTATGGGCATCTCATTTTTATCTTCAGCCGCACTCGGTTGATTATCAAGACGGCCATTATGATTAGGGCTGGACCGATTGTCCGAGGAGGCTGGTGTTGTTGAAGAAGATGGAGTCGCATCGGCTCTGATTTTTCGCGGCCTTCCTTCTTTTTGCAGCTGATCTGTGTTTTTGTTTTGACTGCGCGTGATTGCGTATATGCGGCTCAGTGCGTCAGCATTAGTGTTCTTTTTGCCTTCTTTATATTCAATTTTGTATGTGTATTCTTCTAATTTTATTCTCCACCGCATTAGTCTGGAGCCTGGATCTTTTACGTTGAATAACCAGGTGAGGGGTTGATGATCGGTAACGATAATGAATTTCGTTCCATAAATGTACGGGCGAAACTGATGTACAGCCCAAACTATTGCCAGCATTTCCTTTTCCGTTGCTGAGTAGTTTCTTTCCGCTTTGTTTAGCGTTCTGCTCGCATAACAAATTGGTAGATCTTCCCCTACTTTTCCCTGTGATAAGATGGCTCCGATTGCCTTGTCCGATGCGTCGGTGGTGACGATGAACGGCTTCGTGAAGTCGGGATATTGAAGTATTGGTGCGGTGCTGAGTGTTTCTTTTAACGTCTCGAACGCTGCCTGCGTATGCTCGTTCCACTCGAATTTTCTGTCCTTTTTTATCAGCTCTGTTAATGGTTTTGCGAGTTTTGAAAAATCTTGAATGAATTTCCTGTAGTATCCTGCGAGTCCCAGGAATGATTGGACTTCTTCAACATTTTTTGGTGAAGGAAAATTTTTTACAGCTTTGATTTTTTCCGGATCGGGTTTCACTCCCACTTCTGTGATGATGTGACCCAAATATTGCGTTTCTTTTCTCAGAAATTGGCATTTCTTCGGCTGCACTTTTAATTGAGCTTCTCTCAACCGTTTGAAGACATCTCGTAGTCGTTCGTTGTGTTCCTTAAAACTTGATACGTGTATTACGATATCGTCCAGGTAAACGTAACATTTGAGACCTTGAAGACCTGCTAAAACAGCATCCATCAATCTTTGGAAAGTCGGTGGTGCGTTTTTTAATCCGAAAGGCATTCGAATGTATTCGTAGTGGCCCAGCGGAGTTGAAAAGGCAGTTTTTTGTTTGTCTTCTTCCGCCATCGGAATTTGATGAAATCCAGAGGCAAGATCAAGTGTGGTGAAGTACTTTGCTTTTCCCAATTGATCCAAGATCTCTGTGATATTGGGCAGAGGGTAAAAATCTCCCTCGGTGACCTCGTTCAATTTTCTGAAGTCAACTACGACTCTCTTCTTGACGTTACCTTGAGCGTCTGCTTTTTTAGGAACGACCAGTAAAGGCGTGTTCCACGGACTTCTGCTTGGCCTAATTATTCCGGCATTAAGCATTTCCTGCGTCTGAGTCGTCACTTCTTGTTTATGATTCTCGGGCAGTCGGTACGGTCGAATATTGACTGGTACGGTGTCCTTTTTCGTGTAGATGCGATGTTCTACTAAGCTCGTATTTCCTAAAGATTCTCCTTCCAGGTGGAATACATCTCCGAATTCCTGGCAAAATTCTTGTAAAAATTTTTCTTCCTCTTTGTTGAGGTGCGAATGTTCACCAATTTGCATCATTATTCGACTTACTCTGTTACCTTTTTCTTCGGCGTTGGTGACGTAGATTTCTTCCTTGGCTGGACCGCTCGCCGTTTCGCCTGTTTTCGTTTGATTTTGTTCTTGGACGCTTCCTATTTCTTCGATTTCGACCGTCGGTCTTTCGATCGAGACTTCCTGGTCTAACGTGTTTAGAAAAGATATGGGGAAAATCATACTTTTTTCGTGAACCGTCCCTTGTCCTATTTTTATTCCTTTTTCGATTTCTCTGGCTGCTACGCATCCGATTGCCAGTTTTTTTGCTTTCACGTAGTGAATACTCTCGGAACGGGGGGGTAATTTTAATTTCTCCGAACCGTTCACTAAAGGCTCGACGTGACCATATATTTTGATTATACGGCCACCCAATATGTCGACCTTGTGTTTTTTCATGAAATCGAGTCCCAGGATTCCGTCTGTTTTGATTGGAACGTCGTTGTCAACGACGAAAAATCCGTGAAGAATGTTGACGGCGGGCGTTTCGATCTCGAGTATGACTTTACACAGGGCGTTGAAGGCTTGTCCTCCGACGCCAGTCAGTTCGACGGTTTCGTCGATTATTTCGGTATCTTCTTTTAGGGCGCCCCTTTTAATTATGCTGCATTGGGCTCCCGTATCAGCTTTCAAAAGGAGAGCTGAATTTATTGCGTGCGGTGACGTGATATAAAAATCGCTAGCCATTCCCCAGGAACCGAAAGAATTTATTTCGAGTTTTATTCGCGTTTGGTTTGCCTGAGGTGTGGGTGAGCCTGTGGCTCGCTCGGCCTCCAAACAGCTGACGTGCGCGTTCTTTCGTTCGGCCGTACAAGCAAGGAGACTGAGGTTCAACGACCCTATCGTTTTCTTTTCTGCCGCGTTACCTGACTGATTTTGAGACTGATTTTTATTTTGATTATTTGGATTATTATTTGGACCGTTATTTGGTCTATTACTTTGATAACCTCTGTTTTTACCCCTGCTTCCTTGATTTTCGCGATTATTTTGATTATTATTATTTCTTCTGTTTCCTTGATTTCTATTTTGGTTACTCCGATTATTTCCTCTTTGATCGCCGTTTTTATTTTTCTTGTTCCAGCAGTCATCATAGACATGACCTGGTTTTTTGCAATAATTACAGAAGACTGAATTTATGCTTTTATTTTGGTTAGACTGATTGTAGTTACCATTATCCCCTAGGGAAAAAAAGGTTGGGACAAGTACATTGATGGTATCGTGTTTGCTGATAATTCCATCCATAAAAAAAAAACTTGGAAATCGATGCCTCACTCTTCTTATTTGATTCGAACAGCTAAATCAATTGAAAAAAATTCCATCTAATTTATGTGCAGCATTAAAATTTATTATATCAATTCGAGGCCAAGTATTTTCTAATGAATTGAAAAAGTTACCACTTGAGTTACGTGCAGCACTAAAATTTATGATATCAATCAGTGGACAAGTATTTTATTAGTAACTCCAAATTTTGACGTTATTAAATTGTTCTAAAAAGCTTTTAAATCCAAAAAAAATCACATGAAAGCTAGTCATTCGTTACTCTATGGTGGCAAAGACTTATAAGAAAATCGATTTTTCTCAGACTTTCAGGATCCTTTGGTATTATTCACACAATTCAACGTCGATTGGATCGATACAAATTATGTTTAAATAAGTGTTAAAAGTACTTGTCCGGCCCATCACTATTCATTTAATAAAAAATCAATCATAAAAAAACGAAATTGTACGGCAGAATTTGGTTAAAAATTTGTTGAAATGCGATTCATTATTAGTTTAATGCTTTTAATAATAGTATAGGTTAGTTCTTATTCCGTATGGAATTCGTTTGCTGGAAGAATAAGTATAGGAAGTAAAAATTGACATCATTAAATATAAACTGGACAGTTATTTTGGAAGCTTGAACATATATATTATGTACAATTTGTTTCATTTATCGATGCAGAATAAAATCCGTTGTATATTGCGGAATAATTTGTTTCCGTTTTTTATTAAATTAGTGCAACTAAGTAAAAATTACTTGAAGATAATTGTCTCAATTCCCTCTGCATGAATACTTGTGACTTGTGAACCATCAGTTCTAGACAAGCCCTGATTTTTATTTGGATAAACAATTTAAACGGAAAGTGATGGGCCGGACAAGTACTTTTAACACTTATTTAAACATAATTTGTATCGATCCAATCGACGTTGAATTGTGTGAATAATACCAAAGGATCCTGAAAGTCTGAGAAAAATCGATTTTCTTATAAGTCTTTGCCACCATAGAGTAACGAATGACTAGCTTTCATGTGATTTTTTTTGGATTTAAAAGCTTTTTAGAACAATTTAATAACGTCAAAATTTGGAGTTACTAATAAAATACTTGTCCACTGATTGATATCATAAATTTTAGTGCTGCACGTAACTCAAGTGGTAACTTTTTCAATTCATTAGAAAATACTTGGCCTCGAATTGATATAATAAATTTTAATGCTGCACATAAATTAGATGGAATTTTTTTCAATTGATTTAGCTGTTCGAATCAAATAAGAAGAGTGAGGCATCGATTTCCAAGTTTTTTTTTTATGGATGGAATTATCAGCAAACACGATACCATCAATGTACTTGTCCCAACCTTTTTTTCCCTAGGGGAAGTTTATGGTTTGATATCACGTCTTTTTTCTCGAAAATTCCTTATTTATGTTTTGATGAATATATAATTTTAATTTAAATTGCTATGAATTATTTACGATTTACTGCTTATAACGTTGGTTTCCACGAAAAACGACCTATTTTTGGTCAAAATTGTGCTAGAAATATTTCGTCACAAGTCTGTTCTTGGACTTTGGCGATTTTTTTCCTTGTATTCTAATATGTTTTGTCAATTAAGAACCAAAGAGTATGGTGGAAAGCGGGTTGGAGGCCGAGATATAATTTTCGGCTTATAACGTTGGTTTTCACGAAAAAAGACCTATTTTTCGTCAAATTGTACTGGAAATATTTCGTCACAGGTCTGTTGTTGGACTTCAGCGATTTTTTTCCTTGTACTCTAATATGTTTTGGAAATTAGGAACCCAAGAGCACGGTAGAAAGCGGGTTGGAGGCCGAGATATGATTTTGGCTTGTAACATCTGATTCGTCGAAAAAAGACTGATACCGCACAATCAGTATACTAGTGAAGAACATTATACACTAATGCTGTAGGATTGTAATATATTTGATATTTTCTTACGGTTCGAAATCATTTTTGTTGTGTGATTTAAGAAGTTTTGTTTACATTTTTTGTGGTATAATGCGAAAACGGGCGATCATCAATGTCATTGTCCAAATTTTTTTTCTCCGAGAGAGGATTTTTACGGCTTGATATCAAATCTTTTTTCTGTGGTAGTTCTAAACCACAAAAAATATTCTTAAATAGGATTTTCTCAAGTTCTCCAATGTTTCTAATGTGATATTTAAAAATAATTCTCCTTTCTCCAATGATTTTCTTTAAGTTTTGTACAATTTATAACAGTTTGATATTCTTCGAATGTTTGAAGTGATATCGTCAATTTTTCAACCATTTCGAACATGTCTATAATTTTGTGGGATTAAAATCATATTCCGTAAGGTTTTTCAATATTTTGTATCATTGTGGAATTTTGCCCCTTCATTTATAAATTTTGTTTTCATCTGTTTTGATGAAATCATTGTGAATAAAGAAAACATGAAGATTTTTCAATGAAACGAATTTTTGGATTGATTTTCCTTAAAATTTGACAGAAGGAGAAAGAAAAATATATATATAATGTTCACCAAGTCCACCAGAATTCGCAATTTTCACATATGTTTATTGAATTCTAATGCTAGTTATTTTTATTTCATTAAAAAAACGTGCTTCCAAGGACTTTTTGAAGCAATCTTTTCCATTCGTATTATCATTCCCAGAGATAGAAAGTTGACACACCCACGTCGATGCATAAAATTTTCAAACTCTGCATGTAGCCACCAAGGTTCAACCGGACAAAAGAAAAAGTATGAAGTGCGTCAAGACCAACAGAATTGCTTACTTTTTAATACGAGCAATGCATTTTGAAAACATAACTTCTTATGCCATTCATAAACAAGCCATCGCTGACTTTTTGTATCATTCATCATTATTTTTTATTATTGATTGTTATTTATAATCCATTTCCAAATCCTATAATTCATGTATAATTTTTATTATTTGTAGATATCCATATTCCATAATCAAAAAAAGGAAGTACTAATACCTGGCATGCATGTCAATACACAGAATTTTCCAAATTTGCAAGTATTCGCTGCGATTTATTCATCTAAATTTTGGTACAGACAGAAAAAATTACCACCGATTCATAAAATTTATTATGCCAAAACTAAAAGGAATAAAGACAGCGCACTTGAAAGTGAACAGAACGCATAATTGTTTCATGTATCTCATTCATATATTACAGTTGGAACCAAAAAGTGAAAAGATTGGCACACCTACCGCTTCGCAGGAATATAGTTCATAGGTACTCCCTGCGTACCAGTAATACAGACTTTGGTGCTATGGGGCAAAAAACTTTAAAATTATCCGAACCACATTTTTGAAACTTATTATGGCATATTCAATAAATAAAGTGACAGATACGCTGCATGTTGAAGTAAATCAAATAGTGTAATTTAGAATGTCTCCATGGTTATATACAGACAAAATATTTGATCACATCCAGAAATGATCAGGCGTAGACTCACACACATGAATTTTTTAATCCATAATGCCAATCGTAAACTTGGTCTGGAAATACTCAATATACGTGTCGCTTCATCATGTTGTCAAACGTAAGATGTGTTCATTGCATTTGGAAGATACAAATTTTGATATCACGAAAAATAAGCAACCAATGACTTATTGAAATGAATTTCCAAATTCATCATGCAACAATTCAAGTGAATATCTATGTATTTACATGGCCCAAAGATTTTTTAAAACTCGTGTTTGTAAACAAGCAATCATGAAAACTTTTTGATATGAATTTTCCAAATTATTGACATCAATATGAGGAAATAGAAATACGAATATCACTCGAATTGTCTAGAGAATGAATAGAAATTGGTATGGATACACTGTGAGCTAAGGAGGTGGGAAAAAGGGCCCGGTGAACACAGCCAAATGTAATGAAAGAAAATATGACAACGATACATTGAATTAGACACTTTTACTTGACCGAAGTTTTTCAACATTTATTTGCATTCATTTACATACAATCACGCATATTTTTTCTATAATGTAATTACACAACATAAAATTTCTGTTTGGAAAGAACGTTTGAGAGGTTATAATGAGCGAAAGTTTTTTTTTCTCACATAACTCCCGTTGAAAATTTTTGAAGAACCCAGAACCAGGATTGCAACAAAATTATGTCATAAATAAACGTAAAATCAAAGAATTTGTACAAGGAGAAATTTCCCAATACTAATATATGTTCTATATAACAAACACTCGCGAACCGATTGCGATGAGCGTAAACTAACCCACATGGTTTTCACAAAACTTACATAACATTTTTTTTTTATAGTCATATAAGAATTTTGAATCGAATTCATACAGCTCGCACTATTTCTCCGAAATTTTATCATTCAGATCGCTGTTGCTATTAATTTGCTCATGCCATCAAAAACTGACAGATGAATGTATTATATATCACGTCAAAGTCACTATATGTCTGGTTTTCGTAATACTGTATGACACCACATACCACTATTTTTAATAAAATAAATACATATTTAACACTTTATTAGATGAAAAATATTTTTTTGTCACCCCGCACTTCGTAATGTCGAAAATCCGTTTGTTATAACATCAATAACTGACGGCTGACTGATGGCCTTGTATATATATTCATAAACTGTATTCCGCTGGAACGGTACAGCAAGTGTCCTGACCAATCACAACTCATTATTTCTGTAGCCGGGATCCCGGGACCCGAGCTTCCATAGAAATGGGTTATAGATGGCATCAAGAGGCCTTTGATGGTGTTCTGTACAGACACAGTAAATCCATAGATGTGTTAGTGACTTTTGCATAATCTTGAGCCCGTGCAAAGTTTTTTCTCAGCAATTACACCACCGATCGTATTGATTTTGGGCGCAATCGAAAGAGAATTTCTTAATTAGCTGAAAGTTCAATTTTCAAATTGCGACATAACTCCTGAGCTTCGGAATTCAAGAAAATGACATGTCAATTTTACCCCCACCACCGAAATTTACTTTATTCAGAGTTAATATAGTCTCGGCGAGAGCCTCGGGCCAGCAGACGACAGGGCTGTCAATGTACTTGTCCCGAGACTCTACCGAGTCTCTTGATTACCGTTATAACCGTTTTTATTCCCTGAGCTTTTACAGTCGCGCGCAATGTGACCCTTCTTATTACACTTACTGCAAATAGTCGTATTTCCAGGTTCTCTACGAGTTCCCTGTTGTATCTTTTCTTCGTCGATCGCGGCTGTGATAGCTTCGTTGAGGGTTGGATATGCCCTAACTTTAATAATTGTTTGATATTCGCGTTTGAGACCTTGAGTGAAACTCAAGGTCTCAAACGAAAGGGCTACTACTTCGCGTATGTGTTTTTCTACCGCCATTTGTTCGATCGTTGTCGAGTGCTTTTTTATACTTGCATCAATTAATTCCATCATTGTGTCTTCTACTCTTCTTCCGAATTCTTTTACTGTTTCGTTAAATTTCTGTCGACAAGAATACAGCTCTGTTTGAAGGGCTCCTACGGTTCTCGTACCGCAGAATATTTCTAGCATAACGGATTTAAACGTTTCAAAATCTGGAATATTTTTATATCGTACTTCTGCTCGAGCTTTACCAGTTAATTTAGTAGTTAACACCGATTCCAGGAGAATCTCTTGGTCCTCCTCTAAAATATGTTTGTTGACGTGAGCAAAAGAATCTACAAGTTCTCGCGCTTCTTCCGGTTTTGAACCGTCGAATCGAGGAATTAAACTACGCGCTTCTTTAAGAGACATTGAGCCTCGAAGTCTGTTAGTTCGCAAGTGATTTGGCGGGGAATTTTGAGAATTATTTCCTCTATTATTTTCGCCATTATTTCCAGGATTATTATTTCGACTATTTCCGAGATTTCCGGAATTCTGATTATCTCCCGTTGTGTCTAAATTTACTGTTTCAACCATTGTTGATACTAAAGGATTTGTTGTTTCTACTACCGAATTTTCCGGCGTATTTTCCGCGTCTAAATAATCGTCTTCCGATGTCGGAGAACGATTTAAAGATTGGGCACTACTTCGTCGCCTTCTACTTTGCGAGGTGATTTCGTTTTTTCTTTCGCGATTGTAGTCGAGTTTATCTTCGAAAAATGAATTGAGCGAACGCGAAATAGTGCTTACGCCCGGTAATTTGAGACGTTCAGCGTACTCGTCGTCTGACATATAAATTTTTATATACGATCTGGCTTTGGCGGATTACAATGTTATTTAATAATGTTCCGTCACTTACAGTAAGATGATCGCTAACATGATGTTCGGATTTGTTGTCGTGTTGAATTTCTTCCGCTCCAGTTCCAGTCGTATTTTGGGTTGAATCTTGACGTAGATCGGTCTGCCTTGGATGCGATGATCGGTGATCGAACGTCCGTTCGATATATCGACTTTTCTAGAATTATCGGTCCTCCTCAGCAATTTGAGTTCCTTCCGTTTGACTATCGTAGACGTGTCGGGTTTCTCGAGTAGTGGCTATTCCACCGCTGCCACCAATGTTGTGTCCGCGAAGACCGTCGCGAAGGGACGAGTTATCAAGGACGAGTATTTAAGGGATTTAGGCCAAAAGAGCTGAACTCCAACTCGATACTTTTACAACAAGTTAACAATAAGTTTATTTAAGAAGTTACAAATTCGAGGTTTTATTGCCTCGAGACCGATCGTTACAATTCTCGTCAAAGACTGTCGAATTTTGGTTAGTTGGTAAATTTATAGACTTGGGGGTTTTTCCCCCTCTCGCGACAATATGGCGTGATATTCTTTCTCGGAGTTTCGGTGTCGACATCGAGGGTCGATGCGCTCGTTCGGGAATGTCGATATTTCGCCATCGATGCATTTATGCTGAGAACGCTTAATTTATATACTCTTTATTTTAGGAGTGCGATGTACGGGCACAACAGTATTATATACTAATAAAATACTTATCCTCCGATTGATGCCATAAATTGTAGTGCTGCACATAACTCAGATGGTAACTTTTTTGATTCACTTGAACTTTCTCAAGTTCCGGGTGCTTCCCGTAAGATTGAATTTCTCACGTCCTATTTAATTTTTTTTTTCCCTTTACAATATAATTACAGATTTGTATTTTTTTTTAATATAATATCTTTTCATGATTTGTAAAAGCTTTTCTTAATTGTTTTATTGAAATTATTTGCGATTGGTTTCGTAATTTTTTTTACATACTATTATGTTTTGAATTTTTTTCACTCGTCATCCGATGTACTCGTCACTTTTGCATTTATTTGACCACGTTTTGTTCCTTTGAACCAAACGTTTTTCACGCATTACCATGATTTAACAGATTCATTTTTTTATTCATTGCTTTTGAAATGGTTTTTTTTTATATCCTTTAGTAATGAATTGCTCATTTAAAGCAAGTTTCGAGAGAACAGATCGAACAACTTCTTCTTATAAATCATCGTGCATTTGTGTTTTGAACTACATCAGTGTCTCATAGGGTTTCACTGAGACTACTGTCCAGGTGACATCAAACATAAATGTACTTGTCTCCAATTTTTTAACATTGATTTGGGTTGATTTGACTACTTTTTGTGCACTGTGAACTTGAAAAATTTTACAGGATATTGGAAAATCAAATTCTTCATGTTAGGGCACAATGTAGATGACATTCTGTTATTGTTAATTCATTTTTTGTTCGTACCAAGAAATGCACACTACATGTATGAGTAACATATATGTAGGGTTTATTCACTGAGACTACCGTTCAGATGTAATGATCATATTATCACCCATCAGAGTGTACTTGCGAAAAGACATTTATTGAAAAATTTTTTAATTAAAATTATTCCCTGTCTCATTGAAAGAGATATCAAAAAAAAGGAAACAAAAATTTTTTAATCAAATTACGGCTAATTTATTTAAAAACTCAAAAAATTAAAACGAATAATAAATTTCAATGTCGTTAAATACCGACAGGATTTCAATGACTAAGGCACTCGAATCTTTTTTCAAGATAACGCGATATTGATCGATTGGAATAATTAAATCCAACATAGGGGGTCACCCCGCATGGCGGCCGAATTTTGTAGGGTTCGTTCGCAATTTTCTTGCGACAAAGAAAAAAAACATAGACTTTTGAAATTTAAAGGGTTTAATCAATGGCATTTCAACTCGATGGTAGAATTTTTTAACTCTGATATCTCTGGTAGATTCGGTATAAGCTACTCCACAGGAACCTATATGTTTGTTCATAGTCTCCACGATTCCAGGGGATCGGTTTATCTGAAATCAAAAAACCAAGGAGCGTTTGGATTAGTAAAGCAGTGGTTATCACCTGAATTAAAATTATACAGAAATATTAAACATTGAAGGATTTTTCCGTTTAGAAAAACCTAATTTCAATTTTTCAAAATGTTGCATAGCTCAATAATCCTTCAATTTCGATATTTCTGTATGATTTGAGTTCAGGCAATAGCCCACTGCTTTACAAATCAAAACGCTCCTCGGTTTTTTGATCGCAGATAAACGGGACCCCCGGGAATCGTGGACACCATGGAGAAGCATATGGGATCCTGTGGATTAATTTTACACGGAATTAACTCGAGACATCAGAGTTAAAAAATTCTATCATAAAGTTGAAATACCAATGAATAAACTCTTTAAATTTTAAGTCTGTGTTTTTTTCTCGTCGCAAAAAATAGAGGAATCCCCAAAAAATGCGGTTGCCATGGGGGGTGACCCCCTCAAGCCGAATCAGTTTTTTTGAAAATAAAAATCGTTTTATTATGCATGCAAGTTGTTTTAGGTATTTTAATACCCACTAGGGTGGTAGTTATTTGGGATCAAATTTATTTTACCCTTTTCGCCCCCTAAATTGGTTCGAAATACATAAAAAGTAATGCTGTAATTTTGTCAGATTTGTAGAACAATGCTCAACCCTCGACTATGGGGGTTGAAGTTTTCTGTTCATAATACATGGAATTTTTCTGCGTTTGTGGTCACGATTATACTGTGGCCCTCAATACATTTGGAAAATCTTGAAATTTCCATAAATTGTTTTACAAGCATGTTGCTACACGAAAAAAATTTTCAAAACTCCTACCCTTAAAATGTTGTATAGCATCACTATAAAAACTCATTAATGCGCAAAACGACAATTTGGGACACACAATTTCAAGTACGTAGGTTTAACTAAAGAAAAAAATCTGATATAGGGGGTTTTTGAGAGTGCTCTTTCAGAATCTTGCATTTATTTTGTAAAATTAAATGAAAATCTTCATTATTTATTCGTTTTTAATTGAAAAGTCAAGATTTTCTAACATTTTTTTTTTCAAAGCGATTTCCCTTACTGTTGCTGCTCTCATATAACCATATTATCGCCAGCAAAGATGTTCTTAAGGTCTGACGAGTCCAGAACACTGGTTATAAACACTTTTTTCTTACTCAGTTTTTGCATAATGGCGGCTTTTGCAAAACAGCATGATGAAAATCTGTATGATTTTTTTTCTCGAAAGTCTTGACATAACAAAGAAATGTTCCAGAACAAAAAGTATCAAGAGACTCGGTAGAGTCTCGGGACAAGTACATTGACAGCCCTGTCGTCTGCTGGCCCGAAGCTCTCGCCGAGTCTATACTTTCTCTGAATAAAACGATTCGCGGTGGTGGGGGTAAAATTGGCATGTGATTTTATTGAATTACGAAGCTCAGGAGCCATTTAGCAACTTGAAAATTGAAGTCTAAGCCAATTGAGTAATTCTCTTTCGATTCCGCCCTAAATCAGCATGATCGGTGTTGTAATTGCTGAGAAAAAACTTTGCACGGGCTCAAGATTATGCAAAAGTTACCAACACATTCAAGAATTTATGCGTCTGTATTTATAAACACCATCAAAGGCACTTTGATGCTCTCGAGTTTCTGATTCGTTGGATCTGACGACATCCATTTTTAGACGTTGTGATTGGTTGTTGAAATTAGTTGTTGATGATTGGAAATCTGACGTCAACTTCAGAACGTAGCACACGGCGCAGCACAGCTGGTAACAGCAGTCATAAATTCGACCGATATCAAGAGACTCGGTAGAGTCTCGGGACAAGTACATTGAAAGCCCTGTCGTCTGCTGGCCCGAGACTCTCGCCGAGACTATACTTTCTCTGAATAAAACGATTCGCCGTGGTGGGGGTAAAATTGGCATGTGATTTTATTGAATTACGAAGCTCAGGAGCCATTTAGCAACTTGAAAATTGAAGTTTAAGCCAATTGAGTAATTCTCTTTCGATTCCGCCCTAAATCAGCATGATCGGTGTTGTAATTGCTGAGAAAAAACTTTGCACGGGTTCAAGATTATGCAAAAGTTACCAACACATTCAAGAATTTATGCGTCTCTATTTATAAACACCATCAAAGGCACTTTGATGCTCTCGAGTTTCTGATTCGTTGGATCTGACGACATCCATTTTTAGACGTTGTGATTGGTTGTTGAAATTAGTTGTTGATGATTGGAAATCTAACGTCAACTTCAGAACGTAGCACACGGCGCAGCACAGCTGGTATCAGCAGTCATAAATTCGACCGATATACATATATATATGTACAAACCATGTGTCAGTTTTTGATCGTATGAACAGAGTTTCGACATTACGAAGTGCGTGCGGGATCAATAAAAAAATAATTTTCGTCATCTAAAGAAGTGCATATTACTATTTATTTTGTTATTTGTGATATATAAAACCGGTATCAAAGCGGCCGCGTAAATGTAGTCTGTGATGTGTGTGTGAAAAAGAATATAAAAAATGCGCGATGCATATATGTCAACGAAACTTTTCAAGATTTCATTATTTCGTTCGATTGGAAATAAGTGTTAACTGAAATAATCCTTCAATTAAACCAGAGTACGAGAAATATTGTCGAGTGCGAATAAATTGTCAGTGGCGTGGTTATATATCATGTGTACATAGGTTATATATACGAATAAATGGAACAAAAATACACGCAACGGTTAGAATGATATTAGAAACTTTAATTGAATAAATATTTTCTAATTTATTTCTTGTGTCGTGATTATTTTTAAACATATTTTGCTTGATATTCAGTTTGGCTCTGCCCTCTCCGATCCTTGTTTTCACCCGCTCAGTTTGCAGCGGATCGATTCATATTCTTAATTCGTTCCCTAATATGTGTTCTATGATTTTCTACTCCTTCATGATGATTGTCGTAACATGATTCGAGAGGTTTCTAACCATGATCTTGAATTGCACATTTTGTAAATCAGATTTAAAAAAAAAATCTGGTCTTGGTATAGTGTGTAGTTATTCTTTTCCCATTAGGTCTGTCGAGTGATAAATTTGGAAACTTTTCCAGAAAGCCTTTGGATGCTTTTTTTGCTAATGATATGAAAAGTCGTATCTTAGGAATGCGGTATGCAAACACAAATTTTGATAACAAAACTTATAGAATGACATGTATGTTGAGTATTTCCACTTCGCAAACTACAAATATGGAATTATTATAAAAAAAATTCATTCCGATAAGTCTACTGTTGCTCAGTTTTGGATGCGATCAAATATGATGCCTACCAACATCCCCAGAAACTTACAGAATTGCTGAATGCAATGTGCGCTATGTCATTCTAATGTAACATCATGACTTTTGACAACTTTTCATTATAATGCTGTAGATTCGGATCATTAAAATACTGCAAAAATCTGCAAACTATACAATTCAAATACTGTGCCATTCATTTTACATTTTGACTCTAACTGTAACATCTATATGAAGTAAAAAATTGATTATAAAAGTCTTCAGTTGCTCATTTATGGATAGATTTGAAATTGCTGTCTGCGAAGCTCATTGCGCAGATACATTGAACCGCAGCAGATACCTGCGAACTTTGAAATTTCTGTGGATAAATATATATGCGACGGATCACCCCTTATCTTTGATTATGGTAATATGTAATGGAACTTGGTTCGGCAAGTTTTTAAGTGTTCCTTTTCAAAACTTTGATATTTCTGTGTTGCAGCATGTGTGCCAATCATTCAAATTATTTCCTCCAGCCGTATCATGTAATCTAGAAAATGTTTCGAAACTAGAATACGGATTTTATCGTATGAGTCTAAAAGCAATTTCCAAGCCGTCTCGTAATTTTCTTCGCTTACGTTATAGATCAATATTTTGTTTAAAGCGTCGCCTTCGAGACAGTTTTTCAAATAAATGAACTTTTGCAATTGAGTTATGTCTTCGCGTGAATCAATCATGGTGAGAAATGTATTTTTAAATGATAACCATTTCTCCAGTTCACCGTCAAATTTTGGCAAATCAGCTACGGGTAATTTCAGACGACGTACACCATCGACTGGTAGAGACGAAATATTTAATTCATTAACCGATGAAAGCGTCTTCGACAGAACGTTCGTTTCGAAATTTGTCATGATCGCGTAGAACCTGTTTTGTAACGCATCGAATTCTGTGATTTGTTCGTTATCCGGTTCGACTAACAACGCAAGTTCGTCATTCAATTCCTCGTATGTTCGGAATTGTTCTCTCAACCGATCTACTCGCATTTTTACGTTCGCGGGTTCTAAGTTCACATCTTCCGTGATTTTCTCAAGTTTAGTCATTTGCGTTTTCAACGATACGCGCTTTTGATTTATGTATTTTACGCGTTCACTCATTTTTTACGGATTTCGTCTTAAGGAAAAGAGATTTCACTAAACGTTTCACTGAGACCGGCACTTTGCTCGATATCGGGCGCGTGAATAACGGACGAGGAAACGAAACTGACACCTCAATTTAATAGCTCCCGAAGTCCTGTATTACGAGAATCGCTTCCTGACGAATACGCGTACAATCACTTATAATGTGAGGATGTTTTCTCTTGGACTGGCGCGACGCTACTAACGATATGAATGAATACTCCAAATTCTTGATCGCAGTTGAACGCTTACGCCGGGTGACGTTACAAACCCCAGTCTGTTATTGTTTTATGTTTACGTTCGTATGCGAACCGAGCGTCGATTTAAACTGTATTTATTCATCTATTTACACACATATATATATATATATAAAAAAGGTATTATTCAGGTGATTTATGAATGGTCGTACACTTACTCAAATCGAAACGTGGGTTCGGATCCCACTTCTGACACCATTTTGTTCGCTCCGAAGGTCCTTCATTGTGCCGTTCCTTCGTGGTTTCGTTTTTAGGTTGTTGAACTAGGAAAAGGATCTTTGAACTGAATAAATACACTCAATTTGAGCCGTGAAATCAGTTGGATTATTTATTGGCTCTTGTGGGAAAAGCCTGACGGCATAAAAACCCACGTAGATAATGTGATTACAATTATTTGATCTAACTTAATTTTCTTAGAATAAATAAGACCAAGGTATCATGGTTCTAGCTCCTTGTGAAATGCGCACGTATGTCTGAGTACGCTCGATTTTACCAGAAAAGGATCTAGAGCTGCAGCTGTCCTACTGGTAAAATCATGATTGTTAACAATCCAAAAATCTGGAGCTGATGCCGTTTTTGTGATTGCTCAACAATACGTATGCTATCGTCAATCTCAGTAGATTGGTTGGTGATGTGAGCAGCGCTCCGCGTATCGTATCGCATGCGTTCTCACTCGTCGCTCTCGAAAAACAGTGTCCCGTAGAACCAGTCACGCTTCGCGCTTGTCGCTCCCCACCACGAGGCCCGGGCCCGGTGTCGTCGCCAGCGCGAATCGATCGCGCATGTTTCACTCGCGCGATCGGAGTCGTGCAAATTCACATATCAATCTTTTACCACCAAACATTCTCCCCCCGTTGGGAGTGTTAACGAACAAGGAGTCGATAAATAATATAATTCTTCTCGTGCAAAGTCAAAATGTTTCCAGCGTAAGCTGATGTATTCTTAATAATTCACAATTACTCTGGGTGTGGTAAACAAAAACATAAATGTTCATTTTTGCTTAATGCGCTTAACCTCAACAAAAAGAAAATGGGAACCCGATTCAAACATTAGTAGGCAATGCGCATAGTGACGTAGCATTTCTTTTGTATGATCCTTGCGTTGTTTTTATGGTGACGACTCTGACCACGCCATCGGCGCCGGGATGTAGTTCCACCACTCGTCCTAACCGCCATTGCATACAGGGTTGATTCTTGTCGATCAGTAAGACCACTGCGTCTTGAACAATGTTCGCGTTAGGATGGATCCACTTTTGCCGCTTTTGTAGCTCGCTTAAATACTCGAGTTGCCATCTACGCCAAAATTCTTGACGCATTTTCTCTATTAATTGCCATGATGATAAGCAATTGTCTGGAACATGAGCAAAATTATTTTCCGGCAGCATCGTGAGAGGTTTACCAATAAGGAAATGTGCTGGTGTCAACGCGATCGGATCGTTCGGATCAGAGGAAATCGGGCACAGTGGGCGCGAGTTCAAAATTGCTTCTATCTCTGTCGCTAAAGTATTGATTTCTTCGTAGGTAAATAGAAGATCGCGCATGACGCGTTTGAGATGATGCTTGCATGACTTTACAGCTGCTTCCCAGAGGCCACCGAAATGTGGTGAATGGGGTGGATTAAAATGCCAATTGATTTTTTTATTGGAGCTAAACTCGTAGAGTTGTGCACGGAATTCTTCAGATTCTCGTAACGCGTAGAATTCACGAAATCGACTATTTGCTCCGACAAAATTTGTTCCGTTATCGGAATACATGTGAGCCGGTATGCCCCGCCGACTAACAAACCGTCGCAAAGCCGCCACAAACGCGTCTGTTGTGAGATCGCTGACAATTTCGATATGCATTGCCTTGGTTGACATGCAGATGAATAAGCAACCATACACTTTAACGCTACCGCGGTTACGATATTTTTTCTCCTTGACGAGCATGGGGCCAAAGTAATCAACACCCGTGTGATGAAACGCTCGTATATTGTCGACCCTTGACTTAGGCAAGTCAGCCATTTTATATGCGATTGGTTTTGGTCGGAAGCGTATGCATCTCACACATCGTCTGACTATTCTACGTACTTGGTTTCTACCGTCTAATATCCAGAACCTTTGTCGAACGTTATACAAGGTCGATTGAATACCGGTATGATAAAATTTTTCATGTGTGTATCGAATCAAAAGATCTGTCACGTGATGACGAGAAGGAAGAAGGATTGGATTTTTTTGATCTCCCTGTATGTTGGCCTGATTGATTCGGCCACCGACGCGGAGTAAACCATTTGTGTCGATTACCGGATCTAAAGATCCGAGTTTCGTGTCCTTTATTCTCCCCCCGTTCGAAAGTCGATCCATTTCATCTTGAAAACACGATTGCTGTATAAGATGAATAACGCGTTGTTCTGCCCGGTCTAGTTCCTCTATTGTTAGATTGCCTTTAATCTTATTCACGTCCAAAAACCGTAAACAATATGCGATAACGCGAATCAATCTT
This sequence comes from Venturia canescens, assembly GCF_019457755.1. Lineage (NCBI taxonomy): Eukaryota > Metazoa > Arthropoda > Insecta > Hymenoptera > Ichneumonidae > Venturia > Venturia canescens. The sequence continues at coordinate 29,371,111 of NC_057422.1, forward strand.
GAATATGATGAAAATCTTTCGAATATTTCATTCGGCTGTGGTTGAGAAACCATACAAAATAATTTTTTCATTCCCGGCAGAACTTCCTGAGTTTTTTCGACGACCTGAGGCCACGTGGCTTCGGGCTGGTTCAGCCACGAAGGGCCTCGTACCCATGATTCGTTTTTCAAGAATTCACGAGGAAGTTGGCCTCGAGAAAGCGCATCGGCCGGATTACAGTCTGTTCTGATATGTCGCCATTCAAGTTTTTCGCTAACCTTTTGTATCTCCGCGACCCGATTTGCTTCAAAAACCCTTAACACGCTCGGATGCTTTTTCAGCCATTGTAAAACTATTGTCGAATCTGACCAGAAAATAGTTTTGGAAGCCCGGAAAGTGAGTACGTCATGTACTTGTCGATATAAACGGGCAAGAATCAATGCTCCACATAATTCGAGTCGAGGAATAGTTTCTTCCTTAAGGGGCGCAACGCGGCCCTTTGAACAGAATAATTGAACATGTATCGTACCCTCCTGGTTGCACGAACGAACATATATGCAAGCTCCGTAACCTGTTTTGCTAGCATCACAAAATCCATGTATTTGTATGTCGACGGGATCGTTTATCAATAGGTGACGATCGATTTTTAAATTATTGATCAAGAGGAGTTGTTCGGCAAACGATTGCCACGCGGAATGTAACGCAGTTGGTACAGATTCGTCCCAAGTAATTTTCGCTTTCCAGCATTTTTGCATGAGGATTTTTGATACGAGAATGATTGGACCGAGTAGACCAAGAGGATCAAAAATTTTCGCGATTTCTGATAATATATATCGCTTGGTAACTCTTTCTGCTAGCAAAATAGGTTTGACGGTGTATAGTAACACGTCGTCGTGAGCGTTCCATGAAATACCTAATGTTTTGTGTACGGGGTTCTCGTCGGTAAGAAACTCGATATTTGTGACCTTCTTAGTGAGATTTCGCAGCGCTCGCGGATGATTCGACGCCCATTGTCGTATATCAAATCCTCCACGTTTCAGAATTTCAATAACTTCGTCTCGAATCTGTATGAGTTTTTCGAGAGTATCCGCTCCCGAAAGTAGATCGTCAACGTATAAATCACGCATTAAAGCCTCAGCGCCGACTGGGAACTCCGCGCTTTCGTCGGTCGCGAGTTTTTGTACGGTACGTATAGCGAGAAATGGTGCCGATGAGACGCCGAATGTCACCGTGTTCAATTCGAATACTCGTATCTTATCATTAAGAAACCAAAATAGGCGTTGATAACGACGATCGTCAGGATGAACCCAAACCTGTCGATACATCTTTGCAATATCCGCGGTAATCACGTATTTGTGACTACGGAATCGCAACAGATGTTCGAACAACTTGAATTGGACCGTTGGACCCACCATGAGAATGTCATTTAACGATATCCCTTTACTTGTTTTAGCGGACGCGTCGAAGACTATTCGCCTCTTCGTCGTTACGCTTGATGATTTTTCCACTATGTGATGTGACAAATAATAACCAGGTTGTGACTCGTCATTGATTGGGGACATATGACCTAACTCGATGGTTTCGTTCATGATACGATGATACTCTTGTTTGAGTACCTGATTTGCATTTAATCTTTTTTGCAACCCTAGGAAGCGTCGTAGAGCTATTGATCGAGAATCGCCTAACTCTCTATTCGTGTTACGAAAGGGTAATCGGACGGTGTATCGACCTGATGGTTCGCGAACGACGTTTCGTTTGAAATAAGTCTCGCAATCTGTATCTTCCAATAAATCTGTTTGGTTCGTGCTTGCATCATCCAATAACCAAAACCTTGCGATTTGTTTCTTTAACTCGACTAACTGACATATCACGCGATTCCCGGTCTTAGCGTTTGATTTTCCGCCGGCGACTGCCCAGCCAAGCTGAGTTTTTTGTATGAAGAGATCACAACCGTCTTGTGACAAATCACATTGTCCTATCGATAATAACGACAACGTGGTTCCCGATCCGATCAGAACATCAATTTTTTGTGGTAAATGAAATTTCGGATCGGCGAGCTTCATATTTTTCGGAATGTGGAACGCTTCGCGAGGAAAAACTTCGTTTGGCACGTTGTCGGCAATTTTTGGGATAACTAACATAGTAAGTGTCTTATTGAAGTTATTGTGTATTGAATAAAATGTACATTCCACTGCGCCCTTCGCAACTGTGCTCGTATTGTCGATCATTTCCACGGCGAGTGAACACGCACGTACTGGTAATTTTAATTTTTTCACGAAATCCTCCGTGATAAAGTGTGCTGTTGCACATGTATCCAATAACGCACGACAGTTTTGAAATTGACCGTTCGCGTCCTTGATTCGGATCTGAGCACTTAACATTAATTGTGATTGTAACGCCTTTGATGTGAAACTGTGCGCTATCAAGTCTAGTCATATCGTCTTTTCCTTTACTTTGGAATCGTTTGCGTTACTTGATCTTGTCAAGTCTTGATTTGGGATTGTGCCAAGGGTCTCGCTGTGCAAAAGCGTATTATGGAACCTTGGACAGTTTTTGCAGTGTGATGAGTTACATTTACCGCCATGAGTGCGCAGGCAATTTCTACACAAATTCATCCTTTTCACAGCGTTCCATCGTTGTTGTACCGTCATATTTTGAAAGTCACGACATTGATAGACAAAATGTTTTTCTTTTTTACAAATCGAACAGTTTGACGATGTTCCGGTCATGAGTGTACGCGCTCCATCTCCCCCCTTCCGCAACTTTATATTGCCTTGCTCTTTCCCGGAGAACGGTCGTTTTTTGCTCGTCTCTTGTTTTGAACGCGCCGAGTCTTGTTCGATTGTAAAGAGTCGAAACGCGGTTTCCGATACGAACTTGTATAAATGTTCTAGTGTTGGGAAGATGTCTAAACTAAGTGTTTCCTCCCATTTGGCACGAATATTATGAGGCAACGCGCGCTCCAGTATGCGAACTAATAGATGTTCGTCCGGTTTCACGTTCAACGACGCGAGCATGTTTATGTGTTGGCGCATGTCGTCGATGAGTCTCATTAATCCCTTGTGTGTCGCTTTCGTTTGAATAGGTAATTCAAGAATTGCGTCTAAATGTTTCGAAACTAGAATACGGATTTTATCGTATGAGTCTAAAAGCAATTTCCAAGCCGTCTCGTAATTTTCTTCGCTTACGTTATAGATCAATATTTTGTTTAAAGCGTCGCCTTCGAGACAGTTTTTCAAATAAATGAACTTTTGCAATTGAGTTATGTCTTCGCGTGAATCAATCATGGTGAGAAATGTATTTTTAAATGATAACCATTTCTCCAGTTCACCGTCAAATTTTGGCAAATCAGCTACGGGTAATTTCAGACGACGTACACCATCGACTGGTAGAGACGAAATATTTAATTCATTAACCGATGAAAGCGTCTTCGACAGAACGTTCGTTTCGAAATTTGTCATGATCGCGTAGAACCTGTTTTGTAACGCATCGAATTCTGTGATTTGTTCGTTATCCGGTTCGACTAACAACGCAAGTTCGTCATTCAATTCCTCGTATGTTCGGAATTGTTCTCTCAACCGATCTACTCGCATTTTTACGTTCGCGGGTTCTAAGTTCACATCTTCCGTGATTTTCTCAAGTTTAGTCATTTGCGTTTTCAACGATACGCGCTTTTGATTTATGTATTTTACGCGTTCACTCATTTTTTACGGATTTCGTCTTAAGGAAAAGAGATTTCACTAAACGTTTCACTGAGACCGGCACTTTGCTCGATATCGGGCGCGTGAATAACGGACGAGGAAACGAAACTGACACCTCAATTTAATAGCTCCCGAAGTCCTGTATTACGAGAATCGCTTCCTGACGAATACGCGTACAATCACTTATAATGTGAGGATGTTTTCTCTTGGACTGGCGCGACGCTACTAACGATATGAATGAATACTCCAAATTCTTGATCGCAGTTGAACGCTTACGCCGGGTGACGTTACAAACCCCAGTCTGTTATTGTTTTATGTTTACGTTCGTATGCGAACCGAGCGTCGATTTAAACTGTATTTATTCATCTATTTACACACATATATATATATATATAAAAAAGGTATTATTCAGGTGATTTATGAATGGTCGTACACTTACTCAAATCGAAACGTGGGTTCGGATCCCACTTCTGACACCATTTTGTTCGCTCCGAAGGTCCTTCATTGTGCCGTTCCTTCGTGGTTTCGTTTTTAGGTTGTTGAACTAGGAAAAGGATCTTTGAACTGAATAAATACACTCAATTTGAGCCGTGAAATCAGTTGGATTATTTATTGGCTCTTGTGGGAAAAGCCTGACGGCATAAAAACCCACGTAGATAATGTGATTACAATTATTTGATCTAACTTAATTTTCTTAGAATAAATAAGACCAAGGTATCATGGTTCTAGCTCCTTGTGAAATGCGCACGTATGTCTGAGTACGCTCGATTTTACCAGAAAAGGATCTAGAGCTGCAGCTGTCCTACTGGTAAAATCATGATTGTTAACAATCCAAAAATCTGGAGCTGATGCCGTTTTTGTGATTGCTCAACAATACGTATGCTATCGTCAATCTCAGTAGATTGGTTGGTGATGTGAGCAGCGCTCCGCGTATCGTATCGCATGCGTTCTCACTCGTCGCTCTCGAAAAACAGTGTCCCGTAGAACCAGTCACGCTTCGCGCTTGTCGCTCCCCACCACGAGGCCCGGGCCCGGTGTCGTCGCCAGCGCGAATCGATCGCGCATGTTTCACTCGCGCGATCGGAGTCGTGCAAATTCACATATCAATCTTTTACCACCAAACAAAACATGTGTGAAAATTGCGAATTCTGGTGAACTTGGTAAATATTATATATATATATATATATATATTTCTTTCTCCTTCTGTCAAATTTTAAGAAAAATCAATCAAACAATTTTTTTCATTGAAAAATCTTCATATTTTCTTTATTCACAATGATTTAATCAAAACTATTGAAAACAAAATTTATAAATGACGGGGGAAAATTCCAGAATGATACGAAATATTCAAAAACCTTACGGAATATGATTTTAATAATACCACAAAATTATGGACACGTTCGAAATGGTTGAAAAATTGAGGGTATCACTTCAAACATTCGAAGAATATCAAACTGTTATAAATTGTACAAACCTTAAAGAAAATCATTGGAGAAATTATTTTTAAATATCACAATAGAAACATTGGAGAACTTTAGAAAATCTTATTTAAGAATATTTTTTGTCGTTTAGAACTACCACAGAAAAAAGATTTGATATAAAACCGTAAAAATCCTCTCTCTCGAAAAAAAAAATTTGGACATTTACATTGATGTAAGGCATAATATTGTTATTATCATCTTCGAATCACTGTTACCACTGCATGACAATAGAGGAGCGACGAGAGGCGATCAGTCGTCGATAGGCAATCATAGCGCGAAGCCGTCGAAATGAGCAAAAATAAAGACACCCGTTTATACCGTTCTCTATCTTTCTTTATTCTAATCTTTTATACCTTACAATTCAGAAGTGGGATCGACACAATCGACGGCTGTATGAAAATGTAACTAAATTCTTTTCGGATCAGGAATACGTTCGGGAAAGTTGGAACATACGTCCTGGTATGCACGTTTCAAAATTAAAAAGAAAGTGTGCTCAGTAAGCTAACGCGATTTTGAGTTGTCGTCGAGAAAGGTGTCTCTTCTTACGAATCCGTGTGTTCCGAGAAATGTTGTGTTTCCTCAAGCAGAACTAAAGTTTGAGTCGGTGTTTTCTCATTTAGTAAGAGATCGGGCGTGTCCCCAACGGATGTACTGCGAGTAGTGCAGGTGCGTCGAATGACTGCAAGTACAAGATTCTGTGGAGTGCAGAATTTTCTGCGTTCAGCGGTAAGAGACGCTGAGTTTGTAAGAAAACTTTTCAAAAAAAATAACTGGTACGTCGTGTACTTGAAAGTTAACTTACGATTCTCGGAATTTTATCGAGACGAATTTCTATGCTTCGACGTTATACAGGTGTGCGTATATTACGTTTCGAAGCGATGGGAACGATCTCGGATTAATCCGAGAACAGCTTATTTTCATCGGTCAAAAATAACACTCCGAATCATAATAAACAGTTTCTAGTTCGGGCTCAACGTTGGCCCCGCGGAATTAATGACTATAGACTATCCCGTCACAATGGCAGAAATGGAAAGTTTAAGCAGTCTACCAGTGCGAGTGCTGAATGAAGTATTATCGCAGGGTTATCTTAAGACCACCGGCAACAAAGCAGAATTGTTAGCACGACTGGTCGAAGTCGATCCAAGTAATTCATGGCTAAAAGAAATTGATCAAACTTTGTTGACGAATAGCTCGAATGAGGCAGGTATAAGTGGTCCAAACGCCGAAGGGACCGCAACGGATAGTGCGCGGGGGACGGTACCGACGACAACAGACTTCGCGTTATTACGTAAACAGTTAGAGCTCACGCGGAAAGAATCTGAGCTCGCGATTCGGGAGCTAAATGTGGTAAAAAGAGAACTCGAACTATTACAAGTCTCGTCTACTTCTGATTCGACACAACGTGCTGATCCGCCAACCAATAACGCCGTGCGGGAAAGCGAAAATGTTTTTGAGCCACCGCGTGAGACTAGTGTGTCGAAAGTGAAGGACTTTATCTCGGATTTTGATGGAACGAGTGGCACCTATAAAGTTTGGGAAAAACAAGTCGAATTGCTGCAGAGAACCTATGGATTAAGCGATAATTCTACCAGAATTTTGATCGCCTCTAAGCTTAAGGGCAAGGCACAGCGATGGTTTCAATCCCAACCACAACATATTGATATGGGCATCGCCGAGTTATTAAATGAGCTCAAGATTATGTTCGATCATTCGATCGATCGCGTAACACTCCGTTGACAGTTCGAGGCTCGCCAGTGGAAGACCGCCGAAACATTTAGCGATTATATGCACGAAAAAATAATTTTGGGGAAAAAGGTACCGATCGAGGAAGAAGAAATGGTCGAACATCTGATCGAAGGCATTCCCAACATGCATATTCAAAATCAAGCACGCATGCAGACGTTTCAAACAAAAGAGGCACTTCTTAAAGCCCTTGAAAAGATTAGCTTGCGAGCTGAATCAAAGGGTGTCGCACCGAAGCGAGAAAAATTAAACGGGAAGGGAGCAGAGTCTCCGAAATTCCGCTGCTACAATTGCGGCAAGGAAGGTCACATGGCTTCAGGTTGCAATCTACCAGCACGAGAAAGGGGATCCTGTTTCAAAGACGGAAAAATGGGACATCAACAGAAAGAGTGCAGCCATTCGGAGGAAACATCGAATCCGACAGGGTCAGAAATTCACAACATAGACATCGTCGAAGAAGAAGATGGGTTCCGTAGATACGTCTCGTTTGAGTTCGACGAATCAAGGGGTGCACAATGCATCGTGTTAGAGATCTTATTCGATACAGGTAGCCCAATAAGTTTCGTAAAAAAATCGTTGATTCCAAAATTAGTGAAATGTGTACCACCTCAGTCAGTTAGCCGGTATTGCGGGATAAACAAAAGTTCGTTGAATGTGCTAGGTACAGTGAGGGTGCGGGCCTCAACGGACGAAATAAAAGTATCAAATGTGGTATTGTACGTAGTGTCGGACGATACGATGCAGAGTCCGGTGGTACTCGGTCGTGACACGTTAAAAAAATTTCAGTTGAGACTTACGCGAGCGATGGAAAAATCGGAGACCGACCGAGCGATTGAAGAAATTCTCGCTATAGATTTCAAAACAAACGATGGGTTAACCTTTTAAGCGGCAGAACCAATTCGCCTCATAGTGCTCAAAATGCGGGAAAAAAAAAGTATTCAGATTGTTACGAAATTTAGTACTCGGAGGTTTTTGGGGTCGCTGATTACGAATCCGCTCTCAAAATTTCGAAATTCAAAATGGCGGATTCAATATGGCGGCCGAAAATAAAAAATTCGTTTGAATCGGATAAAAATTGGTACTCGGGGGTTTTTGGGGTCATCGATTACGAATCCGCCCTCGAAATTTCAAAATTCAAAATGGCGGATCCAATATGGCGGACGAAAATGAAAAATTCATTTGAATCGGATAAAAATTGGTACTCGGGGGGTTTTCGGGGTCACTGATTACGAATCCGTCTTCAAAATTTATAATTCGAAAACAATATCTCATATGCCGACCATGCACGGGGCAATTTTGAATAGTATTTGTGTTACATTTATTCATATATAAAACTTGAAAAACTCAGGGTTAATATAAAATCAATATGAAGAGAAAGGTGCCATTGCAAAAATTTTACATGATCAATTCATATGTGTCATAGAGAATCTTCTATTTTCAATTTATATACTCCGTAATCAGCGACCCCGAAGAATACTAAATTTCGACCGATTCAAATGAATTTTCGGATTTTTGACCACCATATTGGATCCGCCATTTTGAATTTCGAAATTTCGTAGGCGGATTCGTAATCAGCGATCCCGAAAACCCCTGAATGCCAATGCCTATCCGATTCGAATGAATTTTTGCATTTTCGGCTGCCATATTGGATCCGCCATTTTGAATTTCGAAATTTTGAGGGCGGATTCGTAATCAGCGACCCTAAAAACCCCCGAGTACCAATTTTTATCCGATTAAAATGAATTTTTAATTTTTGGCCGCCATATTGGATCCGCCATTTTGAATTTCAAAATTTTGAGAGCGGATTCGTAATCAGCGACCCCGAAAACCCCCGAGTACCAATTTTTATCCGATTCGAATGAATTTTTGCATTTTCGGCCGCCATATTGGATCCGCCATTTCGAATTTCGAAATTTTGAGAGCGGATTCGTAATCAGCGTCCCCAGAAACCCCCGAGTATCAAATTTGGTGATAATTGATTGACTTAATCACGAGATAATCGATGTGCGCCATATGGCGTCATTGCCGCTTAAAAGGGTAAGTGCGAATTTGAAAATAAATTCAAATCTACCTCGCGACGTTTCGATGATTGTTAAAGAATTATTTGAACAATTCTACCTAACACCCGAGCGTCCGGAAACTCCGAAGATTAAAGCTGAGCTAAAGATTTTGTTGACGCACACCAGCCCAATTCATTACGCGTCTAGATGCCTCTCGTATGAAGAAAAAAACGAGTTGAGGAAAATTCTAGATAGACTTTTGTCGAAAGGTGTCATACAGCCCAGCAATTCAGATTATGCGTCGCCAATCGTTTTGGTAAAAAAAAAAGAATAGGGAGTTTCGGTTATGTGTGGATTATCGTTCCCTCAATAAACTCATCAAGCGAGATAATTATCCCTTACCCTTGATTGAGGACTTGATAGACACGTTGAACGAAAAAAAGTATTTTTCACTTCTCGATTTGAAGGATGGTTTCCATCATATTGATATAGCGAGCGAATCGATCCAGTTGACATCATTCGTAACGCCCTTAGGCCAATATGAGTATCGTAAAATGCCCTTTGGGTTGAAAATAGCGCCCTCCAAATTTCAAAGGTATATAAACGAAGTTCTAAAGGATTTAATCCGATCTGAACAGGTTGTAGCCTATATGGATGACTTTTTGGTCGCTACGAGTACCATTGAAGAACACATTGAAGTTCTAAAAAACGTTTTTTGCCGATTAGTGGAAAACAAACTCGAGCTTCGAGTGGACAAGTGCAGTTTCTTCCAAATTGAGATAGATTACTGTGTTCGTACTTTCGTAAGTTCGTATCGAATTTCTCAATAATTGCAGCACTTTTGTATAATTTGCTGAAAAAAGGAGTGGAATTTCGGTTTGGAAAGGACGAACTCAAAGCCTTTGAAGAATTAAAGTCTCGACTTGTAGCAAAGCCTGTTATTGCAATTTACAGTCCGAAAGATAGTACTGAGCTCCACACAGACGCGAGCTCTCTAGGCTTTGGAGCTATCCTATTCCAGCGCAAAACTGACCAGTTGTTACATCCAATCTTTTACTTCTCAAAACGATCTACCGATGTAGAGTCGAAGTATCACAGTTTCGAACTAGAAACTTTGGCTGTAATATATGCCTTGCGCCGTTTTCGCATCTACCTTCAAGGCATCAAGTTCAAGATTATCACAGATTGTAATTCGGTTACGATGACCTTGAGGAAGAAAGAGATCAATCCGCGGATAGCTAGATGGGCGCTAGAACTCGAGAATTATGACTACGTAATAGAACATAGAAGCGGTACTCAGATGAAACACGTCGATGCGTTGAGTCGGGAGCATAGCATGATCCATGTTATACAGGACAATCCTTTGGAGTTGAACCTTGCTATTAGCCAAAATCGAGATGAAGTCATTAAAAAAATTAAAGAAGATCTTGAACGATCAGAAAGTTCTGCGTATGAGATGAGAAATGGCGTAGTCTATAGGAAAAAGGGCGGCAGAAATACTCTTTTACGTACCGGAGTCGATGGAAAACCACATAGTTAGGCATTATCATGACGATATGGGTCATATGGGGGTTGAGAAAGTCTGTAACACGATAAAACAAAATTACTGGTTTCCAAAAATGTCAGAAAAAGTAAAAAAATATATTAGCAATTGTCTAAAGTGTATCGCGTTTACACCGATCTCAAACAAATCATGTGGACTATTGTGGTCCCATTGAAAAACATCGTCTCAAACAGCATGTGTTAGTAGTCGTTGACGCCTTCACGAAGTTTGTGAAGTTATACGGGACGAAATCAACCTCGAGCATCGAAACAATAGGCTGTCTCGAGCGATATTTCAGCGAATACAGTAAGCCTCACATACTTGTTTCGGACCGAAGAACCTGCTTCACTTCGGATCAGTTTAAAGAATTCTCGTGGCAACGGCTTCACCTAAAGCCAACGGCCAAGTAGAGAGGGTAAATCGCGTGTTAGGCCCAATGCTTGGCAAGCTGACCGATAGTGACGCAGGGAAGTATTGGTACAAGACTCTCAACGAAATAGAACATGCATTTAACAACACGGTCCATAAAAGTACCGGAAAGACCCCAAGTAAACTTCTGTTTGGAGTGAACCAGCGTGGGAAAGCTCACGATGAAATATGAGAATTTCTGGAAGAAAATGTCCACACAAACAGTAGAGATTTAGACGTTGCTAGGTCTGAAGCGGCGGAAAGTTTAGAAAAGAGTCAATTAAGGAATAAAATCGGCTATGACAGTAGACATAAAGATCCACATAAATATTAAATCGGCGACTATGTTATGGTGAAAAATTTAGACAGCGCACCTAAAGTTTCGAAAAAACTTGTTCCGCGATATAAAGGACCTTATGAAGTGAAGAAATGCGTGAGGTACGACCAGTATGTCCTACACGACGTTGAGAACTGCCCCATAACACAACGGTCATATGAGGGTGTTTGGGAGTCGGCGAACATGAAGTCGTGGCGTTCTTTTGACTTGATCAGCGAATCTAAAAATAGCGGCAGTCAGTTAGAAATAAGCAGTGACGAGGAATAAAATATTCCGATGTTAAAAGAAAAAAAAAAGAAAAAAGAAAGAACTTGCGTTAGCCGTTAAGGTACACATATGTAATTAATGTACATACACTTTATTTGACCACAACAGACATTACGCGGTGAAATCGTTCGGGACGAACGATGAGTCAGGACGGCCGAGATGTAAGGCATAATATTGTTATTATCATCTTCGAATCACTGTTACCACGGCATGACAATAGAGGAGCGACGAGAGGCGATCAGTCGTCGATAGGCAATCATAGCGCGAAGCCCTCGAAATGAGCAAAAATAAAGACACCCGTTTATACCGTTCTCTATCTTTCTTTATTCTAATCTTTTATACCTTACATTGATGGACTTCCGTTTCCGGGGTGAAAGAGTAGAGAGTGAAAGTGTAAAGTACGGATAGAAAGTGGTAATAAAAGAGAGTGTAGAGGGATAAAGAGCGGGAAAAAAAGCAAAGAAGGGAAAGGGTGACAAAGGGGGTAGAGGGGGAGAGGGACAGGAAGGGGGAAGTGGGCAGTGGCAGAGAAAAAAGGACGAGAGTGGAGTGACTGAGGTTAGGATAAGTAAACGGAGGGAAAATAGGTCAGAGGGAAAGCGATAAGGAGGGGGGAAAACGCGATAAGGAACGAAGCGAAGGTGGAGACAGGCGGACAGTGGAGAAAAGAAGGATACAGGAAGATAGAGGTCGATAAGGAAGAGAGGGAGCAGAGGTAGATAAGGTAGGAAGGAATGAGAAAAGGGAGAGAAAAGGAAAGGAACAGGAATGAGTAGGAAGGAAGAGGGAAGTAAAAGCGGTGGAACGGTGGAAAATTGGCTATGGGGAAAGGTAGGGTACGGCAATCAGGGGAACGAAAGAACGGAGATGATGAAAAGGGGAAGGGAAGAAATGGAGCAGGGAAGGGGGGAGGAGGACGAAGAGAGCGAAACGGGATCGCAGAAAAGTAGAAGAGTGGGGTGATCGCCGGAGAGGAGAAGGGAGGGGGGGGGGGGGCAGAAAGAATGCGAAGAGAGATGAGAGAGGAAGCGAGGTGGAATGCAAAAGAGCTGAAGGAAGATATAGCGAAGGTGAGAGAAGAGATGAAAGAGAGAGAAGAAAGGTGGGAGGAGCAAAAGAGAGAAGTTAAGAGAAGGATTGAGATAATGGAGGACAGAATAAGAAGAATGGAGGAAAGAGGAAGAGGGGGAGGAATGGAAGAAGAGGGGAAAAGAGTAGGAAACGAAGAGGGAAAGAGGCTGGAAGAAATAGAGCAGAGGGTATAGATGATGGAAAGGAGGGAGGAAAGGATGGAAAGAGAGGAGAGAAGAAGGAAAATAATAAAAAAAGGGGAGGTGGGGGAAGGGCAGGCAAAAGAGGTAGCGGATAGAGTAATGAGAATGATAGGGGTGGAGGGAAGAATGGAAGAGGTGAAGGAAATAGGAAGAGGGAAGGGAGGAAAGGGTGAGAGGACATTAGAAGTAAAACTAGGAAGTGAGGAAAAGAAGAAAGAGGTGATGTGGAATAAAAGGAATTTGAAAGGAAGAAGAGTATGTGGATAGAGGACGACCTAACTTGGGAGGAAAAAAGAATTCAATGGAATCTAAGGAGAATAGGGGAGGAGGAAAGAAAAAAGGGGAGAATGGTATGGGTCGGGCAAGGAAAGATAAAGATCGATCGCAGAACGCTATGGTGGGATGAGAAAGAAGGGGGTTTGAGGAACTGGAAAGGGGAAAAAGTGGAAACCGGGGAAGCGGAGCACGAAAGGAGGGAGAGGGAGAGAAGCGTGCACAGGGAAACGAGTGAGACAGGACAGGAAAAGGGGACAAAAAACGATTGAGAGAGAGGGGAGAAGAGGGGAAGGGTAAAGGACAAGAAAGAGAGAAGGATGAGGAAACATGGAAAATCTGCTTCTGGAATGTAGCAGGGGTGGGGAATAAGGAAGAGGATTTTTGGAGGGAAATAAAAAATTGGGAGGTGTTAGTTTTGATAGAAACGTGGCAAGAGAAAAAGGGGGCTGAAAGAATAAGCGGGAGACTACCGAAGGGGTACAAGTGGAAGAGACAGTGGGCGAAAAGAGAAAATAGAAGAGGGAGGGCGAAGGGAGGGATGTGGATAGGAATAAGCGAGAGCTTGGAAATAAAAGAGGAGAGGAATTGGGAGGAAGAGGAAGAGGAGGGAATAATAACGGGGAGAGTGAAAGCAGGAGAGGATACTTGGACAATAGTACGAGTGTATGTACAAGGAGATATGGGGAAAAAAATAAGAAAGATGAGGCAGTGAATAGAGCGGCAAGAGAGTAAGGAAACGACGATAATAGGAGGGGATTTTAATGCGAGAACAGGAAGGGAGGGGGGGGAGAGTAAAAGGAGTAGAGGAAGGGAGAGTTGAGAGGAAATCAAAAGATAGTGTAAAAAACGGTGATGGAAAGAAACTGATAGAATTGGTGGAAGAAACGGGGTGGGAGATTCTGAACGGAAATATAGAGGGAGACGAAGAAGGGGAGTATACATACACAGGGGGAAGAGGAGAAACGGTAATAGACTACGTAATAGGGGATGAAAGAACGAGAGGAAAAGTAAGGAACTTAATAGTGGAAGACAGGGTGGAGTCGGACCACCAGCCGTTGGTGGTGACAATAAGGAAGGGACGAAGGAAGAAGGGGGGAAGGGGGGAGAGGGAGATAAGGAAAGGGAAGGGCGGAAAATGGTCGGAGAGAAAGAAAGAAGAATATAGAAGGAAAATGGAAAGAATAGAGTGGGAAGAAGGGGACATACAGGCAACAGCAGAAAGGACAAAAGAGAAGATAAAAAGAGTTTTGAGGGAGAGCGAGGAAATAGAGGGAGAGAGGGAGCAAAAAAAGAGAGGGGGATGGTGGGACGAGGAGTGCAGAGGCAGAAAGATGGAGCTGAGAAGAGCACTAAGAGGTTGGAGGGAGGAACGGGTGGGAAGAGAAGAGTATAGGGAGAACAAGAGGGAATACAAGGAGCTGTGTGAAGCAAAGAAAAAAGCGGAACAGGACAGATTGATTAGAGAGATAGCAGAGGCCAGAACAGAGGAGAAGGTATGGGAGATAGTGAACAGGGGGAGGAAAATTAGGAAGAAAATAGACGAGAGAATATCACTGGAGGAGTAGAAAAGATATTTTATGGAACTATTGGGGGGAAGAGAGCAAAGGGAGGAGAGAAGGATATACAGGGAGAGGCAAGGACAGGAGGAGGAAATAAGCAGAGAGAAAATAAAGAAGGCGATAAAAAAAATAAAAGAGGGGAAAGCAGTGGGAGGGGACGAAATACCGAACGAAGCATGGAAATACGGAGGGGAAAGGACGGAAGAAAGGGCGTGGGAGATATGTAGAAGAGTGTGGAGGGGAGAGGGGTGGCCTAAGGAATGGGAGGTGAGGATAATAGTACCAATAGGGAAAAAAAGGGAAGGAAAGAGGGTGGAGGAGTACAGGGGGGTTACGGTAATGCCGTCGCTATATAAGATATATGCGACGGTGTTAGCAAGAAGATTGGAGAGGGAGATAGAAGAGAAGGGGATTGTGCCACCGAACCAAACGGGCTTTAGGAGAGGGACTGGAACAATTAACAGCATATATGTGATGAATTACCTGGTGGGCAGAAGATGTGTAGAAAAAAAGGGAAAGTAATGCGATGTTTGTGGATTTAAAGGCGGCGTTTGACTGGAAAGGTACTTTAGTGTCCGCCTCCGATTTTGATAATTTTTTTCTATGTTATAGTCCATCCAAAAATAAGAGACACGTATTTTTTTTTATCGGCCGAAAGTTATTTTTAAGGGGTGAAATCAACCCTCAAAGTTCGGCATGTTTTGCGTCTGGTAGAGTGTTTCATATAGAAGCACTCAACCGATCGAAACGAAACCAATTGCAAAATGTTTGGCATGTCAAATAACCCATATGACATGTCCATCTTCTTATGCACCCTTACGGCAAAGGGATGAACCACCCCCGAATGTTCAGAATTTTTTCGTATAACAAAAACTTACAATCCAATTTTAATAAAACAAACGCCATTTTGCAGAGCAAAAAAAAATAAAATCGACGTGTTTTCGGGTTTTCCTCAGATCAAAAAAATTAAGGGGGTAAAACACCCTTAAAATATCAAATTTTGTTTTGAGCACTGGCCCCTTCCAGTTTTAGTATTCTTTTCATAGAATGTAGCTTATCAAAAAATAAGAAACACGTATTTTTTTTTATCGGCCGAAAGTTATTTTTAAGGGGTGAAATCAACCCCCAAAGTTGGGCATGTTTTGCATCTGGTAGAGTGTTTCATATGGAAGCACCCAACCGATCGAAACAAAACCCATTGCAAAATGTTCTGCATGTCAAATAACCTATATGACATGTCCATCTTCTTATGCACCCTTACGGCAAAGGGATGAACCACCCCCGAATGTTCAGAATTTTTTCGTATAACAAAAACTTACAATCCAATTTTAATAAAACAAACGCCATTTTGCAGAGCAAAAAAAAATAAAATCGACGTGTTTTCGGGTTTTCCTCAGATCAAAAAAATTAAGGGGGTAAAACACCCTTAAAATATCAAATTTTGTTTTGAGCACTGGCCCCTTCCAGTTTTAGTATTCTTTTCATAGAATGTAGCTTATCAAAAAATAAGAAACACGTATTTTTTTTTATCGGCCGAAAGTTATTTTTAAGGGGTGAAATCAACCCCCAAAGTTGGGCATGTTTTGCATCTGGTAGAGTGTTTCATATGGAAGCACCCAACCGATCGAAACAAAACCCATTGCAAAAGGTTCTGCATGTCAAATAACCTATATGACATGTCCAACTTCTTATGCACCCTTACTGCAAAGGGGTAAACCACTTCCGAATATTCAGAATTTTTTCGTATAATAAAAACTTACAATCCGATTTTAATAAAAGAAATGCCATTTTGCAGAACAAAAAAAATGGACGTTTTTTTTGGTTTTCCTCGGATCAAAAAAATTAAGGGGGTAATCTTGAATTTCACTTTGCGAATCGAAATGTTTACAATCCAATTCATATGGTTCCTTTATCATTGCGTATTGACCTATATGTTGAATAATATTTATTTCACATATTCATTGGCTGACATCATAATCGTATAGGGAATCGAATACTTTGACATGCTTTACGTGAGAAGTGTTAGTTTTCGTTCTATTTATATAAGTTTCTATTTTGAATGATTTACGAAAACAAAATAAAACTCAAATATCGAGAGCCGCATTGACAATTCCCCGCCCAGAAGGCAAACAAAGCTGACTCAAGCCTTGCCATATTCTTATCCATATCAAGAATCGCTATAGCGGCTCGTAGCCATGTATTCTTAAAAAAGCCAGCTCGCTCAGCCTAATGCTTGAGAGATATCCGAAAAAATAAAAAAATCTGTTTTTGTGATGATGTCAGATTAAGCCACCCACTCAAGATGAAGAAGCTAAAACTGACTTTATATTACTCCAGAAGTTTAGTTGCTGTTTGATTATTTATCTATCACTATCGTGTCCGCTATTGTGAATAACGTATTGTCATGAACATTTCTATCAACCCAATGAACGTAATAAGACTGTTGCTTCTTACATTTGAAGTAATGAACATTCCTGACAGTCCTGTTAACAATAATGAAGTGGAATTGAAAGAAAGTTTCGAGAGAATTCTGAAGGCTTCTATGGCAGAGTTTAATCGGTTAGAAATCGTGGAAGATACGACATTAGATTTTCAAGAACCGTTTAAAGATGTCATAGTAGAACCTGTAGAACGAAAACTAACACTTCTCACGTAAAGCATGTCAAAGTATTCGATTCTCTATACGATTATGATGTCAGCCAATGAATATGTGAAATAAATATTATTCAACATATAAGTCGATACGCAATGATAAAGGAACCATATGAATTGAATGTCAACATTTCGATGCGCAAAGTGAAATTCAAGATTTTAGGACTGGTTTACCCCCTTAATTTTTTTGATCCGAGGAAAACCAAAAAACACGTCCATTTTTTTTTTGCTCTGCAAAATGGCATTTCTTTTATTAAAATCGGATTGTAAGTTTTTATTATACGAAAAAATTCTGAATATTCGGGGGTGGTTCACCCCTTTGCAGTAAGGGTGCATAAGAAGTTGGACATGTCATATAGGTTATTTGACATGCAGAACATTTTGCAATGGGTTTTGTTTCGATCGGTTGAGTGCTTCCATATGAAACGCTCAACCAGATGCCAAACATGCCCAACTTTGGGAGTTGATTTCACCCCTTAAAAATAACTTTCGGCCGATAAAAAAGAATACGTGTTTCTTATTTTTTGATAAGCTACATTCTATGAAAAGAATACTAAAACTGGAAGGGGCCAGTGCTCAAAACAAAATTTGATATTTTAAGGGTGTTTTACCCCCTCAATTTTTTTGATCTGAGGAAAACCCGAAAACACGTCGATTTTATTTTTTTTTGCTCTGCAAAATGGCGTTTGTTTTATTAAAATCGGATTGTAAGTTTTTGTTATACGAAAAAATTCTGAACATTCGGGGGTGGTTCACCCCTTTGCCGTAAGGGTGCATAAGAAGATGGACATGTCATATGGGTTATTTGACATGCCAAAAATTTTGCAATTGGTTTCGTTTCGATCGGTTGAGTGCTTCTATATGAAACACTCTACCAGACGCAAAACATGCCGAACTTTGAGGGTTGATTTCACCCCTTAAAAATAACTTTCGGCCGATAAAAAAAAATACGTGTCTCTTATTTTTGGATGGACTATAACATAGAAAAAAATTATCAAAATCGGAGGCGGACACTAAAGTACCTTTCCTTGTCAGTGGACAGAAAGGTGTTGGTAGAAACGATGGAAAAAAGGGGAGTAAGGGAAGGGATAAGAGAAAGGGTTAGAGAGATTTATGAGGAAACGAGAAATAAAGTAAGGGTAGGAGGAGTGGTAGGGGAGGAATTCTGGACTGTCAGGGGGGTGAGACAGGGCTGCCCATTGAGTCCGGCATTATTTAATGTATTGACGTCGGACTTAGAGGAGGAAATGGCAAGGGGGCGATGGGGGGGTGTAAAGATTGGGGGAAGGAGAATTTGCACGCTGGCGTATGCGGACGATGTAGTGATACTGGCGGAAGGGGAGGGAGAGATGAAAAGAATGATGAGCAGGTTGGAGAGATATTTAGAGGAGAAAAAACTGGAGCTGAACACGGAGAAGACGAAGGTGATGGTTTTTAGGAAGGGAGGGGGGAGAAGAAAAAAGATAGAATGGAAATGGAAGGGTAAAAGAATACAGGAAGTGAGAGAAGTGAAATATTTAGGCTTTTGGTTTAAGAGTGACGGGGGGTTAAAAGAGCATATAAAAGATAGAGTTAGGAAAGTGGCGATAGTAATGAGACAGGTGTGGGGGATCGGGAAAAGAAAATTCGGAAAGAACTAGGAAAGGAGCATGTGGTTGTACGATTCACTGGTGTGGACGGTGATGGCATACGGGGTAGAAATATGGGGATGGGAGGAGTGGCAGGGAATCGAAAGGCTGCAAGAAAGATATATAAGGTGGACGATGGACTTAGAATGGACAACACCAGGGTACATGGTAAGGGAGGAGACGAAGAGGGAGAAAATAAGGACAAGAGCGGCTAGGAGGGCATGGAAGTACGAAGAGAAATTAGAGGAGGGGAGGGGAAGCGAATTAGCGAGAATCTGGTGGGAAGACACTAGAAGGAGAGAGCAAGGAAACAGGGAGCTATCGGGATGGGAAAAAAGAAGAAAGGAAAGCAGGGAAAAGAGGAGGGAGAAGGAAAGACAAAAAATGGAAAAATGGATGGAGAGAGGCAGGGAAGAACAGAGAGAAGAAAGGGAAAGGAGTATAAGGGATTCGAAATACAACAGATGGTATAGAGAGATAAAAACAGAGGAAGTCCCAAAATACTTGAGGTCGGGTTGGGGGGAGGAAAGATACAGGAGGATAGGGAACGAAATGAGAGAGGGCCAGTATTGGAAGGGGGTAGAAGAGAAAAAATGCAGAATATGTGAGGAAGAGGAAGAAACATGGGAGCATGTCTTAGATAGATGTGGTGGAGGGGAGGAGTCAGAGAGAGGAGTAGGAGAAAGAATTAGGGAGATTCTGGATCAAGAAGGAAAGGGGGAGGGATGGATGAAGAAGATAGAAGAAAGGAGGAGAGGGAGAAGCGAACACCGAGGAGAGGAAAGGCAAAGCACAGAAGAATGAAAGAAGGAATGGAATGAAAGGGCGGAAACGGAAGTCGGAGAGAGGGAGAGGGAGAGGGGAGAGTGAGAGAGGAGAGAGGGGGATGAGAAGGAACACAAAGGCGGAAAAAAAGCGAATAGAGCGATAAAGATGGAAAGGGGAAAAAAAAGAATAAAGGCGATAGTAAAGTAAGATAGAAGTAAGACGACGCGTTAGATGTAAGGTAGAATAAGAAGGAATAGATTAACCTAGGAAAAAAAAGGTTGGGACAAGTACATTGAAGGTCCCTCGTTTGCTGATAATTCCATCCATAAAAAAAACTTGAAAAAAAAATTTTGTTTTTAATTTTTTTTTTTATTTATTTCAAGTTTTTTTTATGGATGGAATTATCAGCAAACGAGGGACCTTCAATGTACTTGTCCCAACCTTTTTTTTCCTAGGGGAAGTTTATGGTTTGATATTACGTCTTTTTTCTCGAAAGTTCCTTATTTATGTTCAGATGACTATGGGATTTTAGTTTCAATTGCTATAAATTATTTATGATTTTCGGCTTATAACGTTGGTTTTCACGAAAAAAGACCTATTTTTCGTCAAAATTGTACTGGAAATATTTCGTCACAGGTCTATCCTTGGACTTTGGCGATTTCTTTCCTTATACTTTAATATGTTATGCTTATTGTCAACCCAAGAGCATGCCGAAATACGTGTTGCGGGCTAAGATATGATTTTCGGCTTATAACGTTAGAAAGTTAGAAAAAAGAAAGGAAAAGGGGAAAGATTGATCAAATTCAAGACACAACAAATCCAACAGAATTGTCCATTTTTAAATGTCGCTTTTGCATTCTGAATCTAGATATTTTCGTGTCATCCAAAACGTGCCCCCGATGAAATATATTTCCAAAGTATGCCAGTGGCCGAAAAAAGGCACCCGGAAACATTTATTATGTCAGAACTCAAAGAAGCAAAAAAAATTGAGCGTACTTAATTCAACAGAGCAACAGAATTCAAAAACGTTGAAGGTACCTTCATTAGTTTTGGAGAAAAACAATTTCAGGAGAATTTAGAAATGAATTCAGAAATGTAAAAATTCAGAATAGAATAGAAAAAAGAAAATTAAGAAATTCAGAAAAACTGAAGACGTTTGTGATGAATTTTCCAGATTACATGCTACGATTTGAGTAAATAATTTAAATGATTGGCACAAATGCTGCGACACAAAAATATGAAAGTTTGAAGGTATTCGCTCCATACCCCAGTAATACAAACTTCAATACTATTTGAAAAGAAACACTTTAAAACTTGCTCAACCAAGTTCCATTACATGTTACCATAATCAAAGATAGGGAGTGATACTTAGCACATATTTATCCACAGAAATTTCAAAGTTCGCAGGTATCTGCTGCGATTCAAACTATCTGTGCAATGAATTTGGAAGACACCAATTTCAAATCCATCCATAAATGAGGAACTGAAGACTTTTGTAGTGAATTTTTCACTTTATGTTTATGTTACAGTGAGAGTCAAAAAGTAAAATGAATAGCACAGTATATAAATTTTATAGTTTGCAGATTTTTGCTGTATTTCAATGATCCAAATCTATAGTATTAGAGTGAAAAGTTGTTAAAAGTCATGATGTTACATTAAAATGACATAGCGCACATAACATTCAGAAATTCTGTAGGTTTCCATGATGTTGGCAGGTATTATACTTAATCGCTTCCAAAACTGAGTAACTGTAGACTTATCGTAATGAATCTTTTCACTAATAATTCCACATTTGCAGTTTGTAGAATAGGAATACTCAACATACACGTTATTTCATAAGTATTGTTGTCAAAATTTGTGTTTGCCTACCGCATTCCGAAGATTCGATTTTTCATATTATCAGCAAAAAAAGCATCCAAAGACTTTTTGGAACAAGTTTCAAAATTATTACTCGACAGACCAGGTGGAAAAAGAATAACTACACTTATATCAAGACCAGAAACTGTTTTGAGAATCTGATGTACAAAATGTGCGTTTGATGATCATAGCTGGAAACCTCTTGAATCACGTTACCACAATCAGCATGAAGAAATAGTAGAAAATCATAGGACACATATTAGGCAACCAATTAATAATATGTATCGATCCGCTGCAAACCGATGGAGTCAAAACAAGGATCGGAAAGAGCACAGCCAAACTGAATAGGAAGCAAAATATGGGAATATTCAAAAATAATGATGACACAAGAAATAAATTAGAAAACATTTATTCAATTGAAGTTTCTAACATCATACTAACAGTTCCGTGTGTTTTTGTTTTCTAATTATTTATCAACCATGTCATTTCAGATCAAAAAGAAAATTTGAGGTTATAGGTTGACGCACGTTTTTCCTCACAACTTTGAACTTTTAGAACTTTTTTCGATTAACTGATTTGACTTATCAAGTTTATATTATTTACCAACTATACGAACGTTCGTTACATTTGTCGCGCCGCCTTCGTAACGTCAAACGCCGGCTGATTCGTTACCACACAACTATCAAAGCGAACTCGTATACATAATCTAATTACACACATGACATATAACCACGCTATAACTGACGATATATTTACACTGGACAATATCCCTTGCACACTGGTTCAATTGAAGGAATTAATACTTATTTCCAATCGAATGAAATAATAAAATCTGCATCACCCAAAAACACATGGATCACAGGCTACATTTACGCGGCCGCTTTTATACCGGTTTAATTCACTAAAAGACCGGTTTTCTTAATATTATGACACCACATCACTATTTTTACTAAAATAATAAATATTATGCACTCTACTAAACAACGAACATTTTTTAAAATTAAATTTAGACCGCACTTTGTTATGTCGAAACTACGTTTGTTCATGATGCTATCAAAAACTGACAGATGGTTGTACATATATACGTTGACGAAGTCTGAGCGTGGTTACGTTCATGGAGTGTGACCGTGGATACGTTTATGGAGTTTAAACGTGGTCTGTCAGATGGAGTGAGCCAATCAGAATGCGTTGAGATACAACTCTACTACCACTAACTCACGTCAAAACGCGTATACGTATACGTCGAACTCGTAATGTGTCAGTAACTTTTGCATAATCTTGAGCCCGTGCAAAGTTTTTTCTCAACAATTACGCCACCGATCATGCTCATTTTGGGCGGAATCGAAAGAGAATTTATTAATTAATCTCCAGTTCAATTTTCGAAGCCTCAGATGACTTATGAGTTTCGTATTTGAACAATATGACATGCCAATTTTACCCCCACCACGGCGAATCGTTTTATTCAGAGAAAGTATACTCGGCGAGAGCCTCAGGCCAGCAGACGACAGAGCTGTCAATGTACTTGTTCCGAGACTCTACCGAGTCTCTTGAGAAAGAGGAAATG
Organism: Venturia canescens; assembly: GCF_019457755.1. Classification (NCBI taxonomy): domain Eukaryota; kingdom Metazoa; phylum Arthropoda; class Insecta; order Hymenoptera; family Ichneumonidae; genus Venturia; species Venturia canescens. The sequence continues at coordinate 29,394,148 of NC_057422.1, forward strand.
TGAAACAGGAGGATATAACCCGTATGGGCATCATTAAATCGATACAACAACCTTACATTGATGATCGCCCGTTTTCGCATTATACCACAAAAAATGTAAACAAAAGTTCTTAAAGCACACAACGAAAATGATTTCGAACCGTAAGGAAATATAAAATATATTACAATCCTACAGCGTTCGTGTATAATATTCTTCACTAGGATACTGATTGTGCGGTATCAGTCTTTTTTCGACGGATCAGATGTTACAAGCCAAAATGATATCTCGGCCTCCAACCCGCTTTCCACCATGCTCTTGGGTTCCCAATTGACAAAACATTTTAGAGTACAAGGAAAAAAATCGCCAAAGTCCAAGGACATACCTGTGACGAAATATTTCCAGTACAATATTGACGAAAAATAGGTCTTTTTCGTGGAAACCAACGTTATAAGCGGAAAATCAAATCTCGGCCCGCAACACGTATTTCTCCATACTGTTGGGTACCTAATGGACAAAACATATAATGGACAAAACAAGGGAAAAAATTGCAAGTCCATGGATAGACGTGTGACGAAATATTTATAATACAATTTTGACTAAAAACATGTCTTTTTTCGTGGAAACCAAAGTTATAAGCCGAATATTATATCTCGGCCTCCAACCCGCTTTCCACCGTGCTCTTTGGTTCCTAATTGACAAAACATATTCGAGTACAAGGAAAAAAATCGCCAAAGTCCAAGGTCAGACCTGTGACGAAATATTTCCAGCACAATTTTGACGAAAAATACGTCTTTTTTCGTAGAAACCAACGTTATAAGCAGTAAATCGTAAATAATTCATAGAAATTAAAATTAAAATTATATAGTCATCAAAACACAAATAAGGAACTTTCGAGAAAAAAGACGTGATATCAAACCATAAACTTCCCCTAGGAAAAAAAAGTTGGGACAAGTTCATTGATGGTGTCGTGTTTGCTGATAATTCCATCCATAAAAAAAAAATTTGGAAACCGATGCCTCATTCTTCTTATTTGATTCGAACAGCTAAATCAAATGAAAAAAATTCCATCTCATTTACGTGCAGCATTAAAATTTATTATATCAATTCGAGGCCAAGTATTTTCTAATGAATTGAAAAAGTTACCACCTGAATTGCGTGCAGCACTAAAATTTATGATATCAATCGGTGGACAAGTAATTTATTAGTAACTCCAAATGTTGACATTATTAAATTGTTCTAAGAACCTTTTAAATCAAAAAAAAAAATGACATGAACGCTAGTCATTTCTTACTCTATGGTGGTAGAGACTTATAAAAAAATCGGTTTTTCTCAGACTTTCAGGATCCTTTGGTATTTTTCACAAAATTCAACGTCGATGGGATCGATACAAATTATGTTTAAATATGTGTTAAAAGTACTTGTCTGGCCCATCACTTTACATTAAAATTGATTATTCAAATAAAAATCAGGGCTTTTCTAGAACTGATGGAGCACAAATATTCATGTAGAGGGAATTTAGAGAGTTATCTTCAAGTAATTTTCTCTTAATTGCAGTAATTTAACAGTACGCACAAGTCACTTGAAGATGTGACACATACATGTACGTTGCTCCCCGGTATGCGCCGTTTTTAGCTTGGCCACGCCTCCATGTCAGATCCCAATACAAGGGATGTTATTGTGCATCGATAAATAAAAAACATTTTGCACATTAAATAAGCTCAAGCTTCCAAAAATAACTCCCCAGTTTGTTTGCAATAACGGCAACTTTTACTTCTCACTTCTTCCAGCGAACGAATTTCATTCGACATAACTAACCCATACTATTATTAAGAACATTAAACTAATAATTAATCGCATTTCAATAAATTTTTAACCGGATGCTGCCGTACAATTTCGTTTTATTATAATTGATTTTTATTTGAATGAATAGTGATGTGCCGGACAAGTACTTTTAACACATATTTAAACATAATTTGTATCGATCCAATCGACGTCGAATTTTGTGAACAATACCAGAGGATCCTGAAAGTCTGAGAAAAATCGATTTTTTTATAAGTCTCTATCACCATAGAGTAACAAATGACTAGCTTTCATATCATTTTTTTTGGATTTAAAAGCTTCTTAGAACAATTTAATAATGTCAAAATTTGGAGTTACTAATAAAATACTTCTCCACCGATTGATATCATAAATTTTAGTGCTGCACGTAATTCAAGTGGTAACTTTTTTCAATTCATTAGAAAATACTTGGCCTCGAATGGATATAATAAGTTTTAATGCTGCACGTAAATGAGATGTAATTTTATTCATTTGATTTAGCTGTTCGAATCAAATAAGAATGAGGCATCGGTTTCCAAATTTTTTTTTTATGGATGGAATTATCAGCAAACACGACACCATCAATGTAACTTGTCCCAACCTTTTTTCCCTAGGTTTGAATATGTGTAAAAAGTACTTGTCCGGCCCATCACTTTTCCATTAAATTGTTTACACGAATGAAAATGATCAGGGCTCTTCTAGAACTGATGCATCACAAGTATCCATACAGAGTGAATGGAGAGAATTCTTTTCAAGTAATATTTACTTAATTACACTAATTTAATGAAAAGTGGAAACGAATTGTCCTGTAATATACAAAGGATATTATTGTGCATCGACAAATGGAAAACATTTTGCACCATAAATATGTTCAAGCTTCCAGAATAGCCCAGTTTTTATTGCAATGACGGTAATTTTTACTCCTCATTCCTTCCAGCGAATGAATTCCATTCGGTATAAGAACTTGCCTGCATTATTTTTAAGAACACTAAACTAATAAAATATATCGCATGTCAATAAATTTTTATCCGGATTCTGCCGTATAATTTCGTTTTTTCATGATTGATTTTTATTTTGAGAGGAAAGTGATGGACCGGACAAGTACTTTTTACACATATTTAAATATAGTTTATATTGATCCAATCGACGTCGAATTTTGTAAATGATACCAGAAGATCCTGAAAGAATCGGTTTTCTTATAAGTCTCCGTTACCATGGAGTAACAAATGACCTTAGCTTTCATGTGATTTTTTTGGATGTAAAATTTTTTTAGAACAATTTCATAATGTAGAAATTTGGAGTTACTCATAAATTACTTGTCCCCGAATGATATCATGAATTTTAGTGTTGCACGTAACTCAAGTGGTAACTTTTTTCAATTTATTAGAAAAAACTTGGCCTTCAATTGATGTTATAAATTTTAATGCTGCAAGTAATTTAGATCGATTTTTTGATTCGATTGATTTCTTTGTTAGAATAAGATAAGAAGAATGGGGTATCGTTATTCAAAATGTATTCAAGCGCGATATTTCAGTTTTTCATTTCTCATGTTTTATTTGAATTTTTTTCACTTTATAACATAAATACAGATTCGTGATTTTTTTCAATGTGATGTTTTTTCAGGATGTGTGAAATTTTTTCCGAATTGTTCTGTTGAAATTATTTACAGTTGGTTTCAACTTTTTTTTCCCTAGGGTCGGTTTATTCTGATATAATATAGTCTCGGCGAGCTCGGGCCAGCAGACGACAGGGCTGTCAATGTACTTATCCCGTGACTCTACCGAGTCTCTTGATTTGTGCCACGGCACCTTAAATTATAAAAAAATTTACAAAATTTATACGCTTCGCGATACAATGCTTTTATAACGACAAAAAGATATTCTATTTGATTTCAGACTTCCTCTTGTTCAAGGCGGGACCATTTCATTTCTAGTACCTACGCTAGCGATTCTGAATTTACCTCAATGGAAATGTCCCAATCACGAGGTATTAGCAGCTATGGACCATGAAAACCGTACTGAATTATGGCAGGCCAGAATGAGAGAATTATCGGGGGCGATAGCGGTCTCTGCTTTGTTTCAAGTGATCATTGGATTCGGAGGTATGACGGTGTTTTTTTTTTTATTACAATTCATGATTTCATCATTCAACGGGTTAATATCGAACAAACGAGGATCTATACAGGTAGTTCGACATTTTTATGACGAGCAACTCACCCTAAATCGTCAAGTCAGGAATTCTGGCATTCATCAAGAGACTCGGTAGAGTCTCAGGACAAGTACATTGACAGCCCTGTCGTCTGCTGGCCCGAGGCTCGCCGAGACTATAAACCTATTCATGGTGGTGGGGGTAAAATTGGCATGTCGTTTCCTCAAATTACGGAGATCAGAAGGAGTTTCGTAATGCGAAAATTGGTTTAGATACTAATTTTTAAAATCCATTTCGAATGAGCTCTCAACCAACACGATCAGTGGCGTAATTGCTGAGAAAAAACTTTGCACAGGCTCAAGATTATGCAAAAGTTACTAACACATTTATGGATTTACCGTGTCTGTATACGCGTAACGACTGCTAGATACAAGTACATTTCGATGCCCATCGTAGCCCATGCCCCCCCCCCCCCCCCCAGGAAAAGACTGGCTTCAACTAATCGCTAATGAGAAAACTTCAGATTGGTTCTGTCGTCTGACTTCACACCGTCCGTCTTCTTGTCACGTCGTTCCCATGTTTGTTTACGATACTCGGTCTCTTGGTCTTCGTGTCACATCGTTTATATCTACTGTCAAAATAATTTCTTTCATTCACCGTCTGCGTAAATTCGTTCATCGTTTATATAACTCGAGCAAATGCTCAAACCTGCGAAAGGAGTGGAATTCTTCCCATTTAACGAGCATTAACAAGTTGTGGCCCCCAGTGAAGCCCGATCAAACACAATATTTATCTTCGATGATATAGCATGCGAAAAGCAGGATAATGTGAGAGCATTTTTTTCCATGGGGAGACATGAACTTGTGGACACTTTTTATCTATGTCAAAAGTATACACTGTGACGTGACATTTTGCCCCGCCACTCGTACGAATTGTGTCGACCAGTGGACCGGGTTTACGGCCCATTTTCCACGACTTTTCGACTCGTCGGGTGTTGGTCGGAGCCGGACTCATTATTGCGTAATTATTGTATTAAGTTCGAAAAACCGCCTACATTACCGATTTGAGAGATTTTAGTTAGTTTTAGCTACCTGTTACCTACGTGGCAGGAAGAGAGAGAATTTCGTTGTCTATTTTTGAGTTTAATCTGACGTTTATTTACAGAGAATTTCGTTGTCTATTTTTGGATTTAATCTGACGTTTATTTAAAGTAAAATTTCATTGTCGTTTTGGGAGATTTGGTGTCGCCTCCGCGACTGGGTTTGCGAACCGTCTTTTATTGTGACGATGCTTTGCTGTTGTTCGACCCGACCTCGTTCGCGAGAAACACTCTCCCACACCGTCTTCGAGTTACGAGCATCGTTCTCGACCAGTGGACGGCTGAGAGGACATGCTGGCATAGGCCAGTCATTGAACGCCGCCCGTGCCTCTCCTGCTGCAGTAACCGAGAGTTACACCGTCCGCTACACCGTAAATTCGGGTGCCACGGTCCGTGCGATACGGCGCCTCGTCAGGTGGGATTCGGGGGAGTTTTCTGGAGCCAAGGTGCTGTTTTGCCTGGTGGTTTATGTCGTGGGCCCACCATGACTTCTAGACGTCCGAAGCCATGAGGGAGGCCTCCCCTCGGTCCTTCAGAGCTGCCCGCCGGATCCCCAAAAGGAAAGGCACTCGAATCGCGGAAATTAAGTCGGGAGGAATGTTTCAAACGGACGGGAGAGGTGAGAGCAACAGGGAGGCAAATTACCGACGTGGCGCTTCTTAATTTGAATTCCCGCGAAAGCGTGAACTACGAGCCTATGCTCTGGCTCACGCCTAGCGTGTGATCGCTGCGGTTCGCGGGCCTAGTGGTGGGGATGGCGCCGAACATTGAGGACCACTCGTTCGCACAAGGAGTCTTGTTCCGATCACCTCACCGGCGAGTCAGAAATCCGAGTCTGCAGTCATCTAGGTCTCTTTTGTCTTTTCTTCGGGTGCGACGAGTGATCTCCTCGGTAAGCCCACTACTCTTTCTCCCCGGGTTCTTTGGTAGAATTGAGTATATTGTTTCGGAATTTAGTTCCGGTTTTCTTTGAGTTTTGTTGCCTGGTGGCCTTTTCTTTGAGGGAGACCTGTGTGGCGAAGTAGCGAGCGAGATTGCGGCCGCTACTTCCCAATCTCCATTATTTTTCGTGTAGTTTATTGAGATGCTCAACTCTATCAGAGGATTCACTCTTAATCTGGTTCAATGCATTATTATCTGATTTCGAAGATGGTGTGAACGATTATTCGTTCGAGTTTTGATAAGGCGCTGAATATTACGCGCAGTAAAGTTTGAGTTCTCTTTTGTCTCTCTCTCCCTGCACATGTCGAGAGCCCTAGCGAGTGCGCTAGCCGCGCGATGTTTTCGTTGTGTCTCTCTCTTTCTCATTGTCGCGTTCGGGATGTCCGGCGGTTAGTCAAGGCATTATTTTTCAGTATTTTTCTCTCGTTTCTTTTATATTGCGCCGTCTTTCGTGCCTGCTATTGTATTATTTCTTGTCTCATGATCGACGTATTTTCTGTTACCTCTTTTGAAGTATTCTATTGTAAAATTGCGTTATTCTCCGTCGTCGATCATAATTTCGCCTATCTTTTGTCTTTCGCGTTGCGTCCGTGCATTGCCCAAAATCGCGGACTTCTATCTTTTGTGATTTCTGTCGCCGTATGGTAGGTTAGCTCGCGGATGAGTTATTGGGTAGTAAATTACCAGGTGTCGATTACCTTTTGCCTTTGCGCTGCCTACGACACCCGCGTAATCTACCTGGAATTGTCTCACCGTGGTCACTTTGTTGCCTACCCTGCCTTAGTGACCAATGCGTTACAATTTCCGCCATAGCAGTTACCTATTACCTATTACCTATTGCCTGTAGTTACCTTGCGAACTCGGGTAGGTCGTTGGCGACGTTTAGTTACCTACTGGTAAACAGGGCCAATGCGATCGCGAATTAAAATTATCATTTCTACAAATTATTATCTTGTTCCGTCTAACTGGCGAATCTAAACTATCGTTTCCTAAAATATTATTTTGTTAAACATTAATTGGCGATCTCGTATTTCTCTCCTGTATAATTTGTTTTCCGCTAAAAATTGTGAATAAATGACTCATACTGTTTCAAATTTTATATTTTGTTGTGGGCTATTTCTTTTGTGTTTCGTGACCGCTACTTTGCCCCAACGATCCCCCCCTCTACCTTTTGTATCTCAGATGAGCTGAGTAGTCGGACCGTCCTCGGTCACTAGTTCCCCTCGTGCACTCTAGACTTTAATTTTGCGTTGCGTTACCATCACGAGAATTGACGAAAATCAAGTCGATTAATTCGACGGTACTTGGTACCTGGCGCCCAGTTCATTCTTGTAGCCGGAGAGTAGCGCGAGGCGAGGTGAGTGAGCCGAGAAGGGACAGATCGTACCTTCCCGGGAAAATCTTGTTACAACACGTATCCCGAAACATCTTGTGGGAGATAATACTAATTTGGTTGTGCTATTCAAGCAAGACGATATGAATCTAAAACATGTGTATAATGACCAAGTGAATACTGATATGACTTATGCGTGCTTCAAAAACATGTGTATAAAGTGTTAGAAGTCGAACAAGTATGGATTCATCACGATTGATAAGGCCAGTGAATTGAATGCTGGAAGATATAAAAGAGGATTTGATTCCTTCCTCACCGTGCAAGTGCAAGTGCGTTTGCGTGTAAGGAGCATATAAACGATTTCGTTGGGACTGAAATCAGCCATTGTTGCTAATTTTCAGAATTTTCCCCTAATTTAAGAACTTTTAAAAATTTCGAGAATCAAGAATTTTTCTCTGATTTCAGAACCTTTACAAATTTTCGATTTCGTCTCTTGTTAATGGCTGCGGAGTCAGAAGATAAACGTTTCAATCAATTTTTCATCCGTGGGCGATCACAATGACTTCTAAAGTAAAAAATTTTTCTCTGATTTAAAACTCTAAAGTAAGAGAACTACGCAAAGTCAGACTACGTCAGTACTACCAATGATGTTTTTTTTAATTTCTTAGAAAGTGAACTTACCTTTAATCGTAAGCGAGGCTTACGCTTAAAAATAAGTACACGCAAGCGAGGCTTACGCTTAAAGATAAGTTCACGTAAGCGAAACTTACGCCTACTTTTGAGTTGTAAATCAGAGAAGAATTTTTTATTTTAGAAGTCATTGTGATCGCCCACGGATGAAAAATTAATTGAAACGTTTATCTTCTGACTCCGCAGCCATTAGTAAGAGACGAAATCGAAAATTTGTAAAGGTTCTGAAATCAGAGAAAAATTCTTGATTCTCGAAATTTTTAAAAGTTCTTAAATTAGAGGAAAATTCTGAAAATTAGCAACAATGGCTGATTTCAGTCCCAACGAAATCGTTGATATGCTCCTTATTTTAGGGAGATGTCGGGGCAATTACTTCCGAGCTGAAAATTTGTATCGACGTGAATATTCTGATCGTCGTCACCCATCACGGCAGACAATCCGAACCCTTGAGCAGCGAGCGAGGGCAGGTTGGATGATCCGCCACCGTCGACATTTCCCAAACGTCAATAATTTTGGTTGATTGCATGAAGCCCGAAACATGGCTATTTTAGCCATGATAGCAATTGATCCTCATTTGAGTGCCAAAGTGATCTCAGAACGACTGGGGTTTCCCAAATCGATAGTGCACTGTGTATTGAGAGGTGCGAAACTTCACCCGTACCGACTACAATTCTACCAAGACACTCCTAATCCAGATCCGTTGCGAAGGGTGGCGTTTTGTCGGTGGGCGTTGAGACAAATCGAGCGATCCAGGGACTTTTTTCGATACGTTATGTTCAGTGATGAATCCACTTTCAACAACCGTGGTCAAGTGAACCGATGGAACTTTCGGTATTGGTCTGATCAGAATCCACATTGGTTAAGACAGATCGATCACCAGCATCGATGGAGTTTGAACGTATGGTGTGGTATTGTGAACGGGCAATTAATAGGTCCCCATTTATTCGAGGGAAATGTGAACTTTGTCCGTTACCTTGATTTTCTACAAAATGAACTGCCTCTTTTGCTAGAAGATCTGGATTTGGAAACACGTCAACAGATGTGGTTTCAGCAAGACGGTGCACCCGCTCACTGGGCTCATGTTGTTCGAAATCATCTGGATACAACATTTGGTCAACGGTGGATTGGTCAAGACGGTCCTGTAAATTGGCCTCCAAGGTCACCAGATCCTACGTCTCCTGATTTCTTTTTGTGGGGGTACTTAAAAGACGCTGTCTACCGTCAAGCTCTATCAACACGAGAGAACATGAAGGAGCGGATAAGAGCTGCCTGCCGTGCGATCCCGAGAGATGTTCTCCTACGCACAGTTGACGGTTTTGAGAGAAGAGTTCAGGCATGTTTAAACATGAATGGAGGGATATTTGAACATCTCTAGGGAGGGATCAGAGTACACTCACAAGGAGGGTTTGGAGTCCGAAAATACTGCGGTAGTGACGAACCACAGAGACCTAATCCTTGTGAACTCGTACCTATGGGCATAAAAACATTGCATACCCCTCTTCTTAAAAAAAGTTGAAAAATAAAATGAAAATAAAAAAACACACACACATGCACCTCCACGTATGCACGCATATGCAGACGCACACGCAAACGCACTTGCACTTGGTACGTTAAAGATCTCTTCGCGGTGCATCCTGGATACCTCTAAAATAGTTGAAAATGATGTTCTCACTTAAAAAATATGAACTTAATCAAAAAATTTTTCCAACAAAAGTTGTTGGTTTTGCGCTGAAAAATTTTTTGGTGATGAAAAAAAGTTATGTTTCCATTCGAAAAAAACATGTCTGCCATTCTAACGCCGCCATTTTGAATTTTGGATCCACAAACCAATTTTTATCAAACGTCCCCCTTCAACTCCTAAAAGTTTTGTTCCACACAATATTTGATCCGAGCAATATTTTCCGAGAAAAGTCAGGTGTAAGATTAAAATGGGACACCCTGTAGATACAGATTAGTTTTTGTTTTAATATAATGTTTTTTCAAGATTTGTGAAATTTTTTTCGAATTGTTCTGTATTTTTTTTTATAAAATAATTTTTTTTACAATTAAAAAAAAAATTCTTTTAAAGTTTTTTTTATGGATGGAATTATCAGCAAACGAGGGACCATCAATGTACTTGTCCCAACCTTTTTTTTCCTAGGTTCAATATATGCATTGCATTCTAAAACCATAAACTCTTATACCTATCGTAAATGACCCATTGATGACATTTTGTAGCATTTTGAATTATTTTCATTATTTATTTTAATATCCATATTCCATGATCAGAAATAGTAAATCATTATACTTGACGCACATGTCAATACGCAGGATTTTCAAAGTTTGAAAGTATCCACTGTGATTTATTCATCTTAATTTTCCTACCACAGATTCATTAAATTAACTATGCCAAAACTAAAAGTAAAAAAGACAGCATCCTTAAAAGCAAACAGAACTCCAAATTGTTTGATATATAGGTGTATTGGCTTTCGAAGACAATAATTTCAGACCTATCCAGAAGTAAGCAGCTGAAGACTTTAGTAATGAATTTTTCTGTTCATACACTACAGTCCAAACCAAAAAGTGAAATGATCGGCATACCTGCCGCTTTAAAGAAATATCACAGTTTACAGGTACTCGCTCCATACCAGTAATACAAACTTTGGTTCTATAGGGAAAAACATTTCCGAATTTCTCGAAGTACATTTTGAAAAGTTATTATGTCACATTCAAGAAAAAAAGTAAAAGACATATGGTACATGTTAAAGCAATGAAAATGGATTAATCTTTTATGTCTTCATGATTATACGCAGATAAAATATTAGATCGCATCCAAAAATGATCAACTGTAGGCTTGCATACATGTATTTTTCAACTCATAATGCCAATCACCAAGATGGCGTGGAAATACTCAATATACATGTCGCTTCATCACGTTGTCAAACTTTAGAGATCTCCATTGCATTTCGAAGATACGAATTTCAATATCACGAAAATTAAGTCCCCAATGACTTATTGCAATGAATTTTTAAATTCATCACGTAACAACACAAGTTAATATCTATGCATTTACTTGGCCCAAAGATTTCTTTCAAACTATGACGCTGAAGTTACCAACGTTGGAGTCCAAAGAAATGATCGAAAAAAACTCTCCAATAATTCCAGTAATTCTCCTATTTTGTTCTCTGCCAAATTTGCGATTCATAGTTTTTCAAGCTGCACCAACGATTCGTGAAATAAAAAATTGGTGAATTACAAACGTTTTTTTTTCGTTCATTTCGTTGGACTCCAACGTTGGAAACTTCAGCGTCGTTTCAAACTTGAGTGTATAAACAAGCGATGATGTACAGTTTTGTCATAAATTTTTAAACTATGTTGATGAAATTAATATGAGGAAATAGGAATACACAACACGCATATTGTCTAAAGAATGGACAGAAATTGGTATGGATACACTGTAAGCTAAAGCGGTGGAAAGAAGGGATTGGAGGGCACGGCTAAATTAAATGTAAGAAAATATGACAACAATATATTGGATTAGACACTTTTATTCGATAAAAATTTAAAAAAATTTATTTGAATTCATTTACATCCAACCAATTGCGCGTGTTTTTTCTTTAATATAATTACACGACATAAAATTTCTGTTTCAAAAGACCGTTTAAGATTATAATGAACAAACATGTTCTGCTTGCAACTCACATTGAAAATCAAGAGACTCGGTAGAGTCTCGGGACAAGTACATTGACAGCCCTGTCGTCTGCTGGCCTGAGGCTCTCGCCGAGACTATCTTTTCTCTGAATAAAACGATTCGCGATGGTGGGGGTAAAACTGGCATATCATTTTCTAGAATTGTGGAGTTCAAGAGATATTTCATTAAGCGAAAATTAGTTTGGAGACTAATTTTCAAAATCCCTTTCGAATGAGCCCGAATCCAACACGATCAGTAGCATAATTGCTGAGAAAAAACTTTGCACAGGCTCAAGATTATGCAAAAGCTACTAACACATTTATAAATTTGACGTGTCTGTATATAATACCATCAAAGGCCTCATGTCCCTGGGGCTAACTTCACGGCGGTGTCGTGGACTGACGTCACATGCTAGCAACTCCACCTCGTCGCTATATAACCGAGATATTATGAAAAAGGGTTATGTTATTTTGACAATGCGAAGTTCGGGATGTGTGTATCGTGTGCTTGATAAATTCGTGGTAATCAGTTAATTTTGTCATTCTTTTCTACCGTGAATTCTTTCTAAACATAGATTTATTTAAATGAATAATTGGTTGAATGTAAATAAATTCCAATAAATTTTTTAAAACTTTTATGAAATAAAAATGTCTAATCCAATGTATTTTTGTCATATATCCTTAAATTTAGTTATTTGGCCGTGCCCTCCAGAGTCCCATTTTTCCACCTCTTTAGCTTACAGTTTATCCACACCAATTTCTGTTCATTCTGTGGACTATATGTGTGTTGTGTATTTCTATTTCCTCTCATTGAGTTCATCAACATAGTTTGAAGATTTATGACAATAACTCTTGTTCAATCTGATTGGTTGTTTATACACCTGAGTTTGAAAAAAATCTTTTTGCCAAGTAAATGCATAGATATTCACTTGAGTTGTTACATGATGAATTTGGAAATTTATTTCAATGAGTCATTGGGTGCTTTTTTCCTCGTGTTGTGCCCGTACATCGCACTCCTAAAATAAAGAGTATATAAATTAAGCGTTCTCAGCATAAATGCATCGACGGTGAAATATCGACGTTCCCGAACGAGCGCATCGACCCTCGATGTCATCACCGAAACTTCGAGAAAGAATATCACGCCATATTGTCGCGAGAGGGGGAAAAACCCCCAAGTCTATAAATTTACCAACTAACCAAAATTCGACAGTCTTTGACGAGAATTGTAACGATTGGACTCGAGGCAATAAAACCTCGAATTTGTAACTTCTTAAATAAACTTATTGTTAACTTGTTGTAAAAGTATCGAGTTGGAGTTCAGCTCTTTTGGCCTAAATCCCTTAAATACTCGTCCTTGATGACTCGTCCCTTCGCGACGGTCTTCGCGGACACAACATTCGTGGCAGCGGTGGGATAGCCACTACTCGAAAAACCCGACACATCTACGATAGTCAAACGGAAGGAATTCAAATTGCTGAGGAGGACTGATAATTCTAGAAAAGTCGATATATCGAACGGACGTTCGATCACCGATCATCGCATCCAAGGCAGACCGATCTACGTCAAGATTCAACCCAAAATACGACTGGAAACAGAGCGGAAGAAATTCAACACGACAACGAATCTGAACATCATGCTAGCGATCATCTTACTGTAAGTGACGGAACATTTCTAAATAACATTGTAATCCGCCAAAGCCAGATCGTATATAAAAAACTTCAAAAAAGTAAAAAAAGAACGCCAAGTATTAAAAAACCGCCTCTTTAGTTTCGAATATATTTTCAGTAAATGAAAAATTTCCTTTCCCATTATTTATTGCTAAAATGACATAGTAGGGAAATCAAGATAGGAAAAAAAATATGAGATCATTTTAGCATAGCCAAGAATTTTGAATAAATTTCGATTTCTGCAGAGAATCATGTTACACCTCCAACTGTACCGGCTAAAGAGTTTTGTGACTTCAAGCGTTCCCAGAATGATTTTGCGATAAAGATATTGTTATTCTAATTTAATGCCCAAATTCACTGTCAAAATTACACACAAACTTGGCGTGGATGGTTTTCAAATCGAAGCTCGGGAAGACACGATTAATCAAATATACTATTTAAAATTAATGGTTTGATGAATAAAATAGATTCCTGAGATAGTATATAGATGAAAGAGATTAATGAAGAAAATAAAATGATTAGCAAATATGAATGATTTAATGAATAATTACACAATACATAGGCGAATGGATTAAATTATTGAATCAACAAACGAATAGGATGTTGAGAATGTATGGTTTTAGGAATATAAAAATGGACATTCTGGTGAATGAATCAACGAATGGGATACATAATACTTGTGATGAACCAGTATATGGATAGGTAGACAAGTAAAAAATTCATACGTGGCTGGATGAAGGATAACGAAATAAAAAACATATGAATTAGTGGGCATTGAAATTCGCTCTAGATGCAGACGGATGGAGCATTAGCATTCCTTCGCCGAGCTTCGATTTGAAAACCATCCACGCCAAGTTTGTGTGTAATTTTGACAGTGAATTTGGGCATTAAATTAGAATAACAATATCTTAATCGAAAATCATTCTGGGAACGCTTGAAGTCACAAAACTCTTTAGCCGGTACAGTTGGAGGTGTAACATGATTCTCTGCAGAAATCGAAATTTATTCAAAATTCTTGGCTATGCTAAAATGATCTCATATTTTTTTTCCTATCTTGATTTCCCTACTATGTCATTTTAGCAATAAATAATGGGAAAGGAAATTTTTCATTTACTGAAAATATATTCGAAACTAAAGAGGCGGTTTTTTAATACTTGGCGTTCTTTTTTTACTTTTTTGAAGTATTTTTATAGTGATTTCGCTTTTTTTTTAGAAGAGTGACAATTACTAAATATTTTGGAAAATTATACATTTTTTCTTATCTCCAAAAAATTTTTTACAAATGATTTGTTTAAAGTTGAGTAAGTACCTTCAGGTGGCGAAAGCAATCAACGCTATTAAATAGTTATTTTTTCTACGTTGACGGACAAAAATTGCTTAGTCAATTTCAAATTATGTAAATCTTGTCTATATTAGAATGGTCTTATATTTTTTTCCCTATCATGAAACAAATAATGAGGAAGAAAATTTCAAATTAACAATGATAATATGTGAAGATCATTCAAAACTAAGGTTGCGGTCTTTCAATATTTGTCGCTCTTTTTTTTTTACTTTTTTTCAAGTGTTTTTACTACCGAGGAAAAATTTTCGAATAAAAGACCTAAAATGTTCCGCGCTCTTTTTTCTTCTACTAGACCACTGGTTCAGATCTCGGATGCAAGAAGTCGCATTTTGAAGGGAAGACATTCACCTTTACTTTGGTTCATTCCAAAAGTCACTACGACCCTTTTTACGGGTGCTACGTCATTTCGAAAGACGTTGATTTTTGATTTGTTGGATTCTCCTTTCAATTGGACCGCGTTTTCACATGAAATTTTTTCTCCTCAATTCCACGAGCGAATCCTCAAAAGTTGAGGTTTTAGTTTCAATTTTTTTATTGGAAACGATTTTTTTCGCTCAATCATCGCGTTTTTAGCGAAAGAAAAATTTTGAAAATTCCCGCGTATCGTGAGAAATATTAGATTGCACACGATATTTCAAGCATAAGAAGAGTTGCGTCAACGATTGTTTATTTACTGATTTTTTTTTTACATTTTCCTCCGTCCAATTTCCAGTGAAACTTCAAGTACCTTGATTGTCGTAACTCTGAAACAATGTGGTTTTTTTTATGAAATTTGAAGGGAGAGAAAAGTTTTACCTTCTATTCAATTTCAGCTCATGAGAATGTTATCAGATTTTTAATATTTTTTACTTCAAACAGTTATGGATTGATCTAGGTTTTTCGAGAATCATGAAGTCGTATTAGAATATCCAAAATAGAAAAAGTATCATTTTTGTTTTTGAATTTTTTATTGAACGATTTCTTTTATAAGACATGGCATGAAGTACTGAAGAGCATTCCTGAAAAACTCGTAGAAAAGATACCGTGGATTGCGTAAAAAGCATCCATCAAATGTTTGTTTCATATCGAAGAAACTACCTTTCGTATGAAGCACTTTTTTCCCAATCCGCAAAATTCACAAGTTTCTGAAAGATGAGCATCGGCGTCTGTTCAGAAAAGGGCATAGTTCGCCGTTCTCTCGTGGGAGGCCCTCAGTCGACGGTCGGTCTCTCGCTTGAGCTCGGCGGTGCTGTGCACCTCTGCGCGCGCTTCCCTCCCTCGTGCTCGTCGTGCCGGTTGTGACCGGCGTCTTCCTCGCTCTTCTGTTCGGAACGTTGTGCAAGACACCACGTGTTTCTACTTTGATTTCATTTTCAATCTTCCAACAGTTCTCTTCTTCTTCCGCTTACGGTTTCTAAGTGCGCGTTTTAGTCTCGCGATTTACGCCCGTGAAATTATAACGTTCACTTCGATTGATTCACCGGTATTTTCCAAATTCTCTGTCATTATCGGAAACGACTCATTAACGGCTCTCTTCGAACACTTCGCCGCCATCTTGGCCACCTGTGGACTCTTCGAGATACTTCGACCGTGAACTCTTCGATTTCAATAAAACTGTGATATTTTTACGCTATTTTTTACACAAACATTCTTCGTTTCGAATTCTTTCGTTTTCTTTCACCCGGCCATACAACTATCCACAACTCCATCCTCATAAACCAGGAAATATTCCTTCATAAAATTACATGGTCCTTAGAGCCGGATAGTGATTTGGAATTGTGAATTGTTGAACTTTCGGTGAATTTTCGGGCATTAGTCGGACTTCTGTGGATCAAAAACCTCGGTGTCTTTCAAGTGATTCAGTGTGGTGAAAATCTCGTGGTTGCGAAGCACGTGGCCGCGCGCGCGCGAGCTCGGTATCGACCTCCGCTTTGTGCGGATCTTCGTAGCGCTATCTCCGTCTCTCAAGCAAAGCCTCCAGAACGTTCTTCGCCCTCACTTCTCACTTCGTAACAATATTCTCACCGGACTACTTCGATCCTTCACTGTATAAGTCGACTGGGCTCAACGAAGGAGTCGCGCTGTTTTCTCACTTCTCGCGCAATCTTCTACCTGTAAGTACTGTAAACTCTTTGCATAGGAAGTGCTTCGCTTATTCGCATTCATTTTTATTCTCGGGAGTGATCCTTGATGGATTACTCTCGCAACATTGAACATTCTCGCGTGTGATTTTGCCGCGATTTTCTCATTCGACTTCGTCGGACTTCTCCGAACATTCTCGCGTGTGGTTTCGCCGCGATCTTTTCATCGACTTCTTCGAATATTCTCGGACTTATTTCGCGAGTGATCTTGCCGCGATTTTCTCATTCGACTTCGTCGGACTTCTCCGAATATTCTCGCGTGTAAGT
This sequence comes from Venturia canescens, assembly GCF_019457755.1. NCBI lineage: Eukaryota > Metazoa > Arthropoda > Insecta > Hymenoptera > Ichneumonidae > Venturia > Venturia canescens. The sequence continues at coordinate 29,411,222 of NC_057422.1, forward strand.
TCGCCGCGATCTTTTCATCGACCTCTTCGAATATTCTCGGACTTATTTCGCGAGTGATTTTGCCGCGAGTTTCTCATTCGACTTCGTCGGACTTTTCCGAACATTCTCGCGTGTGAGTTCGCCGCGATCTTTTCATCGACTTCTTCGAATATTCTCGGACTTATTTCGCGAGTGATTTTGCCGCGATTTTCTCAGTCGACCTCGTCGGACATTTTTCGTACGGTTTTCGCGAGTGCTTTCGCCGCGATTCCATACAGTCGGTTTCGTCGGATACTTTCGAACTGTTTTCGCGAGTGCTGTCGCCGCGATATAATCCAGTCTACTTCGTCGGCCATTTTCGAACTGTTTTCGCGAGTGCTGTCGCCGCGATATAATCCAGTCTACTTCGTCGGCCATTTTCGAACTGTTTTCGCGAGTGCTTTCGCCGCGATATAATACAGTCGACTTCGTCGGCCATTTTCGAACTGTTTTCGCGAGTGCTGTCGCCGCGATATAATCCAGTCTACTTCGTCGGCCATTTTCGAACTGTCTTCGCGAGTGCTGTCGCCGCGATATAATACAGTCGACTTCGTCGGACATTTTCGAGCTGTTTTTGCTAGTGCTTCGCCGCGAATCTCATTTAGACTTTGTCGATTTCCTCGGACGCTTTCGCACGATTCGTCGGATCTTCCTCGACATTCTCTTCGCATTTTTTCGGATTCCTCTCCCTCCGCCTCGCCATGACTACGGTTCAAGCCAAAGTTGACCGTCGCGTCGCCGGACTCTACAGCACTTTCCAGTGCATAATTGGCCTCGCTGAAAATGCGCAGGAAGCTTCAACCAGTAACACTTCGCGAGTGCTCGCAACGACGCGCCTGGAGCTGCTCGAAGCAGAATGGACACGGTTCAAATCGGAACATGCGGCCCTTCTCGAGATGAATTGCGAGAACCTACAGGATCAGGCGTACTTCCGGGAGTCCGTAGAGGCTCAATGCCTTCAAGCTTACGAGACGGCTAAAGTAGCCTATCTCACGATCAAGGAGCATTACGACCGCACCGAACCTACCGGCGCACTTCTCTCCGACGTCTCAGCTGCCGAGTGTCAAGCCGCTCTTCGTCGGTGCCTTCCAGAAATCAAACTAAAAACATTTTCTGGAGAGTTTTCAAAGTGGCGGGAATTTCATGACATGTTCGTCTCCATGGTGGGTGAGAACACATACATCACCTCCGTGGAGAAGATTCATTATCTTCGCACCTCTCTAAAGGGAGAAGCAGCTCAACTGGTGTCAAACCTTCCCATTTCGGCCTCTTCGTTCGCAGCAGCTTGGGACATTCTCGTTGAACGGTATGAGAATCGTGTCACGAACTTTGCTCCTCGAACAAAATATCCGCGACAAAATAACCGCAGACAAAATAACCGTAGCTAAAATAACCGCGGATAAAATAACCATGTATAAAAATCCCGCATACACATCGAAAGTGCTCTGCATCCACCTAACGATCGCGCACACACATCGAAAGTGCTCTGCATCCACCCAACGGTCCCGCACACACATCGAGAGTGCTCTGCATCCACCCAACGATCCCGCACACACACCGAGAGTGCTCTGCACCCACCCAACGATCCCGCACACACATCGAATGGAATGTAGCGGATATTTTATACATGGTTATTTTATCTAAGGTTATTTTGTTCGCAGTTATTTTAGCTACGGTTATTTTGTCTGCGGTTATTTTGTCGCGGTTCTTTTGTCGCGGATAGTTTGTCCGAGGAGCAAACATTACGGAACCATGAGAATAAACGCCTCCTCATCACGGCTCAGCTCGATTGTCTGTTCGGCATCCCGAACATCACTACTCGGTCCGGTAAGGCTCTCAACAACCTTCTAAATACATTGTCTGAGGTTCTCCACGCCTTACAAGCGCTGGAGGTCCCCATTCAATCGTGGGATTGCCTCTTAGTTCACATAGTCGCTTCCAAATTGGATCAACATCTTCGGGAACAATGGGAGGTTAAGCTCGGCGCTTCAATAGAACCGGCCTCTCTCCAACAACTTCGGGATTTCCTCAATACGCGGGCTCGGGCTCTGGAGAGCATCGAGATCCGTATGCCTCAACGCCCTTCTCGGCAGTCTTCAAACACTACATCTTCAGCGAAACCGGCCACTTCACGGATGTCCTCGTCATCGGGTGCCGTCAAGGCATATACAGCGCAGGTCCCGTCAAAAGGTCTCATCCCCACAACTGTGGACCACAACGCCGCTATGGCATCCACGAAGCCTCTAAATCCAGGCGGTTCTGCAACCCAGTGTTGTCATTATTGCCTAAGCCAGCATTTCATCGCGAAGTGCCCTAATTTCAAGCAGCGGACCCCTCAAGAACGTCGGACAATCACAGAACAGCGGCGATTGTGTTTCAACTGCCTCGGACCTCATTCTGCAGTAAACTGCAAAGTAACCGGCCGCTGTGCCGAGTGTGGTGGTAAGCATCACACACTCATTCACACCGGATCAACCTCGGTCACCCCTTCACCACCTTCCGGAGCTTCTCATCCGAAACCGACGGCGTCTTCGTCGCCGAATGTGCCTCAGGCTTGACTCCTCCAGAGTCATCTATCGGATACCTCAAGAGGAGCATTTTCAACGGGTACTTCGCGCGACAACGCTCCGCTTTTATCGGACACTTCTACCAAAAAAGCAATTCCATCGGACTCTTCGAGCACTCTTCTAGCCAACGCAACCGTTGCCTCGTGCAATCGGCCGTCAGTGCTGTTAGCTACTTGCCTAGCGCTTATTTCCTCGTCAGCCGGTCTTACTTCTACCATCCGGATTCTCATCGACCCCGGTTCTGAACTTTCGTTCATCTCAGAACGCGTAGTGCAATCCTTGCAGTTAAAGCGTCAATCGGCCTCATTAAATGTGTTAAGTCTCGGCAATCAACGAACTGGGCGCACGCGGGGAGTAGTCACCGCTCACCTCTCGTCTCTTCACAACTTCTCGACTTCCTTCTCGGCCACTGCATTCATCCTCCGGGTTCTAACCACGTCTCTTCCTTCATTCATATCAACGGGACGGCAATCTTGGCATCACCTCAACGGCTTGCAGCTAGCCGACCCGGATTTCCTTCAACCTCGGCCCATCGATCTCATTATCGGAGCCGATTCCTACGGCAAACTCATCGAATCAGAAGTCATAAAAGGCCTTCCTTCTGAACCAATCGCGCAACGAACGCTGTTCGGATGGATCGTCCTCGGACCAATATCGGACACTACCGCTACTCCGGCATCCCTTCATCACGCCTCAATCGAGGGTGACGTGTCCCTTCAACTTCGGAAATTTTGGGAAATGGAAGAACTTCCGTCAGATTCTGCTTCAACTCAAGACGAGGATACAGAATTTTGCGAGCAACACTTCAGAAACACGCATACGCGCGACGCGTCGGGTCGCTACACTGTTCGGCTTCCCTTCAAATTGACTCCAACGTTACTCGGAGATTCCTTCTCGGCCGCTTCCCGATCCCTTCACCGACTTCGATCTCGGTTGGCGGACAACGAGCATATCAATCAGCTGTACGAGGATTTCCTTCACGAATACGAGGCGCTTCATCATATGGTTCCGGTTTCCGATGTAAGACCAACGAAACCGTGCTTTATCCTTCCGCATCGCGGAGTCGTGCGTGAGCATAGTATCACCACAAAACTTCGTGTAGTTTTCAACGGGTCGTGCAAAACTAGCACCGGGCTCTCGCTAAACGACATACTTCACACTGGGCCAAAGCTTCAACAGGACATTTCAGACGTACTTCTATGGATTCGGCAACATCGGTTCATCTTCGCTACAGACATCACTAAAATGTATCGGCAAATCCTCATACACCCGGACGATCAAGACTTCCAACGGATTCTCTGGTTCGATTCCAGAAACGAGCAGATCAGCTATAAACTCACAACTGTAACATACGGACTAAGTTGCGCTTCGTATTTAGCTATTCGGGTAATGCTTCAGCTTGTCGAAGACGAGGGCCGTGAGTTCCCTCTGGCCATTCTTCCGTTAACTCAGGGACGATACGTCGACGACATTTTCGGCGGAGCTGATTCTGCCTCAGAACTTCGAGATATTGCTCTTCAACTAGAGCAAATTTGTGCCCGCGGTTGCCTTCCCCTTCAAAAATGGACTTCGAATTCACCAGCGGCTCTTCAACATCTAGACTCTTCAGCCTTACAACCTGAAGCCGTCTCGATTAAATCGGAGGATTCAACGACGAAGCTATTGGGCCTAGTCTGGGATCCAATCAAGGATGTGTTCCGGTTCAATCTTCAGGCGAACTTCTCTTCAACAATAACTAAGCGGATCGCTCTCTCGGAAACTGCTTCCTTGTTCGATCCCCTTGGTTTCATTTCTCCGGTAATCATTACAGCCAAAATCTTCATGCAGGAGCTCTGGCTCGCCAAACTGCAGTGGGACGACCTCCTCCCGGAACGACTTCAATTTCGGTGGTGGCAATTTCGCGAAAGTTTAAGCGATTTACCCCTCATTTCGTTTCCTCGGTGGCTACATTCATCTCCAACGGACTCGGTCGAGCTTCATGGGTTTTCTGACGCTTCGCAGCTCGCCATGGCTGCTGTGGTTTACCTTCGATCATCTTCTCCGGACGGCTCGACTTCTGTCACGCTCATCGCTTCGAAAACAAGAGTAGCCCCTCTAAAACGGCTAAGCATCCCTCGCCTCGAGCTTTCGGCTGCTCTTCTTCTGGCTCGGCTCGTCTCGTACGTCCAGAAAATGCTTCCGCTACTCGACGCGCCGGTCTATCTCTGGACGGATTCGTCGGTCACTCTCACCTGGGTCTCTTCACAACCAGCTCGCTGGAAAGACTTCGTCAGGAATCGAGTTTCACTCATTCAGGACCTAACTTCAACGGCAAAGTGGCGCTTCATTTCCGGAAAAGAAAATCCAGCCGACTGCGCGTCCCGAGGACTGACCCCTCTTCAACTGTCACAGCATCTACTCTGGTGGACCGGACCACCCTGGCTAACAAATCCTTCAGAAACTTGGCCGGCACAGCCAATAAATCTTTCAACATACGCTCCACTCGAGCATCGGCCCGGCCTCATCTTCACATCCAACATCGTGCCAATAGGCGAGATTTGGGACCTTGTTCAGCGGTACTCTTTGCTCACACGGCTTCTACGTATCACGGTAACGTGCCAACGGGCTCTTCATCGGTTCAAGCGCTCTTCACCGTCTCTGACGGATACGCAGCTCACTCCTGACGATCTTGAACAAGCCAGGCTCTTCTGGGTGTTGCAAACGCAATCAGCCCACTTCTCTGCGGAACTTCGATCACTTTCAAACGGAAATTTTCTGGCTCGGGGTCATTCCCTATCGGCCTTGACTCCCTTCATCGATTCATTTGGAACTCTTCGCGTCGGGGGACGCCTACAGCATTCGAGCCTACAGTCGGGGGCAAAACATCCGGCTATCCTTCCTCGTCATTCAACTTTCACGACGCTCGTCATCGCTGACGCGCACGTCAAGACCCTTCACGGCGGAACTCAATCGACCTTGACGCTCCTTCGTTCCAACTACTGGATCGTCGGAGGTCGAGCACCTATTCGATCCTTCATTCTTCGCTGCACAAAATGTGTACGATTTCGAGGACTTCGAGCGCAACAGCTCATGGGTCAACTTCCGGTCAGTCGTGCCACGCCTTCTCGAGCATTCCTTCACACCGGACTTGATTACGCCGGACCCTTCTCGGTAAAAACATGGCAAGGCCGGAATACTAAGACATACAAAGGGTATCTGGTCGTCTACGTCTGCTTCTCAACGTCAGCTGTTCACTTGGAACTCGTGACGGATTATACTTCGGACGCCTTCATAGCTGCCTTTCGACGGTTCACGGGACGTCGAGGCATCTGCCACACGCTTTATAGCGATTGCGGGACGAACTTCATCGGAGCTGATGCGCAACTTCGAGAACTCTTCAAGGACAGCGCGGCAGAAATGCCACACATACTCTCTTCCCTTACAAATATCGGAACTCGGTGGTCCTTCAATCCTCCTTCGGCTCCACATATGGGAGGAAAATGGGAGGCCGCTGTCAAATCGGCCAAACATCACCTTCAGCGGGTTATCGGGGACTCACCGCTTACGTATGAAGAATTTACGACTCTCCTTACGCAAGTCGAGTCAGTGCTAAATTCACGGCCGCTGGGCGCCATGTCAGACGATCCGGACGACTTCTCTGCCCTGACTCCTGGCCACTTCCTCATCGGCAAGGCCCTCAATTCAGTGCCAGAGCCTTCGCTCACTTCAACTCCGGAGCTAAAACTTCCGCGCTGGGACGAAATTCAACGGAAGTTCCAGCTGATCTGGCAGCGCTGGTCATCTGACTACTTGCAACACGGCCTAGCCACTTCCAAGTGGCGACATCCTCGGAACGAGATCCAGATTGGCTCTCTGGTCCTCATCACGGACGAACGACTTCCACCTTCAAAATGGCCGCTCGCCAGAGTGGTCACACTTCACCCAGGACCAGACGAACTCACCCGAGTCGTCACACTTCGCACGGCTTCATCGACCTTCACGCGGCCCGTTTCAAAATTATGCATTCTTCCGGTCACTTCTTCGACAACATCGGTTGCCGAAGGCGGGGAGTATGTTCAGAAAAGGGCATAGTTCGCCGTTCTCTCGTGGGAGGCCCTCAGTCGACGGTCGGTCTCTCGCTTGAGCTCAGCGATGCTGTGCACCTCTGCGCGCGCTCCCCTCCCTCGTGCTCGTCGTGCCGGTTGTGACCAGCGTCTTCCTCGCTCTTCTGTTCGGAACGTTGTGCAAGACACCACGTGTTTCTACTTTGATTTCATTTTCAATCTTCCAACAGTTCTCTTCTTCTTCCGCTAACGGTTTCTAAGTGCGCGTTTTAGTCTCGCGATTTACGCCCCTGAAATTATAACGTTCACTTCGATTGATTCACCGGTATTTTCCAAATTCTCTGTCATTATCGGAAACGACTCATTAACGGCTCTCTTCGAACACTTCGCCGCCATCTTGGCCACCTGTGGACTCTTCGAGATACTTCGACAGTGAACTCTTCGATTTCAATAAAACTGTGATATTTTTACGCTATTTTTTACACAAACATTCTTCGTTTCGAATTCTTTCGTTTTCTTTCACCCGGCCATACAACTACCCACAATTCCATCCTCACAAACCAGGAAATATTCCTTCATAAAATTACAGCGTCTCATATCAGGTATAACCTGTTGACTGGTATATACAAAAAAAAAGTCGGGTCAGTTCTGGTAATAATGTATCATATGCGTACATATTGAAATCTCGTTTTTAATTTTCAACCGATTGGGACGAAAAATGGTTTACAAGGGTTTTTTGTGTCACTGAATCGAGTTTCGGGCTTAATTTTTACTTTGCAAGAGGTGAAAATTGAGCGTTAAGGCTGACATTGTTAGATTTTTCAATGGAAAGTTATTATGCGATATTACCCGAAAATTCCAAGTTCCACACTAGACTCTTTTGTCGAAATAAAACTAAATTCCCTATCCCCAAAGAGATGAATAATAAGGGTTGGGGTGAAATTTTCAGATTTTTCAATGTGAAAGTTTTTTACATTACATGGAAATTGCAAGTTATTTAGGACACTAAACTATTTTATTGAAATGAAAAAAAAAATCACTATTCCCTAAGAGGTGAAAAATAAGGTTTGAGGGTGAAATTTCCAGATTTTTCAACGGGAAATTTTATGCTTTTCCACATAAAAACTATATGTTTTTTGTCGAGCATGACAGTCCTTTATCAAAGTAAACCAAAACTCCCGATCTGCCAAGGGGTGAAAAATGAGGGTTGGGGTGCATTTCGATAGAAGAGGCTAGTGTTCTAAAAAACTCGAAATTTTCATGTAATATAGCACAAAAACTCCCTATTAAGAAATCTAAAAATTTCTTCTCCAAACCTTATTTTTCACCCTTTCGCAGGTAGCGAATTTTATTTTACTTCGATGAAAGAATTTGGTACCCTCAAAAACGAACATTTTTTATGTAATATAACATAAGAATTTCCCATTGAAAAATCTGAAAATTTTACCTCCAACCCTCATTTTTCACCCCCTCGGGGATCGTGAATTTTGTTCATTTTCATCCTAAAAAATTTGGATTTTCCATGTAATATAACATAAAAATATGCCGCTTGAAAATCGGAAATATTCACTTTCAACCCTCATTTTCATTGTTTTCGAAGGTAGGTACATGAAAATTAAGATTGGGAATGAAATCAGCAACCTCGAAAATCCCCAGAAACAAATTTTCAGGTATTTTGGTAATTTATTGGCTCGTACCAGTTTTGGCACGGAAACCAGAAAAAAAAGCTTACCAGTCAACCGGTTAATAATAAAAAATCAAATGTAAAAATGAAATTTTTTCCACTGTGTATATTCTAATACGGCTAATACGGTTCTCGAAAATTCCAGATCAATTTATTAACGTACAATGTAGAAATTTTCGGTTGACAAAAATTTGCAAAAAAATCTGATAAAATTTGAATGTGTTGGAATTGAAAAAGTAAAATTTTTTCTCCCAAATTTTCCAAAAAACCCCATTGTTTTAATGATTGAAATTTCGAACTGTGCGAAATCAGAAGGCTCGAAATTCCGAAAATCCAGCCGGTACTACATAAATATAGATATATTGCACTAGGGCGATTCTCGAAATTTCAAGCCATCCGATTTCTCACAGTTCGGAATTACCACCCGGCCCCGTTTTACTACAGTTACCACTATCAATGTATCCGAAGTTCCGCTGAAAAATAAATTAAAAAAAAATATATCGAAAAATTGAGGAAACAAAATGTTTTATCTGAACTTGCGGCCCAGTTGAAAAAGAAATCAAACGAACCAAAATATCAATGTTTGTTGAAACGATATAGTACCCGTAATGAAAGTCGTAGAGACTTTTCGAATACATCAAAGTAAAGCTAAATGCCTTCCCTTCAAAATGCGCCTTGTTGGATCCAAATATCCAAACCAGCGGTGCAGTAGCATTAAAAAGAACGTAAGAACATTTTTGGATATACGTATAGAACTCTCGCCACGTTACGACGAGTGGGAGAGAGAGGGAACGAGTGTACGCGCGCTGTCTCTCGCGCTCGATCGGGCGCGAATAAAAGGGATATCGCGTTCAGTGGACTGGACGAAACGAAACGGGACAAAAGTCACGTTTCGTGCAAAGGACGTATGTCCACAGGTAATCAAACGCTACTTAAGTCTTTCTGACTCCAAGCGACTAGCGCGTACCGAAACACTCGATTTTAATCGTCTAAATCATCATATCTCGGGATTGAATGAACGGATTTACTTGCAACATAGATCAATTGAAAAAGAAAAATCGTAAAAAAATCATCATCAATTTTCAGATTTTTAACTGCAATGGTTTATCCGTGAGAACAGTTTGAAAAACTTTATGACGTCAAATCGACATATTCGCGTATATAAGAGTGCGGCAGGGCTCGCGCTGATTTTTCTTTTACACTCTCATTTTTTTTTTTTAATACTTGGCGTCGAGCCGCTACCGCGTCTCTTGATTTATATGTCAGACGACGAGTACGCTGAACGTCTCAAATTACCGGGCGTAAGCACTATTTCACGTTCGCTCAATTCATTTTTCGACGATAAACTCGACTACAATCGCGAAAGAAAAAACGAAATCACCTCGCAAAGTAGAAGGCGACGAAGTAGCCCCTAATCTTTAAATCGATCTCCGACATCGGAAGACGATTATTTAGACGCGGAAAATACGCCGGAAAATTCGGTAATAGAAACCACAAATCCCTTAGTATCAACAATGGTTGAAACGGTAAATTTAGACACAACGGGAGATAATCAGAATTCCGGAAATCCCGGATATAGTCGAAATAATAATCCCGGAAATCCTGGAAATAATGGCGAAAATAATAGAGGAAATAGTTCTTAAAATTCCTCTCCAAATCGCTCGCGAACTAACAGACTTCGAGGCTCAATGTCTCTTAAAGAAGCGCGTAGTTTAATTCCTCGATTCGACGGTTCAAAACCGGAAGAAGCGCGAGAACTTGTAGATTCTTTTGCTCACGTCAACAAACATATTTTAGAGGAGGACCAAGAGATTCTCCTGGAATCGGTGTTAACTACTAAATTAACTGGCAAAGCCCGAGCAGAAGTACGATATAAAAATATACCAGATTTTGAAACGTTTAAATCCGTAATGTTAGAAATATTCTGCGGTACGAGAACCGTAGGAGCCCTTCAAACAGAGCTGTATTCTTGTCGACAGAAATTTAATGAATCAGTAAAAGAATTCGGAAGAAGAGTAGAAGACACAATGATGGAACTAATCGACGCAAGTATAAAAAAGCACTCGACAATGATCGAACAAATGGCGGTAGAAAAACACATACGCGAAGTAGCCCTTTCGAGTTTCGCGCAAGGTCTCAAACGCGAGTATCAAACAATTATTAAAGCTAGGGCATATCCAACACTTAATGAAGCAATCACAGCCGCGATTGACGAAGAAAAGATACAACAGGGAACTCGTAGAGAACCTGGAAATACGACTATTTGCAGTAAGTGTAATAAGAAGGGTCACATTGCGCGCGACTGTAGAAGTTCAGGGAATAAAAACGGTTATAACGGTAATAATGGTAACTACAATCAGTATAACCAAAATAAAAGCATAAATTCAGTCTTCTGCAATTATTGCAAAAAACCAGGTCATGTCTATGATGACTGCTGGAATAAGAAAAATAAAAATGGCGATCAAAGAGGAAATAATCGGAATAACCAAAATATAAATCAAGGAAACAGGGTTAAAAACAGAGGTTATCAAAATAATAGACCGAATAACGGTCAAAATAATAATCAAAATAATCAAAATCAAAATCAGTCAGGTAACGCGGAAGAAAAGAAAACGATAGGGTCGCTGAACCTCAGTCTCTTTGCACGTACGGCCGAGCGAAAGAACGCGCACGTCAGCTGTTTGGAGGCCGAGCGAGCTACAGGCTCACCCACACCTCAGGCAAACCAAACGCGAATAAAACTCGAAATAAATTCTTTCGGTTCCTGGGGAATGGCTAGCGATTTTTATATCACGTCACCGCACGCTATAAATTCAGCTCTCCTTTTGAAAGCTGATACGGGGGCCCAATGCAGCATAATTAAAAGGGGCGCCCTAAAAGAAGATACCGAAATAATTGAGGAAACCGTTGAACTGACTGGCGTCGGAGGAAAAGCCTTCAACGCTCTGTGTAAAGTCATAATCGAAATCGAAACGCCCGCCGTCAACATTCTTCATGGATTTTTCGTCGTTAACAACGACGTTCCAATCAAAACAGACGGAATCCTGGGACTCGATTTCATGAAAAACACAAGGTCGATATATTGGGTGGCCGCACAATCAAAATATATGGTCACGTCGAGCCTTTGGTGAACGGTTCGGAGAAATTAAAATTACCCCCCCGTTCCGAGAGTATTTACTACGTGAAAGCAAAAAAAAACTGGCAATCGGATGCGTAGCAGCCAGAGAAATTGAAAAAGGAATAAAAATAGGACAAGGGACGGTTCACGAAAAAAGTATGATTTTCCCCATCTCTTTTCTAAACACGTTAGACCAGGAAGTCTCGATCGAAAGACCGACGGTCGAAATCGAAGAAATAGGAAGCGTCCAAGAACAAAATCAAACGAAAACAGGCGAAACGGCGAGCGGTCCAGCCAAGGAAGAAATCTACGTCACCAACGCCGAAGAAAAAGGTAACAGAGTAAGTCAAATAATGATGCAAATTGGTGAACATTCGCACCTCAACAAAGAAGAAGAAAAATTTCTACAAGAATTTTGCCAGGAATTCGGAGATGTATTCCACCTGGAAGGAGAATCTTTAGGAAATACGAGCTTAGTAGAACATCGCATCTACACGAAAAAGGACACCGTACCAGTCAATATTCGACCGCACCGACTGCCCGAGAATCATAAACAAGAAGTGATGACTCAGACGCAGGAAATGCTTAAAGCCGGAATAATTAGGCCAAGCAGAAGTCCGTGGAACGCGCCATTACTGGTCATTCCTAAAAAAGCAGACGCTCAAGGTAACGTCAAGAAGAGAGTCGTAGTTGACTTCGGAAAATTGAACGAGGTCACCGAGGGAGATTCTTACCCTCTGCCCAATATCACAGAGATCTTGGATCAATTGGGAAAAGCAAAGTACTTCACCACACTTGATCTTGCCTCTGGATTCCATCAAATTCCGATGGCGGAAAAAGACAAATAAAAAACTGCCTTTTCAACTCCGTTGGGCCACTACGAATGCAATCGAATGCCTTTCGGATTAAAAAACGCACCACCGACTTTCCAAAGATTGATGTATGCGGTTTTGGCAGGTCTTCAGGGTCTCAAATGTTACGTTTACCTGGACGATATCGTAATACACGGATCAAGTTTCAAGGAACACAACGAACGACTACAAGATGTCTTCAAATCTTCAAACGGTTGAGAGAAGCTCAATTAAAAGTACAACCGAAAAAATGCCAATTCCTGAGAAAAGAAACGCAATATTTAGGTCACATCATCACAGAAGTGGGAGTGAAACCCGATCCGGAGAAAATCAAGGCTGTAGAAAATTTTCCCTCACCAAAAAATGTTAAAGAAGTCCAATCATTCCTGGGACTCGCAGGATACTATAGGAAATTTATTCAAGATTTTTAAAAATTCGCAAAACCATTAACAGAGCTGATAAAAAAGGACAGAAAATTGGAGTGGAACGAGCATACGCAGGCAGCGTTCGAGACATTAAAGGAAACACTCAGCACCGCACCAATACTTCAATATCCCGACTTCACGAAGTCGTTCGTCGTCACCACCGACGCATCGGACAAGGCAATTGGAGCTATCTTATCACAGGGAAAAGTAGGGGAAGATTTACCAATTTGATATGCGAGCAGAACGCTAAACAAAGCGGAAAAAAACTACTCAGCAACGGAAAAGGAAATGCTGGCAATAGTTTGGGCCGTACATCAATTTCGCCCATATATTTACGGTACGAAATTCACTATCGTTACCGACCATCAACCCCTCACCTGGTTATTCAACGTAAAAGATCCAGGCTCCAGATTAATGCGGTGGAGAATAAAATTGGAAGAATATACATACAAAATTGAATATAAAGAAGGAAAAAAGAATACAAATGCTGACACACTGACAAGGAAAGGTACTTTAGTGTCCGCCTCCGATTTTGATAATTTTTTTCTATGTTATAGTCCATCCAAAAATAAGAGACACGTATTTTTTTTTATCGGCCGAAAGTTATTTTTAAGGGGTGAAATCAACCCTCAAAGTTCGGCATGTTTTGCGTCTGGTAGAGTGTTTCATATAGAAGCACTCAACCGATCGAAACGAAACCAATTGCAAAATGTTTGGCATGTCAAATAACCCATATGACATGTCCATCTTCTTATGCACCCTTACGGCAAAGGGGTGAACCACCCCCGAATGTTCAGAATTTTTTCGTATAACAAAAACTTACAATCCGATTTTAATAAAACAAACGCCATTTTGCAGAGCAAAAAAAAATAAAATCGACGTGTTTTCGGGTTTTCCTCAGATCAAAAAAATTGAGGGGGTAAAACACCCTTAAAATATCAAATTTTGTTTTGAGCACTGGCCCCTTCCAGTTTTAGTATTCTTTTCATAGAATGTAGCTTATCAAAAAATAAGAAACACGTATTCTTTTTTATCGGCCGAAAGTTATTTTTAAGGGGTGAAATCAACTCCCAAAGTTGGGCATGTTTGGCATCTGGTTGAGCGTTTCATATGGAAGCACTCAACCGATCGAAACAAAACCCATTGCAAAATGTTCTGCATGTCAAATAACCTATATGACATGTCCAACTTCTTATGCACCCTTACTGCAAAGGGGTGAACCACCCCCGAATATTCAGAATTTTTTCGTATAATAAAAACTTACAATCCGATTTTAATAAAAGAAATGCCATTTTGCAGAGCAAAAAAAAAATGGACGTGTTTTTTGGTTTTCCTCGGATCAAAAAAATTAAGGGGGTAAACCAGTCCTAAAATCTTGAATTTCACTTTGCGCATCGAAATGTTGACATTCAATTCATATGGTTCCTTTATCATTGCGTATCGACTTATATGTTGAATAATATTTATTTCACATATTCATTGGCTGACATCATAATCGTATAGAGAATCGAATACTTTGACATGCTTTACGTGAGAAGTGTTAGTTTTCGTTCTACAGGTTCTACTATGACATCTTTAAACGGTTCTTGAAAATCTAATGTCGTATCTTCCACGATTTCTAACCGATTAAACTCTGCCATAGAAGCCTTCAGAATTCTCTCGAAACTTTCTTTCAATTCCACTTCATTATTGTTAACAGGACTGTCAGGAATGTTCATTACTTCAAATGTAAGAAGCAACAGTCTTATTACGTTCATTGGGTTGATAGAAATGTTCATGACAATACGTTATTCACAATAGCGGACACGATAGTGATAGATAAATAATCAAACAGCAACTAAACTTCTGGAGTAATATAAAGTCAGTTTTAGCTTCTTCATCTTGAGTGGGTGGCTTAATCTGACATCATCACAAAAACAGATTTTTTTATTTTTTCGGATATCTCTCAAGCATTAGGCTGAGCGAGCTGGCTTTTTTAAGAATACATGGCTACGAGCCGCTATAGCGATTCTTGATATGGATAAGAATATGGCAAGGCTTGAGTCAGCTTTGTTTGCCTTCTGGGCGGGGAATTGTCAATGCGGCTCTCGATATTTGAGTTTTATTTTGTTTTCGTAAATCATTCAAAATAGAAACTTATATAAATAGAACGAAAACTAACACTTCTCACGTAAAGCATGTCAAAGTATTCGATTCCCTATACGATTATGATGTCAGCCAATGAATATGTGAAATAAATATTATTCAACATATAGGTCAATACGCAATGATAAAGGAACCATATGAATTGGATTGTAAACATTTCGATTCGCAAAGTGAAATTCAAGATTACCCCCTTAATTTTTTTGATCCGAGGAAAACCAAAAAAAACGTCCATTTTTTTTGTTCTGCAAAATGGCATTTCTTTTATTAAAATCGGATTGTAAGTTTTTATTATACGAAAAAATTCTGAATATTCGGAAGTGGTTTACCCCTTTGCAGTAAGGGTGCATAAGAAGTTGGACATGTCATATAGGTTATTTGACATGCAGAACCTTTTGCAATGGGTTTTGTTTCGATCGGTTGGGTGCTTCCATATGAAACACTCTACCAGATGCAAAACATGCCCAACTTTGGGGGTTGATTTCACCCCTTAAAAATAACTTTCGGCCGATAAAAAAAAATACGTGTTTCTTATTTTTTGATAAGCTACATTCTATGAAAAGAATACTAAAACTGGAAGGGGCCAGTGCTCAAAACAAAATTTGATATTTTAAGGGTGTTTTACCCCCTTAATTTTTTTGATCTGAGGAAAACCCGAAAACACGTCGATTTTATTTTTTTTTGCTCTGCAAAATGGCGTTTGTTTTATTAAAATTGGATTGTAAGTTTTTGTTATACGAAAAAATTCTGAACATTCCGGGGTGGTTCATCCCTTTGCCGTAAGGGTGCATAAGAAGATGGACATGTCATATGGGTTATTTGACATGCCAAACATTTTGCAATTGGTTTCGTTTCGATCGGTTGAGTGCTTCTATATGAAACACTCTACCAGACGCAAAACATGCCGAACTTTGAGGGTTGATTTCACCCCTTAAAAATAACTTTCGGCCGATAAAAAAAAATACGTGTCTCTTATTTTTGGATGGACTATAACATAGAAAAAAATTATCAAAATCGGAGGCGGACACTAAAGTACCTTTCCTTGTGAGTCGCATATACGCAATCACGCGCAGTCAAAACAAAAACGCAGATCAGCTGCAAAAAGGAGGGAGAGGAAGGCCGCAAAAAATCAGAGCCGACGCGCTCCATCTTCTTCAACAACACTAGCCTCCTCGGACAATCGGTCCAGCCCTAATCATAATGGCCGACTTGATAATCAGCCGAGTGTGGTTGAAGAGAAAAATGGGACGCATATAGTGGACAGCGACGAAGGAGATAGCGAGAGTGAAACCGAACACCTCGACTCCGACGCGATGAACCTGTCAGAGGGAGACAGAAAAACAATACTACGAGAGTATCACGACACACCTCTCGGAGGACACCCCGGAGTAAAAAGAATGACTCAACGAATTCAAGAAAAGTATCGTTGGCCGGGAATGAAAAAGGAAATAAAAGAATACGTAGCGAAATGCGACAAATGCCAAAAGAATAAAGTAACGAAACTAAATCGAGCACCGATGATTATCACCGATACCCCAGAAAGAGCATTTGAAAAATGCGCGGTCGATATAGTAGGACCTCTACCCGAAACCGACCGGAGAAATAAATACATTCTAACAGCACAATGTTTATTAACAAAATTTTCCGAAGCAATTCCATTGGAAAATCAGGAGGCACAAGAAGTAGCAAGGGCATTGACCACTCGGATCATTTGCCAGCATGGACCTCCCCAAACCATTCTCTCCGATCAAGGAACGAATTTTCTGAGCGACGTTTTTAAGGAAACGTGCAAATTATTACGCATCAAGAAAATTCAAACAACTGCATATCATCCGCAATCAAACGGAGCATTGGAAAGATCCCATCGCACTCTGGCAGAATACCTAAAACATTTTGTTCAAGAGGATCAAAGGGATTGGGATTTATGGCTACCATACGCCATGTATACATACAATACAACACCTCACCCATCTACAGGATTTACCCCGTACGAGTTGAGGTACGGTCAAAAACCTGTTTTACCGACTGCACTCAAAGAGCCGCCGAGAACCACATACACGTACGACGACTATGCAGCCGAACTCCGAGAACGATTGCGAGCGACTTGGCAAGTCGCGAGAGAAAAATTAATGGAAAAAAAGGAGAAAATAGCGGAAAAACAATGGGAAACTGCAAAAAACACCGAATATCGCGTTGGCGATAAGGTACTGCTGCTCGACCCAACAGTCCGTCGAGGAAGGTCAGCGAAATTAACGCCAAAATGGACAGGACCGTTTGAAATAAAAAGCAAGGATTCATCAGTGAACTACAGTATCGGCAGGGGACGCAAAACTGTCCGAGTACACGTGGAGCGAATCAAGCCCTACGTTACCCACTAACCGACCGTAGTAAACCTCGCCGGTATTACAGCACACGCGAAACATAAAGGAAAAATTTACAAAAAAAAAAACGCAATAAAGAATTTGAAAATCTAAAATGAAGATAAACCCGGAATGATAAAGGGAAGAAAATATATGATATACAAATCTTCTTTTTACGCAAAATATATAACACATAACCAGATAAAATAAAAATACATAAAATAAAAATATATAAGATAAAAATAAAATAATATAAAGAGAATATATACATAAAAGGAAATAAAGGGACCAACACATCATAAATACAAAAACAAACGGGTCGATTTATTAAACAAAAATATACAAAACAAAACACATTTTTTAATACAGTTTAATCGGTATCATATGCGGAGGCAACGCCCAAAGGGTGGGACCAGGCCGGATGATCCCAGTCATCTTCCGGGTGTAGCTGGCCCCACCGCCCTTCAAACATCCAACGGATGAAGCCAGTGTCGAACCCCTCGGTTCCCCGGGGCCGACCGAAATCGTCGTTGGGCTCAGCCCGACAATACCGACGGTACTCGGCAAAATCCTCAATAAATTCCTGCAACAAAAAAGGAAGAGGGGATTAAATAAAATAGGAAATTATACAAATAAAAATAAATAAAATAAATGAAAATAACTTACAATAAATTCCTCACGGAAAACACGTGCCGCAAACTCCAGAGTGGTGCCACGACGCCGTTTCGGCAAAGGGGGCCCATACAAAATGCGCTGAAAAGAAAGAAGAAGAAACATGTTAAAAAAAAAAAAATTAAAAATAAATTCATTATATAGATCCATATCTATACACAATCCACTTTATTCTAAACTCACCGACACTTCCTTACGGCGGGTCTCCGCTACGACGAAAAACATCGCTTCTCTCAAATTGATATGGACAATATTGGCCATTTTTCTCGCAAACGAAACGCACTCAAAGACGATAGTACACTAAGTGAATACGAGAAACATTCGCGGTAAAATGAAAGTTCAAAACGCAGATTCAGCGAATTGACAAGTAGTCGGAAAAGAAACAGAAAATAGGGTCAAAATCCTTTCAAAACAATAACCACCCGACGCACTTACCGACATCGAGATAAGTTGATTTCTCCCGTACCGACCGACTAGCGACTAACTCAAACAACCCATTACAGGTGTGCGAGCGCAATAGCAGTCGTAGGAGGGATCGAGTCGTCGGTAATCAATGAATATCGAATCAACAATTTTCAAACATCGCCAGAAATATACTTCGAGGAAATAGGATCATTATATTTGGTAAAAGGAAAGTAATCCACATGGATCTACACTATATGGAAAGAAAAGCAGACGTTTTATTCAAAACACTAGAAACTTTGGAAAAATTATGCAACAAAACGACTGACGATTCACTATGTTCCACCGTAGACAGCACATTAAAACCGTTATTGAAGAAAGTCAGTTCCTCAATAACAGCGATATACAACTTCGTAGGCACAGGAGAAAGTAGAAACAAAAGAGGATTAATTAACGGTCTAGGAACAGTAATCAAAGCAATGACTGGGAATCTCGACCAAGATGACGCAGAAAAAATAGATAAAAACATTGACGACATAATAACAAGACAAAAAACTGACGAAGATATGTTAAAAGAAAATGTACAAATTCTACAATCTACACTAAAACTCTACAACGAATCTACTTCCGAAATAATAGACAAAATGGACAATTTAATGCATATGATAGAAAGAATTAAAAACACGGTAGAAGGTCAATTTTCAACAATAAAAAGGAAACAAATGATAGACGAAAATATAAACATATTTACAGCGACAGTCGAAGCTTTTACAAGCGACGTAAATCAACTAGCAAACTTTTTAACAGAAATTTACAAGGGAACAATAAACCCTACGGTAATTTCACCCAAACAATTGGCCGACTATCTAATAGAAGCAACTCCCTACATTCCTAAAGGATTAAACTTTCCAACAAACGTTAAGAGTAGTGAAATGACTAACTTACTGAAAACAGCAGAAATCACTAGCTATACAGCAAAACTACGATTTGTTCTAATCATAAAATTCCCTTTAATCGAAAGTTCAATTTTGAAAGTCAACAAAGTCTACCCACTACCTACGAAAATCAATGAAAATCAGTTCCAATTCATAGAAACTACATCTAAAATAATAATCGTTGACAACTACAAAAGAATGTATATAACAATGTCTGAAGAAGATTTAAACAAAGCCAGAAAAGTCGACAATATCTATTATTACAAACCTAAACAGTCACTACAAACAATAAACGGCAATACGCCATGCGAAATAGCGATTTATTTAGGAAATAATCCCGAAAAACTATCATGTAATCAACGAATTGTAAAACTCGAGAAAACATTAATAATCGCACTAGAAAAAGAAGGTAGATGGCTATTCGTAGCGCCAAAACCCGAAAGCGTAAGAATAGATTGTAAAAATAAATCTCCGACACACGAAATAATCCACAATACAGGATTACTGGCTTTGGACGGAGAATGTTCCGCCACATCGATAAATTTTCAATTGTTATCTTTAAACGAACTACGACAACACGAATTTATAACATTTATACCACTATATAATCTAACAAATGCGATTGGAATGGTAAACGCTAATCACTCAATTTTCGATTACAGCGTACCATCAAAAGTAATTATCAATCCACTAGAAACGAACGCATTAGGAGAAAGAATCGAAATCCTTAAGAAAAAACTAGATGAAGAACCAAATATTTGGGCACATCCCTATCACATAATCGGAAATTATTCTATAAGTGCCATTAGCATGACTATGATCATTTTAATAATCATCATATTAACAATTTTCAAAGCTAAACATTGTCAACGAATTCGATTAATACAACAAACTAATGATATCGAACTAGCCCCGACTTTCGTGGCAAGACCAAAAATTATAAAAGAACTCGCATCTGAATCTACTAACGACAAAATTGTCATCAGAAAAGCAAAATCGAAAAACGCAAACAAAAATGGCTCATTGTAACCTCAAAAAAAAAACTTACATTAAACAGGGAACTAGAAAAAAGGAACTAGAAAACAAACATAACTACGAAATGATTCAAATTTAATTATTTTATTCCGTGCGAAAAAGTAGCCAAAATGAATTTCGTCTCCCGAAGGGGGGAGGGATGTTGTGCCCGTACATCGCACTCCTAAAATAAAGAGTATATAAATTAAGCGTTCTCAGCATAAATGCATCGACGGCGAAATATCGACGTTCCCGAACGAGCGCATCGACCCTCGATGTCATCACCGAAACTTCGAGAAAGAATATCACGCCATATTGTCGCGAGAAGGGGAAAAACCCCCAAGTCTATAAATTTACCAACTAACCAAAATTCGACAGTCTTTGACGAGAATTGTAACGATTGGTCTCGAAGCAATAAAACCTCGAATTTGTAACTTCTTAAATAAACTTATTGTTAACATGTTGTAAAAGTATCGAGTTGGAGTTCAGCTCTTTTGGCCTAAATCCCTTAAATACTCGTCCTTGATAACTCGTCCCTTCGCGACGGTCTTCGCGGACACAACACTCGTGATATCAAAATTTGTATCTTGGTAATGTAATGGACACCTCAAGTTTAACAACATGATTAAGCGACAAATATATTGAGTATATCCACACCATGTTTGCGATTGGCATTATGGGTTGAAAAATTCATGTTCGCAAGTCTACACTTGATCATTTTTGGATGCGAACAAATATTTTATCTACGTATAACCATGGAGACATACAAAATTGCTTCAATATGCACCATATGTCTTTCACGTTTTTTCTTGAATGTGTCATAATAACTTTCAAAAAAATGGCTCAGGAAATTCTGAAATGTTTTTCCCCAGAGTATCAAAGTTTGTATTACTGGTATGCAGCGAGTACCTGTAAACTTTGATATTTCTGTAAAGCCGCCAGATTGCAAATCATTTCATTTTTTGGTTTCAACTGTAGTATATAAACAAAGAAATTCATTACTTAAGTCTTCAGCTGCTTACTACTTCAGCGAATGGGGCTGAAATTGTTGTCGTCGAAAGCCAATGCTCATATACATTGTGACGTGACATTTCTGCCCCGCCACTCGTACGATTTGTGTCGACCAGTGAACCGGATTTACGGCCCATTTTTGGACGCCCCTCGACTCACTGGGAGATGTTCGGAACGAGACTCAGCGTCACGTATCTTTAAGTATTAGTTTAGTAACCCGTGTATTACCTTGCTAGCGACATTTACCTGTTTACCTACCTTCTGTTACCTCCGCGTGCAAAGAAGAGAGAGAGAATTTTAGTTTGCCTGTTTCAAGTCCTAATGACGTTTATTTTGACAGCTTCGTTTGATATTGGAGATATTTGGTGTTGTCGCCCCCCGAAGACCCCTCCACCAGCATTATTTTGGTTAAGGCACTCCGATGGCTTGAACCGACCTCGCTCACAAAGATCGTTCTTCTCACACCGTCAACGAGCACCGAATAACACTCTCGAACTTGCGGGCGGCTGAAGGAGCACGCTGGCATAGGCCATAGTTTGAACGCCGCCCGTGTCCTTCCCGCTGGAGCAACCCAGAGTTGCACCGCCCGCACTACCGTGGATTCGGGTGTCACAGTCCGTGTGAACCGGCGCCTCGTCAGGTGGGATTCGGGGGAGTTTTTCTGGAGACGAGGTGCTGTTGTACCTGGTGGTTTATTTTATGGGCCCACCACGTTCCCGTGACGTCCGGAGTCGTGAGGGAGGCCTCCCCTCGTCCGTCCAGAGCTGCCCGCCGGATCCCCAAGAGGAAAGACACCCGGATCACGGCTATCAAGTCGAGAGGAGTGTTCCGAGTGAGCGAGGGAAGTGAGAACCAAAGGCGAGTCGTTATTAACCCGTTCGGGCAAAAGGCGTAATCAAAATTACGTTCCTTACGCGCTTCTCCGGACAATGGGCCGGACAAGTACTTTTAACACATATTTAAACATAATTTGTATCGATCCAATCGACGTCGAATTTTGTGAATAATACCAGAGGATCCTGAAAGTCTGAGAAGAATTGATTTTCTTATAAGTCTCTGCCACCATAGAGTAACATATGACTAGCTTTCATGTGATTTTTTTGGATTTAAAAGCTTCTTAGAAGAATTTAATAATGTCACAATTTGGAGTTACTAATATAATACTTGTCCACCGATTGATATTATAAATTTTAATGCTGCACGTAATTCAAGTGGTAACTTTTTTCAGTTCATTAGAAATTAATTGGCCTCGAATTAATATAATAAATTTTAATGCCGCACGTAAATTAGATGGAATTTTTTTCAGTTGATTGTTCGAATCTAATAAGAAATATGAGGCGTCGGTTTCCAAAATGATTTCAAGACCGATTTTTCGGTTTTTTATTTTTTACTTGTTATTTGATTCTTTTGACACTTTAAAAAATAGATACAGATTAGTTTTTGTTTTAATATAATGTTTTTTCAAGATTTGTGAAATTTTTTTCGAATTGTTCTGTATTTTTTTTTACAATTTTTAAAAAAATTTTTTATAAGTTTTTTTTATGGATGGAATTATTAGCAAACGAGGGACCATCAATGTAGTTGTCCCAACCTTTTTTTTCCTAGGGGCTTAAAAGAATATAAGAAAAAGGATTGCAACAAAATTATCTCGTAAACAAACGTAAAGTCAATGTGTTTATACGAGTAGAAATTTTTCAACGCTGATATTTTATATATCAATAAACACTCGCAAATCATTGACATGGGAGTAAACTAACCCGCACTGTTTTCATGAAACTTACATAACACAATTTATAGTTATATATGAGAACTTTACTTTAGATCGAATTCACACATCTCGCACTGTTTTCTCCGAAATTTTATTATTTAGATCGCTGTTGCTACTCGTTTGCTCATACCATCAAAAACTGACAGATATGGCTGTACAATATATATAGATATATATTGTTCATTCATAGAGTCATGCTTTGAAACGATGATTAGGCTCGAAAGTAGGTTCTGTTTCGGTTTTATTTTCGAACAATAATATTTGAGATCTCGGAGAGTTTCGATCACACTATTGACACTTTTCACATCGAAGTTACTAGGACGTCCAGTTTTCGTAATATTATGACACCACACTATCATTTAAAATAAATAAATAATAAAATAATAGATATGATATGCACTTCACTAGACGACGAACTTTTTTTAAAATTTATACCGAGTTTCGTTAATTTTCGTTATGTCGAAACTGCGTTTGTTTATTAATTACATACCGCACTTCGTTATGTCCGAAATAACGTTTGTTATAAATATATAAACTTTCGTAGAGTCTGAACATGGTCAGTCAGCTAGAGTGCTAAACGTTAACCCCGCTACACACGGTCAATAATATTGCGCAATATAGGTGATTGCACAATATTATTGAATATGTAGATGTAGTATTGAAATATTGCGCAATTGCAATCATTGAATGGAAGTATGAGCGATCTTAAATTTATGGCCCGGTACATACCATACAAACTTATTGTGCAATATTATTGTGCAACATTATTGACTGTGTGTAGCGGGCCTTATAGAGTTTGAACGTGGTCGGTGAGCTGGATTGAGCTGAGATCGGAGAGCCAATCAGAATGCGTTGAGACACATCTCTACTACCACTAACCTACATCGAACGCGTATACGTTGTGACGTGACATTTTGCCCCGCCACTCGTACGAATTGTGTCGACCAGTGGACCGGGTTGACGGCCCATTTTCCACGACTTTTCGACTCGTCGGGTGTTGGTCGGAGCCGGACTCATTATTGCGTAATTATTGTATTAAGTTCGAAAAACCGCCTACATTACCGATTTGAGAGATTTTAGTTAGTTTTAGCTACCTGTTACCTACGTGGCAGGAAGAGAGAGAATTTCGTTGTCTATTTTTGAGTTTAATCTGACGTTTATTTACAGAGAATTTCGTTGTCTATTTTTGGATTTAATCTGACGTTTATTTAAAGTAAAATTTCATTGTCGTTTTGGGATATTTGGTGTCGCCTCCGCGACTGGGTTTGCGAACCGTCTTTTATTGTGACGATGCTTTGCTGTTGTTCGACCCGACCTCGTTCGCGAGAAACACTCTCCCACACCGTCTTCGAGTTACGAGCATCGTTCTCGACCAGTAGACGGCTGAGAGGACATGCTGGCATAGGCCATTCGTTGAACGCCGCCCGTGCCTCTCCCGCTGCAGTAACCGAGAGTTACACCGTCCGCTACACCGTAAATTCGGGTGCCACGGTCCGTGCGATACGGCGCCTCGTCAGGTGGAATTCGGGGGAGTTTTCTGGAGCCAAGGTGCTGTTTTGCCTGGTGGTTTATGTCGTGGGCCCACCATGACTTCTAGACGTCCGAAGCCATGAGGGAGGCCTCCCCTCGGTCCTTCAGAGCTGCCCGCCGGATCCCCAAGAGGAAAGGCACTCGAATCGCGGCAATTAAGTCGGGAGGAATGTTTCAAACGGACGGGAGAGGTGAAAGCAACAGGGAGGCAAATTACCGACGTGACGCTTCTTAATTTGAATTCCCGCGAAAGCGTGAACTATGAGCCTATGCTCTGGCTCACGCCTAGCGTGTGAGCGCTGCGGTTCGCGGGCCTAGTGGTGGGGATGGCGCCGAATATTGAGGACCACTCGTTCGCACAAGGAGTCTTGTTCCGATCACCTCACCGGCGAGTCAGAAATCCGAGTCTGCAGTCATCTAGGTCTCTTTTGTCTATTCTTCGGGTGCGACGAGTGATCTCCTCGGTAAGCCCACTACTCTTTCTCCCCGGGTTCTTTGGTAGAATTGAGCGTATTGTTTCAGAATTTAGTTCCGGTTTTCTTTGAGTTTTGTTGCCTGGTGGCCTTTTCTTTGAGGGAGACCTGTGTGGCGAAGTAGCGAGCGAGATTGCGGCCGCTACTTCCCAATCTCCATTATTTTTCGTGCAGTTTATTGAGATGCTCAACTCTATCAGAGGATTCACTCTTAATCTGGTTCAATCCATTACTATCTGATTTTGAAGATGGTGTGAACGATTATTCGTTCGAGTTTTGATAAAGCGCGGAATATTACGCGCAGTAAAGTTTGAGTTCTCTTTTGTCTCTCTTTCCCTGCACATGTCGAGAGCCCTAGCGAGCGCGCTAGCCGCGCGATGTTTTCGTTGTGTCTCTCTCTCTTTCTCATTGTCGCGTTCGGGATGTACGGCGGTTAGTCAAGGCATTATTTTTCAGTATTGTTCTCTCGTTTCTTTTATATTGCGCCTTCTTTCGTGCCTGCTATTGTATTATTTCTTGTCTCACGATCGAAGTATTTTCTGTTACCTCTTTTGAAGTATTCTATTGTAAAATTGCGTTATTCTCCGTCGTCGATCATAATTTCGCCTATCTTTTGTCTTTCGCGTTGCGTCCGTGCATTGCCCAAAATCGCGGGCTTCTATCTTTTGTGATTCCTGTCGCCGTGTGGTAGGTTAGCTCGCGGATGAATTATTGGGTAGTAAATTACCAGGTGTCGATTACCTTTTGCCTTTGCGCTACTTACGACACCCGCGTAATCTACCTGGAATTGTCTCACCGTGGTCACTTTGTTGCCTACCCTGCCCTAGTGACCATTGCGTTACAATTTCCGTCATAGCAGTTACCTATTACCTATTACCTATTGCCTGTAGTTACCTTGCGAACTCGGGTAGGTCGTTGGCGACGTTTAGTTACCTACTGGTAAACAGGGCCAATGCGATCGCGAATTAAAATTATCATTTCTACAAATTATTATCTTGTTCCGTCTAACTGGCGAATCTAAACTATCGTTTCCTAAAATATTATTTTTTTAAACATTAATTGGCGATCTCGTATTTCTCTCCTGTATAATTTGTTTTCCGCTAAAAATTGTGAATAAATGACTCATACTGTTTCAAATTTTATATTTTGTTGTGGGCTATTTCTTTTGTGTTTCGTGACCGCTACTTTGCCCCAAGGATCCCCCCTTCTACCTTTTGTATCTCAGATGAGCTGAGTAGTCGGACCGTCCTCGGTCACTCGCTCCCGTCGTGCACTCTGGACTTTAATTTTGCGTTGCATTACCATCACGAGAATTGACGAAAATCAAGTCGATTAATTCGACGGTACTTGGTACCTGGCGCCCAGTTCATCCTCGTAGCCGGAGGGTAGCGCGAGGCGAGGTGAGTGAGCCGAGAAGGGACAGATCGTACCTTCCCGGGAAAATCTTGTTACAACGTATACGTCAAATCTGTGATGTGTTAGTAACTTTTGCATAATCTTGAGGCCGTACAAAGTTTTTTCTCAGCAAATACGCCACCGAGAATGCTAATTTTGGGCTCATTCGACAGAGAACTTCTTAATTAGCTAAAAGTTCAATTTTCAAAGCCGTACATAACTCATGAGCTTCGCAACTAAAGAAAATCACATGCCAATTTTACCCCCACCACCGCGAATCGTTTTATTCAGAGAATCTAGAGTCGCGGCAGCGACTCTGAGACAAGTACATTTATAAGATATGACGAGTTGCTGCCAGAGACTCTTTGCCGGAGCGATAGCGTTTCCAATTGTTTTCGAAAATTTTCAAAATTTGTTTCTTCAATAATTAATTAACTATATCATTCCGGAGAATATTATACGTTGACATATTTTTTATTATTTTTTTTCTTTCGATTGCGACCTCTTCGAACTCTGTAGCTTGACGCGTTGAAGAGATATTAATTATTTATTTTTTAATTGCATCAAAAAATGGGTCGGATTTTCGCACACATTTTTGATGTTTATTTGTTTTATATCTAGTGACAAATCTGGTGCCATAATACATTTTATATACCGATATATTTTTTTTCTGGTGCCATAATACCAATATATACCTATATATTTTCGTGTCGTATGACGTATGGTGTGTTGTTTATGCTGATAGATGATGAGGTTATAAAAATCGCGAATTTGACAGTTCACCAATATCCCGGTCGGTAGTACAAGTATATACCTATATATTTCCGTTATGATATGACGTATGGTGTATTATTTCAATGCTAACTAAATGAGGTTATAAAGATCGCGAATGTTACAATTCACCGAAACTGTTCCAATTTTTTCCGGTTCTGTAGAAAATAAATAAAAGCAGTACAATGTTTTAGTGAAAGTGGTGAGAAAAAAGTGAAGAAGAAAGAGATAAAGACTGAGGAATCCAAGAGTGTTGTGTAATGGAAAAAAAACTGAAAATTGTCAACAACGTTCGGATTGATGGTAAAAATATTTAGAAAGGTTAGAGATTTTTTCTATATATATCTTGAGATGTAGTCCGGATTCTGAAACATTAGAAATAAAAATCCATGCCTCCGCTCTTTCTCATCAGCTCTCTCTGATTGTATCATCAAACTTGTCGATGTTTGTTATTGCAGAATATCTAAAGACGCGGCATCGTCTTGTAATAAAATAACCCAAAACAGGAATGACGAAAAAGAGCCAGGGACTACAAAAATATAGAAAGGCAGTATAATCGCATTGTCTGTAAACGCATAACAGACTATTCGAAAGTGCTTGATTACAAAATTTCTATTGGCAAATCGAAACTGAGGAAATCAGTATTTTTTTCATTTTGCATTGGTGGAAATTTTTTCATCAAAAAGACTAAATTGATAATCACGGAGAGTTTTCACTTCAATTCCAACAAAGTAAAATTTAAGTTCGAAATAAAATATGTCCGCGTGTGTGTATATGTGTGTATTAGGGTGGTCGTTGTTTGGGGTCGTTTAAAACAATGCTTAACCTTCGACCATGCGGGTTGAAGTTTTCCGTTTAAAATACATGGAATTTTTCTGTGTCTGTGGTCACGATTTTACTGTAGGCCTCAATACGTTTGGAAAGCCTTGAAATTTTCAGAAATTATTTTACAAGCATGTTGCTACACGGAAAAAATTTTCAAAGCTCCTATCCTTAAAATGTTGTATAGCATCATCATACTAACCCATTAATGCGCAAAACGATATTTTTGGACACACAATTTCAATTACGCAGTTTTGACTGAAAAACAAAAGAAAAATTCTCCAAAATCTGATATAGGGGGTTTTTGAGGGTGCTCTTTCAGAACCTGGCTTTTATTTTTTATAATTTAATCAAAATCTTCATTATTTTTGCGTTTTGAATTGGAAAGTCAAAAATTTTGAACGTTTTTTCCCCTCAAATCGATTTCCGTTACTGTTGCTGCACTCAAATAACCATATTAAGGCCAGCAAAAGTGTTTTCAATGTCTGACCTTTCCGGAACATTGGTTATAACCAGTATTATAAAAGTATGTATAAATACTTTTTTCTCATTCAGTTTTTCCAAGATGGCGATTTTTGCAAAACAGCATGCGTGATTTTTTTCTCGAAAGACTCAACTTAACAAAGAAATGTAACACAACAAAAAGTGTTGAGAATCATCTAAAGAATATGCCTGATTTTTTTCAAAAATTTTCTAGCTAGTTTTGTATTTTTCAATTTCGATTAATTTTGTAAAATTTTTGAAGTTCTGAAAAGATTCACACGCATTCTTCGGATGATTCTAAACAATTTTTGTTATATAATTTTTTTGTAAAGTTGAAACTTTTTGAAAAAAAAATTATTTCCCATCGAATAATAAATAGGTTCATAATTTTCTTCTTAAAAAGTTTCAACTTAAAAAAAAAAAATTATATAACAAAAATTGTTTAGAATCATCCAAAGAATGTGAATCTTTTCAAAGCTTTTAAATATTTTAAAAATTTATCGAAATTGAAAAATACAAAAATAGCTAGAAAATTTTTGAAAAAAATCACACGTATTCTTTAGAAGATTCTCAATACTTTTTGTTCTGGAACATTTCTTTGTTATGTCAAGACTTTCGAGAAAAAAAATCATACAGATTTTCATCCTGCTGTTTTGCAAAAGCCGCCATTATGCAAAAACTGAGTAAGAAAAAAATGTTTATAACCAGTGTTCTGGACTCGTCAGACCTTAAGAACATCTTTGCTGGCGATAATATGGTTATTTGAGAGCAGCAACAGTAAGGGAAATCGCTTTGAAAAAAAAAATGTTAGAAAATCTTGACTTTTCAATTAAAAACGAATAAATAATGAAGATTTTGATTTAATTTTACAAAATAAATGCAAGATTCTGAAAGAGCACTCTCAAAAACCCCCTATATCAGATTTTGTTCTTTAGTTAAAACTGCGTACTTGAAATTGTGTGTCCAAAACTGTCGTTTTGCGCATTAATGGGTTCTTATAGTGATGCTATACAACATTTTAAGGGTAGGAGTATTGAAAATTTTTTTCGTGTAGCAACATGCTTGTAAAACAATTTATGGAAATTTCAAGATTTTCTAAATGTATTGAGGCCCACAGTATAATCGTGACCACAAACGCAGAAAAATTCCATGTATTATGAACAGAAAACTTCAACCCCCATGGTCGAGGAGTATTAAAGCTATGAGAGTTCTGGACCAGGGATCTCAGGGGGGTGCGGGGACGGGGGAGTGCGGTTGCGGGGCAGGGTCCGTTGCGGGGCAGGGTCCGTTACGGGAGGGGGAACCGTTGCGGTGTGTGGAGGGGATGGCCAGAGAGATGGAAGAGGGTTGTTCTGGGGAGGGGATTTTAGGAAAGATTTTTAATGAGATGAAATCGATATAATTCTATTTATTCTTAAAACTAGTTACATTTTTATAATAAAGATTGAGAAAGAAAAATGAAAAAAAATGTTTCAACAAAAATAATAATGTTGACTATCTCTAGGTCTATACATATTTTAACAATTTAATTTTTTTCTTATTATTATTTTTGCATCGTGGGGTAGTATCCTGCAACAAAAAAAAAACAAATCTTAATTTTCAATTTTTGGACAAAATTTATATACATATAAAAGAAATAACTTACCATTAGTGCATACATATTCCGCACATTCCATCTGCTACGAACAGTGAGAGTGATTTCCCACAATTACTGCACCACTGATCATCTAGCTGGTCATACAGTCCCCGCAGATGTGTGAATTGGGCAGTTACCTGCCCGTAAACCTCGGGGTCTTGCACGAAGCAGCCCGAGCAGACGAAATACTCCCGATCATCGGCGTAAAAAGATTGAATCCGACAAATTTGAGACATTGGTGTTATATTCACCACCGATTCAAGATGTTTTTTCATCGTCAGACGCGAATCATTTTTATATTCCGAGTGGCCTACGTCAGTACCATAATTGAGTGACGCAGATCGACTACAATATGATTGGAACTCTTCATAGAGACTTAAACCATCCTCAGTATCGTAGTTTTCGATACTTGAAGATTCCTCACGTTCACTTCTAACACTTTTAATGTCAATGATTTCAACATCGGAATTAACTTCACCACTACCACCACACTTGATTTCAACAACATCCTCAATTGTAAGGTCGATAATTTCGATATGAGACATTATGTTTTTTTTCCTTAATAAGGTTTCGCAAACTTTGTTTCAAAAAACTTTGATGTATCGTTAACGACTTGTTGAAGATAGAATGATTTTTCTCGTGGAAAAATGTCCTTTTCAAGTCTTCGCAGGAAGAAAAAAAAGAGGGTGGTAGGATTTCGCATACTCTTGACACTTCAACTAATGGCAAGCATTGAATCCCCCCTCCAACGACTTTCCTCCAAAATTTGTAAAATCCTCAACTAAACTTTTCCAACAGAAAGTCTATATTCTTTTACTGCGGGGAAAATTCATACCTACAATGACCTGCGGAACCGTAATACGAGATGGAAAAGAGCGGAAGTTTTTTTCTAACCGTTACGAATTACCCATGAAATTCATAATCAAATTTACGACTTAGGCAGGATGTGAAACCTTACCCATAGTAACTACCAGATAGAGATTTACGAGCACTTGAAGAAAAAAAAAATGTATTTTAGCAACTTTTTACAGAAATGACCACCCACATCATTTTTCCCAATCTAGATTCCTCTTAACCACATATATGAATAGATTTAAGGGATAGAGTATAAACGGCTCATAAGAAAACTCCAATGATAGACGTGTGAAGAGAGGAAATTTTCAAAAAGACATTGGAAAGAAAAAATAAGATCATTTCTAAAGTCGAGGTCGAGATGGAGAGATGTGCAAGTATGTATGCGGTCCACCCGGCGAAACATCCATCGACATTAACGGAAAATGAACTTGAGTCATTGCCGAAGGCTTTGCTTTTAAAGCATTATAGTAATTCCATTCCTACGTTATGGGATCGTTTACCCAAGTATTTGCAGTGTGATGCTCATGTACAATCATATCAATATTGCTACGATCATTTCAATCAACCCTGGGTGCGAACTCATATTGATTCAGTTAGACCCAGACGTAGAAATTGTGAAAAGTGCTCGATTATGGAACGACTTGTAAACATCTATGGGACTTTGCGGATAAAAAATCCCTGTGAAATGACATCGGAGAAGCTCCAAATTATATCTCCAACCATCTTCAAGGAATACTTTGGTGAATATACAGATATTCTGTGGGATCGTTTACCCGAATACTACAAATCCGATAGTGAGATTGCATTATTACGTCGTTGCGTTGAACATTGGAATGTATCATCGATGGACGACCATATTGACGGTCCTGCTGCACAACGTCGAAATTGTAGGAAATGCTGTGAACGTGTTTGAACAAGTTTAGAATGCACGTGTTCATAACGTCGGCGGAATCGAAGAGCCTGTACAGAAAAAAAGGACCACCGAAGGACACTGCATCGATTTTAATATAGATCACGTTTGAACTTGTTTGAAAGCGTGTGGAAGGGGATGATCCAGTTTTGGGGTAGGGATAGATGGAAAAACTACAAATAGCAGAGTCCAGAAGAAAAAAGCATCACTTCACGTCTTCGTAAAGTTGAGTCAAGACTTGCTCTTTAAAGAAAATCTCAAAAACTATATCCATAATGGAATTCTCCGCCATCAACAATATCATTGCAAAGTCAGAGTATCTCCCCGCCAAGAAGCTGAAAGAACTCCAAGTCAACGAGGAATATCTCGTCTCGGACGTGAGGACAGCAAATACCAAATGGGGAAAAAGATACGTCGCCGAAATCAGGAATGAATTCACCGTATTCCTGCCACCGCGAGTTGTCAAAGCATTCGACCAGAATCCAGCGGTATTCGAGAAACTTCTGGAAACGGCTCATTGTGGACAACTATACATGAAATATCTCAGTGGTGATTGGAACGCTATTGAATTTTCTCAAAGAGATTTCTAATATTCTCAACGCAAAAATGTATATATCTGAATCACCGATGAAATGTATGTTGAAGGAGGAGGAGGAGGAGGAGGAATATTGTATAAATAAAATTCCACATTTATGAAAAAATTGTTTTGTTTATTCCAAGATCCCTCTATTACATAATGCATGATATACGTATAACCAGCTTTGCAAAGATTTTACATTCTTCGTTGCACAATTGAATTTCAATTCGTTGGTGTGGTGGTGGTGGTTGCATTTCGATGGACTTTTCGGCAGTTTTTTCAACGATGGGCAGTCCAAAGTCTCCAAATCGACAATCTCCGTTGACAGATCCAAAAAGTTCGTCAGCCATGAAGATTTTTCGCAGCCTTTTATGAAGATGGTATGAGTGCCGCGTAAAATGGCTTCAATTATTCCTCTTGCCGCATCGTATGGTATTACCCCAAAATCCCATGATAATCCATGAAAATTACGTTCCAGCCATTTGTTTGTCGTTTTATACTTTGTCGGCAGAGAATCCCATGCATACGGTGGTGCGAAGAAAAGTGTGAGAGGTTCAGCATTCTTCACGTCCGCACGAATGATTGAAATTTCTTTGAGTATAAACTCATTGATGGGTCCTTTGAAGCCTTGTAGATCGATGACAAAATCCATGATGGCCGAAGAAGTTGATGGTACGGTTTTATACCAATTTTCTCACCCCACCACTCACAGGATTGTATTCAACGATGCGATCGTGTGGAATGAGGCAGTATGCGCATGTTTGTGCTGGAATATTTGTGCTTGTTTCAAATACGAGGCGCACATCAACAGGTCCAGACTTGAGAGAATCGTTCTGCTTCGAGCAGTCAATCACAATGAGAGGTGCAAATTTGAGAAAATCCGCTTTTGTAAGCCATGGTTCGGCCTCCTTATTGTAGTACATCGGTTGAAAGTTTGTATACATATCGTACAGTACTGCATACTGATTTTGTTCTATATTCAAATTCATATTACCATAAGGATAGCATTGTGAATTCAAGTATAATTTTACATCAGTAGTAGGTGGTGCACTATGGCGACCCCCACTCCTATCCCCACTCCTATCCCCACTCCTTTCCCCCACTAGGCCGAGCGGCCGGCGTTGTGGGTGAGCGGTTTGCGGGGGTGCGGAGCGTGGATGAGCGTGTCACCATAGTGCACCACCTTTTTTTTTATTTTTTTCTCCGTACATATATATATATTTCAGCTCTTATTAATTTTACAATTCTGGTTATAATATGGTGCATAATTCGCAATACATATAGTAGTAGGGGGTATTTTTTGTGGATATTTTTTTGGTTTTCGGCCGATTTCACGACGGGACCGATGACCATGGAGCGGCGGCTTGTGAGGTATGCTGCTTAGATGGTCGGACGATTCTGTAACGAGGGCGACGGAGATACCATAATGTGAGAGAGAGGCTCGTGTACATTTGGGAGTGTTCAGATTTATGATAAATAAGTTTTTGCCTCATACCTGTTTATGATCATTCTTCAGCAGGTTTGAACTCCAGTCTGTTGTATTCCGTGCCGTGGTACACCATGATTAATTTATTGTTTGAGGCTGCAGCGCACATCTGCTGGAATAAAACGTTCTTATCTTCGAAAACTTTCACGAATCTTAACGGTAGGAAGCATGTAAACGAGTTGTCCACGTCCATGACGATTCGTTTGCCCCATCTCGTTTCGACGAACCGAATACATGTGATGCGGTAATCTTTGGCTAGTTCAAGATCGGCCAGTTTTTTGACGGGGTAGACGGACTCCAAAAGGCCTGTTTGATTGACGAGCGAGAAATCCATTGTTCAGATCGGGTTTTTTTACGGCCACTGTTAAAGCGTGGAGTTCTGATATGTCGCGTATTCTTGCTTTAAGCGTTGCAATATCGTGCAAAAAGATATCTAAGAGTGCTTTCAATTCACGGCGTTTACTTATGCGACGACTCGGGAGTACTGTCGGCTCATCAGAGAACTCGAGCGATTTAAACCTCCTGTTCGGCAGATCCGTATCCCTACCTTGAGCGCAGAAAAGAGCTGACAACAATCTTTTGGTGCAGCATCTCCCGCCATTGTCGCAGGGGGGTAGTGGTGGGAGAAATCAGCCAATGTCTTGGCTGATGTATTGGTTTACCATGACCCTGACAGCCGCCAGCATAAGTCAGCGTTTATAAGATGACGAAATGCGAGGATGAGATCAGCGGCAATGCGCGTCTTTACGAGGGTGATTTTTTGATACCGGCTGCTTTTCCCTCTTCCCGCTGCTTCACCGTTAATAAACCAGCAGTCCAGGATGTGGTGGTTCTGTACTCCCACAAGGCGATGGAGCGATCGTTATGAGAAAGCCATTTTTTCAATCTCACAGCGCCGTTGAGAGCACACTTGAACGAGGTATTTTTGTGCAGTAAGCCGTGAAATACGCAAAAAGTGCTGCTCTCAGGGAGGTTACGAGACGGTGGTTCTTCGTTCTCCTCTAGATTTATAACGAAGCAGTCTGTTAGCTGTGTCAAATATGCGGCTGCATCAGATCCTCTTGTAAACAGGCGATCGGATTGTACCGCGATTTGCTTTAAAGCCGCTTCGACCGCACGTAAAGGTGTTTCACCCTCGGACCAGTCTATACCGTGATGATTGCACTTTAACCACGTGTTTTGTCGTTTCACACTAGGAGGCAGCGCGCTATAAGAGTGAGGCGGTGATATGACCCAGTGTGCCAGGTAAGATGTTTTCACAGAGACCACGGCTATTTCTTTAGGCACGAAGTTATTATATTTATCCTTCAGGCCTTGTATATCAACGACGATGTTCATGATACCGCCCGAACGACGTAAAGTCTCAAGCCTTGAGCGTCGACTGACGATGAGCGTTGAACGCTCTGCAGCTGCATTAGAGACAACAGTGCTGATCGTCAGCGAAATCTGACATCCGACCCGCGTCACCACTCGTACAATTTTCGCCGAAAGAAACGGGATAGGAGACAGACACAGGATTTTAAAACAGCTCGTGTGATTCTTGTTAAAATTTTATTATCATGTAATTACCGAGAACGAGAGCAGCAGTGTTGTATACAATGTAAATGCTTAATCCTATGCCCCCTGCCGATACAGTCATCTGTATCGGAAACCATACCCTTAGATTTACCACCCTTGCTGCTATACGCATTATAATACTCATGAACTATTTTATCGTTTCGCTGCAGATCATGCGAAAAAACATCTCTAAATCGCTGAATACCGAGACCAGTAGCCATATAATGAAGAAACATAACACAATACTGTCCACAGCACTGCGAGTTAGGGCCTTGGAGCTGAACCGTGTTGCAGCGGAAGAGTCGACAGTTTCTTCGGAGACGCGCGAGATGCTGTGGGATGATTGGTGGTAGCCCGTAACTGTCGAAGAACCACCCGTGTCCATTTCGATCGACGTACATGGCGACCCAGTGGGCTCCCGGGCGTTTGTATCCATCGGTGTTAACCACGAATGCCGTCGGTTTCGTCCACACCCTCGGGATACGATCGGCTGGGTAGACGCCTATAGCATGCTCCTTTATGTTTTCGAGAGATTGTAAGATCTGAAGACTGTTCATGATTCGAGGGTTCTTTTTCCTCTTCGGTCCTGGTCTCGGACATACCAATGCTCCACGACGTGGTAGTCCTATACTCCCATAAGGAGGTAATCCTCTCACTTTGACAGAGCCAGGCCTTGATTCTCATAGCGTTGTTCAGGGCGCATCTGTAGGCCTGTCTGCGATCTGCGACGCAGTGGTGTATACAGCATGCGTCGCTTCGAGGTAGCTGACGTAATGAAGGAGCCTCTTCATCATCTTCTAAATTTATAATAAAATAGCCCGTGAGCTGCGCCAGATACGATGATTTGTCAGAGCCACGCGTGAAAATCCGTGTCGCATGGCCCGCAATCCTTTTCAGATTTGTCTCCAGCGTTTGTAGCGATGTATCACCTTTAGACCATTCTATACCATGAACATTATCACATAGCCACATATTTTGACGCTTTACAAAGGCTGGCAAGTTATCGCCCGTATAGGGCGGCTTTACAATCCAGTGGCCATAGTCTTCAGTTTTTACCGATACGACGGCTACTTCTTTAGGTATAAACTGGTTATCTCTACCTCTCACGCCCTGCACATCAATAACAATATACATGATGCCGTCTTTTTATTTGACCGTCGCTCTTTGAATGCTCAGTGAAAACTGAGGGTGCTTCTCTCTCGCTCATCAACCGCTGAAATCTACGATGACCTGTCTAGATGAGTCAATCTCAAGCACATTATCATATTCAGCGTACACAATACAGTTAATCGTTGTAGGTAAAGACCCTGCGAAGCGTACTTCTATCCGCACGCTGCCATGCCTCACCAGGTTCCAGTGGGTGCTGCTATTAGCAGAGAGATCGGGTGTCAGATCAAACGCGAAAAGACAATGACCGTATGGGTAGCTCAAACGCGAGATACAATTACCATCGTTGAGAAAGTGAATACCCGAGCCAGAAAATAACGTATGATATGCATCCACATACATATTACTATCTGTGAAGTCTGTCTGCAGAGGTTTTGATGGTATCTGCTGGCCGTCTACATATAAAGAAAGATAATTGATCGAGTAGTGGTGAAAATTGAACGGATTTTTTCCGTAATCACCGTTGAAAGCCTTATTATCGACAAATCCAATTATTATACGTTTTGGTAGCTGGCCCAGTATGACGTTATCAAGAGTATCGCCATGTATTCCGGCATGCATTGATATAGCTTTAACCTCGACGCGTGTCAGCGGATATTTTGCTGTAGATTTAGACAGAGCTCTCGCATGAGACAGGAGTATACCAGGGGCTATCTTAACGCGTCGCACGATTAGCGATGCTTCTGTAATGCGGATTTTACAGTTTTTCAAATCAGTCATGAGACAGAAAGCGCTATTGTTCTGCACAAGGCGCAAACGCATCTCAACACCGTTCAGTAAAAACCTTTCCTGATTGAAGATATCGCAATGCAAATGCCCAAGAAGATCGATCGTTCTATCCTTACCTAATGCATCCCGTCTCTCTACAAGTCCTTTGTTACCATCACCCTTATCATCCATTGCTCCCTCTGTATCACTATACCATAAAGCACTTGTAAGATGCGATGTCTTCGCGGCGTATGCGTAGTTCAATAGAGTTTCAATATAAGCTCTATAAGCATAAGCGTTGTTAGGAAGAGACACAAGTTTTTGATTCAAAAATACATCGATCTGACTGAACATTGAGTGTAGGAGATTATTGACAGGTCCTACATCGGGTGATACGCCCTCTAGCCCCCCTGTCTTTTTATAATCTGGAGCATCTATCTTAACGCGTATACTTAGCATTGTATGCGCGAGATCAATGTACTCATCCCCCTGGCCTGGGACGACAAATTCTATCGGTGAATCATCCGTCAACGATGAGATTGGTTTGTAGTATACAGAGTGTGTCCCCTCGATCGTTGTCTGGGTTGGCGGTAATGAAAATAATTCAAGCTCCGACTTAAGACACTCGCACGAGTGCGCGTGTAGGAACGCCATTTTTCAGAGCGCTGTTTAAGCAAAAATATCCGTCACCGTTCTTGGCTTCTTGTTACGTCTCGTGACGCGCGGTTTAGCCGATGATTTTCTACCTCTCACAGCCTTCTTCCTCTTCTTAACACACCTCGTTCTCGCGCCACCGCCGCTTGAACGTTTTCGCGATTTCACTGCCTTTCTTTTCACAGAGCTGCGTCGTGATACGCTCCCCGCAGCAGAATGCATCAGTTTATTAATCTTGCTGCCTTTATAGCCGGAGCCCTTCATGAGCGATGTAATTTTTTCCTCAGCTTTACGCCTCAGGTTTTGGCCTGATTCACGCAGGCGCGTTTGAAACGCTTCTCTCGGTTGTATGCCGGAGTTAACGACATCAGAGGCCATGTTAACCCCCGAGCGAAGCGCCTCTTTACCAACAGTCCGAGCCCCCTGTTTCAAGAGAGGTATGATACGTCGAAAGAGACCCCCTAAAAAACTTCCAATGCCATGACCTCGCTGGTTTGGTGAGCCGATATACACGTGGCTGATACCACCATAGCCTGTTCGACCCCCACTCCCCGTCTGCACGCCGAAGTACTCATCATAGTAATCCATTGTAGATACACCCAGGTCAATCTATACGCTTGAACTGTAGCGTCACCGTCAGTGTCCCGTGCTCGAATGGTATTGGTTCGCCAAACTCATCCCTTATATCAATGGTTATTGTTTGAAAACTAGTATGTAGTAAGGGAATATAACGCGGTGGTGAGAAGCTTCTTATCCTCACAGACCCGTAATTATGGGCATCGGCGATAGCAACAGGTACAACGCGCAGCAATGGTGTGCGAACATCGCCGGTAATATAGGGCTCACAGATATCGGTATAAACGTACATCATGTTGGGCGCTCCGTTGGCTAAATTGGCAGGCCTCTGAGCAGTGTATCCTTCACGGGGCACTACTACGCCTCCTGTTTCGGCGAACCCTAAAACCTTGCTCAGTACGTCGGAGAAAAAAAAGGTGTGCTCCAGGCTCTTACAGGATTCGCAGACACGCTTCACCGTCACATACCCGTTGCGGGCGTGCTTGAATTTCAAATGGCCCGTGACATAAGGTATTTCGTTAATAGCCTCGAGCAATGTCCCTATGCTATGGTATACGCCGGGCGGCACACAGGCGTTATCTTCCTTAAAAGCAGACGCCTTTGAAGCACCGGCCTCCAACTCGCTCTTGATAGGTACGTACTTCACCAGGGTACCAGCCGGTTGCCTCGTTGTCACACTCAGGATGTTTCGCCTACCCTCGGTAGGTACGTACCTCATTGAGATACCAGCCGCCTGCTCCGTTATCATATTCAGGAAGTTTCGCCTGCCATCGGTAGGCACGTGTAAAATGGTTGCGGGTATATGGATCTCGGCTAATGAAACAGCCCAGCTACCGTGAAGAGACATACGCTGCGGTAGATGTGTGGTATACCGTGTTGTTACATTATCGGGATAATAATCCATACTACTATTGCTAGGTAAAACCATGTAAAACTCGTCTTTCATTTTAACGCCCTCTGTTTAACCTGCTTTGTTTGCACTCTCGATAGCTCGGGTTCATAAAATACACCGTCAATATCCTCGTCGTGGAGATCGTGCAGGAAGTATACCACAGGACAAATACCGGACGACACACGGTGAATCTTGAATAACTCGCTGCTCCAACCACCTTCGTAACCTTTTGCAAAGGCCGCCTTCGCGCTACTGATACGCACAATGTCACCCACCTTATATTTAGGGAGACAACGCTCTGGCCTTTTGTATCGCTGTATCAAGTTATCCCGAGCCCTAGCGGCTGTAGCAAGCGTCACAGAGCCGGGCGTCATTTTTATAGCGCTATGCGTAGAGTTGTTGTATGCTGAAACAATGCTCTGTAGAACGTCGAGGTAGCGTTTTTGCCGGGAATACGTGAAATAGCGCCACATTCTCTCCTTCAGCGTTCTATTGAATCTCTCGACAATAGCCGCTTTGATATCGGGGTTTCTCGCAATGCGAAACTGTATGCCTTTTTTCTTTAAGAAAGCCTGAAACGCAGCACCGACGAATTCTTTACCCCTATCCGTCTGCAGATAAACGGGTGATCGACCGTTGCTATTTTTCTTAGACAAGACGAGGTTAAACGCTTTAGCCACGGATGTGGCAGATTTGTCGCGTAGAGGCTGAACCCATGCGTATTTACTAAGAGTGTCTATCACGACAAGTAGATAAACATAACCATCGTTATAATCTTTAATTGAGCGAAGATCTACCAGATCAGCTTCCCAAAAGTCATCAATGTTCCGTACGTTATAAAAACGTCGCGGGAAGTGCTGTCGCACTGGTCTGTGTTTCGTGTAAGCATCCTGCCCCTCAAGCCACTGCAGCGTCTTCGTTCTGGATACTTTTTTCTGACGTGCCAGACGTAGCAGTTTAGTAGCACCTGAAAACGATGCTTCATGGGATGGATTAAAATACACTTTTTCCAGCGTTTTCATATTTATAATGTGAGGTTAGCCCAGATTACATGTCTTTTCTTATGATGTTTATTAGGATAGCCGTTGCCGCTCTGCCCTGCGTTATCTGATTTGCTATCACGGCCACTGAAGAACGGTGACTGACTCGTCGCACCTGTACTGTCGCTGTTTGTACTGCTGTTGCTGCTCTCCTCGAGCTGCGACGGTCGTAGCGTTGAATTGGCCCTTGTCTCCTGCCACAAGGCGTCATTACCGATGAACTCCCGCGGTGTCTGTATTGCTCTCAGAAATTTAGCGAAAGCACCACGCCCCGCCGGTTTAGATATTTTTCTAGCTCTCATGGCGTCGTTCACAAGATCAACGATATTCGAGCCCTGAATCGGGCTACCCTCAATCGATACGACTCCTCCGGAATCCCAAGAAAAATTGCTGCGTGGCGCGTCATGTAAACGACGGAGCAGTAACTTCGCTTTAGTGCGATATTTGGCTGGTATGCTTTCAATTATGACGGAGTCGTTCATACCGTTACGCGTTTCTCCTTTTTCACTTTTATCATAATTAGACGCCGTTGTATGGTCGTTCTTCATAAGATCGCTGTGCTGTCGAGCTCTCTCGTCATCAGAAAAATGGAGATAACGCTGTAGCACAACCAGGTACGCTGTCCATTTTTCCCTCTCATTCTTGTAGGCGTTAGAGTTCAAAATTTCATTCATCTCCGCGTCCAGTCTGGATAATACGGTATCAGTAGATTGTGGTGGTTGTGCCGAGGCGTTCCAGCCGGCCGTTGGCTGTCTCTGATTTTGCATGCCCAGCTGTGTCGCATGCTCCTCAGGGATAAGAACCATTTTTCTCGCGTGCTCCATCATCCCCGTCCACCAATCAAGCTCGATAGAACAGTGCCTAGTATCGGTGCTAGTAGGAGCGGTAGAAACCCGCCGCTCTGGATAACAAAGCGTTTTTTACTCTTCCAACAACCTTTTTTCGCGGCTAAACGACGGAGAGCGGGGGCGTGTCGTCGTAGCTTTTTTCGCTGATCAGCCTTCAAAGGAACGTTACCGCAAAGAACGTTCAAGGCACACTCGCAGATACAGCGGATGATGCTCGGATCCGCTTTACGCAGGACAGCCTCGCGTTGCTCTTTATTGAGATACTGAAGAGCCCGTAGTATCGTCACGTGCTTTTTGCAGAGTGGTGCACCGTTTCGCTCCATTACGCATGTCAAACTGTCTAACCTCTCGACGTATCGCCCCTTTTAGCCGATTTTTTTGACCTATAGGGATGGGGGGTAGCAGTGCCTTTAAGAATATACCACACGCATAGACCAATACAATAATAAGGGTGGGAGGTGTTTGTGCAGGTGCTGGGTCTTTGCGTTATCTTGTTAGCTCGCTGAAGTGCGCTCAAAACGATCATGCATTTATCACAGTACGATAACCCTTTGGGCGCCATTACATGCGCTGAACTGGTAATTCACCAGCATTGCATCCGCTTTTAAACTTTTTCCGCGGCACGTAGACAAAATGATGGGGGTCGTCGGGAAAAATACAGGTACGGAATCTACAGTTGTCAGGCGTCGATTGTTTCAGATCGAGTAGCAAATAACCGTGCGGCTTGGATGTTGCGTCGTGGTACGCCTCCTGTAGGAAACGCGGGTTTTCAGGATACACCTGTCGCGCGAGATGCTGAATTTGAGCACGATCACGAGGATTTTTGAAAATCACTATATAGTTGGCATTCAGCGAGATATCTCGCTGACCGTGTCCTTGATGGAATAAGTTCTGGGTAATAAAAATAACGCTCAGATTTTTATGATGACTGCCTTTGGTGAAAAGGTCCACAACATTGTTGTTAGACGCCTCACGCATCAAATCATCGATTATGAGAAGTTTTGCGCGAGGGTCGTTAGCATAATCACCACTCTGAGGTAGACCCTCATGGAACTCTATTGATTCACCATACTCCGTGTACGCTGACTGCCACTCGGAGTAATAGAAAATGACTCTCTCGAATGGCTCACTGTTCATCCGTGATATAAACTTTAAAAACTTTTTTACAAAGTACGTTTTACCGCAGCCTGTGGGACCACAGATCATTGAGGTCCAGGGATGCTTCCACCGTACATCCATCTGCACGAATGACCACGTTTCCTGCGGGGCGGTATAATATAAAGAATTCGAGCAGTTGAAACATGTATAGAGCTTTTATTTTCCTGTAACAGTATAAATATTTTACAGTAATAACATAGGTATTTTACAATACTGCTTAACAATGTTTAAAGCGAGAGTTTTTATAAACGGCTATTTGTAACCGTAAGGGAGCGAACCGTATTCGCCATCACGTCTTCGCTTGACACTCAGAGGCATGCACGATTTCTTTTCGGGTCGTGTGACAACCTGGTGGAATGGTGTACGACGTATTGAATCAAACTGTAGTACAACA
Source organism: Venturia canescens (assembly GCF_019457755.1). Lineage (NCBI taxonomy): Eukaryota > Metazoa > Arthropoda > Insecta > Hymenoptera > Ichneumonidae > Venturia > Venturia canescens. The sequence continues at coordinate 29,454,164 of NC_057422.1, forward strand.
GGATTCTCTCTCTCACCTGTTATAAATGACCGTATTGATTCGTAATTTATCAGCGAACTGTTTGCGTAATTCAGCGTTATGCCTTTAACCTTGCAAACCTCGCTTTCCGCGCCGCTCGGCGTATTAACTATGAAAGAATAAAATTTAGGGCCGCCTGAGATGAAAGACTTAATGTAACTGCCCTCGCCGTAGGAGCTTAGCTCGTCGGTTAAATCCCCTAGCAATTGACCCGTTGGCGGTTCATACTCTCCAGGCTCTTTTCTCGTGACATAAATAACGGAATCGGTGTCGCAGTACAGAGCACGCTTACCCAGCGGTTCGAGATAGGTGTAAAGTTTTAAACGGGCTTGGGCTGTGGTGTATGCAGCTATGACAGTATTTGCTATATTAGACGGTATTACAGCATCACTGGTTTTCGTATAATTAACATACAGCACCTGGTTGTTAACAGGTAGCATACCAATGATCTCGTGCTCGGGGCTATTTAGCAGCTCCATAAGTTTTTCGCGTGTCGATACTATTTCTGTTTGCGGTAAATTTTCGCGTTGTCCAAATTTACCCCAAAAGGAGTTAAGACAAAGCTTGGCTACCGAGCGCAGCCCCGGGTTTTTCGCTACCGCACCCCGCTCCAGCTGAACCCCTTCGGCTGTCTTAAAAGCAGTTATATAACGCTCTTGGGCAGCCTCGTCATCTGCATAACCCTCGGGCCAACCGCTAGCCTCTTGTTTGATTTTAAGAAAAGTGTTTATGTACCCGGTGAAAAGGCCCCCCTTTTGTGTATCGCGGTTGTACTGCGTTATATTATACTGCCAAATCTCGCTCACGGTTAATATTTTATACCCGCACGCAATAGCTTTTCGCAATTCATCCACTACCCAAGTACCGCTAAACACACGCTCCGCGGGGTCTTCATGAGGACACGCGTCCTGGTTCATTGTTTCGCAGCAGCTACGACATAACCCGAATAACAGGCGCTGATGCATTCGCACCGGCAGCACCGGATGATAAAGATTTTGCGGTGGAAGCACTGTACATTTAACAAGGCCCTCGACGCGGGAAAGACTGATATTATTTTCGGGACCTGTCAGCTCCCTGCACTCGTCGCCGACGTATACCGTTGGATGGCCCACCGGATATTTGCCGTACTTGCAGATGTATGGGTACAAAGAGCAAACGTCAACATATCGTATCTGCTCCCCGTCTTTCACGTCGTACAGAGTGACCATGTTTTCCGTGCGACCACCGAAAAAAGCATCGCGCGGATTGAGAGGCTCCGCTCGAACCAGAGGGTGATCACTCACAAAAGCGCTCATCTCTAAATCTGTTTTTATCATCCGGTCATACGCGCACTCCCAAATCTCGGTTAACGTGTAGCCGCTTGAGCGGATTCTCTGCGCTATAGCGTTTGTTCTCTCGAGACGCTCGTTCAGTGTATCACCGTCGCCTTGTACACGGTCTCTGTTTACAGTGAAACAGCTCAAACACCCGTGCCAATAGCAACCGTGAAACTGTAACACGTGGGCTGAATCAGGTGTTTCGTAGTAGCCGTCTACTAATAAATTTTGAGGCAATTTAAACTCGCGCGAGCGTCCTGCGTGAATGATACGACGATTTAAAGAATGCTCCATCCACACGAGCCAAGAGACCGCTTTTTTTGACTGATTGTGAGCCCATCTGTAACCGCCCGTAGGTATAATGCCGATCGTGTTAGGTTTTAAAAAATTTTTTCGAAAGATTTGAAAGCAGGCGGACGCGATTGTTGTGTTTTCGCTAAACGGGCAAACGCGTCCGCTGTCCTTGAACATTTTCCGGAAAACCACACAGGCCTGTCTCAATATCGTAACGTCGTTTTTACAATAGGTTATGAGCTCGTTTGAAAAGTTAAATACATAAGAGGCATTCTTTAACTCGTTATACCATGCAAAAAAACGCTCGCGTTCCTCCGGGCGCATAGTGTCGGGAGAGTAATCGGCTGCAGGCGGCATCGGCCCAATATAATTTTGATTCTCGGGCCTATTGAACAGATGCGGAAAAGATCCTTTGGCGAGAGCAGTTTTTAGACCGAAAGATTTAGGCAGTGCACTCAGAGGCATGTGAAAGTAGTTCAAGCTGTCGAGAAACACGAGTTTGCTAACGCACATTGTGATGATTTTAGTACCGTTCATTATTAAAGATGGGAGCTGCGTTTTTTTCTCCTCGATGAGGTAGCGCAGGATAAACTGGGCATCGAAACCACCGGCGTTATGGGCTATTAAAAATACGTGAGAGAAGTTCGGCATACTCTGTATGGCTAACTCCACAAGTTGACACACAGGATTCGTCCTAAATATAAACTCGTGATCCCCGCAATGCTCGCACGGCTCGTCTATAGAAACATTATCGCAGCACTTGGTGCAGACACGTTGAGCTACGCAAAGATTCGGTTCGTGAACGCGCGTTGTAGGATCACCTTTTACAGGGGTACACTGCTGCGTTTCAAAATCATAGAATATGAATATGTTCTCTTTCGGTCTCTCATCGACGCGAATAGGCCTCATATAGCACAGGCGATTATAGGGGTGCCGCGATTTACACGTTTTACAGAAACCCTCCCCGCACACATGCGTCTTTTTCTCTAAAGATCTTATTGCGCGAAAGCAGTTACGGCACCGCTGAAGAGACTCGCAAACAGTGTTTACCCTGTGTTTACGACGGATGGTAACAGCCCTGTGATTTTCTAAACATTGTTCCCCAAAAAAATCGCGGTTACATGTCTCGCATCTGATCGCGGCAGCTGCTCCCAGAGCGCAGGGCGGTGCTTGAAGGCAGCGAGGGCATTTCTTTTTTAAACATCTATGATCCCGACGAGAACGGGCGTTACAGATTGCGCAGAAGTTTAAGCTGCCTACAGCACCACGCAGATTCAAGATAGGCTGGAAATGATGCGACCGCTCATAATACAGAATGTATAACGTGTGCCGGACTGAGCCTACTGTATCCATAACCGTCTGTGTACCGTCAAACACCGGTCTTTCGCGTCGCCCCAAAGTCAAAAACTCGAAAACCACGATAGCTAACCCCTCGCGAGCCAAATAATTCTGGTACACAGCAATTTCGCGCATACCGCAGCCAGCGGGCTGTATAACAACATTTGCGCTTCTCGTGAGCTCAAGCGCCGCCTCTTTTTGAAGCGACCCGTTAATCTGTCGTATACGCTGCCATCTAGAATGCAGAGCCCCTGAGCGTATCTCACCCCTTTCCGCGTACGCGCGTGCTGTTACTAACGAGCGCGGTAGACACAGATTGTCGGTATTTCGAATCGTTAAAATTGATTTTTTAGCAACGCCCTCGTGTGTCAAACGTTTTCGCCCCCTACCCTCCACGCCTTTAACGATACATACTTTTATTTGGAAAGAATCATCAATATCCAGAGACGCTGCACTTTGAGCTATGCTTGTTATTAATTGCCAGATATCTACAAATGTATAGGCGCGGACAGGACGGAATGAAAGCCAGACGGGGCCGTGTGTTAAGCTGCTCGCGGAGAACGAGATCCCCGCGTAGTCACCACCCTCACAGTGACTCGTGAGATGCGTCAGAAGATCGCGGAATGCTCCTTCAAGCCATGCTGTCACGTTTGCGCCAGCTTGAGGCTGGCGGATACGCAGTGTTATCTCCCGACCACGTAGTCGAAAACGTTTGAAATAACGAGCTGTATCGTGCGCAATGATGATCCGCCCTCCCGGGGGTTGCACATCCCCGAAAGCCTCGCACCCCTGTGTATTGCGCGTTCTCCCCCCGCCCGTTTGTATATCTGTAATCAAACAAAAGCGTGAGTTATAGGGTAGAGACAGCTGATAAAAAGGCATATTGTAGCTTTAGTGTACCTCGTACTAATCGCGGTACGCCAATAACGAGACAGCTGACGAGTCAGCTGACGAGTACCCTGTGTTAAATATAATAAAGCCTTTTAAACATATCCTGCATTTACCGCAAGGGCTAGAGATAAAGAGAGAAAGCGCGCGAGTGAGGGAGAAAGAGAGAGAAGACATTATTATTTCTTTACCTGAATCACACTCCATCAGCTCTTGAAACCATAGGCCGAAGCGTCTAGCTTCTAATCGCTCCTCGTTTAGATGCTCCTCCCCCTCCTCCTCCTCCTCCTCCGCCTGTTGAATGCCCAGCGGGTACACCCCCAGCTGATTCTCGGGTTGTACGAGGTCATCATCTTCCTGCTGACGATGGTGGTGATGCGATGGACCCGCTATCGCTCCGTCGTCATCGTTAGCTCTGGTGTGCCGGTACACAGCTGTTTGGATTATTTCATAATTTCTGTTTATTAACGCTGTTTATTTTTATTTTATTATCGCTGTACGGCTATGCTTACCCAGTATATCAGACCGATCGCTAAACATCAAGGAGGGGTTGAGAATAGTCGACGCCTCGTCGTCATCAAATTCGGGCTGCAGCGGTACCGGCTCGGCCGAGGTTGCCGAGGTGCTCGCTCTAGGCTCTTCCTCGGCCCTCTCCTCATGCTGCGGTTCTGAAAAAAACCGCGCCAGTAGCTTTTATATCTAAAAACGAGAATCGCTGCTAATAAAGCCAAAACAGAGTTGAATACACACGGTAGAGGGCGGTTTGATGCTCTAGATCCGCTTCCACCGCAGCTCTCGTCGTCTCAGCGAGAGCCTCTTCTTCTTCGTCACTCACAGCGTCGTAAAACGGCCGATATATGGTAAAATGCTGCGGTATCGTCTCGGCAGGGGCTGCCGAGGTGCTCGCTCTAGGTTCTTCCCCTACCCCCTCCTCATGCAGCGGTTCTGGAAAAATACCGCCCCCGTGGTTTTTACGTCTAAAAACGAAAATCGTGGATGATAATGCCAAAGCAGAGTTGAATACGTACGGTAGAGGGCTGTTTGACGCTCTAGATCCGTTTCCTCCACAGCTCTCGTCGCCTCAGCGAGAGCCTCTTCTTCGTCACTCCCCGCATCGTAAAACTGCCGATAGCCTATGGTAAAAAAAAAAAAAAATAGCTGTTGTATTGCTAATCGCCAACAACAGTGATTTATCGTGATAATGGTACTTACATCTGATTTCACCGACAAGGCCTCTTACGCGGGGGGCTTCTAAAACACCGCGGCGCTGTAACTCGTCATACACAGCATCCAGCACTCGTTGACCACTTAATATGCCTCTGTTATAGGCCACCACTAGAGCACGTAAAGGGGCCCACCAGATCACGTATTTAAGTCTGTTCACGAGTCGAGCACCCGATAAACGCAGCAACTCGTAACACCATAGGTCGTTACACCTGCGTCTCAGCTGAGCGCTATGCGGTTTTGTTAGACGTAAAAGACCCAAAATACAAGAACGCACTGATTCATCCGACATTGTAAGGGGTGATCGTTAAATACCGTTCTATATGACGGTTGAATCGCTACTGTCATATCTCGAGCGAGGAGATAGGTGTGAATCATGATTAAAATGCTAGCGATACTTTTTTCAAGACAGCAAAGGAGCAGTCGCTGAAGTTTAACAGTACTCTGCATGGTCCCCGGTGTTTGCGTGAAAAAGCACGCGCACGAGTGAGACAGCTTTGTTTAGCCCTGCAAGCATATTTCCGAGCATATTGCTCCATCTTCTGTATAGCATCTTCTCCTGAAGACCGAGCTGTGTCTTTAGCCCTCGGAGATACGCTCTTCATAAGTGAATCGGCTGAAGTCGCAAAATAGTATATAATAAAGAATATATATTGATGGGGATTTGTTTAGAGGCATCAAGAGGCTGCAGCCGTATGTGTAACCCCGACAGCTCTGTATAAAGCATCGCGTCTTACGGTAGAGCGAGAGAGAGGACTACTCACTAAAGGATCGGTATGATGAGAGTGAGCGAGACGGCATACGTCATCACTGCTACAGCTTTGAAGAGTTGTGCCTCTACGTCTAGCGAGAGAGCAAGTGAGAGAATGAGCGGTGTCGCGAGTGTGAGCGAGAGGGCATATGCTGTTGCTGCTGCTCTCGCGTGCTTCACAAGAGAGAGAGAGTGAGCGAGAAAATGTATCACGTCTCCTGGTGTGGGCGAGAGGCTGTGCTCTATCCTCGTTACAGCTCTGGAGCGCTCGGCCGATGCACGTGCAATTCTGATGACACTGCACGACGACGCTGCGAGAGCGCAGGGCATCGCATCTCATGAGAGCGCAAGCGAGAGGGTTTATCATGGCACGGGAGCGAGTGAGATAGCATACACTACCATTGCCACGACTCTCAGATGCTCGAGTATCGGGCCCCACGAGAGAGAAAGAGAGAGAGGATGTATCATGATGGTGGAGCGAGCAAGATGGTATATGATATCACTGCTACAGCTGTGAAGCGCTGTGTCTCTACGGCTAGCGAAAGAGCGGGTGAGAGAATGAGCGGTGTCGCGAGTGTGAGCGAGAGGGCATATGCTGTTGCTGCTGCTCTCGCGCGCTTCACAAGAGAGAGAGTGAGCGAGAAAATGTATCATGTCTCCAGGCGTGGGCGAGAGGCTGTGCTCTATCCACGTTACAGCTCTGGAGCGCTCGGCCGATGCACGTGCAATTCTGCTGACACAGCACGACGGCGTCGCGAGAGCGCTGGGCCTCGCATCTCATGTGAGAGCGAGCGAGAGGGTTTATCATGGCACGGGAGCGAGTGAGATAGCATGCTCTATCATTGCCGCGACTCTCAGATGCTTGAGTATCGGGCCCCACGAGAGAGAAAGAGAGAGAGAGAGGATGTATCATGATGTTGGAGCGAGCGAGACGGTATATGGTATCACTGCTACAGCTGTGAATCGCTGTGCCTCTACGGTTAGCGAAAGAGCGAGCGAGAGAATGAGCGGTGTCGCGAGTGTGAGCGAGAGGGCATATGCTGTTGCTGCTCTCGCGCTCGTGTGCTTCACAAGAGAGAGAGTGAGCGAGAAAATGTATCATGTCTCCAGGCGTGGGCGAGAGGCTGTGCTCTATCCACGTTACAGCTCTGGAGCGCTCGGCCGATGCACGTGCAATTCTGCTGACACAGCACGACGGCGTCGCGAGAGCGCTGGGCCTCGCATCTCATGTGAGAGCGAGCGAGAGGGCTTATCACGACGCGGGTGCGAGCGAGATAGCATGCGCTATCATTGCCACGACTCTCAAATGTTCGAGTATTGTGCCTCGCGAGAGAGAGAAAGAGGATGTAGCATGACGTTGGAGCGAGGGAGACGGTATACACCATCGCTGCTGGCTGTTGCTTAAAGAACCAGTGCGATGCTATGACTTAAGGTCAATGCTACGATGACGTACTCCCCCGCCTGCTTAGAGGCTGTGCACGGTGAGCGCGAGGTACCGTATCTCGAGAGAGAGAGCGAGCGAGAGCGTATACGCTGACGCGTATGCTAGCACGAGAGCGAGTAAGAGGGTGCACGCCGTCGAGATTGCAGCCACGTGCAGTTTTGATGAAGCAGTGAATACCTCAAGCTCTCGCGAGGCATCGCGCCTCGCGAACGGTCTTATCTAAGCGCGAGAGCGAGCGAGAGGCTGACTGCATCGGGCCGAGACGTCAGCTGTTTTACACCCCTCCTGTCCTTCTTTTACCCCTGCAATGATGTGCTCACCATAAGCACGTATTTGCATGAACGTCTTAGCCGTCAGTCTTCAGTCGAACCGTGCGCGAGTATCTCGTCCCGGCCTCTTTTATATATATCGCTCCTCTACAAGTTTTTTCTTTTTTTTATTTTTTCACCAAAATGTATCCGCGCTACCGGGATTATGAGTTTTTGTGCCACTCGTTTACGTGCCGTGTCATACGGTTCTTGAGCGTCGCGTCCCTATACGTCCGCACCGACGCTCTTGAACAATTGTACCGCCACGTGGTAGGTTTAATGTATAGTGAGTTTATAGACGGGAGGCTGGGCCGGCCCGTCCAAAGCGAGGAGGCAACGCCGGGTGTGAACTGCGTGGTGGTGCTGCGGGGCTCGCGTATTGCGTACCGGGGGGAAATAGTGTACTGCGACAGCGGTGATTTTGTCGAGGTGCATCTGGTGGACCACGGTGACAGCGAGTTTTACGAGCTAAACTGCCTGTACCACCCCTCACCGGCGTTAGAGGCGATACCGGCGCTCGTGATAGAGTGCTCCCTCCACAGCCTCGCCTACTTAGAGGCTTTTCACCATCCCATCCATGAGATGGAAGCGCTGTGCGAGGGGCCTCTTACGGCTACGGTCATGAGTCCTCCTGCACGTCACCCCCTGAGCATCCAGCTGTTTGCCGAGGACGGCCGGGATCTCGGGGGTGTTCTCGTGAACGAACTGCGGGCCGCCTATCCCGATTACGACGAAGGGGTTGAAGACGGGCTCCTCGGCGTTGCTGCCGCCCCGGACGACCCTGAAGAGTAGTGTGTGTGTGTGTGTGTGTGTGTGTGTGTGTGTGTGTGTGTGTGTGTGTGCGTGTTTGTGTGCGCCGTGGAGTCTGGATCGGGGCGAGAGAGAGAGAGGCACGTCACCCTGGTAAGTTTCTCGATATATATTTTTTATTTTTAATTTTTTTTCTTTTTAATTTTTATTTTTTTATTTTTATTTTTTATCCCTTTATTTTATATTTTTTCAGAAATATAAAATAAAAATATATATATATATACCTGAAAAACGATGGTGCACTATGGCGACACGCTCATCCACCCTCCGCACACCCGCAAACCTCTCGCCCACAACGCCGGCCGCTCGGCCTAGTGGGGGAAAGGAGTGGGGATAGGAGTGGGGATAGGAGTGGGGGTCGCCATAGTGCACCACCTACTACTTACATCAGTAACGTTGCAATGATCAAAATTACTCGCATTTTGTCTCTTATTATTCTTTCGTCCTGTTTGGAATGCCAGGATTACATATCGAGGTTTTTCCAGCTGCGTTGATGTCTTGACTGACCACACGTGTTTCGATGTCGCCGGTAACATTGGATATTCATACAATTCCCACGTACGAAAACTCATTGAAATTAGGGTACCTTTGGCGATGAATTTCAAAAGTTGAATTTTCTGTTTATCCGCCACGGTGACGTATGGAACGAGCCATTCAATTTTTCGTAGTGTAATTTTATAATCTTCAGCGGCTGGTTGAACTATGGCATTATCATCGGAACGTGATCTAGTCAAAATCAATTCGTGCTTTGCATTCACCACCATTTTTCGATAATCTTCAGCAAATCCCAGCAGCATGCTCAGAGGTATGCATACGTCAAAGTAGCCTGCTGCGTCCACAATCGGTTTCGTCTCATCGACATCGACCCAACCAGTGTTCTCAAGCATTGTACTTCTCGCCGACGAATGAGATGTATATCCTTTAATAAGAGATGTGATTCCCACATTCTTATTACGATCGATTTCAACGGCGTTAAGTTCATAACGCACTTCCTCGAATAAATGACAAATGGCATTGTTAACGAAATTCGTTGCAGCTAACACGGTACCATCCGCCGTTGTCAGTTTGCCGCAAATGTGAATTGAACTTTTACTCGGTAGAATTGATAAATCTTGATGCTGGATTGAAATACGTATTTCATCACTATTCTTGTATGTTGACGATGCGTATGGTTGATGTGCATGAACCTCATAATGTATGATGGATTCATCAAACATGACGGGTGTCTGGATGTTTACGATTTCTTCCTCCATTGCAGGCAGCAGATGCACAACGAGCAAAGCAGATAATTTCTCACGCGCGGACTCCACGAATTTTGAGACCCAAACTCTTCAATAGTAGAAGGTTTTGAGGTGTTAGCTCTTTGAGCGTTGATCGACGACTGCTTTCGCGATCCCATGTTGGCTTATTAATATTGCCAATACGATGATTGTAAATTATGCCCATTGAGATTTTATATGAAGTCTTATGGTGATGACTTCACCGCGGAAATTGATCAAATCTCCGTCTTGATCAACAATACGAAGCTGTATATTGTCAATGCGACGAGTTGTGATTGGTAGATAAATGACGCTCGACGGTACTTCGATGATTTTATAGCCGGCCGGTACAGATGGGAAAAATTCGTGAATTGTATGAACTTTTCGCCCGTTGATGTATGCACCAGTGGTTATATTACACTCGACTCGAATGGCGTTCACTTTGAGAATGGACACGGGTAGATCAGACACATGTCTTTTATTGGGCTCCAATCGACGCGACGTATAACCCAGCAAAGGTCCAATCGAATTTTTGGATGTAAAATCAATCGATTGATTGCACTCAATTTCACTGCGTAGCGTATAATTATTCGGCTTAAGCTGAATTTGTATGTTTTTAGATGCCAACTCAGTTTTCAAATATTTTTCAATATCTTCAATTTCATAGCTGCCCGTTGGAATGGTTACCACATGATATCCAACATGAAATTCATTGCAACCAATGTCGATATTTGGAATCGAATTGAATGTGAGCAGCTCGACGAGTCCAAGAGTATAATTTTTGTCGGGCGATAGTTCGATGGGTGGAAAAAATTGTGCCTCAAGTATGGAGCATGATCCAGTAATGGTGATTGTCAAACTATCATCCATGATGCTCGCAGATTTTGAACTAAACACGCAGCTCCATAGTCCTCATTTATATAGTGCATAATTGTGTCGTCGATTTAGTTGTCCACACAAAAATTTCAAACATAAATGTCCACATATTATTGTATCATATTCCTGATACTTTTTATAATTGTATTTCACGCTACCAACATTGAAGTATCTCATGAGTTCGGGTGGAGGTGGGAGATTGCCGAAACTATCAAAGTATGTGATTCGTTGCGCAGTCTTTTTATATGCAACCCAGTGTGTTCCAGGACCCACATTTTTATCCAAATTCACGATTGCTGATTCTTGCTTGAGTGGTCCATTCTCAGGTAAAGTATCACGCATGAAGACCCCACGAAAGTTACGAATTTTCATGGCTCTCGCATACTTTAGCAGGTCGATGTCGGTGAGCGGTTGATGTGGTAGCGTGATTATACGTTTTTTGACCGGAGGTAAAGACCCAAACCCTGTTTGTATGGTTTCAGATGTAAACCTTTACCCAAAGCGATGGCCTCGAGTGTTCTATTGTGACGTTTACTTTCCTCCAATTCCTTTTTAGCCGCTTGAGCAGCATTTATAGCTTTGACTATTGCAGCACTGCCACCGGATAATGCACCAACGGCGCTAAGGCCGGCAAAGATGGGTACGAGGAAGGGCAATAAACCGCCGATTTTTCGAGGTACAGGTAGAACCCGAGGCGTGCGTACTTTAACACCTTTAACACTGGCACGCGCACCTTTCAATGCAGACATGACGATTTCACGCGGGCCACCACTACGAATCATAGCTTTCTTTTCGGCACTAATGATCTTTTTCAGACAAACACTTTTTTTGGTCTTTTTCGTCACTCCTTTCATACCTAGACCAAATTTCTTTTTCGCCTTCATAATGTTTGTCACTGCCCAAGCACTTGCTCTTTCACCAAGACTTGCGTCTTTCGAGGTTACACGTTGCCAGGCTTGTTCAGCCAAAATTTTATCCGCCAGATGTCGTGCTTCCAAGTTTTCACGATTTTTCGAATATGCGATATCGTGTTCTTTACAAGCAGCGTCCAGCGCGTTTATACCAGGATCACCACGAGCAAGACGTTTGATCAATTTCGTACCAGGTCCACAATATTGATAGCCCGGTAGATGTAGTTCCACGGGGAGATTGTTGATTATACTGTTTACCAAACCTTTGCCAGGTTTATCATGTACAATCATCACTCTGCAGTGGCCACAACTCGACTAACTATTCCAACATTATAAAGTTGCATTTATATGATTTTTTCAATCAGTCGCATACGAGATGAAGTCGAAGAAACAAGTTTCGAGCGGTCAACTCCCCATAATAAATTTCGATGAATTTATTGTTGAAGCGGGTAGTGTGAAGAAGCGTCATGGAAACTTACTACCTAACAGCATTCGAGCCGTATTTTGTGGCCCCTCGAATTGTGGAAAAACGAATGCCTTACTCACGCTCCTAATACATCCAAATGGTTTGAGATTTGAGAATATATATCTATACTCGAAATCGTTGAAGCAGCCAAAATACCGATTGCTCGAGCGAATGCTTAAACCTGTGGAAGGAGTGGAATTTTTTCAATTTAACGAGCATGAACAAGTTGTGGCACCTAGTGAAGCTCGCCCAAACTCCATATTCATCTTTGACGATATAGCGTGTGAGAAACAGGACAACGTGAGAGCATTTTTTTCCATGGGAAGACACGAGATTGTGGATAGTTTTTATCTCTGTCAGACGTATACTCGTATTCCGAAACATCTCGTGAGAGACAATGCAAATTTTATAGTGCTATTCAAACAAGATGATATGAACCTCAAGCATGTATATAATGATCATGTCAATACGGATATGACTTATGCAAGTTTCAAAAAAATGTGTGTCAAGTGTTGGAAATCGGACAAGTATGGATTCATCACGATTGACAAGGACAGTGAGTTGAATGCTGGAAGATATAGAAGGGGATTTGATTCTTTCCTCACTGTCGATGATGATGATGATGATAATGATGATGATGATGACGACGACGACGACGACGACGACGACGACGACGACGACGACGACGACGACGACGACGACCAGGTGCTGGATTCAAAATTACATCAGACGGTCATTACGACTTGGAGCGAAAATGACTGAGCAACTTTGGTGAGCCAGTAAATGCTCGAGATGTTGTAACACTCGGTGCGTTAAGTAAACACATTCATTCTATAACTCATAGGGTGACTCATACAACGAATCAAAAGTGCGAATCGAATGTGGCTGCTGCAGAAAAGCGTGTGAGAACCGAGCTCGCCTATCTCCGTGAAAAATTTGATAATATAAAGAGAGAAATCTCAGAACTTCATGATGATATGAAGTTTTTACGAGATCATCTAATGATAAGCCAGTGAAAAGTCCTCCAGACTCTTATCTTCTGCAATTGATGAGGACCGCGGGGGGGGGGGGGGGGGGGGAGAAGAAAAAATGAGTGAAAAGAAGCTTGCGGTGGTTGAAGAACTGCATAAGCCAGCTCGGCGGAATTATCCACGTCGACATGTGGATATACGTGGCCTGGATGAGACTTGGCAAGCTGATCTTGTAGATATGTCGGCATATGCACAACACAACTCCAACCATAAATTCCTTCTCACCGTCATCGATATATTCTCCAAATTCGCCTGGGCCGCACCGTTGAAGAGCAAAAGTGGAAAAGATGTGACCGCTGCAATGGAGTCGATTCTCAGCAAAGGACGCATACCGAAAAATCTTCACGTTGATCGAGGAAAAGAATTTTATAATATGAACTTTAAGGCTTTGATGAAGAATTATAATATACACTTGTATTCCACATTCAGTAATTTGAAAGCATCAATTTGTGAGCGCTTCAATCGTACACTTAAGAATAAAATGTGGATTCAATTTAGTTTTCGCGGAAACTGGAAATGGATCGATATTTTCGATACATTAATTATAAAATATAATGATACATTACATAGTACGATAAAAATGAAACCGAAAGATGTGAATACTACGAATGAAAAACGACTGTTGCGTAACGTATACAATAGATCTGAAGTTGGAAACCAAGTAAAATTTAAAATCGGCGATAAAGTGCGCATAAGTAAATTTAAGAATGTATTCGAAAAAGGTTATACACCAAACTGGACAACGGAAATATTTACAATATATCGAGTTAGAAAAACTAATCCAGTTACTTATAATATAAAAGATCATCAAGATGAGCCCATCGCCGGTGGCTTCTACGAGCAAGAGCTGCTTCGAGCAAAATATCCTGATATATATCTCATTGAAAAAGTGTTGAAGGAGCGTGGCAGTCAGTTGTTTGTAAAATGGCTAGGTTTCGACAATACACACAATAGTTGGATAAGCAAGGATGACCTATGAATAAAGAAAATGGAAAAGGAAACGTTTCGACTCTGGGTTTTTTTTTTAATTTTTTTATGACCACTCCCTATACATGCAGCGGAGCTTGAAACATATCAGGTATAAGAAAAAAAGGACACACTGAGCTTAGTCGGAGATTTTTTTTTTCATTTCACTTCCAAATATCCAAACTCTCTTGCTCTCACTCACACATACTTTTTTTTTTTTTTTTTTTACCAAGGAGTTGCGGGAATCCTTTTTACGGATTCCATGTAGTCTTACGGACTACATGGGTATGTGGGACTCCCAAAAAAATAGGCCTACCCACTAAAACCGCCGCCACCTCCTTGTTGTCCTTCCCCCCAGCCAGGGACTATGTTGATATTACTTCTGACTGGGGGTTCTGTCTGTGTTCGTTCGTCCGTTCTGTCCCACCGTTATCGTCACGTCGCGTCACTCCGTCTGCTCAGTCATCCGTCAAGCAGCCGTCCGCGTTCTTACGTCGCAGTATCGTTTCCGTGTAGGTGGCGACTAAGCACCACCACTCAGGTTCGTGCAGCATTACCCCGACGATATTCTCCGGAGTAATACTGCAAACTGTTATTTCCAGTTCTTGTCTCTGTCTCGTCCAGCGGTCACAAACGAAAAATGTGTGTTCCGCGTCGTCTCGTTCATGTCCACAGTACTTACAGTCAGGTGTTCGTACTCTGTTCATTCTGTGGAGGTACCGTCGGAAGTAACCATGCCCCGTCAAGAGCTGGGTAACGTAAAAATTCACGTCCCCGAACTTCCTTCCGAGCCACGGCCTCAGGTCCCGTATAAGTCGTCTCGTCCAGTTGCCATCGTTACCGTTTGTCCACCGTCCTTGCCAAGTGTCTATCGTCCTTTCGCGCTCGGCAATTGCCGCGTTCATCCGTCCTATGTCCGCGCTGCTCCCGTAGACCCTCTTACGCTTAAACGCAAGGAGATCCACGGGAATTACGCCCGCCACCACCAGAACAGCTTGTGCAGAGACTGTCCGGTAGGAGCAAGCGATTCGCAGCGCTCCTTGTCGTTGTACCATCGTCATCGTCTTGCAGTACTTCTTTGTCTGCAGGGAGTCTGCCCAGATCTCCGCACCGTACAGGAGGATCGAGTGAGCTGTCGCCATTAACAGTCGCCGTTTCCCCGGTCTCGGTCCCGTTGTGTTGGCCATCAGGCGGCTCAAGGATGCTATCCTCTCTGCCGCCCTCTGGGCCGTCTTCTGTATGTGAGGCCAGAAGGTCATCTTCGTATCAAGGGTTACCCCAAGGTACTTGACTTCCCCCTTGGTCTCCGTCTCGTGTGCCCCCACTCTCATGGGCAGTATCGTCTGTATGCGTCTTCTCGTAAGGAGCGTCAGTTCCGTCTTTTCCGTTGCGAGTTGCAGTCCGTGGTCTGTCATCCAACGTCCAACTCGTCTCATGGTCTGGTTCAACTTCAGCTGTGCTAGTTCCGGAGAGCGCTCTGTAATCACCGCCGCTACGTCATCAGCGTAGGCGACGAGGATCACTCCGAGCGGCATCTCCAGCCGAAGCAGGCTGTCGTATAAGCCATTCCAGAAGTCAGGTCCCAGTATCGACCCCTGGGCAACCCCAGCGGTGACCTGTCTCGTTACCTGTCCTTCTATCGTCTCGTACGTTATACGTCTGTTTTTCAGGTAATCCTCCACAACCCGAGCCAAGTAAGGTGGGATCCCGCAGTTGCTTTTCAGCGCCTCCAAGATATCCACCCACCTGGCCGAGTTGAAAGCATTCCTGATGTCCAGTGTCGCCAGCAGCACGATAGGTCGGGCTGCGTGGCAGTGTCTGTCCAGTTCCAGGAAAGAGTCAACCACCTTTTGGATTGCTCCAATCGTCGATCGACCCCTCCTGAAACCGAACTGCAGGTCGGAGAGACCCCCTCCGGCCTGCATCGCGTCCGTCCGTCTCGGTCTCAGTAATTGTTCGTAGAGTTTACCTGTCGTGTCAAGTAAACTCAACGGTCGGTAGGCCGAGGGCGTGTTAGAGTCGCCCTTACCTTTCGGGATAAGGACGAGCCTCGCCTCTTTCCACCGACCGCTGAACGTTCCTGTCGTCAAGCACGTGTTGTACAGGTCGAGAAGTATCTCCGGCCGTAGGCGAGCCACGAGCCGGAGGATCTCAGCCGGTACTCCGTCTGGTCCCGGCGCCTTACCACTCTTCATCGCCTTCGTTGCTCTGGTGAGCTCCTCAGCGACAAAGACGGGGGGCGCCGGCACGTCAGCGTCGTCCGTCACGTTCGTCCGTATCGGGTGCGTCGGAAACAATCCGTCAACAATCCGTCCTGCTGTTTCGGCGTCTTTGAGTTCTGGTGGAACTCGGGGCCCTAGTTTGCCGGTCACAATCTTGTAACCGGTTCCCCAGGGATCCTCGTTCACCTCCTCGCAAAGCTTCCTCCAGCATCGCGTCTTGCTGTCCCGTATTGCCTTCGTCAGCGTCTTCCGTGCTGTTTTGTATATGGCCTGGAGGTTTTCCCTTTCGGGTCCGCCCACAGCCCTCGTCACTCGTCGCCGATTTGCCAGGCAAATCCTGCGCAATTCAGCGATCTCGTCCGTCCACCAGTATTGTGGTCGTCTTTTCTGTGTCTGTCGTCGTTTCGGCATTGTGCTGTTGCACAAGCCGCCTATTAGTTTGGCCGTCTCGTCTGTCAGTCTCTCCGCCCTTTGCCGGCCAGTTAGCTCGGGGGGAATTTTCATCGTCGGAGCTGGTGCTGCCATCAACTCCTCAGAAAATTTTCGTCCGTCCAGTCTGTCAAGGTTCCACCGCGGGGATTGGTGGGCTCTCGTTCGTCTCGTTTCTGTCCGTCCTGCCACTTCGAAGGTGATGTACTGGTGATCGCTGGCTGTATAGTCCTCGATCACCCGCCACCCCCTCAGCCGTGACAGGATACCGTCCGACGTCAGCGTCACGTCCGGGATGGAGTCTCCAAATCCTGGTCGTCTGTACGTCGGCGTATGTCCCGTATTGACCACTGCTAGGTCCAGCCTTGCGGCCATCTCCAGCAGCAGTCGTCCGCGTCTGTTCGTTTCCGTCATTCCCCACTCGATCGCCCTCGCGTTGAGGTCCCCCGCAACGACGACGTCCCCGGGCAGGTCCCTGATACCGTCTTCTAGTAGTGCCACCTTCCTCTCAAACTCGGCCGCGGTGCAGTTGGGTGTCAAGTAGACGCTGACGTAAGTGACAGCGCCGACTTTAGCCCAGACGTAATCGTCCCCGACACCGCGGTTAGAGACCCGGGATTGGGTGGCACCCCTTACCCAGATAGCTATGGTCTCTGTCTCGTTCGTAATGTACGTCTGAGTCGTCCTTCTCCTGTATGGTTCACACAGGATCAGGATGTCCGCGTCGTGTTCGTCTGCTATCTGTGGTAGGAGCATGTCTGCGGTCCTACTTCGGTTCAGGTTTCCCTGAATCACTCTGTCCGTCTTCCGGCCTGCTTCCTGCACTCCTCCAGCGCGGCCCGAAACACGGCACACCTGCCGGTTCCGGCGAGGTGCGCCACGTCCTTGTGCCCGGCCTCGGAGCACAGTGGACAGACCGGTTTGTTCTTGCAGTCCGTCGCGAGGTGTCCGGATGCACCGCACTTGCGGCAGCATTTCGTCTTGTCTTTGCCTTTGCATTCGGCCTTAACGTGGCCGAAGCCCAGGCACCTGTAACATTTCGTCACCGTCAGTCGTTTCCGAACGCGGCAATGTACCCAGCCAATTCCGATCCGGCCGCGCCGAAGCAGCGCATCGGCTTCCCGCGAATCGAGTTCGCAGACCGCCATGTACTGCTCAGCGCGGTTCGGACCGAAAATGTGGACCCGAAAGTCCGCGTCTCATCCGGTCTCTCGCCTGAGCGCGTCCGTCACGTCGTCCGGGGTCGCCACACAGTCCAGGTCCATGATCTCCAGTTGAACCTTGGAGGTCATAGCCCTGACATTGCCCGCTTCCCCGATCGCGTCTTGAATTTGTCGTCCAAATTCGTCGCGTCCGTCAGGTTTGTCTGCGTCAACTTGAAGTTTCAGCAGGCACAGTCCATTCTTCGTCTTCCTCAGGGTCGTCACCTGCACGTGACTCTCCTTCGGGTCGATCGTCGTCCGTATCTTGCGTACTATGTCGGAGTACGTCGTGTTCGTGCCCGGTTTGACCAGAACAGTCAATCCCCTTTTCCGGGGGGCCGGTCCGCTCCGGTCAGCTCGGGTCTTTGCGTCCGTTTTCTTTTTTGTTTTGTCCTTGTTTTTCTTCGTAACGGTCTGCCAGTCTGTGGGCGGTCCCATCGTCGGAGGCCTCTTTTGGGAGGACTCCGGCGTGGATCCGTTCGACGAACGTTTCCGTTTCGTGCGTGGCGTCTCTTCGCTGTTGTTTGTACCCGTCACTGTCTTGTTAGTGTCTACAAGACGTCCCTTGGAGGCCGTTTCGGACTGCATGTGCAGTGCAATGTCCGCGGTCTCGAGGATCGTCTTGATTCCCGTCTTGACAGTCATGTTCATGTTTTTCTGAACGTTTGCTGCTTCGGCCATTTTCGTCGCCGTCTCGTGGATGAGCCGAAGCAGTTCTGTCAAGTCTCGTTTGTTGCTTGTCGTTGTGGCTGTTTGTTTCGTCGTCAGTAGCGCGTTCTCTACGGCGGAAGCATAGCTTGCCGCGCTGCTCCCGCTAGATATGTTGTCCGTCCTGTTTCGTCTCGGTAAGTTAAGTAACGTCTTGTTCGTGTCGTTGTTTCGTCTCGTCCTCCTCGTCTCCGTGCACAAGTTGCGGCCCTCAGAATCCATGCCGCTGCCCGTGGCCACCGGGGCTTTCACCCGATAGGAACCCGGGGTGGATTCCCCCTGAGAAGGGGTTACCACCTGAGGTAAGTCATTGTTTTTATTGTGCATGTCCATTTCTTGTCTGTCCCATCGTGCTACAGGTCCCTCGTGGTCGCGACTCCACGAACCGCGCTGGGACAACGCGCGGCCCCTGAGGTCCCCCCCCTCTCCCTGTGGGTTCTGTGTTCCCCCCTGTAAAGTGTGCGTGCGTGTGGGTTCCCGTAGTGACAAACCGGGCTTCATTTATGGGGAGAGCCCGTTTATAGGGATCCCCTTCACTCGCTTACGGGCGACTCCGTTTATAGAAGTCCCCGGACATTCGCTTTTCGGTAAGACCCGTTTATAGGGTCACCGAGCATTCACCTCCCCGGTTTGTCAAAGGACATGTGCGTATGAGTGTTTGCGTAGTGTGTGTGTGTGTGTGTGTGTGTGTGTGTGTGTGTGTGTGTGTGTGTGTGTGTGTGTGTGTGTGTGCGCGCGTGCGTGCGTGTGCGTGTGCGTGTGCGTGTGCGTGCGTGCGTGCGTGCGTGTGCGTGTGCGTGTGCGTGTGCGTGCGTGCGTGCGTGCGTGCGTGCGTGCGTGCGTGTGTGTGTGTGTGTGTGTGTGTGTGTGTGTGTGTGTGTGTGTGTGTGTGTGTGTGTGTGTGTGTGTGTGTGTGTGTGTGTGTGTGTGTGTGTGTGTGTGTGTGTGTGTGTGTGTGTGTGCGCGCGTGACCAGAGCCCTGTTAGCCGTGTGCAAAGCACTCGTTGCCCGCCCTGCACGTGAGAAATCTCGGACGTAGGGTTGGATTTTGCAGAGCCACTCACTCATACTTATTTACATCGCTTTCAAAGACATTACGGAATGTCACGGTGACCCCATGGCAATGTATTCACTGTGCCAGGAATAATGTATCGCTTATCGTCGTGCGGACTTAGAGCTATTTTGTCTCCTTAATAGTATATACATTGTGTAAAGTAGACCTAATTGATGATTGAGTGCGCTTCATCTCAATTTCTTCATTTAAACATTTAGTATAATCGTCAAAAGTGACAGTTCGCGCTACAACATTACTATTAACACCCTTTGCTTTTTTTACATCATTCATACCTACAACTCGTGTTGCATACATTTTTAACCTAAGTCCGACGAATTCAGTCATAATAGCCCCGTTATTCTCATGTTTCATGAGACTGGGTACTTTTTTATTAATTAGTGGTATATTATATTTATTGTCGATGGGGTAGTCGCTTGTATCGTATTTACTAAGATTATTCCTCATATCATTATATACATCGTCACACTCAATATGATAGATTAAACTATCGGTGTCAGTGTACAAGATTTTACAATTGTTCTGATATAACGGGGACATGAATTCATGATGGAACTCATACAAACATGTTTTCGATATATCTAGAATTGCCATTCCAACATATATTGGCTTATTAAACCGTACCTGCAAGTTCCGCAGCTCTACAGCAATCAAGTTTTCAGCAAAAATGCTACGGCTATGAAAATTGGGCTTCGCAATCATGACTTCAGCACCATATCTTCCTGCCCATTCCGTCAAAAGTTTCACTTGTATATGACTTCGAACATCCTCCATAGTTTTCCCAAAAACCGCATTGTTCATTAATTTGAAGGGATTTTTCTCAAACTCATTCTTCGCATTTTTTCGAAATTGGGTATTCAAGTCAATATATTTCTGAAGCCAGGATGATTGCTTAAATTTCAAAATCCTATGAATTTTCGTGAGTTTTACACCGTGTTTTAAGCATTGCTGTAATGCACGATAATGAATGATGTAACGCTTTTTCGCATGCAGTGAAGCAATGAGCTTCTCCTGCTTTTTACCGGGAGGCTTTTCGTGGCTTGGACAGAATGGTAAATCACTATGGATATCGTGTAGGTTTTCTGGATATTCTAAATCCACCTCAAGCAGATAACCATGTGTACCATTCAATGGAATTGATTCTACATCAAAATTTTCAACATTCTCAATCCATTCAAACTCCTCTTGCGGTAATGCTTGGTCCATTGCCCATCCATATAAATTATTGACATCGTAATACATTAAATATGTTGACGGTTCAGACGGATCATAAGATGGCATATATTTATTATTAGCACGGGCATATCTACCACTGCATTGGCTGAGACCACCACGAATGCCTCTTTCTACAAATAAGATCATGTCAATATCTGTGAGCAATTCAAATCTGATCTTTGTGTAACGCATCATTGCATCCCAGGTATATCCAGGAAGGGTATAATAATATGCCGGATCAAGACCGTAACTTTTTAAGCAAGTGTTGCGAAAATTTTCAAATATGTCAGCTAGCAATAAAACGTCGGTTTTCAAATACAAATCGCTGTATTCTCCGAGCGTTTGAGTGGAAAACCGCTCCCAAACGGTCAAAGCATGAGCATACTCATTTTCCGTTACCGTTGAATCGGTTAAAGAACTATAGAATGATGCTCGCGGTGGAAGTGCCGTTTCCTCCAGTCTGTCAAAGCTATCGATGTACTCGTATGAGAATACACCTTTTCGCGTTAACAGACTGAAATTATCGGTGTCTCGGAATTCAGATTTTAAAACGGTGAGTTGATCAGGAGTCAAGAAAGATGCTAATTTATCAAGACTTGTGTTCAGAAATCTATATGAATCAATGAAACGCAACTTAATATTTCTTCTATAATCTTTCGAAGTTATAACGGTTTTCGAAAAAGAAATATACTTTTCTTTTGTTATGGGTAGTAAATCGATTTTCCCCTCGAACGCCGTAGCTACTTCTTTTATAATAAAATGAGCATCATAGCCCGACAAATTATGGAAAACTATGGGAATGAAAAAAGACTCCTGATAGTTCAAATTACAGTCCTGGTGGGCTGGACCTCTGAATTTGCCTGTTAAATGACAATGATCGCGTACTCGGATATCACCCTCTACGAATGGTTTCTCGCAGATATGACATTCCTTATTTTCTCGAAATTTTCTCCACTCTTGCGGAGTCAATTCTTTCATCGGAATGACGGTGTATAAAATGGTTGCTACCTGTTTCGCCAATTGTTCTAGTTGACGTACGAACCATTGAACGCAGTCCTCGCCCCGATATGCATAGTATCCCGACAGTGATTGGTCATATGCGCAATTAACATAGTATCCCACGCTGAAGACATGGTGATGCTGATATTTATTGCGATCCATATCTTCAGCCGTGGTTTTTTTCAAAATGCATTCAAGGTCAGCATACACGATAAACGGTAGAAGCTCCTTCCGATTCACATTCTTGAATTCTAACCATCTGTCACGTTCGCTCGGCAGTAGAATTGCGCAATCATTCATTTCACCACAATCCACTTCATGTGTTTGGAGCTTCTCATGAGATATAAAATAGTGAAGGCATCTATGAAGAAAAACAAACATTTTAACATATCTTATATTCATTTCATATATATATATTGTGATATGCTGATACCACTTACCGATCACAGATGTATTTTCGACCATTGCGAGTATTCAGTTGCTTGCTCACTAGATGGGATAGATTTTTAATCCACGCAAAGTGTCCCACATTTATTTCCATCGCATCTTCTATGTACAGCAAATTGATGTGTCTCTCTTTTTTCTGTTTGCTCAAGCGAATAGGTTGAACAACATCATTCGGTGCACTATATATATTTATTGAGATGCTGTTGAGGTTCTCAAATTTTTTTATTTGATCCAGAGTCATGGGGAAGTTGATACCCTCAAGATTCAAGATTGTAGAATAATGTGGATACGACGATGGGCGATCACTATGATTGGCGGCGGGATGGAGGGCCGCAACGATCGCCCAGCCGAAACACGCGTTATCATTGGATTTCACATTGATCGCTGCTTTTTTCGATCTAATGTGTTTTGATAGAGTTATATGGCAACCCGCGCGCATAGCATTATACTTATTAATGTTCAAAGTTAAATTCAAAATTGAACTTAATGTCCAACCACTATCACTTTCTTGAAATTCGTCGAGGGATTTTAGCGTTGGCTCAACAACATGATTTTGATACCAATCACTTATATCACATGTTTCGAGCAGTTCAACCGTCTTTGTAATTATACTTTTATTTACATACCTGACTTAAAAAGGTCATGCATGATCTCATATGGTATCTGTAACGGTCAAAAAAAATTTTCGTTCCTTTCCGTTCCTCGTCACGTCTCCGCAGGTCATTGCAGGTACAGATTTTCGCTGTAGTAAAAAAAATATATATATCCTCAAATTTTGGGTTAAAGTCGTTGGAGGGGATTGCCATTAGTTGAAGAAGTATCAAGGGTATGCGAAATCCCTCTTTTTTTTTCTTTCTGCAAAGACTTGAGGACAATTTTTCCCAGAAGAAAAATCTAGTCCTTCAAAAACCGTCGAAGACTTACCAGTCTCGTTACTCTTGATTTTATTTTCTCGCGAAAAAACCACAAAAAAAATGTATTTCCAAAACTATAACACTAGTGATCTTATTGGAACGTATAAAGATGTGAAAATCGCGAGTGTAATAAACCCGGAACAATTGTGCCTGTATATTCCTCGAGAAGATCAATTTACTGAGCGATTATTGTTTACAATAAATGCAATCAAGAAAGACCATCCTGAAGTGCATATGCTCATGGAGGAAGAGTTGTACCC
Source organism: Venturia canescens (assembly GCF_019457755.1). Classification (NCBI taxonomy): domain Eukaryota; kingdom Metazoa; phylum Arthropoda; class Insecta; order Hymenoptera; family Ichneumonidae; genus Venturia; species Venturia canescens. The sequence continues at coordinate 29,477,532 of NC_057422.1, forward strand.
GGGAAAACCTGTGCTATATTTGGAAGAAGACGACGGAGACGCACCCGCATTCTTTCGAGGAACGATTACCGAAAAAATGGCACTGAGGTAACCGTGTATTTGGAAGATTATGGATTACAATATACAACGAGCCAGGAATCGCTATATACGCCTCCAAGGTGGACCTTTGAAGCTCCATATCAAGTTATTATATGTGTAATTAAAGAGTTAGAGCCTAAAAAGAGACGATATAGCTCGAAACATTCGAAAATTGTTGTCGAATTCGCCCGGAACGAAAAATGGACCTTGGAAATTATAGAACAAGGGCCATGTTCGGAGGCGATATGGGGAAATCTCCATTTACAAATTGAAAACTCAAATGAAACTTTAAAATATACGGAACTTATGCGAGCTCTGGGAGCAGCCCGCAAATCCGAGAAAAAAACTACATTTGAGTTTCAAACGACGGGCCTCGTCTATTGTAGTGCCGAACAACACGAGGCGAAATTCAGAAATTTTTCGCACGAATTTATCCATGCACGAGGAGTAGACGAAACCTCCAGTCGATCAAGTGTGAGTGATGAAGAGAGATGGAGTCATGAAGATGCGGGAGAAGAAGAGGAAGACTTCCAAGAAGTATTAACACCGGACGAGATCAATTGGAGAGTTCAGTGGGGATTAATGGCGGCACTGGAACCAAGTGATGAGGAGTCCGATGGATATATGTCCACTGGATCCGGATTTTGATGGTGAGTCATTCTTATATATAAATTTTATAGACTGATGAAATTGAAAATTAAGAATTTTTGGGTTTTTTTTTGTTGCAGATCATCAGCTATTATAATAATAAGAAAAATTATAATTTCTAATTTACATGTAAAATTTATATTAACCTAGGACAATATTATTTTTGTTTAAAATATTTTTTTCGTTTTTTTTTTTTATCTACGTTATTAAAAGAGTGTAACTAGTTTTAAGAATAAATAGAATATATCGATTTCATCTCATTAAAATTCTTTCCTAAAATCCCCTTCCCAGAACAACCCTCTTCCATCTCTCTGACCATCCCCTCCATACACCGCAACGGTTCCCCCTCCCGCAACGGACCCTGCCCCGCAACGGACCCTGCCCCGCAACCGCACTCCCCCGTCCCCGCACCCCCCTGAGATCCCTGGTCCAGAACTCTCATAGCTTTAATACTTCGAGGGTTGAGCATTGTTCTACAAATCTGACAAAATTACAGCATTAATTTTTATGTATTTCGAACCAATTTAGGGGGCGAAAAGGGTAAAATAAATTTGATCCCAAATAACTACCACCCTAGTGGGTATTAAAATACCTAAAACAACTTGCATGCATAATAAAACGATTTTTAGTTTCAAAAAAACTGATTCGGCTTGAGGGGGTCACCTCCCATGGCAACCGCATTTTTTGGGGTTTCCTCTATTTTTTGCGACGAGAAAAAAACACAGACTTAAAATTTAAAGAATTTATTCATTGGTATTTCAACTTTATGATAGAATTTTTTAACTCTGATGTCTAGAGTTAATTCCGTGTAAAATGAATCCACAGGATCCCATATGCTTCTCCATGGTGACCACGATTCCCGGGGGTCCCGTTTATCTGCGATCAAAAAACCGAGGAGCGTTTTGATTTGTAAAGCAGTGGGCTATTGCCTGAACTAAAATCATACAGAAATATCGAAATTGAAGGATTATTGAGCTATGCAACATTTTGAAAAATTGAAATAAGGTTTTTCTAAACGGAAAAATCCTTCAATGTTTAATATTTCTGTATAATTTTAATTCAGGTGATAACCACTGCTTTACTAATCCAAACGCTCCTTGGTTTTTTGATTTCAGATAAACCGATCCCCTGGAATCGTGGAGACTATGAAGAAACATATAGGTTCCTGTGGAGTAGCTTTACACCGAATCTACCAGAGATATCAAAGTTAAAAAATTCTACCATCGAGTTGAAATACCATTGAATAAACCCTTTAAATTTCAAAAGTCTGTTGTGCCCGTACATCGCACTCATTAAAACAAATTAAGCACTCTCAGCGCAAACGCAGCAATGGTGAAATATCGATGCTCCCGAACGAGCGCATCGACCCTCGATGTCAACATCGAAACTTCCAGAAGGAAATCTAGGTTATATTCGCACGAGAAGGGGAAAACCCCCAAATCTATAAAATTATCGACTAACCCAAAATTCGACAGTCTTTGACGAGAATTGTAACGATCGGTCTCGAGGCAATAAAACCTCGAATTTGTAACTTCTTAAATAAACTTATTGTTAACTTGTTGTAAAAGTATCGAGTTGGAGTTCAGCTCTTTTGGCCTAAATCCCTTAAATACTCGTCCTTGATAACTCGTCCCTTCGCGACGGTCTTCGCGGACACAACATTGGTGGCAGCGGTGGGATAGCCACTACTCGAGAAACCCGACACGTCTACGATAGTCAAACGGAAGGAATTCAAATTGCTGAGGAGGACCGATAATTCTAGAAAAGTCGATATATCGAACGGACGTTCGATCACCGATCATCGCATCCAAGGCAGACCGATCTACGTCAAGATTCAACCCAAAATACGACTGGAACCAGAGCGGAAGAAATTCAACACGACAACGAATCCGAACATCATGTTAGCGATCATCTTACTGTAAGTGACGGAACATTATTAAATAACATTGTAATCCGCCAAAGCCAGATCGTATATAAAAATTTATATGTCAGACGACGAGTACGCTGACCGTCTCAAATTACCGGGCGTAAGCACTATTTCGCGTTCGCTCAATTCATTTTTCGACGATAAACTCGACTACAATCGCGAAAGAAAAAACGAAATCACCTCGCAAAGTAGAAGGCGACGAAGTAGCGCCCAATCTTTAAATCGATCTCCGACATCGGAAGACGATTATTTAGACGCGGAAAATACGCCGGAAAATTCGGTAGTAGAAACAACAAATCCTTTAGTATCAACAATGGTCGAAACAGTAAATTTAGACACAACGGGAGATAATCAGAATTCCGGAAATCCCGGAAATAGTCGAAATAATAATCCCGGAAATCCTGGAAATAATGGCGAAAATAATAGAGGAAATAGTTCTCAAAATTCCTCTCCAAATCACTCGCGAACTAACAGACTTCGAGGCTCAATGTCTCTTAAAGAAGCGCGTAGTTTAATTCCTCGATTCGACGGTTCAAAACCGGAAGAAGCGCGAGAACTTGTAGACTCTTTCGCTCATGTCAATAAACATATTTTAGAAGAGGACCAAGAGATTCTCCTAGAATCAGTGTTAACTACTAAATTAACTGGTAAAGCTCGAGCAGAAGTACGATATAAAAATATTCCAGATTTTGAAACGTTTAAATCCGTTATGCTAGAAATATTCTGCGGTACGAGAACCGTAGGAGCCCTTCAAACAGAGCTGTATTCTTGTCGACAGAAATTTAACGAAATAGTAAAAGAATTCGGAAGAAGAATAGAAGACACAATGATGGAATTAATTGATGCAAGCATAAAAAAGCACTCGACAATGATCGAACAAATGGCGGTAGAAAAACACATACGCGAAGTAGCCCTTTCGAGTTTCGCTCAAGGTCTCAAACGCGAATATCAAACAATTATTAAAGCTAGGGCATATCCAACCCTCAACGAAGCTATCACAGCCGCGATCGACGAAGAAAAGATACAACAGGGAACTCGTAGAGAACCTGGAAATACGACTATTTGCAGTAAGTGTAATAAGAAGGGTCACATTGCGCGCGACTGTAGAAGCTCAGGGAATAAAAACGGTTATAACGGTAATAATGGTAACTACAATCAGTCTAACCAAAATAAAAGCATAAATTCAGTCTTCTGCAATTATTGCAAAAAACCAGGTCATGTCTATGATGACTGCTGGAATAGGAAAAATAAAAATGGCGATCAAAGAGGAAATAATCGGAATAACCAAAATAGAAGTCAAGGAAACAGAGGAAATAATAATAATCAAAATAATCGAGAAAATCAAGGAAACAGGGGTAAAAACAGAGGTTATCAAAATAATAGACCGAATAACGGTCAAAATAATAATCAAAATAATCAAAATCAAAATCAGTCAGGTAACGCGGAAGAAAAGAAAACGATAGGGTCGTTGAACCTCAGTCTCCTTGCACGTACGGCCGAACGAAAGAACGCGCACGTCAGCTGTTTGGAGGCCGAGCGAGCCACAGGCTCACCCACACCTCAGGCAAACCAAACGCGAATAAAACTCGAAATAAATTCTTTCGGTTCCTGGGGAATGGCTAGCGATTTTTATATCACGTCACCGCACGCAATAAATTCAGCTCTCCTTTTGAAAGCTGATACGGGAGCCCAATGCAGCATAATTAAAAGGGGCGCCCTAAAAGAAGATACCGAAATAATCGACGAAACCGTCGAACTGACTGGCGTCGGAGGACAAGCCTTCAACGCCCTGTGTAAAGTCATACTCGAGATCGAAACGCCCGCCGTCAACATTCTTCACGGATTTTTCGTCGTTGACAACGACGTTCCAATCAAAACAGACGGAATCCTGGGACTCGATTTCATGAAAAAACACAAGGTCGACATATTGGGTGGCCGTATAATCAAAATATATGGTCACGTCGAGCCTTTAGTGAACGGTTCGGAGAAATTAAAATTACCCCCCCGTTCCGAGAGTATTCACTACGTGAAAGCAAAAAAACTGGCAATCGGATGCGTAGCAGCCAGAGAAATCGAAAAAGGAATAAAAATAGGACAAGGGACGGTTCACGAAAAAAGTATGATTTTCCCCATATCTTTTCTAAACACGTTAGACCAGGAAGTCTCGATCGAAAGACCGACGGTCGAAATCGAAGAAATAGGAAGCGTCCAAGAACAAAATCAAACGAAAACAGGCGAAACGGCGAGCGGTCCAGCCAAGGAAGAAATCTACGTCACCAACGCCGAAGAAAAAGGTAACAGAGTAAGTCGAATAATGATGCAAATTGGTGAACATTCGCACCTCAACAAAGAGGAAGAAAAATTTTTACAAGAATTTTGCCAGGAATTCGGAGATGTATTCCACCTGGAAGGAGAATCTTTAGGAAATACGAGCTTAGTAGAACATCGCATCTACACGAAAAAGGACATCGTACCAGTCAATATTCAACCGTACCGACTGCCCGAGAATCACAAACTAGAAGTGATGACTCAGACGCAGGAAATGCTTAAAGCCGGAATAATTAGGCCAAGTAGAAGTCCGTGGAACGCGCCATTACTGGTCGTTCCTAAAAAAGCAGACGCTCAAGGTAACGTCAAGAAGAGAGTCGTAGTTGACTTCAGAAAATTGAACGAGGTCACCGAGGGAGATTCTTACCCTCTGCCCAATATCACAGAGATCTTGGATCAATTGGGAAAAGCAAAGTACTTCACCACACTTGATCTTGCCTCTGGATTTCATCAAATTCCGATGGCAGAAGAAGACAAATAAAAAACTGCCTTTTCAACTCCGTTGGGCCACTACGAATACAATCGAATGCCTTTTGGATTAAAAAACGCACCACCGACTTTCCAAAGATTGATGGATGCTGTTTTAGCAGGTCTTCAAGGTCTCAAATGTTACGTTTACCTGGACGATATCGTAATACACGGATCAAGTTTCAAGGAACACAACGAACGACTACGAGATGTCTTCAAACGGTTGAGAGAAGCTCAATTAAAAGTGCAACCGAAGAAATGCCAATTTCTGAGAAAAGAAACGCAATATTTGGGTCACATCATCACAGAAGTGGGAGTGAAACCCGATCCGGAGAAAATCAAGGCTGTAAAAAATTTTCCTTCACCAAAAAATGTTAAAGAAGTCCAATCATTCCTGGGACTCGCAGGATACTACAGGAAATTCATTCGGGATTTTTCAAAATTCGCAAAACCATTAACAGAGCTGATAAAAAAGGACAGAAAATTCGAGTGGAACGAGCATACGCAGGCAGCGTTCGAGACGTTAAAAGAAACACTCAGCACCGCACCAATACTTCAATATCCCGACTTCACGAAGCCGTTCGTCGTCACCACCGACGCATCGGACAAGGCAATCGGAGCTATCTTATCACAGGGAAAAGTAGGGGAAGATCTACCAATTTGTTATGCGAGCAGAACGCTAAACAAAGCGGAAAGAAACTACTCAGCAACGGAAAAGGAAATGCTGGCAATAGTTTGGGCTGTACATCAGTTTCGCCCGTACATTTATGGAACGAAATTCACTATCGTTACCGATCATCAACCCCTCACCTGGTTATTCAACGTAAAAGATCCAGGCTCTAGACTAATGCGGTGGAGAATAAAATTAGAAGAATACACATACAAAATTGAATATAAAGAAGGTAAAAAGAACACTAATGCTGACGCACTGAGCCGCATATACGCAATCACGCGCAGTCAAAACAAAAACACAGATCAGCTGCAAAAAGAAGGAAGAGGAAGGCCGCGAAAAATCAGAGCCGACGCGACTCCATCTTCTTCAACAACACCAGCCTCCTCGGACAATCGGTCCAGCCCTAATCATAATGGCCGACTTGATAGTCAGCCGAGTGTGGCTGAAGATAAAAATGAGACGCATATAGTGGACAGCGACGAAGGAGATAGCGAGAGTGAAACCGAACACCTCGACTCCGACGCGACGGACCTGTCAGAGAAAGACAGAAAAACAATACTACGAGAGTATCACGACACGCCTCTCGGAGGACACCCCGGAGTAAAAAGAATGACTCAACGAATTCAAGAAAAGTATCGTTGGCCGGGAATGAAAAAGGAAATAAAAGAATACGTAGCGAAATGCGACAAATGTCAAAAGAATAAAGTAACGAAGCTAAATCGAGCACCGATGATTATCACCGACACTCCAGAAAGAGCATTTGAAAAATGCGCGGTCGATATAGTAGGACCTCTACCCGAAACCGACCGGAGAAATAAATATATTCTAACAGCACAATGTTTATTAACAAAATTTTCCGAAGCAATTCCATTGGAAAATCAGGAGGCACAAGAAGTAGCAAGGGCATTGACCACTCGGATCATTTGCCAACATGGACCTCCTCAAACCATTCTTTCCGATCAAGGAACGAATTTTCTGAGCGACGTTTTTAAGGAAACGTGCAAATTATTACGCATCAAGAAAATTCAAACAACCGCATATCATCCGCAATCAAACGGAGCATTGGAACGATCCCATCGCACTCTGGCAGAATATTTAAAACATTTCGTTCAAGAGGATCAAAGGGATTGGGATTTATGGCTACCATACGCCATGTATACGTACAATACAACACCTCACTCATCTACAGGATTCACCCCGTATGAATTGAGGTATGGTAAAAAACCTGTTTTACCGACTGCACTCAAAGAGCCGCCGAGAACCACATACTCGTACGACGACTATGCAGCCGAACTTCGAGAACGACTCCGGGCGACTTGGCAAGTCGCGAGAGAAAAATTAATGGAAAAAAAGAAGAAAATAGCGGAAAAACAATGGGAAACAGCAAAAAACACCGAATACCGCGTTGGCGATAAAGTACTGCTGCTCGACCCAACAGTTCGTCGAGGCAGATCAGCAAAATTAACACCAAAATGGACAGGACCGTTTGAAATCAAAAGTAAAGATTCACCGGTAAACTACAGCATCGGCAAGGGACGCAAAACTGTTCGAGTTCACGTAGAGCGGATCAAGCCCTACGTTACCCTTTAGCCGATCGCAGTGAGCCTTGCCGGTATTACAGAACTTGCCGATAGAAGAACAAATATATAAAATTGAAATATGAAGAAAGAAATTAAATATACAAAAAAATACGAAAATAAATACAAAAATAATAAACAGAACGAAACGAATAATACGGAACGTGTATAATAACACGAAATAAATAAATAAATTACAATCCGAACGAAAAAATTAATAATAATTATTATTATTTAAAAATATTGAAAGTCAACAAAGTCTATCCACTAACAACAAAAATTAATGAAAAACAATTTCAATTTATAGTAACCACTTCCAAAATAATAATTGTGGATAATTACAAAAGAACGTATTTAATAATGACTGAAGAAGATTTAAACAATGCGAAAAAAGTTCACAACATCTATTATTACAAACCTAAGCAATCACTGCAAACAATAAGCGATAATACATCATGCAAAATAGCGATTTATTTAGGAAATAATCCCGAAAAATTGTCACGTAATCAATGAATTATAAAAATCGGAAAAAACATTAATAATCGCACTAGAAAAGAAGGTAGATGGCTATTCGTAGCCCCAAAACCCGAAAATATTAGAATCGATTGTAAAAATAAGTCTACGACACACGAAATAATCCACAATACAGGATTACTGGCTTTGGACGGAAAATGTTCCGCCACATCAATTAAATTTCATTTGTTTTCTTTAAATGAACTACGACAAAATCAATTTATAATATATGTACCACTATTTAATCTAACAAATGCGATTGGAATGGTAAACGCTAATCACCCAATTTTCAATTACAGCGTACCATCAAAAATAATTACTAATCCACTGGAAACGAATAAATTAGGCGAACGAATTGAAATTCTTCAGCAAAAACTCAAAGAAGAACCGAATATTTGGGCACATCCTTATCACATAATTGGAAATTACTCTCTAAGTGCCATTAGCATGACTCTGATCATCATAATAATTATCATTTTAACAATTTTTAAAGCTAAATATTGTCAAAGAGTTCGATTAATACAATAAACTAATGATATCGAACTAGCCCCGACTTTCGTGGCAAGACCAAAAATCATAGAAGAACTTGCATCTAGATCTACTGATGATAAAATTTACATAACTAAGGCACGCCCAAAACACAAAATAATGCCACACAAAACGCTTCATTATAACCTAAACATAATCCTACTAAAAGTGGAAAAGGAATTAAAAAAAAAAAAAAAAGGAAAAACATATTTAAGCGTCACACAAATTTGTTTATTTTAATTCCGTGCGAAAAATAGCCGAAATAAATTTCATCTCCCAAAGGGGGGAGGGATGTTGTGCCCGTACATCGCACTCATTAAAACAAATTAAGCACTCTCAGCGCAAACGCAGCAATGGTGAAATATCGATGCTCCCGAATGAGCGCATCGACCCTCGATGTCAACATCGAAACTTCCAGAAGGAAATCTAGGTTATATTCGCACGAGAAGGGGAAAACCCCCAAATCTATAAAATTATCGACTAACCCAAAATTCGACAGTCTTTGACGAGAATTGTAACGATCGGTCTCGAGGCAATAAAACCTCGAATTTGTAACTTCTTAAATAAACTTATTGTTAACTTGTTGTAAAAGTATCGAGTTGGAGTTCAGCTCTTTTGGCCTAAATCCCTTAAATACTCGTCCTTGATAACTCGTCCCTTCGCGACGGTCTTCGCGGACACAACAAGTCTATGTTTTTTTTCTTTGCCGCAAGAAAATTGCGAAAAAACCCTACAAAATTCGGTCGCCATGCGGGGTGACCCCCTATGTTGGATTTAATTATTCCAATCGATCAATATCGCGTTATCTTGAAAAAAGTTTCGAGTGCCTTAGTCATTGAAATCCTGTCGTTATTTAACGACATTAAAATTTATTATTAGTTTCAATTTTTTGAGTTTTTAAATAAATTAGCCGTAATTTGATTAAAAAATTTTTGTTTCCTTTTTTTCGATATCTCTTTCAATGAGACAGGGAATAATTTTAATTAAAAAATTTTTCAATAAATGTCTTTTCGCAAGTACACTCTGATGGGTGATAATATGATCATTACATCTGAACGGTGGTCTCAGTGAATAAACCCTACATATATGTTACTCATACATGTAGTGTGCATTTCTTGGTACGAACAAAAAATAAATTAACAATAACAGAATGTCATCTATATTGTGCCCTAACATGAAGAATTTGATTTTCCAATATCCTGTAAAATTTTTTCAAGTTCACAGTGCACAAAAAGTAGTCAAATCAAACCATAAGTAACAGCACGAATGCTGTTAAAAAATTGGAGACAAGTACATTTATGTTTGATGTCACCTGGACAGTAGTCTCAGTGAAACCCTATGTGACACTCATGTAGTTCAAAACACGAATGCACGATGATTTATAAGAAGTTGTTCGATCTGTTCTCTCGAAACTTGCTTCAAATAAGCAATTCATTACTAAAGGTAATAAAAAAAAACCATTTCAAACGCAATGAATAAAAAAATGAAACTGTTAAATCATGGTAATGCGTGAAAAACGTTTGGTTCAAAGGAACAAAACGTGGTCAAATAAATGCAAAAGTGACGAGTACATCGGATGACGAGTGAAAAAAAATTCAAAACATAATGGTATGTAAAAAAATTACGAAACCAACTGTAAATAATTTCAACAAAACAATTAAGAAAAGCTTTCACAAATCATGAAAAAATATTATATTAAAAAAAAATACAAATCTGTAATTATATTGTAAAGGAAAAAAAAAATTCAAATAGGACGTGAGAAATTCATTCTTACGGGAAGCACCCGGAACTTGAGAAAGTTCAAGTGAATCAAAAAAGTTACCATCTGAGTTATGTGCAGCACTACAATTTATGGCATCAATCGGAGCATAAGTATTTTATTAGTATATAATACATAATTTTTGACAATATGAAATTGTTCTGAGAAACGTTCAAATCCAAAAAAAAATCGCATCGAAGGTAAAAGTCATTTGTTACTCTATGGTGACAGAGACTTACTTAGAAGAAAATCGATTCTTCTCAGACTTTCAGGATCCCCTGGTATTCACAATATTCGACGTCGATTTCGTATCGGTACAAATTATGTTTAAATATGTGTTAAAAGTACTTGTCTAAGTAGATTGCCAGCGATTTTCATCGCTGGGTAGTTTATTGTGAACTAAAACTATCCAGCAGTGAAAACTGCTGGGTCCTCGCTTGAAAAAGGCGGTAACAAACAAACAAGTCATTTTGTTTATGTGGAAGAACATCAGTTCTTCGTACATCGCCAGCGATTTTCATAGCTGGGTAGTTCAACGTAAATTGAACTCTCTAGCAGTAAAAACTGCTGGGTTCTCGCTTCAGAAAGCGGTAATAAATAAACAATTTATATTGTTTATATAACAAAAAGATTTTCGTTCGATAAATCTCCAATGATTTTCATCGTTGGGTAGTTCAATGTGAATTGAACTCTCCAGCAGTGAAGACTGCTGGGTCCTTGCTTTTGGCACGAATTTTTCAAGCGATTTTGTAGATTCTGAATTTGCAAAAAAAAAAAATTCCGAAAAACGCACTAGTATTTTTTTTTAATCACTCCCAACACTTCTTGTTCTACAAAATTTCATCGTAATATTGATATTATATCCGAGAAAAAAAAAATTATGAATCTTTTACAATCACACAATGTTTTTTTCACGGAAAATAACAATTATACAATGAATTTTTGTAGAACAAGAAGTGTTGGGAAACATTCAAAAAATACGTGGGGGTTTTTCGGAACTTTTTTAATTCTTTTCAAAATCAAAAACTTTTCAATCACTTTAAAAATTCGGGAAAAACTCACTCGTATTTTTTGGATGGTTCTAAACACTTTTTGTCTCGTCAGATTTTATCGTAAAGTCTGAATATCGAGAAAAAAAATTATGCCACTCGGATGGGCTCATAATTTTATTTTTCGAAAATTATTAACATTACGATAAAATCTCATGGGGACTTCCGTTTCCGGTGACAGTGGGGAAACAGTGGAGAAAAATAAGGTGCGGGAAATAAAGGGAAAGAGAGCAAAGAAACAGTGTGGGGAGAGAAAGTGAGGGTGGAAAAGTGGGGAAGAGCGGCGGTAAGAGTGTGGAGGGCAAAAGAGCGTAAGTGGAAGGTGGGGGAAGAAGTGAAAAAACCGAGGATAAAAAGGGGACGAAAAGATAGAGGTTAGAGTGGCTTAGTGGCTTAGGGTGAAGTAGGTAGAGAGTGAGGTGTGAGAAGTTGGGAGTAAGCGAGCGAGGAAAAGTAGGTCAGCGGCGTGTGGAGAACGGCGAAAGTAGGAAAGAGGAGCAGGTTGGTAAGGTAGAGGCGGGATAGGTAAGGTAGGAAAGAAAGGATAAAGAAGGAAATAGAGAAGGAGAGTGGAGATAGTGGATATAAAGGAAATGAGTGAGCAGAGCAAGAGAGGAATGGGGGACGGGGTAATGAGAGTGAGGAGCATGGAGAGGGGGGGAAGAGCGAGTAGTGTAGGGAATATAATGGAAGCGATTCTGGCAGGGGACAGGAAGAAGAGGGAAAGGGAGGAAGGAATGGCGAGAGGGGAAGACGGAGGGGAGGTGGAGGCGTTTAAGAGAAGTAGAAAAGTGGCGAGGTCGCCGGAGAGAGAGGAGGGAGAGGCGGACGAGATAGTAAGAAGGGTAGGGGAGATGATGAAGGAGTTGTTGAAGCAGGAGTTAAGGCAAGAGTGTGGGAGAATAGAGAGTAAGGTGGACAGGTGGGCGGAAGAGGTGAGAAAGGAGCATGATGAGATGAGAAGGCAGTGGGGAGAGGAGAGGGAAATGTTCAAAAAGAAGATTGAGGAATTGGAGCGAAAAGTGGAGGGACTGGAGAAGGAAAGAGGGGAGGGGGGAGAGGGTGGGGAAAGGATAGGGAGAAGAGTGTGGGAGGTGGAAAAAGAGCTGGAGAGGAGAGAGAGGGAGGAAAGGAGAAACAATATAGTGGTGAGAGGGGTGAATGTGGCTGAAGGGGTGGAGTGGGAGAGGGAGATAGAGAAGATATGGGAGAGATTAGGAGTGGAAGGAGGCAGGAAAGAGATGAGAAGAATAGGGAGGGTGGATGAGGGAGGGAGGGGGATGGTGTTAATAAGGCTGGAGGGAAGGGAGAAGAAGGTGGAAATAATGAAAGCGAAAGTAAAGTTGAGAGGGAATAGAGAAAGGATAGAGGATGATCTGACAAAAGAGGAAAGGAGAATAAAATGGCTGGTAGAAGGGCAGGCATATGAGGAGAGGAGAAAAGGAAAGAGGGTGAGGGTAGGATATATGAGGATGTGGGTGGATGGAAAGGTATTGGTGTGGAATGAGGGAGAGGGGAGGTGCACGGAAAGTGTGGGAAACGAATGAGGGAAAGGGACGGGGGGAGGCCAGGGGAGCAGTCAAAAGAAGGGGGAACGTGGTGAGAGAAAGCAAAATAGAAGAGGTATATAAAGTGGGATTTTGGAATGTGGCGGGGGTGATGAATAAGGACGAGGAGTTCTGGGAGGGTATAAAGCGATGGGATGTGGTGGTTATGTCGGAAACGTGGGCAACGGAGGAGGGGTGGGGGGCGATAAGGGAAGGATGGAAGAAGGGATTCAGGTGGGTGATACAGGGAGCGAAGAGAGGGAAGGGAAGGGGAAGGGCGAAGGGTGGTATGGCGTTCGGGGTGAAGGAAGAGATCGAGGAAGAAGAAGGGGGGACAGAGCCGGGGGAGGAAGGATGGATGGAAAGAAGGGTGAAGTTGGGGACGGAGTGGTGGATGATAGTGGGGGTGTACGTAAACGGGGACATGGAGAGGAAAAAGGAGCTGATGAGCCGGTGGATGGAAAGAGCAGGGGGGGGGGGAAGGTGGTGATTGGGGGGGATATGAACGTGAGAACTGGAAGGGAAGGCGGAGGGTGGGACGGATGGCGGGTAGGGGAGAGGGAAGCGGTGAGGAGTTCAAGGGACGAGATAGTGACGAAGGAAGGAAAAGAATGGTGCAAGTTCGTGAATGAGAGAGGATGGAGGATAGTGAATGGAAGTGTGGAGGGGGATAGAGAGGGGGAGTGGACGTTTGTGGGGGGAAGGGGTAAGTCGGTAATTGATTACGTGGTAGTGGGGGAGAAAGTGTGGGAAAGAGTGAGGAAATTGGAAGTGGTGAGTAGGGTGGACTCCGACCACATGCCGGTGGTAGTGTGGCTCAAGGGGAGGGGGGGAAGAAGAGGGGCGAGTAAGAAGGGAGTGGGGAAGAGGAAGGAGGGAAGAGGAGTGTGGACAGAGAAAGGAGTGGAGAAGTTTCGAGAGGAATTTGGGAGTTGGGAATGGGATACAGAGGGGGTAGAAGAAGGATGGGAGGAAATGAGGGGGAGAATAAAGAGGGCGATGAGAAAGACTGAGGAAGAGCGGGCGGAGGGGCAGAGTGGGGGATGGTGGGATGAGGAATGTAGAAGGGCAAAGGAAGAGGCGAGAAGGGAGCTGGAGAGGTGGAAGAGAGAGGGAAAAGAAGAGGAAAGGTACAGGAGAGAGAAGAAGAAGTTCAGGAGAATTTGTGAAGAAAAGAAAATGAAGGAGAGGGAAAGGTGGGAAAGAGAGATAGAGGAGATAAGGACGGAGGGTCAGGTATGGGAGGTAGTCAATAGGGGGAGGAGGAGGAGAAAGGGGGTGAATAAAAAGATAAGAAGAGAAGAATGGGATAGGTACTTTAGAGAGGGGCTGGGAGGGGTAACAGAAAGAAGGGAGAGACTGGGGGAAAGGAGGAGGGAAGGGGAGGACGAAGAAGAAACGGTGATAACAACGGAAGAGGTGAAGAAGGCTATAAGGAAGTTGAAGGACAGAAAAGCGATGGGGGAGGATGGAATTCCGAACGAAGTGTGGAAGTACGGAGGGGAGAGGGTAGTGAATAGCCTGAAGAGGATGTGCGAGAAGGTGTGGATGGGGGAAGGGTGGCCGGAAGGTTGGAAGGAAGGGATAGTGGTGCCAGTAGTGAAGAAGGGGGAGGGGAAAAGGGTAGAGGAATATAGAGGGGTGATTCTAACGCAAACGGCGTATAAGGTGTACGTAGGGATATTGGCGGAAAGATTGAGGATGGAGGTGGAGGGGAAGGGGATGATGCCAAGGAGTCAGGCGGGATTCAGGGAAGGGATGGGAACTATGGATAACGTATACGTACTGAACTATTTGATAAATAGGGAAATAACGGAAAGGAGGGGAAAGGTGGTGCTGTTGTTTGTTGATTTGAAGGCGGCCTTCGACTCGGTGGATAGGGCGAAGCTGGTGGAGAGTATGAGGAAGAGAGGGGTAAGGGAGGGGCTAATTGAGAGGTGCGAGGAGGTGATGAAGGAGACGTATGCGAGGGTGAAGGTGGGTGGGGAAAAAGGTGAGAAGTTTTGGACAGAGAAAGGGGTTAGGCAGGGGTGTCCGCTGAGCCCGCAGCTATTTACGCTGATGCTGGCGGACATGGATGAAGAGCTGGAAAAAGGGCGGTGGGGAGGGGTGAAGCTGGGGGGTGGGGGGAAGGTATATTCGCTGGCGTATGCGGATGATGTGGTATTGTTGGCGAAGGATGAGGACGAGATGAAGGGGATGATGAGGACGTTGGAGAGGTACATAGAGGGGAAAGGGCTGGAGGTGAATACGGGAAAGACGAAGGTGATGAGGTGTAGGGTGGGAGGGGGAAGAAAAAGAAAGGTGGTATGGCAATGGGGAGGAGTAAGGATAGAAGAGGTGAATAGGTATACGTACTTGGGTTATGTGGTGAGAGCGAATGGAAGTCAGGAGGAGCAGGTGGAGGAGAGGGTGATGAAGGCGGCGAAGATAATGGGGAAGGTATGGGGGATAGGAAAAAATAAGTTTGGTAGCGATTGGGGAAGGAGAGTGTGGCTTTTCGATAAGTTGGTGTGGCCAGTAGTGGGTTATGGAGTGGAGATTTGGGGGTGGAAGAGGAGGGAGATAGTAGAGAGGCTGCAGGAAAGGTATTTAAGATGGGTGCTGGGGGTGTCGAGAGGGGCGGCGGGGTATATGGTGAGGGAGGAACTGCAAAGGGATAAGCTGGAGGTGCGAGCGGGGATGAGAGCATGGGGATACGAGAAGAGATTGGAGACGGGGAAAGGGGGAGAATTGGCGAGAAGATGTAGGGGTGAGATGAAGAGAAGGGCAGGCGGAAGGCAGGAAGCAAGAGGATGGGAGAGTGAAAGGAAGGAGTTTTACTTAAGGATGGGATGGGATCTGGAGGAGGTGGAGAGGAGATGGGAGAGTGGGGATATGAAGGGGGAGTATATAGTGAGGGAGGAGAGAGTAAGGCAGGAGGAGGGGAGATGGGAGAGGATAATTAAATCAAGGAGTAACAGGGATTACAAGTTTGTGAAGGAGAGAGGGATCCCGGGATATTTGAAAAAGGGGTGGAAGGAGGAGAGATGGGGGAGGGTAGCCAGGTGCAGGCTAGGGGATGAGATGAGAGGGGGGAGGTACTGGGAGCAGAGGGAAGGGAGGGAGTGTAGGATGTGCACGAGTAGCAGGGAGACGTGGGAGCACGTGATGGAGGAATGTACGGGGTGGGGGGCGGAGGAGGGTTGGCAAAATATGAGGGAAGAGGTGTTGGGAGGGGAGGGTCAAGGGGAGGAGTGGATGAAGAAGATTGAGGAGTGGAGAGGGTAGAAGGGAGGGAGTAAAAAGGTGCAGCGGAAACGGAGGTCGCGCGCGGCGTGCAATGGTGTAAGAGGAGTGAGGAATGTGTGTGGGTGTGAATGATATCTCTCTCTCTCGAATTGGAGCGTGTATAGGTTAAGGGCGAGAAGGCAAATAGGCTAAAGAGAAGAAGGGTGTAGAATAAGGAAATGTGTAAATTATGTGTAAATTATGTATATCGAAAAATGTAAAAAGGTGTAAAAATGGAATGTTAAGGAAGTCGAGCTGTAACCCGAAAGGGAAAAATAAAGGCTATATATAAAATCTCATGGGGCAGTCAGTGATTATAATCGTTCAAAAACTACGATTCCTGAATTTTATAATCTATTTTGAAATTTTGGAATTCTCCAAATGTTTCAAAACGGCAAAAAAAATGGGATAAAACTGATTGGAATTTTTCGTATGATTCCCAACACTTCTTGTTCTACAAAATATCATCGTAAAAATGTTATTTTCTGGGGAAAAAAATTGTGTGCCTCTAAAAGGTTCATAATTTATTTTCTCAGATAACATCAATTTTACGATAAAATTTTGTAGAACAGAAAGGGAATCATTCAAAAAATAAGAGGGGGTTTTTCGGAATTTTTTCCATGCTTTTCAAGTTCAGAAACTTCTAAATCGCTTTAACAATTCGGGAAAAACTGACTCTTATTTTATGGATGGGCCTAATAACTTTTTGTCCCATAAGATTTTATCGTCAAGTTAATAATACTCGAGAAAAAAAATTATGTCACTCGGATGAGCTCATAATTGTTTCTCTAAAATTATCAACTTTACGACAAAATTTCATGCAGCATTAAGTGTTTAAATTCATCCAAAAAATACACGTTCGTTATTCCGGAATTTTTTGAGCTATTTTGAAATTTTGGAATTCTCCAAATGTTTTGAAGCAGCAAAAAAAAATGCCAGACAACTAATTGGCATTTTTTGGATGATTCCCGACACTTTTTGTTCTACAAAATTTCATCATAAAATTGTTATTTTCCGAGAACGAAAAATTGTGTGACTGTAAAAGGTTCATAATTTTATTTTCTCGGAAAATAACAATTTTACGATGAAATTTTATAGAACAAAAAGTGTCGGGAATCATCCAAAAAATGCCAATTAGTTTTCTGGCATTTTTTTGCTGCTTTAAAGAATTTGGAGAATTCAAAAATTTCAAAATAGCTCAAAAAATTCCGGAATAACGAACGCTTATTTTTTGGATGAATTTGAACACTTACTGCTCCATGAGATTTTATCGTAAAGTTAATAATTTTAGAGAAACAAAATTATCAGCCCATCCGAGTGACATAATTTTTTGTCTCGAGTATTATTAACTTGATGATAAAATCTTATAAGACAAAAAGTGTTTAGGCTTATCCAAAAAATAAGAGTTAGTTTTTTCCGAATTTTTAAAACGAGTTAGAGGTTTCTGAACTTGGAAAGAATGGAAAAAATTCGGAAAAACCCCCTCGTATTTTTGAATGATTCCCAACACTTTCTGTTCTACAGAATTTCATCGTAAAATTGTTATTTTCCGGGAAAATAAAATTATGAACCTTTTAGAGTCACACAATTTTTTTCCCCCAAAAATAACAATTTTACGATGAAATTCTATAGAACAGAAAGTGTTGGGAATCATTCAAAAATACGAGGGGGTTTTTCCGAATTTTTTCCATTCTTTCCAAGTTCAGAAACCTCTAACTCGTTTTATAAATTCGGGAAAAACTAACTCTTATTTATTGGATGGGGCTAAACAATTTTTGTCTCATAAAATTTTATCGTCAAGTTAATAATACTCGAGAAAAAAAATTATGTCACTCGGATGGGCTCATAATTGTTTTTCTAAAATTATCAACTTTACGATAAAATCTCATGGAGCAGTAAGTGTTCAAATTCATCCAAAAAATAAGCGTTCGTTATTCCGGAATTTTTTGAGCTATTTTGAAATTTTTGAATTTTCCAAATTCTTTAAAGCAGCAAAAAAATGCCAGAAAACTAATTGGCATTTTTTGGATGATTCCCGACACTTTTTGTTCTACAAAATTTCATCATAAAATTGTCATTTTCCGGGAACGAAAAATTGTGTGACTGTAAAAGGTTCATATCAAGAGACTCGGTAGAGTCTCGGGACAAGTACATTGACAGCCCTGTCGTCTGCTGGCCCGAGGCTCTCGCCGAGACTATACTTTCTCTGAATAAAACGATTCGCGGTGGTGGAGGTAAAATCGACATGTCATTTTCTTTAATTGCGAAGCCTATGAGTTATGTACGATTTTGAAAATTGAACTTTCAGCTAATTGAGAAATTCTCTATCGAATGAGCCCAAAATCAGCATTATTGGTGGCGTAATTGCTGAGAAAAAACTTTGCACGGGCTCAAGATTATGCAAAAGTTATCAACACATTCAAAAATGTATGTGTCTGTATATTATATTATAACACTGTTCTCTCGTGGGAGGCCCTCAGTCGACGGTCGGTCTCTCGCTTGAGCTCGGCGGTGCTGTGCACCTCTGCGCGCGCTCCCCTCCCTCGTGCTCCTCATGCCGGTTGCGACCGGCGTCTTTTTCTCTCTCTTCTGTTCGGAACGTTGTACAAGACACCACGTGCTTCTCACTTTGTTCTATTTCGCAATCTTCAACAATTCTTGTTTCTAATTCGGTTGAGTGCGCGTTTTAGTCTTGCGATTGACGCCCGTGGAATTAAAACGTTCACTTCGATTGTTTTCCGGCATTATCCAAATTCTCTTTCATTATCGGAACCGAATTATTAACGGCTCTCTTCGAACACTTCTCCGCCATATTGGCCACCTGTGGACTCTTCGAGATACTTCGATTGTGAACTCTTCGATCTAAATAAAACTGTGATATTTTGACTAATTTTTACACGGAACACTACTGCTTCGACTTCATTCGTTTTTTCTTTCACCCGGCCATACAACTATCCACGATTCCATCCTTCACAAACCAGGAAATATCCCTTCAAAAAATTACAAACACCATCAAAGGCACTTTGATGCTATCGAGTTTCTAATTGGTTGGATCTGACGACATCCATTTTTAGACGTTGTGATTGGTTGTAGAAATTAGTTGTTGATGATTGGAAATCTGACGTCAACTTCATAACGTAGCACACGGCGCAGCACAGCTGGTAACAGCAGTCATAAATTCGATCGATATCAAGAGACTCGGTAGAGTCTCGGGACAAGTACATTGACAGCCCTGTCGTCTGCTGGCCCGAGGCTCTCGCCGAGACTATATTATCTCTGAATAAAACGATTCGCGGTGGTGGGGGTAAAATCGACATGTCATTTTCTTGAATTGCGAAGCTCAGGAGTTATGTCGCAATTTGAAAATTGAACTTTCAGCTAATTAAGCAATTCTCTTTCGATTGCGCCCAAAATCAGCATGATCGGTGGCGTAATTGCTGAGAAAAAACTTTGCACGGGCTCAAGATTATGCAAAAAGTACCAACACATTTACGCAGCTGACGTATCCGTATATGGGTTCAGACCGATACATACAAGGGCTTCTTGATGCCCATCATAACCAATCACCGGTGAGAATCTATCCGTCTCGACCAATCGCCGATGAGAAAGTTTCTGATAGTCCTCAATGTTTTCTTGTATACCGTCTGTTATCGTCTGTTATGTTATTATAAAGTGATTGCGATCGTAGCCCCGTGGATCAACGGTGCAAGATTTGCAAATTTCATTTAAATAAATAAAACATTAATGGAAATAGCAGTGGATATAATCAATTTTATTTTTTTCATAAAAGAAGATTCAATAAGTTTCGAGCCCAATTCACGACAATAATATCTATAATAAATAAAACCTCAAAAGTGGATTAATTGATCTCATACAGTGTACTGAGTGTGAGTAAAATATTGAGAAGTGAAAACGTGAATAATGTGTGTCGTGAAAATTAAGAATTATCTGTTCTACTTCGATATCGTAATATATACATAGATAGCAAATTTGCGAGATTTCGCGTCATGTTGACGTTTGAGGTTATGACCGCCGGAGTGCTGTTGCGTGCAGAGTATAGAAAAATAAAAGTGGTTATTGAAAAGTGAAAGGAATCGATATTATTAATGACGTGACTAATTAGTGTTGAATAATAATAATAATAACAATGAGAAAAAAAACGTTCGTTCATTATAACCTCTAAAACGTTCTTTCCAAACAGAAATTCTATGTTGTGTAATTACATTAAAGAACGAGGTGGATGGTTGTGTGTAAACGAATTCAAATAAATTTTAAAAAACTTTGGTCAAGTAATTCAATGTATTGTTGTCATAATTTCTTTCATTTAGTTTGGCTGTGTTCACCGGTCCCTTTTTTCCACCTCCTTAGCTTACAGTGTATTGTCATACCAATTTCTATTTGTTCTCCAGACTGTGACAGGAAGCTAGAGTTGAACCTTCTCCGTCCTCCGTCGTTCGACCAGTGTATCCCTGCACGGTCGTTTCAAACTACGCGGTTGCGCTACAAAGCGTAAATTACTTGCAAGGGCCTAAAAGATGTCGCCCTAGAACAGTACATATTTCGTCAATCTCACGAGCGCCTGCGCGTCGATCAGTGGTCGAACGAATCGATTATTGGAGACGATGTTGGCCCGAATATTCCCGAAAAGCGACACACAGGACACTGTACGATCGGCAGTCCGAAAGGAAACATTTTAGAATTCATTGAAATAGAGAAATAAACATTGTCAAATTTGGGAACTTCTTCTAGTTCAAACGGCGAACGTACCGGCCCAAATCTGTCAATTAAATTTATTAAATTGTATTTGCGAAGTATACGTCGAAGTATTGTATCGTCTACGTTATATATTTTGTCAAAGAGAAATAACTGGAGATCTCATATATTATACGGAGATATTGTAAGTACTTGTCTAAGTTTCTTCTTTTCTCTCTTTGAGGTCTGTCCTTTCTCCTATTTTCTCATTTCGGGTCCTCAACCTCCCACCTTGAGAATAGAGTCAAATTATTGAAATTAATTATTTATTGATTGCTAACTCCTGACGGAATTAGCTGGCGCCCAACATATTGTAAAAGTAATATTATTTAAACTAGAGCCCTGACAGCCCTTGACCCAGGCCGCGTCAGGTGAGGGTAAATTCGTCAAATAAAACGAGAGGAGAAATACCCGTCTCAAGACAATACGAGAGATATTTATATTTCTATTTTTTTATATTAATTTCAAGAAGATAATTTGAAATATTTATAACAAAAAGCCTTCATAATTGCTTGTTCATACACCCAAGTTTTGAAAAATCTTTGAGCCATGTAAATGCATAGATATATTCACTTGAGTTGTTACATGATAAATTTGGAAATTTATTTCAATAAGTCATTGGGTGCTTAATTTTCATGATATCAAAATTTGTATCTTTGAAATGCAATGAACACCTCTAAAGTTCGACAAAGTGATGAAGCGACATGTATATTGAATATTTCCAGACCATGTTTGCGGGTTGATGTATTGTGGGTTGAAAAATCCATGTCTGTAAGTCTACACCTGATCATTTTTGGATGTGATCAAATATTTTGTCTGCGGATAACCATGGAGACATACAAAATTACAGCATTTTGCTTGCTTCAACATGCATCGTATCTGTCACTTTTTTTTTGAATGTGTCATAATAAGTTTCAAAAATGTGGTTCATGTAATTTTGAAGTGTTTTTCCCTATAGCACCAAAGTCTGTATAACTGGTACGTAGCAAGTACCTATGAACTTTGATATTTCTGTGAAATAGCAGGTATGCCAATCTTTTAGCTTTTTGGTTCCGACTGGAATATATTAACGAAGATATTCATTACTAAAGTCTTCACCTACTTATTTCTGAATAGATCTGAAATTACTGTCTTCAGAAACTAATGCACAGATACATGAAACAATTTTGATTTCTGTTCTCTTTCAATTGCCCTGTCTTTTTTCTTTTTAACTATGGCTCTGCTCTTTCCTATCCTTGTTTTGACTCCATCGGTTTGCAGCGGATCGATGCATATTATTAATTGGTTGCCTAATATGTGTCCTATGATTTTCTACTATTTCTTCATGCTGATTGTGGTTACGTGATTCAAGAGGTTTCCAATTATGATCATCAATCGCACATTTTGTACAACAGATTCTCAAAACAGTTTCTGGTCTTGATATAAGTGTAGTTATTCTTTTTCCACCTGGTCTGTCGAGTAATAAATTTTGACACTTGTTCCAAAAAGTCTTTGGATGCTTTTTTTGCTGATAATATGAAAATTTGAATCTTCGGAATGCGGTAGGCAAACACAAATATTGACAACAATACTTATGAAATGACGTGTATGTTGAGTATTCCTATTCTGCAAACTGCAAATGTGGAATTATTGGTGAAAACATTCATTACGATAAGTGTACAGTTCCTCAGTTTTCGATGCGATTAAGTATAATACCTGCCAACATCATGGAAACCTACAGAATTTCTGAATGTTATGTGCGCTATGTCATTTTAATGTAACATCATGACTTCTAACAACTTTCCACTCTAATACTATAGATTTGGATCATTGAAATACAGCAAAAATCTGCAAACTATAAAATTTATATACTGTGCCATTCATTTTATTTTTTGACTCCCACCGTAACATAAATATGAAGTGAAAAATTCATTACAAAAGTCTTCAGTTGCTCATTTATGGATGGATTTGAAACTGCTGTCTTCCAAACTCATTGCGCAGATACATTGAATTGCAGTCGATACCTGCGAATTTGGAAATTTCTGTGGATAAGTATATGTGCTAAGTATCACCCCCTATCTTTAAGGTAATATGTAATGGAACTTTGTTCAGCAAGTTTTAAAGTATTTCTTTTTACAAGTATTAAAAGGTCGTGACCGTCGTTTTAAATGATTTTCTATATTCGCATTGTCAATAAATAAATTTAAAAAAATGTTTAACTGTGAAAAAATATGAGATCTATTGTAACATATACAGTGAATGAATTACGTTTCCTGTAGGAATTCTGAATTTTGGAAATAAAAAAAAATGAGATCATTTTCTAACGTAGCCAAGTACAGTGAATGAATTAAGGTTCTTGTGGAATTCATTCGTGTACACTTTTAGCCCTAATCCCTCACTTATTCAGAAAAATTTTCCAGCAAACGTCACAGAGCAACAAAGGTTTCTCGAATGATTCTGCAATTATTAAGAGATTATCATCTGTTTTTATGCTAGCTCGGGTTATAAACTTAAAACAGTTTACGCGTACAAGTGCATGCATTGTATCTATACGATGAACTGCACAAATTCATTTTCAACATTACACACAAGCTTGGCGTGCATGGTTTTCAATCGGAAGCTCGGGAAGAGACAATTGTTCAAATTTACTATGAAAACAATAATTAATTAGAATTGTATGAACGAGTGTGAAAAAAACCGATCCCCCAATAAAATAAGAGGGGCCCTGTTATATAATGATTTGGTAAACAATACAGATGGGTGAAATTTGTGGATAAAATTGAACGATTAAACGAACGGATAAAGAAATGAAATCAATCAATCCCTTTATATGCCTTTATCTTGTACGGATAGATACGGCCATTCTTTCATGCCCATACGCATTTTAATTTATCCACGCGTCACTTTCACTCGTTTGTCCGTACACTCTTTTTTTACCAAATGGGCAGATGATTGGATGAATTACACAAGTATTGAAATGGATGAACAAAGAAGTAAGCTGTGTAAACATTGATTTGAGAAAAGAAAACGCGTTGAATACGAAACATTTGGAGTAATGAATTTATCAGTCAAACTAGTCAAGAATAGATATTTTTCTTTGTGTACACAGCGCGGGATCTCACGTCGAACTACTCAATAAAATAGTTGGATGGAAAAGGGATGGCAAATTAAAAAACAATTACATGAGAGGATCATCAAGTTTTCTTCAAATATATGGACGGATGAGGCATTCCTTCGCCGAGCTTCCGATTGAAAACCATGCACGCCAAGCTTGTGTGTAATGTTGAAAATGAATTTGTGCAGTTCATCGTATAGATACAATGCATGCACTTGTACGCGTAAACTGTTTTAAGTTTATAACCCGAGCTAGCATAAAAACAGATGATAATCTCTTAATAATTGCAGAATCATTCGAGAAACCTTTGTTGCTCTGTGACGTTTGCTGGAAAATTTTTCTGAATAAGTGAGGGATTAGGGCTAAAAGTGTACACGAATGAATTCCACAAGAACCTTAATTCATTCACTGTACTTGGCTACGTTAGAAAATGATCTCATTTTTTTTTATTTCCAAAATTCAGAATTCCTACAGGAAACGTAATTCATTCACTGTATATGTTACAATAGATCTCATATTTTTTCACAGTTAAACATTTTTTTAAATTTATTTATTGACAATGCGAATATAGAAAATCATTTAAACCGACGGTCACGACCTTTTAATACTTGGCGTGCCTTTTTTGTTTTAAAGTTTTAATATTTACTGATTTCACTTCTTTTTGCGAGGCGTGACGACTATATAGGAATCGTATTTCATTCACTGTATTTGTCAACTTCAGAAAACGATCTCATTTTTTTTTTATATTTTTAAGTTTTTTATTGATAATGCAAAAAAAATCTGAAAATTTCACCCCCAACTCTTTTTTTTCATCCTTTCGCGGGTGGTGAATTTTATTTTATTTCGATAAAAGAATCTGGTATCCTCAAAAACGAATACTTTTTATGTAATATAGCATAAAAACTTCCCATTGAAAAATCTGAACATTTCACCCCAACCTTTATTTTTAATTTCTTCGGAGATAGTGAATTTAGTTCTATTTCGACAAAAGAATCTAGTGTGGAACTTGGAATTTTCGGGTAATATCGCATAATAACTTTCCATTGAAAAATCTAACAATGTTAGCCTTAACGCTCGATTTTCACCTCTTTCAAGGTGAAAATTAAGCCCGGAAGTCGATTCGGCAACACAAAAAATCCTTGTAAACCCTTTTTCATCCCAATCGGTTGATAATTTAAAACAAGATTTGAATATGTACGCATATCATACATTATTACCAGAACTGAACCGACTTTTTAAACATATCCATACATCGAAAACCATGGAGGAATATACCTGGACCACGAAAACCATGAAGGAACATGTCCAGACATTCAAAAGCAAGAAGGAATATACCTAGACATCAAAACCCATGGAGGAATTATCCTAGACCACGAAAACCATGCAGAAGCATACTTGAACATCGAAAACTGTGGCGCCGTCGACCTTGACCGCGAAAACCATGATTAAACATGCCTAGACATAGAAAACCATGGAGGAATATACCTAGACATCGAAACCCATGGAGGAATTATCCTCGACCATGAAAACCCGAGAGAAACATACCTGGACTTCGAAAACTGTGGAGCCGTCGACCTCGATTGCGAAAACTATGAAGAAACATATCCAGACCACGAAAGCCATAGAGGAATATACCTAGACATCGAAACCCATGGAGAAATTATCCTCGACCACGAAAACCTGAGAGAAACATACCTGGACATCGAACACTGTGGAGCCGTCGACCTCGACTGCGAAAACCATGAAGAAACATAACTAGACCACGAAAACCATGGAGAAACATATCCATACATCGAAAACCATGAAGGAATATACCTAGACATCAAAACTCATGGAGGAATTATCCTAGACCACGAAAACCATGGAGAAGCATACTTGGACATCGAAAACTATGGAGCCGTCGACCTCGACCGCGAAAACCATGAAGAAACATGCCTAGACATTGAAAACTATGGAGGAATATACCTAGACATCGAAACCCATGGAGGAATTATCCTCGACCACGAAAACCCGAGAGAAACATACCTGGACATCGAAAACTGTGGAGCCGTCGACCTCGACCGCGAAAACCATGAAGAAACATGCCTAGACATTGAAAACTATGGAGGAATATACCTAGACATCGAAACCCATGGAGGAATTATCCTCGACCACGAAAACCCGAGAGAAACATACCTGGACATCGAAAACTGTGGATCCGTCGACCTCGACTACGAACACCATGAAGAAACATACCTAGACCACGAAAACCATGGAGGAATCTACTTACACCGAGACTACCATGGAGGAATATACCTGGATGACGAAAACCATGAAGAAACATGCCTAGACATTGAAAACCATGAAGAAACGTACCTAGACCACGAAAACCATGGAGGATTGTACCTAGACCACGAAAACCATGGAGAAAAATATCCATACATCGAAAACCATGGAGGAATATACCTGGACCACGAAAACCATGAAGGAACACGCCTAGACATTGAAAACCATGAAGGAATATACCTAGACATCAAAACCCATGGAGAAATTATCCTAGACCACGAAAATCATGGAGAAACATACCTAGACATCGAAAACTGTGGAACCGTCGACCTCGACCGCGAAAACCATGAAGAGACATACTTAGACCACGAAAACCATGGAGAAATATACCTTAGACATCAAGAACTATGGAGAAATACACCTGGACATTAAAAACTATGGAGAAATACACCTGCACATCAGAAACCATAGAGGAATATACCTAGACATCGAAACCCATAGAGGAATTATCCGAGACCACGAAAACCATGGAGAAACATACCTGGACATCGAAACCTGTGGAGCCGTCAACCTCGATCGCGAAAACCATGGAGGAATATACCTAGACATCAAGAACTATAGAGAAATACACGTGGCCATGAAAAACTATGGAGAAATACACTCGCACATCAGAAACCATGGAGGAATATACCTAGACATCGAAATCCATGGAGGAATTATCCGAAACCATGAAAACCATGGAGAAACATACCTGAACATCGAAAACTAAGGAGCCGTCGACCCAGACCTCGAAAACCATGAAAAAACATACCTTGACGACGAAAGCCATGGAGGAATATATCTGGACATAAAAAACTATGGGGTCGTCCACCTAGAAATCGAAAATCACGATAGAATGTACCTAAACCTAGTCCTCCAAAACCCATGAGCTATCGCCCTAGACATCCTCGAATAATCCAGCGGCGTCGACCAGAATTTTATATTTTTTTAGTTTTATTATTTATTATTTAATGTTATTCGTATTATTCAATTTTTTCATTTTATTGTATTATTATCATTTTATATTATAGTATAATATAATATATATATTATATTATATATTAATTATAATAAAATATTTATTATAATAATATTTTATTATTAATTAATATTAATAAATAAAATATATATTATATAATTATATACATATTTTATGCGCAAACCAGGAGCTGGTATTGCCCCCGCTGTGCGCCCATTCTCTGTCTCTCTCGCTCGGCGACGCAGAAGGAGAGGGGGTAGCCGCGTTCAGCGTAGTGCGTGACGTAGAGTGTGACAAAAGTAAGAAATCGTGCAAAGGACGTAAGTCCAAATGTAAACAAGCGTAACTTACGCCCCTCTGTCTCTAAGAAAATGAAAATCCCGAAATGATGGATTTTAAATCACTAACGTTACATATCTCAGGATCTACTGGACGGATTTACTTGCAACAAAGACCAATGGCAAGAGAAAAATCGAAAAAAAATCGTCACAAATTTTCAAGTTCTTTTATGAAATGGTTTTTTTGTGAGGGCCATTTGAAAATTCTGTGACGTCATAAAACCGGCATATTCGCGTATATAAGAGTAGCGGCAGGGCTCGCGCTGGCTTTTCTTTTGCGCTGCAGTTTTTCCTTTTAATACTTGGCGTCGAGCCGCTACCGCGTCTCTTGAAATAGTATTAAAGTTTGTATTACTGCGGTATGGAGCGAATACCTTCAAACTTTAATATTTTTGTGTCGCAGCATGTGTGCCAATTATTTAAATTTTGTACTCCAACCGTAACATGTAATTTCAAAAATTCATCACAAAAGTTTTCAGCTTTACTAATTATCTTAATTTTCCTTTTTCTAAATTCTATGCTAAATTTCTGAATTTCCTAATTTATTTCTAAATTATCCTGAAATGAAATTGTTTTCCTCCACAAGCAATGCAGGTACCTTAAACGTCTTTGAATTCCGTTGCTCTGTTGAATCAAGTACGCTCAGTTTTTTTTACTTCTTTGAATTCTGACATAATAAATGTTTCCGGGTGCCTTTTTTCTGCAACTATCAAACTGTAGATAATTGGATCTCCGCGGCCACTTGCAAACTTTGGAAATATATTTCATTGGGGGCATGTTTTGGATGACACGAAAATGTCTAGATTCAGAATGCAAAAACGACATTTAAAAATGGCTAATTCTGTTGTATTCGTTGGGTCTTGAATTTGATGTATCTTTCCTCTTTTCCTTTCTTTTTCCTAACGTTATCAGCCGAAAATCATATCTCAGCCCGCAACACGCATTGCTACATGCTCTTGAGTTTCCAATGGACAAAACATATTAGAAGACAAGGAGAAAAATCACCAAAGTCCAAGAACAAACCTCTATCGAAATATTTCCAGTTCAAATTTGACGAAATTTAGGTCTTTTTTCGTGTAAACCAACGTTATAAGCCGAAAATCATATCACGACCTACAACCTGCTTTTCACCGTGCTGTTTGGTTCCTAATTGACAAAACATATTAGAGTACAAGGGAAAAAATCGCCGAAGTCCGAGGACAGACCTGTGACGAAATATGTCCAGTACAATTTTGACGAAAAATAGGTATTTTTTCGTGAAAACCAACGTTAAACCATAAACTTCCCCTAGGAAAAAAAAGGTTGGGACAAGTACATTGATGGTCCCTCGTTTGCTAATAAATCCATCCATAAAAAAACTTTTAAAAAAATTTTCTTTAAAAATTGTCAAAAAAATTATTTTATAAAAAAAAATACAGTACAATTCGAAAAAAATTTCACAAATCTAGAAAAAACATTATGTTTAAAAAAAAAATATTCTGTATCTATTTTTTAAAGTTCAAAAAAATCAAATAACAAGTAAAAAATAATAAACCGAAAAATCGCGCTTGAAATCATTTTGGAAACCAATGCCTCATTCTTCTTATTTGATTCGAACAGCTAAATCAATTGAAAAAAATTCCATCTAATTTACGTGCAGCATTAAAATTTATTATATCAATTCGAGGCCAAGTATTTTCTAATGAATTGAAAAAAGTTACCACTTGAGTAACGTACAGCACTAAAATTTATGATATCAATCAGTGGACAAGTATTTTATTAGTAACTCCAAATTTTGACATTATTAAAATGTTCTAAGAAGCTTTTAAATCCAAAAAAAATCACATGAAAGCTAGTCATTCGTTACTCTATGGTGGCAAAGACTTATAAGAAAATCGATTTTTCTCAGACTTTCAGGATCCTTTGGTATTATTCACAAAATTCAACGTCGATTGGATCGATACAAATTATGTTTAAATATGTGTTAAAAGTACTTGTCCGACCCATCACTTTCCGTTTAAATTGTTTATCCAAATAAAAATCAGGGCTTGTCTAGAACTGATGGTTCACAAGTCACAAGTATTCATGCAGAGGGAATTGAGAGAATTATCTTCACGTAATTTTTACTTACAAGGAAAGTCTTTCCGCTGTCCCCCTCCGATTTTAATGAAACTTGAATATGTTATTCTACATCAAAATCTAAGAGACACGTATTTTTTTTTATCGGCGGAAAAATGTTTCTAGGGGGTGAAATCATCGCTTGAAGTTGAGACCTCCGAGGGGTACTTTTCAGGTTTCACCCATTTCCACTTGAGATAATCGAATGCACCCAAATGGATAATTACCTTAATGATAAACGATGAAAAATGCAACTGGTTTCACATCGGGGGGTTGCATAAGAAAAAAGTTATAGGGGTTGAAATTCACAAAATCGTTATAACAAAAAAACTATTGCACCTATTTCGATGAATTCAATTGCATTTTGAAGGGGGTAAAAAAATAGTAGATACGGGTTTTTGCGTTTTCCTCGCAAATCAAGTTAAGGGGGTGAACTACCCCTATGTATGTTTACGTTTAATCTCAATCAAACGGCAGTAATTCTTTTTTTTCTTGTTTCCTCTCCTCGTAATACGTTTTTTCTTCAAATTTACAACAACAATGTTGCGGATATACCATTCAATGAACGATTTTATCTAAATGCCAACTTATTTATAGGTGAATCTTCAGATGGAAAAGTATTTATATCTGACTTATCGATAATTCTGACCGATTTATATTTGGCAATTAGATAATAACATAGGCATACGATAAGCGCTTACACATATACTCATATTCGTTCCGGTTGATAAGACCAAGATTTGGGATGACGTATAGAAAAACTACATAGTCGAGTAAAAAAAGTGTACAATATGCTTATATCTTTTATTAATAATATGTCAACAGTCTAACAAAATAATCACCATAGCGATAAATAGAAGCGAACATATAATGGTGTGCTCTATTAATCGTTGTAAGTACTGCAGTAATGATAATCATCGAAAAAGTGTTTAAAACATAGCGACTTTTTGCACCAGGAACAATAGCAACATTTTCGCATCCTGGAACTTCACAATGTGAGTTGCAGGAATCTGCAAATGCAAAATCTACAGGATTCTCAAAATTCGCAGGTTTTTCTTCTATGTAACCACTTTTGTACCAAGAATATTTGAAAAGATCGATATAACGTGGTGACGACAGTTGGTTATGAACGAGTGATTGCAGCTTTATCATATTGTTTCTCAAATGCAAATTAATATCATAATTCATCAAAAGACAATTATCAGAAAAATGTCTAACAAAATTTTTCCATATTCGGAATCCAAAAACATCGAGGGGTTGGATTTTTCCGGTAGTTCCTTTAGGTATAATCATTACTTTCACATCTCTATTTGAAGGTTTCACATCAAGTACAGCTTGGGGACAGTGTCCAGTCCAAGAATCAATCAGTAATAATGATTTTGGGCCAACTTTCAGGAAAAATACATGCTCCAACCAAATTTTAAAATGATCTGAAAATAGAAAAACGTATTATTTTTTCAATCGAAAAAATGTTTACACAAAAACAGTGGATGTAATTTATACCTGACGTAAGCTTCCCAGACTTGGATACTTCTATGTACACATTATCGGGTCTGAAAAGCGTTTTCTCCACTAATGGACCAATCTTGCCAGTTGGTTCTTTTAAAACTAAAAATAGAGGAGATAGCAGCTTGCCGTCAGCTGATATAGTCTGCTGAATAGTGTAACTGTGAGTCGTAGAAGAGACTGATTGTACAAGACATTGTACTTGCTTTTCTCCTTCGATCGCTAAAGTTCTTCCTGAATGCATTTCTAGTTGGAATCCACTCTGATCTGCGTTAAATGTATTTGACAATTCGTACGTTCTAATATTTTGCTTTACGTCATAGAAAAATTTTTGACTTTGTTGTTCCAAGACTTCTCCATCTTCAATTGTTTTGGATGTAATGAATTTATTAATTTTTCTCGATACGATACGATGAGCTGCTTTGAATGAGTTTATCCACGTACGAGATGCTTTGAAACGAAAATCAGTATGCCCTACTTCTTTTTGAGCATGCAAGGCCCATTTTTTTAAATCGGAATCGTGCACTATTAAACCAGCATCCACAACAGCTTTGAAATTTTCCAAAGTGTATCCACAAATTCGTGCTAATTTTTTATTGTATGTCCCCCCCTTGTTCAAATTGTGGGCCCACCGCCGCAACTGTCGTATAGATTACACTTTCTTGAACTTTTGTTTAACACTTCCCAAACCTAAATTTCCTGTCTTCCCGCTGCGCCAATACTCAACGGCCCTTAAATTGTACTCGTAAGATAAGTCTTCGTCATCACGAGTGCATGTATCAGGCGGAAGTTCTGGTTCATGCAGGGCGTCTGCCCATTCTTGATCTTCAACAATTTCCATTTCCCGATCCTTAAATGGTTCTCCAAAATGCAAAGAATTTTCTTCTACCATGTCGAAACCACTGTATTCGTTTATTGCAGTCAACAAAATATTTTCAATGTTTTCTTTCAACTGTATTTCATCGTTATTCACTGGCGAATCCGGTAAACGCATAACTTCAAAAGTTGCGAGAAGCATTCTAATAACGTTCAAAGGATTTATCTTCATTTTGATTAATACTTGCAACTTTGTTTTAAATAGTCTCGAATTGTAAGGCACTTCTTTTGTGTAAAATAAAAATAACTGACTGTGGTGAATACATTCCGCGATCGCAGTTTTATCACTGCTTCTGCGTCGTATTTCAAACCTAATTTTGGGAGCGAGTCACAGACCGGACAGAAGTCACTCCGAAATAACACCGTCAAGTAAAGGGGGGAGATATGAAAACTATGAAAATACGTCAGTATTTACGAAATTTTTGTGAAAAGTATAAGAAATACATATTTTTTAATTTATCTCGTGGTTTATTCATTATTAACTAATAAAAAAAATTGTTATTCGTAAAAGTTATCCAATCTACAATTTTTCGCGGAAAAAATAATAAAGTGAATTCTTTTAAACTATGGATGTAATTCGTATGAATACCGTAAAAAGTTACAAAAAATAAAGAATTCATAAAAGGGTAGAATTTTCAACGGAAAAATTCGATTTTTTCCAATTTTCCTTGCTCAAGTAGATCAAATCCATTGTTTAAATAAATTTTAAATAGAATCTTTTAAGTATAACTAGAAGAGTCTCAAAATGCCTTCAAATAAAAAACAAAAAATTAAGATTGGACGCATACTTTGGGTTCTATCACTTTCACCAGTTAGGAAAATGTAATTGCAGGAAAAATCCATCCATCTGTTGATATGTGGATGTTGTAAATTTGAAGAAAAAACGTATTACGAGGAGAGGAAACAAGAAAAAAAAGAATTACTGCCGTTTGATTGAGATTAAGCGTAAACATACATAGGGGTAGTTGTTCACCCCCTTAACTTGATTTGCGAGGAAAACGCAAAAACCCGTATCTACTATTTTTTTACCCTCTTCAAAATGCAATTGAATTCATGGAGATAGGTGCAATAGTTTTTTTGTTATAACGATTTTGTGAATTTCAACCCCTATAACTTTTTTCTTATGCAACCCCCCGATGTGAAACCAGTTGCATTTTTCATCGTTTATCATTAAGGTAATTATCCATTTGGGTGCATTCGATTATCTCAGGTGGAAATAGGTGAAACCTGAAAAGTACCCGTCGGAGGTCTCAACTTCAAGCGATGATTTCACCCCCTAGAAACGTTTTTCCGAAGATAAAAAAAAATACGTGTCTCTTAGATTTTGATGTAGAATAACATATTCAAGTTTCATTAAAATCGGAGGGGGACAGCGGAAAGACTTTCCTTGTTAGTTGCACTAATTTAATAAAAAACGGAAACAAATTATTCCGCAATATACAAGGGATTTAATTCTGCATCGATAAATGAAACAAATTGTACATAATATATATGTTCAAGCTTCCAAAATAACTCTCCAGTTTATATTCAATGATGTCAATTTTTACTTCCTACTTATTCTTCCAAGGAACGAATTCCATACCGACTAAGAACTAACCTCTACTATTATTAATAGCATTAAACTAATAATGAATCGCATTTCAACAAATTTTTAACCAGATTCTGCCGTACAATTTCATTTTTTTATGATTGATTTTTTATTGAATGAATAGTGATGGGCCGGACAAGTACTTTTAACACATATTCAAACATAATTTGTATCGATCCAATCGACGTTGAATTTTGTGAATAATACCAAAGGATCCTGAAAGTCTGAGAAAAATCGATTTTCTTATAAGTGTCTGCCACCATAGAGTAACGAATGACTAGCTTTCATGTAAATTTTTTTGGATTTAAAAGCTTCTTAGAACATTTTAATAATGTCAAAATTTGGAGTTACTAATATAATAAATTTTAATGCTGCACGTAAATTAGATGGAATTTTTTTCAATTGATTTAGCTGCTCGAATAAAATAAGAAGGATGAGGCATCGGTTTGTATAATGATTTCAAACGCGATTTTTCGGTTTTTTATTTTTTACTTGTTATTTGATTTTTTTGAACTTTAAAAAATAGATACAGAATATTTTTTTTTAAACATAATGTTTTTTCTAGATTTGTGAAATTTTTTTCCAATTGTACTATATTTTTTTTTTATAAAATAATTTTTTTGACAGTTTTTAAAGAAATTTTTTTTTAAAGTTTTTTTATGGATGGATTTATTAGCAAACGAGGGACCATCAATGTACTTGTCCCAACCTTTTTTTTCCTAGGGTAAGTTTATGGTTTTACATATATATATGTACAAACCATGTGTCAGTTTTTGATCGCATGAACAGAGTTTCGACATTACGAAGTGCGTGCGGGATAAATAAAAAAATAATTTTCGTCATCTAAAGAAGTGCATATTACTATTTATTTTGTTAAAATTTGTGATATATTAAACCGGTATCAAAGCGGCCGCGTAAATGTAGTCTGTGATGTGTGTGTGAAAAAGAATATAAAAAATGCGCGATGCATATGTTGACGAAACTTTTCAAGATTTCATTATTTCGTTCGATTGGAAATAAGTGTTAACTGAAATAATCCTTCAATTAAACCAGATTACGAGAAATATTGTCCAGTGCGAATATATCGTCACTGGCGTGGTTATATATCATGTGCAAATAGGTTATACATACCAATAAATACAACAAAAACACACGGAACTGTTAGAATGATATTAGAAACTTTAATTGAATAAATGTTTTCTAATTTATTTCTTGTGTCGTCATTATTTTTAAACATCCCCATATTTTGCTTGATATTCAGTTTGGCTCTGCCCTCTCCGATCCTTGTTTCCACCCCATCAGTTTGCAGCGGATCGATTCATATTATTAATTCGTTCCCTAATATGTGTCCTATGATTTTCTACTCCTTCATGATGATTGTGGTAACATGATTCGAGAGGTTTCTAACCATGATCTTGAATTGCACATTTTGTAAATCAGATTTTCAAAAAAATTTCTGGTCTTGGTATACTGGGTAGTTATTCTTTTCCCATTAGGTCTGTCGAGTGATAAATTTGGAAACTTGTTCCAGAAAGCCTTTGGATGCTTTTTTTGCTGATGATATGAAAAGTCGTATCTTCGGAATGCGGTGTGCAAACACAAATTTTGACAACAAAACTTATGGAATGACATGTATGTTGAGTATTTCCACTTTGCAAACTACAGATATGGAATTATTATAAAAAAAATTCATTCCGATAAGTCTACAGTTGCTCAGTTTTGGATGTGATCAAATATAATGCCTACCAACATCCCCAGAGACTTACAGAATTTCTGAATGCAATGTGCGCTATGTCATTTTAATGCAACATCATGACTTTTGACAACTTTTCATTATAATGCTGTAGATTTGGATCATTGAAATACAGCGAAAATCTGCAAACTATACAATTTATATACTGTGCCATTCATTTTACATTTTGACTCTAACCGTAACATATATATGAAGTAAAAAATTGATTATAAAAGTCTTCAGTTGCTCATTTATGGATAGATTTGAAATTGCTGTCTTCGAAGCTCATTGCGCAGATACATTGAACCGTAGCAGATACCTGCGAACTCTGAAATTTCTGTGGATAAATATATATGCTACGGATCACCCCTTATTTTTGATTATGGTAATATGTAATGGAACTTGGTTCAGCAAGTTTTTAAGTGTTTCTTTTCAAATAGTATTGAAGTTTGTATGACTGATATACAGCGAATACTTCTAAACATTGATACCCTAGGAAAAAAAAGGTTGGGACAAGTACATTGATGGTCCCTCGTTTGTTGATAATTCCATCCATGAAAAAAACTTTAAAACAAAATTTTTATAAAAAATGGGCAAAAAAATTATTTTATAAAAAAAATACAGAACAATTCGAAAAAAATTTCACAAATCTTGAAAAAGCATTATCTTTAAAAAAAACTAAACTGTATCTCTTTTTTAAAGTGTTAAAAGAATCAAATAACAAGTAAAAAATAAAAACCGAAAAATCGCGCTTGAAATCATTTTGGAAACCGATGCCTCATTCTTCTTATTTGATTCGAAGGGCTAAATCAACGAAAAAAAATTCCATCTAATTTACGTGCAGCATTAAAATTTATTATATCAATTCGAGGCCAAGTATTTTCTAATAAATTGAAAAAAGTTACCATTTGAGTTACGTGCAGCACTAAAATTTATGATATCAATCGAAGGACAAGTAATTTATGAGTAACTCCAAATTTCAACATTATGGAACTGTTTTAAGAAGCTTTTAAATCCAAAAAAATCACATGCAAGCTAGTCATTTCTTACTCTATGATGGCAGAGACAATCGATTTTTTTCAGACTTTCGGGAGCTACTGATATTATTCACAATATTCGACGTCGATTGGATCGATAGAAATTATGTTTAAATATGAGTTAAAAGTACTTGTCCGGCCCATCACTTTCCATTAAACTTATTATATTTAAATAAAAATCAGGGCTTTTTTAGAACTGTTGGAGCACAAATATTCATGCAGAGGGAATTTAGAGAGTTATCTTCAAGTAATTTTCTCTTAATTGCACTAATTTAATAAGAATGGAAACAAATTGTCCTGTAATATACAAAAGATGTTATTGTGCATCAATAAATAAAAAACATTTTGCACATTAAATATGTTGAAGCTTCCAAAATAACTCCCCAGTTTGTATTGCTATGACGGCAGTGTTTACTTCTCACTTCTTCCAGCGAACGAATTTCATTCGGCATAACTAACCTAAATCGCATTTCAATAAATTTTTAACCGGATTCTCCCGTACAGTTTCGTTTTTTTATGATTGATTTTTATTTGATTTAAATGAAAAGTGATGGGCCGGACAAGTACTTTTAACTCATATTTAAACATAATTTCTATCGATCCAATCGACGTCGAATATTGTGAATAATATCAGTAGCTCCCGAAAGTCTGAAAAAAATCGATTGTCTCTGCCATCATAGAGTAAGAAATGACTAGCTTGCATGTGATTTTTTTGGATTTAAAAGCTTCTTAAAACAGTTCCATAATGTTGAAATTTGGAGTTACTCATAAATTACTTGTCCTTCGATTGATATCATAAATTTTAGTGCTGCACGTAACTCAAATGGTAACTTTTTTCAATTTATTAGAAAATACTTGGCCTCGAATTGATATAATAAATTTTAATGCTGCACGTAAATTAGATGGAATTTTTTTTCGTTGATTTAGCCCTTCGAATCAAATAAGAAGAATGAGGCATCGGTTTCCAAAATGATTTCAAGCGCGATTTTTCGGTTTTTATTTTTTACTTGTTATTTGATTCTTTTAACACTTTAAAAAAGAGATACAGTTTAGTTTTTTTTAAAGATAATGCTTTTTCAAGATTTGTGAAATTTTTTTCGAATTGTTCTGTATTTTTTTTATAAAATAATTTTTTTGCCCATTTTTTATAAAAATTTTGTTTTAAAGTTTTTTTCATGGATGGAATTATCAACAAACGAGGGACCATCAATGTACTTGTCCCAACCTTTTTTTTCCTAGGGGAAGTTTATGGTTTGATATCATGTCTTTTTTCTCAAAAGTTCCTTATTTATGTTCAGTTGACTATAGGATATTAGTTTAAATTTCTATGAATTATTTATGATTTTCGTCTTATAACGTTGGTTTTCACGAAAAAAGACCTATTTTTCGTCAAAACTGTACTGGACATATTTCGTCACAGGTCTGTCCTCGGACTTCGGCGATTTTTTCCCTTGTACTCTAATATGTTTTGTCAATTAGGAACCCAAGAGCACGGCCGCAAGCGGGTTTGAGGCCGGGATATGATTTTCGGCTTATAGCGTAGGTTTCCACGAAAAAAGACCTATTTTTCGTAAAAATTGAACTGAAAATATTTCGTCACAGGTCTCTCCTTGGACTTTGGCGATTTTTTTCCTTGTACTCTAATATGTTTTGTCAATTAGGAACCAAAGAGCACGGTGAAAAGCAGGTTGTAGGTCGTGATATGATTTTCGGCTTATAACGTTGGTTTCCACGAAAAAAGACCTAAATTTCGTCAAATTTGAACTGGAAATATTTCGATAGAGGTTTGTTCTTCGACTTTGGTGATTTTTCTCCTTGTTTTCTAATATGTTTTGTCCATTGGAAACTCAAGAGCATGTAGCAATGCGTGTTGCGGGCTGAGATATGATTTCCGGCTTATAACGTTAGTGAAAAGAGAAAAGATAGATCAAATTCAAGACACAACGAATACAACAGAATTGGCCATTTTTAAATGTCGTTTTGGCATTCTGAATCTAGACATTTTCGTGTCATCCAAAACATGCCCCTGATGAAATATATGTAAAGAAATATGACGCTAATCGAGTCAATCATCATATTCCTTCACGAGATTTGAATCTCCCCGCCCTACGACAAACAATCTTACACATGCGCACGAATAGAGGAAAAGTAGAAGGAGGAACGGAGAGAGAAGAGTAAGGAGAAGAATAAGTGAAATATGTGAAAACCCCTACGAGATTCGACAGAAGAATGAATAAGCCGTAAATGTCGTTTCTCTTATTACAGGTACTAATTTTGCGCTATAAAAACTTACTCGTAATATTATTTTTTGTCATCATTATTAGTATTATTGTTTTAAGTAATCCTATATGTAAGTTAGATTAAGTGAGTGAACCAAAAGAGGTTATGTAACCTTACAATAAACTCTTATTACAGAAACTCATCGCAGCTTTATTCAACCAACCAAAAAGAAATTAAAAATCAATTACAAAAGATCATTATATATATTTCCAAAGTTTGCAAGTGGCCGCGGAGATCCAATTATCTACAGTTTGATAGTTGCAGAAAAAAGGCACCCGGAAACTTTTATTATGTCAGAATTCAAAGAAGTAAAAAAAACTGAGCCTACTTGATTCAACAGAGCAACGGAATTCAAAGACGTTTAAGGTACCTGCATTGCTTGTGGAGGAAAACAATTTCATTTCAGGATAATTTAGAAATAAATTAGGAAATTCAAAAATTTAGCATAGAATTTAGCAAAAGGAAAATTAAGATAATTAGTAAAGCTGAAAACTTTTGTGATGAATTTTTGAAATTACATGTTACGGTTGGAGTAAAAAATTTAAATGATTGGCACACATGCTGCGACACAAAAATATGAAAGTTTGAAGGTATTCGCTCCATACTGCAGTAATACAAACTTCAATACTATTTGAAAAGAAACACTTTAAAACTTGCTGAACAAAGTTCCATTACATATTACCATAATCAAAGATAGGGGGTGATACTTAGCACATATACTTATCCACAGAAATTTCCAAATTCGCAGGTATCGGCTGCAATTCAATGTATCTGCGCAATGAGTTTGGAAGACAGCAGTTTCAAATCCATCCATAAATGAGCAACTGAAGACTTTTGTAATGAATTTTTCACTTCATATTTATGTTACGGTGGGAGTCAAAAAATAAAATGAATGGCACAGTATATAAATTTTATAGTTTGCAGATTTTTGCTGTATTTCAATGATCCAAATCTATAGTATTAGAGTGGAAAGTTGTTAGAAGTCATGATGTTACATTAAAATGACATAGCGCACATAACATTCAGAAATTCTGTAGGTTTCCATGATGTTGGCAGGTATTATACTTAATCGCATCGAAAACTGAGCAACTGTACACTTATCGTAATGAATGTTTTCACCAATAATTCCACATTTGCAGTTTGCAGAATAGGAATACTCAACATACACGTCATTTCATAAGTATTGTTTTCAAAATTTGTGTTTGCCTACCGCATTGCCAAGATTCAACTTTTCATATTATCAGCAAAAAAAGCATGCAAAAATTTTTTGGAACAAGTTTCAAAATTTATTACTCGACAGACCAGGTGGAAAAAGAATAACTACACTTATATCAAGACTGTTTTGAGAATCTGTTGTACAAAATGTGCGATTGATGATCATAATTGGAAACCTCTTGAATCACGTTACCACAATCAGCATGAAGAAATAGTAGAAAATCATAGGACACATATTAGGCAACCAATTAATAATATGCATCGATCCGCTGCAAACCGATGGAGTCAAAACAAGGATAGGAAAGAGCAGAGCCATAGTTAAAAAGAAAAAAGACAGGGCAATTGAAAGAGAACAGAAATCAAAATTGTTTCATGTATCTGTGCATTAGTTTCTGAAGACAGTAATTTCAGATCTATTCAGAAATAAGTAGGTGAAGACTTTAGTAATGAATATCTTCGTTAATATATTCCAGTCGGAACCAAAAAGCTAAAAGATTGGCATACCTGCTATTTCACAGAAATATCAAAGTTCATAGGTACTTGCTACGTACCAGTTATACAGACTTTGGTGCTATAGGGAAAAACACTTCAAAATTACATGAACCACATTTTTGAAACTTATTATGACACATTCAAAAAAAAAGTGACAGATACGATGCATGTTGAAGCAAGCAAAATGCTGTAATTTTGTATGTCTCCATGGTTATCCGCAGACAAAATATTTGATCACATCCAAAAATGATCAGGTGTAGACTTACAGACATGGATTTTTCAACCCACAATACATCAACCCGCAAACATGGTCTGGAAATATTCAATATACATGTCGCTTCATCACTTTAACTTTAGAGGTGTTCATTGCATTTCAAAGATACAAATTTTGATATTATGAAAATTAAGCACCCAATGACTTATTGAAATAAATTTCCAAATTTATCATGTAACAACTCAAGTGAATATATCTATGCATTTACATGGCTCAAAGATTTTTCAAAACTTGGGTGTATGAACAAGCAATTATGAAGGCTTTTTGTTATAAATATTTCAAATTATCTTTTTGAAATTAATATAAAAAAAATAGAAATATGAATATCTCTCGTATTGTCTGGAGAACAAATAGAAATTGGTATGACAATACACTGTAAGCTAAGGAGGTGGAAAAAAGGGACCGGTGAACACAGCCAAACTAAATGAAAGAAATTATGACAACAATACATTGAATTACTTGACCAAAGTTTTTTAAAATTTATTTGAATTCGTTTACACACAACCATCCACCTCTTTATTTAATGTAATTACACAACATAGAATTTCTGTTTGGAAAGAACGTTTTAGAGGTTATAATGAACGAACGTTTTTTTTCTCATTGTTAATATTATTATTATTCAACACTAATTAGTCACGTCATTAATAATATCGATTCCTTCCACTTTTCAATAACCACTTTTATTTTTCTACACTCTGCACGCAACAGCACTCCGGCGGTCATAACCTCAAACGTCAACATGACGCGAAATCTCGCAAATTTGCTATCTATGTATATATTACGATATCGAAGTAGAACAGATTCAAAAAAGTAAAAAAAGAACGCCAAGTATTAAAAAACCGCCTCTTTAGTTTCGAATATATTTTCAGTAAATGAAAAATTTCCTTTCCCATTATTTATTGCTAAAATGACATAGTAGGGAAATCAAGATAGGAAAAAAAATATGAGATCATTTTAGCATAGCCAAGAATTTTGAATAAATTTCGATTTCTGCAGAGAATCATGTTACACCTCCAACTGTACCGGCTAAAGAGTTTTGTGACTTCAAGCGTTCCCAGAATGATTTTGCGATTAAGATATTGTTATTCTAATTTAATGCCCAAATTCACTGTCAAAATTACACACAAACTTGGCGTGGATGGTTTTCAAATCGAAGCTCGGGAAGACACGATTAATCAAATATACTATTCAAAATTAATGGTTTGATGAATAAAATAGATTCCTGAGATAGTATATAGATGAAAGAGATTAATGAAGAAAATAAAATGATTAGCAAATATGAATGATTTAATGAATAATTACACAATACATAGGCGAATGGATTAAATTATTGAATCAACAAACGAATATGATGTTGAGAAAGTATGGTTTTAGGAATAGAAAAATGGACAATCTGGTGAATGAATCAACGAATGGGATACAGAATACTTGTGATGAACCAGTATATGGATAGGTAGACAAGTAAAAAATTCATACGTGGCTGGATGAAGGATAATGAAATAAAAAACAAATGAATTAGTGCGCATTGAAATTCGCTCTAGATGCAGACGGATGGAGCATTAGCATTTCTTCGCCGAGCTTCCATTTGAAAACCATCCACGCCAAGTTTGTGTGTAATTT
The DNA here is from genome assembly GCF_019457755.1 of Venturia canescens. Lineage (NCBI taxonomy): Eukaryota > Metazoa > Arthropoda > Insecta > Hymenoptera > Ichneumonidae > Venturia > Venturia canescens. The sequence goes on from NC_057422.1 coordinate 29,520,081, forward strand.
TGACAGTGAATTTGGGCATTAAATTAGAATAACAATATCTTAATCGCAAAATCATTCTGGGAACGCTTGAAGTCACAAAACTCTTTAGCCGGTACAGTTGGAGGTGTAACATGATTCTCTGCAGAAATCGAAATTTATTCAAAATTCTTGGCTATGCTAAAATGATCTCATATTTTTTTTCCTATCTTGATTTCCCTACTATGTCATTTTAGCAATAAATAATGGGAAAGGAAATTTTTCATTTACTGAAAATATATTCGAAACTAAAGAGGCGGTTTTTTAATACTTGGCGTTCTTTTTTTACTTTTTTGAAGTATTTTTATAGTGATTTCGCTTTTTTTTTTTAGAAGAGTAACAATTATTAAATATTTTGGAAAATTATACATTTTTTCTTATCTCCAAAAAATTTGTTACAAATGATTTGTTTAAAGTTGAGTAAGTACTTTCAGGTGGCGTAAGCAATCAACGCTATTAAATAGTTATTTTTTCTACGTTGACGGACAAAAATTGTTTAGTCAATTTCAAATGATGTAAATCTTGTCTATATTAGAATGGTCTTATATTTTTTTCCCTATCATGAAACAAATAATGAGGAAGAAAATTTCAAATTAACAATGATAATATGTGAAGATCATTCAAAACTAAGGTTGCGGTCTTTCTATATTTGTCGCTCTTTTTTTTTTACTTTTTTTCAAGTGTTTTTACTACCGGGGAAAAATTTTCGAATAAAAGACCAAAAATGTTCCGCGCTCTTTTTTCTTCTACTAGACCACTGGTTCAGATCTCGGATACAAGAAGTCGCATTTTAAAGGGAAGAGCTTACTTTGGTTTATTTTGGTTTATTCGAAAAGTCATTACGACCCTTTTTACGGGTGCTACGTCATTTCGAAAGACGTTGATTTTTGATTTGTTGGATTCTCCTTTCAATTGGACCGCGTTTTCACATGAAATTTTTTTTCCTCAATTCCACGAGCGAATCCTCAAAGGTTGAGGTTTTAGTTTCAATTTTTTTATTGGAAACGATTTTTTTCGCTCAATCATCGCGTTTTTAGCGAAAGAAAAATTTTGAAAATTCCCGCGTATCGTGAGAAATATTAGATTGCACACGATATTTCAAGCATAAGAAGAGTTGCGTCAGCGATTGTTAATTTACTGATTTTTTTTTTACATTTTCCTCCGTCCAATTTCCAGTGAAACTTCAAGTACCTTGATTGTCGTAACTCTGAAACAATGTGGTTTTTTTTATGAAATTTGAAGGGAGAGAAAAGTTTTACCTTCTATTCAATTTCAGCTCATGAGAATGTTATCAGATTTTTAACATTTTTTACTTCAAACAGTTATGGATTGATCTAGGTTTTTCGAGAATCATGAAGTCGTATTAGAATATCCAAAATAGAAAAAGTATCATTTTTGTTTTTGAATGTTTTATTGAACGATTTCTTTTATAAGACATAGCATGAAGTACTGAAGAGCATTCCTGAAAAACTCGTAGAAAAGATACCGTGGATTGCGTAAAAAGCATCCATCAAATGTTTGTCTCATATCGAAGAAACTACCTTTCGTATGCAGCATTTTTTTCCCAATCCGCAAAATTCACAAGTTTCTAAAAAATGAGCATCGGCGTCTCATATCAGGTATAACCTGTTGACTGGTATATACAAAAAAAAAGTCTGGTCAATTCTGGTAATAATGTGTCATATGCGTACATATTGAAATCTCGTTTTTAATTTTCAACCGATTGGGACGAAAAATGGTTTACAAGGGTTTTTTGTGTCACTGAATCGAGTTTCGGGCTTAATTTTTACCTTGAATAAGGTGAAAATTGAGCGTTAAGGCTGACATTGTTAAATTTTTCAATGGAAAGTTATTATGCGATATTACCCGAAAATTCCAAGTTAAAAAGTAGACTCTTTTGTCGAAATAAAACTAAATTCACTATCCCCGAAGAGATGAATAATAAGGGTTGGGGTGAAATTTTCAGATTTTTCAATGTGAAAGTTTTTTACATTACATGGAAATTGCAAGTTTTTTAGGACACTAAACTATTTTATTGAAATGAAAAAAAAAAATCACTATTCCCTAAGAGGTGAAAAATAAGGTTTGAGGGTGAAATTTCCAGATTTTTCAACGAGAAATTTTATGCTTTTCCACATAAAAACTGTATGTTTTTTGTCGAGCAGGACAGTCCTTTATCAAAATAAACCAAAACTCCCGATCTGCCAAGGGGTGAAAAATGAGGGTTGGGGTGCATTTCGATAGAAGAGGCTAGTGTTCTAAAAAATTCGAAATTTTCATGTAATATAGCACAAAAACTCCCCATTAAGAAATCTAAAAATTTCATCCCCAAACCTTATTTTTCATCCTTTCGCAGGTAGCGAATTTTATTTTACTTCGATGAAAGAATCTGGTACCCTCAAAAACGAACATTTCTTATGTAATATAACATAAGAATTTCCCATTGAAAAATCTGAAAATTTTACCTCCAACCCTCATATTTCACCCCCTCGGGGGACGTGAATTTTGTTCATTTTCATCCTAAAAAATTTGGATTTTCCATGTAATATAACATAAAAACATGCCGCTGGAAAATCGGAAATATTCACTTTCAACCCTCATTTTCATCCTTTTCAAAGGTAGGTACATGAAAATTAAGATTGGGAATGAAATCAGCAACCTCGAAAATCCCCAGAAACAAATTTTCAGGTATTTTGGTAATTTATTGGCTCGTACCAGTTTTGGCACGGAAACCAGAAAAAAAAGCTTACCAGTCAACCGGTTAATAATAAAAAATCAAATGTAAAAATGAAATTTTTTCCACTGTGTATATTCTGATACGGCTCCATAGTTCTCGAAAATTCCAGATCAATTTATTAACGTACAATGTAGAAATTTTTGGTTGACAAAAATTTGCAAAAAAATCTGATAAAATTTGAATGTGTTGGAATTGAAGAAGAAAAATTTTTCCTCTCCGAATTTTCCAAAAAACCCCATTGTTTTACTGATCGAAATTTCGAACTGTGAGAAATCAGAAGGCTCAAAATTCCGAAAATCCAGCCGGTACTACATAAATATAGATATATTGCACTAGAGCGATTCTCGAAATTTTAAGCCATCTGATTTCTCACAGTTCGGAATTTCCACCCGGCCCCGTTTTACTGCAGTTACCACTATCAATGTATCCGAAGTTCCGCTGAAAAATAAATATAAAAAAAATATATCGAAAAATTGAGGAGACAAAATGTTTTATCTGAACTTGCGGCCCAGTTGAAAAAGAAATCAAACGAACCAAAATATCAATGTTTGTTGAAACGATATAGTACCCGTAATGAAAGTCGTAGAGACTTTTCGAATACATCAAAGTAAAGCTAAATGCCTTCCCTTCAAAATGCGCCTTGTTGGATCCAAATATCCAAACCAGCGGTGCAGTAGCATTAAAAAGAACGTAAGAACATTTTTGGATATACGTATAGATCTCTCGCCACGTTACGACGAGTGGGAGAGAGAGGGAACGAGTGTACGCGCGCTGTCTCTCGCGCTCGATCGGGCGCGAATAGAGGGGATATCGCGTTCAGTGGACTGGGCGAAACGAAACGGGACAAAAGTCACGTTTCGTGCAAAGGACGTATGTCCAAAGGTAGTCAAACGCTACTTAAGTCTTTCTGACTCCAAGCGACTAGCGCGTACCGAAACACTCGATTTTAATCGTCTAAATCATCATATCTCGGGATTGAATGAACGGATTTACTTGCAACATGGATCAATTGAAAGAGAAAAATCGTAAAAAAATCATCATCAATTTTCAGATTTTTAACTGCAATGGTTTATCCGTGAGAACAGTTTGAAAAGCTTTATGACGTCATAAATCGACATATTCGCGTATATAAGAGTGCGGCAGGGCTCGCGCTGATTTTTCTTTTACACTCTCGTTTTTTTTTAATACTTGGCGTCGAGCCGCTACCGCGTCTCTTGATATAAGAGTGCGGCAGGGCTCGCGCTGATTTTTCTTTTACACTCTCGTTTTTTTTTAATACTTGGCGTCGAGCCGCTACCGCGTCTCTTGATAATTCTTAATTTTCACGACACACATTATTCACGTTTTCACTTCTCAATATTTTACTCACTCTCAGTACACTGTATGAGATCAATTAATCCACTTTTGAGGTTTTATTTATTATAGATATTATTGTCGTGAATTGGGCTCGAAACTTATTGAAACTTCTTTTATGAAAAAAATAAAATTGATTATATCCACTGCTATTTCCAATAATGTTTTATTTATTTAAACGAAATTTGCAAATCTTGCACCGTTGATCCACGGGACTACGATCGCAATCACTTTATAATAACATAACAGACGGTATACAAGAAAACATTGAGGACTATCAGAATCTTTCTCATCGGCGATTGGTCGAGACGGATAGATTCTCACCGGTGATTGGTTATGATGGGCATCAAGAAGCCCTTGTATGTATCGGTCTGAACCCATATACGGATACATCAGCTGCGTAAATGTGTTGGTACTTTTTGCATAATCTTGAGCCCGTGCAAAGTTTTTTCTCAGCAAATACGCCACCGAGAATGCTGATTTTGGGCTCGTTCGACAGAGAACTTCTTAATTAGCTTAAAGTTCAATTTTCAAAGCCGTACATAACTCATGAGCTTCGCTATTAAAGAAAATCACATGCCAATTTTACCCCCACCACCGCGAATCGTTTTATTCAGAGAAAGTATAAGTCTCGGCGAGAGCCTCGGGCCAGCAGACGACAGGGCTGTCAATGTACCTGTCCCGAGACTCTACCGAGTCTCTTGATTTCTGTGTTGCAGCATGTGTGCCAATCATTCAAATCATTTACTCCAACCATATCATGTAATCTAGAAAATTCATTACAAAAGTCTTCAGCTTTTCAAAATACTTCAATGTTCCTTTTTCTATTCCTTTCTGACTTTTCGAATTTCTAAATTCATTTCTGAATTGTCCTGAAATGGTTTTCCTTCAAAACCAATGCAGGTACGTTAAACGTCTTTGAATTCTGTTGCTCTGTTGAATAAAGTTCGCTTAGTTTTTTTTGCTGCTTTGAGTTCTGGCATAATAAATGTTAGAAGTTTACGGGTACTTTTTTTCAGCAACTATCAAACCGTGGATAATTGAACCTCAGCGGCCGCTTGCAAACTTTGGAAATATATTTCATTGGGGGCACGTTTTGCATTAGACGAAATCTCTAGATTCAGAATGCAAAAGCGACATTTAAAGTGGGCAAATCTGTTGGATTTTTCGTGTCTTGAATTTGATCTATCTTTCATTTGAATTTTGAAGAAAAGGGATAAATAAAATCTGTTCTATTAAGGAAATCTTTACGTCAGTTCTTTCTTGGTTTGAATACTTGGAAAAAATCGCTAAAGGCCACGGACAGACCGGTGATGAAATATTTCCAGTACAGTTTTGACGAAAAATAGATCTTTTTTCACGGAAACCAACGTTATAAGCCGAAAATCATATTACAGCCCACGAAACGCATTTCTTCACACTCATGGGTTTCTAATACACAAAACATATTAGAAAAACCCATAAAAAAAACTTAAAACAAATTTTTGTTAATTGTAAAAAAAATTATTTCATAAAAAAAAATACAGAACAATTCGAAAAAAATTTTACAAATCTTGAAAAAACGTTATATTAAAAAAAAACTAATCTGCATTTATTTTTTAAAGTGTCAAAAGAATCAAATAACAAGTAAAAAATAATAAACCAAAAAATCGCCCTTGAAATCATTTTGGAAAACGATGCCTCATTCTTCTTATTACATTCGAACAGCTAAATCAACTGAAAAAAATCTAATTTACGTGCGGCATTAAAATTTATTATATTAATTCGAGGCCAAGTATTTTCTAATGAATTGAAAAAAGTTACCATTTGAAATACGTGCAGCATTAAAATTTATGATATCAATCGGTGGACAAGTATTTTATTAGTAACTCCAAAATTTGACATTATTAAATTCTTCTAAGAAGCTTTTAAATCCAAAAAAATCACATGAAAGCTAGTCATATGTTACTCTATGGTGGCAGAGACTTATAAGAAAATCGATTCTTCTCAGACTTTCAGGATCCTCTGGTATTATTCATAAAATTCGACGTCCATTGAATCGATACAAATCATGTTTAAATATGCACGTAATTCAAATGGTAACTTTTTTCAATTCATTAGAAAATACTTGGCCTCGAATTAATATAATAAATTTTAATGCCGCACGTAAATTAGATGGAGTTATTTTCAGTTGATTTAGCTGTTCGAATCAAATAAGAAGAATGAGGCATCGGTTTCCAAAATGATTTCAAGCGCGATTTTTCGGTTTATTATTTTTTACTTGTTATTTGATTCTTTTGACACTTTAAAAAATAGATGCACATTAGTTTTTTTTTAATATAACGTTTTTTCAAGATTTGTAAAATTTTTTTCGAATTGTTCTGTATTTTTTTTATGAAATAATTTTTTTTACAATTAAAAAAAAATTTTGTTTTAAGTTTTTTTTATGGGTGGAATTATCAGCAAACGAGGGACCATCCATGTACTTGTCCCAACCTTTTTTTTCCCTAGGGAAAATTTATGGTTTGATATCACGTCTTTTTTCTCAAAAGATCCTTATTTATGTTCAGATGACTATAAGATTTTAGTTTAAATTTCTATGAAATGTTTATAATTTTCGGCGTATAACGTTGGTTTTCACGAAAAAAGACCTATTTTTTGTCGAAATTGTACTGAAAATATTTCGATAGCGGTTTATTCTTGGACTTTGGTGATTTTTCTCCTCGTCTTCTAATATGTTTTGTCCATTGGGAACTCAAGAGCATGGAGCAATGCGTGTTGCGGTCTGAGATATGATTTCCGGCTTCTAACGTTAGTGAAAAGAAAGGAAAAAAGGAAAGATAGATCAAATTCAAGACACACCGAATCCAACAGAATTGGCCAATTTCAAATGTCGTTTTTGCATTCTGAATCTAGACATTTTCGTGTCATCCAAAACATGCTCCCGATGAAATATATTTCCAAAGTTTGCAAGTGGCCGCTGAGATCCAATTATCTACAGTTTGATAGTTGCTGAATAAAGGCACCCGGAAACATTTATTATGTCAGAACTCAAAGAAGCAAAAAAAACTGAGCTTCCTTAATTCAACAGAGCAACCGAATTCAAAGACGTTTAAGGTATCTGCATTGGTTTTGGAGAAAAACAATTTCAGGAGAATTCAGGAATGAATTTAAAAGTTTAAAAACTCAGAATAAAATAGAAAACGGAAAATTTAGGAATTTAGAATAGCTGAAGACGTTTGTGATGAATTTTTGAGATTACATTTTACGGTTGGAGTAAAAAATTTAAATGATTGGCACACATGCTGCGACACAAAAATATGAAAGTTTGGAGGTATTCGCTTCATACCGCAGTAATACAAACTTCAATAGTATTTAAAAAGAAATACTTCAAAACTTACTAAACCAAGTTCTATTACTCATTCTCATAATCAAAGATAGGGGGTGATACTTAACACACATATTTAGGAAAAGAAATTTCAGAGTTCGCAGGTATCTGCTGCGATTCAATGTATCTGCGCAATAAATTTTGAAGACAGCAATTTAAAATCTATCCATAAATGAGCAACTGAAGACTTCTGTGATGAGTGTTTTCTTCATATCAAGAGACGCGGTAGCGGCTCGACGCCAAGTATTAAAAGGAAAAACTGCAGCGCAAAAGAAAAGCCAGCGCGAGCCCTGCCGCTACTCTTATATACGCGAATATGCCGGTTTTATGACGTCACAGAATTTTCAAATGGCTCTCACAAATAAACCATTTCATAAAAGAACTTGAAAATTTGTGACGATTTTTTTTCGATTTTTCTCTTTCCATTGGTCTTTGTTGCAAGTAAATCCGTCCAGTAAATCCTGAGATATGTAACGTTAGGGATTTAAAATCCATCATTTCGGGATTTTCATTTTCTTAGAGACAGAGAGGCGTAAGTTACGCTTGTTTACATTTGGACTTACGTCCTTTGCACGATTTCTTACTTTTGTCACACTCTACGTCACGCACTACGCTGAACGCGGCTACCCCCTCTCCTTCTGCGTCGCCGAGCGAGAGAGACAGAGAATGGGCGCACAGCGGGGGCAATACCAGCTCCTGGTTTGCGCATAAAATATGTATATAATTATATAATATATATTTTATTTATTAATATTAATTAATAATAAAATATTATTATAATAAATATTTTATTATAATTAATATATAATATAATATATATATTATATTATACAATATATAATATAAAATGATAATATTATAATAAAATAAAAAAATTGAATAATACGAATAACATTAAATAATAAATAATAAAAATAAAAAAATATAAAATTCTGGTCGACGCCGCTGGATTTTTCGAGGATGTCTAGGGCGATAGCTCATGGGTTTTGGAGGACTAGGTTTAGGTACATTCTATCGCGATTTTCGATTTCTAGGTGGACGACTCCATAGTTTTTTATGTCCAGATATATTCCTCCATGGCTTTCGTCGTCTAGGTATGTTTTTTCATGGTTACCGAGGTCTGGGTCGACGGCTCCTTAGTTTTCGATGTCCAGGTATGTTTCTCCATGGTTTTCGTGGTCTAGGATAATTCCTCCATGGGTTTTGATGTCTAGGTATATTCTTTCATGGTTTTGAATGTCTGGACATGTTCCTTCATGGTTTTCGTGGTCCAGGTATATTCCTCCATGGTTTTCGATGTATGGATATGTTTGTCCATGGTTTTCGTGGTCTAGGTACATTGCTCCATGGTTTTCGTGGTCTAGGTAGATTCCTCCATAGTTTTCGTGGTCTAGGTAGATTCCTCCATGGTTTTCGTGGTTCAGGTATATTCCTCCAGGGTTTTCGATGTCTGGATATGTTTTTCTATGGTTTTCGTGGTCTACGTAGATTCTTCCATGGTTTTCGTGGTCTAGGTATGTTTCTTCATGGTTTTCGCAGTCGAGGTCGACGGCTCTACAGTTTTCAATGACCAAGTATGAAGGACCACGAAAACCATGTTCCTTCATGGTTTTCGTGGTCCAGGTATATTCCTCCATGGTTTTCAATGTCTAGGCATGTTTCATCATGGTTTTCGTGGTTCAGGTATATTCCTCCATGGTTTTCGATGTCTGGGTATGTTTCTCCATGGTTTTCGTGGTCTAAGTTGATGGTTCCACAGTTTTCGATGGCTAGGTCTGAGTTTCCATAGTTTTTGTTCTCTAGGTATATTTCTTCATCATTTCCGCGATCTAGGTCGATGACTCCATACTTTTCGATGTCTAGGTATGTGTCTACATATTTTTCAATGTCTAGGTATATTCCTCCATGGTTTTGGATGTCCAGGTATATTTCTTCATAGTTTTAAATGTCTACGTATGTTCCTTCATGGTTTTCGTGGTCCAGGTATATTCCGTCATGGCTTTTGATGCTAGGTCAACATTTCCATAGTTTTCGACGTTTGGTTATGGTTCTCCATGGTTTTCATGGTCTAGGTCGACGGTTCCATTGTTTTCGATGTCTACGTCGACAGCTCCATGGTTTTCGATGGCTAGGTATATTTCTCCATGGCTTTCGTCGTGCTGGTATGTTTTTTCATGCTTTTCGAGGTCTAGATCAACGGCTCCGTAGTTTTCAATGTCCAGGTATGTTTTCCCATTGTTTTCGTGGACTAGGTTGACGACTTCATAGTTTTCACTATTCCGGTCCATAGCTCCATAGTTTCCGATGTTAAGGTGAATTTGTCCATGGTTCCCGATATGAAAGTCAATGGCTCCATAGTTTCCGATAGTGTAGTGAGTTTTTCTAAGGTTTTCGATATCTAGGTCGTCGGCTCTATAGTTTTCGAAGTCTAGTTTGGCGACTATAGAGTTTTCGATGTCTAGGTGGATGCCTTCGTATTTTTCAATATATATTCGACAATTTTATATTTCCCGATATTTAAGTAAACGGTGCAATGGTTTACGATATATTTCCTCATAGTTATCGATATCTAGATCTGCGATTTAATAGTTTACATTGACGAGGCAGGTTCAGACGTTACAGAAGACCATGAAAAAATATCACTGGACACCAATAACCATAAAGCTGTGGTCTTAGACATTGAATACCATGGAAACATTTCCTTGGACATTGCAAACCATTGACAGTATCCATGTCAACATGGAATCCATGAATGAGATGAAGATAGTTTCAAAAATCATTTTTCCAAGTAAACAAGTGGAGCTTTTCAAAAAAAGGAATAGAAAATGAAAATATCATCCCATTGCATAGGAATTTCCCAATCTTTCATTAGAAAATTCGATTTGCTGAATGGATAATCAAAATCGTCACCATTATTGCTTGTAAAAGGTTTCAACTCACATGAACATAACCGCACAGTTTTCGTTCGTCTACATAGAAAAATTGGCTGTGTCGATTGCTTTTGGCACATAGAGAAAAGCACTCAACTTGAAACAAATCGTTTTAAAAATTTTCGTCGAAGACGAGGAATGTATTTTTTCTCTTAAGTAAATATTGTCACGCCTCTAAAAAATCAGCTAAGTTAGAAAAAAAATAATTGACAAAGTAAAAAAAGAACGCCAATTATTAAAAGGTCGCGACCGTAGTTTCCAATAATTTTCTATATTTGCATTATCAATAAAAAACTTCAAAATATAAAAAAAAAATGAGATCGTTTTCTGAAGTTGACAAATATAGTGAATGAAATACGATTCCTATATAGTTGTCACGTCTCGCAAAAAGAAGTGAAATCAGTAAATATTAAAACTTCAAAAAGTAAAAAAGGCACGCCAAGTATTAAAAGGTCGTGACCGTCGTTTTAAATGATTTTCTATATTCGCATTGTCAATAAATAAATTTAAAAAAATGTTCAACTGTGAAAAAATATGAGATCTATTGTAACATATACAGTGAATGAATTACGTTTCCTGTAGGAATTCTGAATTTTGGAAATAAAAAAAAATGAGATCATTTTCTAACGTAGCCAAGTACAGTGAATGAATTAAGGTTATTGTGGAATTCATTCGTGTACACTTTTAGCCCTAATCCCTCACTTATTCAGAAAAATTTTCCAGCAAACGTCACAGAGCAACAAAGGTTTCTCGAATGATTCTGCAATTATTAAGAGATTATCATCTGTTTTTATGCTAGCTCGGATTATAAACTTAAAACAGTTTACGCGTACAAGTGCATGCATTGTATCTATACGATGAACTGCACAAATTCATTTTCAACATTACACACAAGCTTGGCGTGCATGGTTTTCAATCGGAAGCTCGGCGAAGGAATGCCTCATCCGTCCATATATTTGAAGAAAACTTGATGATCCTCTCATGTAATTGTTTTTTAATTTGCCATCCCTTTTCCATCCAACTATTTTATTGAGTAGTTCGACGTGAAATCCCGCGCTGTGTACACAAGGAAAAATATCTATTCTTGACTAGTTTGACTGATAAATTCATTACTCCAAATGTTTCGTATTCAACGCGTTTTCTTTTCTCAAATCAATGTTTACACAGCTTACTTCTTTGTTCATCCATTTCAATACTTGTGTAATTCATCCAATCATCTGCCCATTTGGTAAAAAAAGAGTGTACGGACAAACGAGTGAAAGTGACGCGTGGATAAATTAAAATGCGTATGGGCATGAAAGAATGGCCGTATCTATCCGTACAAGATAAAGGCATATAAAGGGATTGATTGATTTCATTTCTTTATCCGTTCGTTTAATTGTTCAATTTTATCCACAAATTTCACCCATCTGTATTGTTTACCAAATCATTATATAACAGGGCCCCTCTTATTTTATTGGGGGATCGGTTTTTTCACACTCGTTCATACAATTCTAATTAATTTTTGTTTTCATAGTAAATTTGAACAATTGTATCTTCCCGAGCTTCCGATTGAAAACCATGCACGCCAAGCTTGTGTGTAATGTTGAAAATGAATTTGTGCAGTTCATCGTATAGATACAATGCATGCACTTGTACGCGTAAACTGTTTTAAGTTTATAATCCGAGCTAGCATAAAAACAGATGATAATCTCTTAATAATTGCAGAATCATTCGAGAAACCTTTGTTGCTCTGTGACGTTTGCTGGAAAATTTTTCTGAATAAGTGAGGGATTAGGGCTAAAAGTGTACACGAATGAATTCCACAATAACCTTAATTCATTCACTGTACTTGGCTACGTTAGAAAATGATCTCATTTTTTTTTATTTCCAAAATTCAGAATTCCTACAGGAAACGTAATTCATTCACTGTATATGTTACAATAGATCTCATATTTTTTCACAGTTGAACATTTTTTTAAATTTATTTATTGACAATGCGAATATAGAAAATCATTTAAAACGACGGTCACGACCTTTTAATACTTGGCGTGCCTTTTTTACTTTTTGAAGTTTTTATGTTACAGTTAGTTTTAAAATGTAAAATGAGTGGCACAGTATATTAATTTTATAATTCGCAGATTTTTGCTGTATTTCAATAATCCAAATCTATAGTATTATAGAGAAAAGTTGGCAAAAGTCATGATGTTACGTGGAAATGACATAGCGAACATTGTATTCAGAAATTCTGTATGTTCCCATGGATGTTAGCAGGCATTATATTTGATCGCATCCAAAACTGAGCAACTGTAGACTTAGCGTAATGAATCTTTCTACTAATAATTCCACATTTGTAGTTTGCAAAGTGAGAATACTCAACATACATGTCATTTCATAAGTATTGTTGTCAAAATTTGTGTTTGCCTACTGCATTCCAAAGATTCGACTTTTCATATGATCAGCAAACAAAGCATCCAAAGACTTTTTGGAATAAGTTTCAAAATTTGTTACTCGACAGACCAGGTGGAAAAAGAATAACTACAAGTATATCAAGACCAGAAACTGTTTTGTGAATCTGATGTACAAAATGTGAGATTGATGATCATAGCTGGAAACCTCTTGAATCACGTTACCACAATTAGCATGAAGAAATAGTAGAAAATCATAGGACACATATTAGGCAATTAATTATTGATATGTATCGATCCGCTGCAAACCGATGGAGTAAAAACAAGCATCGGAGAGGGCAGAGCCAAACTGAATATGAAGCAAAATATGGGAAACATGAAAAATAAATTAGAAAACATTTATTCAATTAAAGTTTACAACATCATTCTAACAGTTCTGTGTGTTTTTGTTGTATTTATTCATATATATAATCTGATGCCTTCATATATATAACCTAGCCTACTGACGATATATTTACACTGGTCAATATTTCTCGCACTCTGATTTAATTGAAAGATTATTTTAGTTAACGCTTATTTCCAGTCGAACAAAATAATGAAATCTTGAAAAGTTTTCGTTGACATATGCATCGCGCATTTTTTATATCCTTTTTCGCACACATATCACAGTCTACATTTACGCGGCCGCTTTGATACTGGTTTAGTATATCACAAAATTTAACGAAATAAATAGTAATATGCACTTCGTTAGATGACGAAAATTATTTTTAGTTATCCCGCACGCACTTCATAAAATCATAACCCCAAACGTCAACGTGACGTCAACGAATTCAGACGTACATAGAAGGCCAGTTCTTATGGGCGGCCTGAAGACAAGTATTCTGCGGCCGAATCGGCCGCGTGGCGGCGCGACGAGCGAACAGCTGTCATGGCGCTGGGGCGGAGGGGGGCATCTATCTCTTTCTCAGATGTTGCAGAGCGAAGACGCTTGTGCTGAGCGGCTTGCGTCACTTGCGTAGAGCGATCGAATCCTACTCGTATGGATTTTTTTTTTTTTCATCATTTCACAATCGGTTGAATCTCAAGTACACCAATGTCCATAGATATCAAACTATGAGTTTTGTATCAACAATCATGAATACAAAAAAGTTTTATTTCTGCATTAAAAACAATTTGAAATTTTTCAATCTTTCTTATGCATTAATTCATTCTCTGATTATGTTCATGTCAAACACGAGGTTGGATTAAAATAGTCTGAGAAAACGAACTTTTATATTTTAATATTGAGAGTTTTCGGAAGAAATGAAACTATTTGTATTCAAACTTTTTGTTATAATTCTTAGTTCGTTGATAATATAAATTGATGTGCCCAGAGTTCGATTGAAATCGATGAAAAAACAAAATTCGGATAAAAAATATAGAACGTGAGAACATTTTTGTATATGCGTATAGATCTCTCGCCACGCTACGACGAGTGGGAGAGAGAGGGAACGAGTCTTCGCGCGCTGTCTCTCGCGCTCGATCGGGCGCGAGTAGAGGGGATTAGTCCAGTCACTTTAGGCCATATTTTACGAAGTTCTATTCAAGAGACCTAGAGGTTAGCCAATTTTTTTATAGGTTGTTTGGACCTACAGGAATATAGCCCTGAGTTTTCGAACAAATCCGACTTGCACTTTTCCAATAAAAAATTGTTGAAAAAAAAGTCGATTTTTTTGAGTTGGTGCTCAGGGAACGCATCTGATCGAAAAACTTAACACATGAAAGTTGTTCGCCATAACGTCCTCTATAAAAAAGGTCTTATACAAAAATGCGCTATCATTATTAATTAAGCAGTTAATTGCAAATAAAGACAAAAAATCACAACTTTGTTTTTGCTGCTACAATCGTTTGTTTGTAAAGTAATCGGTTTGAAATTCATACAAGATGTAGGGAATTCAATGCCCAAAAGAATGGTGCCAGATTTATTAACCTGTGAGATATAGTTTAGCAACAATTTGCGATCTTCGAAAAAACTTTGACATCCCATAGAATTTGGCGATGAAGGCCTACAGCGTAGAAAAAAATCGAGGAGCTTCGTGTCACCGTGCACAAACTTTTTGGAAAAAATAAATCGTTTTTGTTGATAATAAATAGTGTTTTTTGACATTTTAAAAATTTTGCTTATAAACAAATAGCAATTCTGAACAAAGTTACAAAGATATTCGGAAAAATCTTGGACCATTCGATGCGTTTTTGGAAAACGAACAATTTAAAAAAAAAAAATCACAATACCTCTATTACAGACCGAGATATGAATATTTTTATATTTTTGCAAATATCTGTTGTTGATATTGAGATTTTTGCAAAAATCAAATTCGATAGCCTTCCGTAGAGTTCCGGCTATGAGATTCGATAAAATACTGACCTCCGACAGGGATTTTGTCATCACGGTTATCCGTGTAATCTACTCGACGGCGCGCGGCCGAGAGCGCGGCGACGGCCGCTCGCCCGGGCGCGGCGGTGGGGGTACCCCCTCGCGCTCCGCAGCCCCGCTCGAGCGACTTAGTTAACAAATTTGATAATTCCCCTTAGAATGGTCGTAGAACGATGTATTTTTTTTTCATTTTGCGTGATTTTTTCTCACGAACACGATGGTACCATTAAAAATCATGTCCGTCCCATAGGAGAGCCGCCACGATCGATTTTAAAAATTCCACATATAACCATGCTTTAAATTCAATTTACCGTTAATGGGATAGGGTATCATGAATAAATATTTTCTTCGACACTGTTTCGAAAAGAATAATGATTTAGACATAGAAAATTCTCAGCGATATTATTTCTACTTTGGTTAAGAGTGCAGTTCCCCGAAAAATGTCGCGACATATTCGCACGTGCAGACCTGCTTTACGATCGGATGACCGTTCGGAATTTGAGTACCTTTTTCCAGGTAGATCCAGAGAGAGAGAGAGGGGGGAATAATGAAATTATAATCCCGTTTCTTGTTGGCTGATTTTCTATAAGAAAGGAGCCAATTCGTCGTTTCAGCAGGAGCAGATGTTCACGTTTCAAATGGTGGAGGGGATTCGAGAAGCGTCCCTCCATGTACGATTTCAGTTACGTTCACTCTCGTCTAAAATTTCGCCCAGCAAAGTCGATTTCTAGACAAAGTTACAGTGTTCTTCTTTTCAATTTTACAAACGCGTACGTGTACTCCAATCTTGAAAAAAGTAAGTTTATAAATTTGTAAAAGAATTTATATATCACGTTAATTATTTTTTCGTTAATGTGTAATATGAAACTTGTGATCCTAACGAATGAAACGTGTTACAGGATTTCTACTCGATTTGCGGACGCATCTGCGTCAGCCAACAACATTCCCGCGCATTTTTCATCGAATGACGAAGTTCTAAAGTACTTATTTTTTGGTAAGTGAGAATTTTATTTTAAAAAAGATTGATAAATATATAGGTTATAAATAATAGTTATGCTTCAATTTGAAAACTTTGATGAGACGTAATATAAAACGTTACAACCACACACATAAACGCTCGGTGTGAGTCAGCATGTTTTGATTTCGAGATCCAGCTCCTCGCAAGAGCGAGGGAACGCCGACAGCAAGATAATTTTTTTCGACATTTCGACAGTAGACTTATTTCCAGACAAACCGAAATAGGCCTACACAAGTTGATATATATATATATGTATTTATGATTACAGGTTTTTGTACATTTCTCCGTGGAGAGGCAAAATACTCCGACTCGTGCATCGTATGTTCGTGGACAACTGACAATGGCTTCAAATGTATGTTTCATCTGCGAGAAATCATTGGAAGAACAAGATACTTCAACAGTGAAGCGAAAAGGTATCGAATCCTTGATTTCTGTCAGCAAAGAAAGAAAAGATAAGAAATACAAAGACTATGCACTGCAGGGGGAAGAGAGCATAATTGTTCACTCCAAATGTTATAAATCGTATACACAAAGGAGATGTATTAGAGCTCAATTGCGTAAAACTGAAGAACCGATCGCGAGTACATCTACCAGACGTAGTTCCGACAAATTCGATTTAGCGAGTTTGTGTTTGTTTTGTGGGACTGATGCGTCAGAATCTTTTGTAACAAAAGAGATGCGAAAACGGAATTCGTCTTCGCGACCAGTCAGTGTTCTCATGGCGCAAGAAATACTCGTGAATATTAAGAATACGGCAGCTGCGCGTTCCGATTCTTGGGGCGACGAAGTTTTAAACCGCGTAGTCTATATCGATGATTTAGAAAGTTCTAAGCCCCGTTACCATCTCACGTGCTATGTGCGGTTTTTTGATCACAGCTCAAAACCAAATATATCAGAAAGTAGCACACCGCATATCATCGATGTAATCCAACAATACATTGAGGACCATCCGGATGAACAGCAATTTTCGTTAAGAAAAATTATCGATAATGTACAGGGTGCTAGTGTCAATAACCAGTGGTTGAAAAAGAAATTATACGAAAGATTGGGTGATGATATCGTTATAACATCGAACCCGGGCTCGGAGGCAATCATTCAACTCCGCGATACGAGTCACAAAATATTATTAAAACATTTTAATGATTCACAAGACACTACCGAAGGTCGTCTGAAAGTAGTAAAAACAGCTGCTAATATCATTAAAGACGAAATTCGTTCCATGGAATACGACACAACCAGTTATCCACCCCCAGAAGCATTTTTCGAAAATGTCGCAACGGTCATCCCAAAATCGCTAAAGGTTTTTCTGGACGAACTAATTGCCGCTGATAAAAAAGGAGTAGAGGGGGGCAATTTTTCATCAAAGATTATGGCTATAGCACATACAATCATAAGTTGCGTTCGTCCACGCAGTTTTCTATCGTGTCTTAAAATTGGCTTGGGCGCAGTATTGAATAGGAAATTTGGATCCAAAACTTTACTCAACATTTTATCATCGCTTGGATTTTCTTGTTCATATAAAGAAGCACTGTTGTTCGAAGCATCGGTAATATCTCAACCGAATAGCGCCACTATCAACCCTGAAGCATTTTCACAATTCGCTTTCGATAATGCTGATCATAACATAAATACAATTGATGGTCTCAATACGTTTCACGCGATGGGTGGCATCGAGTGCGTTACTCCAAAATCTGCTGTTTCATGCCCCGGAAAAATTCCTAAATTAATGTCGATTCCGTCAGAAAATACTATTGCATCATTAAATACGCTTGAACTGAAAACTTTTCATGGGTACAAAAAAGCAGACTTGGGGAATGTTCCCGTTGAAAATTTGAATGAAAAGAACCCGAATGTTCGTTACGATTTTGATATATCAGTGACTGACTTGATGAGGATTTTTAACCACAAAATGGGATATGTTGAAAAAGAAGGTTGGAACGGTTTTATGGAGAAAGTAACGAGCAACGAGTCGTATGCACAATCACGTGTTGTATACCTGCCTTTTTTGAATCATCCGCCGAGCGATTACGACACGATTTATACTGTTCTTAGTCTTGCATTGCAAAGAATTTCAGATAAAAAACAAAAAACTGCGTTTGTCACGTTTGACCAGCCACTCTATTGGAAAGCTAAAGAAATCGTACATTCTTGTGATAATCCGGAGTTCAAAAATCTTGTAATCAGATTAGGAGGTTTTCATCTCGCATTGTCTTTCCTCGGATCCATTGGCACAATAATGGATGGAAGTGGACTGAAAGAACTTCTTTCTCAGATTTACGCACCGGCATCTGTCGAAAAAATGTTGGGAGGTCACGCGTACAGTAGAGCGGTCAGAGCCCACACATTAGTACACTGCACATTCATCCAAATGATTCTTTCTTTGACAAATTTCACCGATGACGACACTTCCCAAATGCAAACACTTCTGCAAAATCCCGAGACTGTTCTTCAAACAATAGAAGGCAATATGGCGTTCGATAACATTAAATCTAAATTTATTGACACTGTAAAAAGACTTTCTGAACAGAACGAAACTGCGAAACTATGGATCCAGTACCTACATATGGTTTCGTTATTAAAAATGTTCATTCAAGCCGAAAAAAGTGGAAACTGGCAACTGCACCTTGAAACGGTGCAGAAAATGTTGCCATTTTTTCATTCGAGTGGACATTTTTTGTATGCAAAGTCCCCACTTATAAGGCTCACTTATATCTACAAGACATGTACAATTTACAAGAACGAATGGACAAAGACGAATTCGCAGAATTCACAAATGGGGGATTCACGATCAGACGAACTGATAAATTTTGGAGTGGAATTTGGTCTGATATGACCATAGAGCAAGCTCTGATGCGATCCATGAAAGATATCGGAGGTCCGACACGGGGTAGAGGAATGACAGACAGCGTTCTTGCTAAATGGGTTCTAACAACACCAGCTTTAGTTGAATTGACAGATTCCCTGACGGACTTTTGTAATGTTTATTTAGCTACGACCGAACAACATGTCGATTCACGAGCGACGCGAATAGCGAGAGACATTGCCGATATGAAAAAACTAAAATCGTGGTTCGAAAATCACAACCCATTTCCCGACGCAGATGGCATTATTTCTTTGAGTACTGGGTTAAAAGGGGTAGAAAGTGATAATATAAATTGTCACGAAGCTTTGGACGTAGGGATACGGTGCTTGACTGAAATGTGGAAGGAAAATGATAATGGGACTCGGAAAACATTTAATGACGTTAAATATAAAAGAAAGAATAAAATAACATCTCTCAAATCATTGACTTCGACGATTAAATTTTCAGACAGAAGCGTCACAATTGATCCATCGCTATTATTCCAACGAATTAGTATTTTAAAAAAATCCGACGAAGAATTGAAAGAATATTTTAATTTCGAACTGGCACCGTATCCGTTATCCCTCTTTGACGAGAAAGGAATGAGAAAAACTCCGAAAGCAAAGCTGTACGATTTTTTTAATCCCGTCGAGTGGCCGGTTAAAGGAAATGACATGCATGTTATTGACGGTGGATTTTTATTGCATAAGGTTGTGTGGCGACAAAACAACAAGTTCGTCGACATCATACAGAACTATGTTAATTATCTAAAAAATCATTATTCAGCTAATTGCATAGTCGTTTTCGATGGCTATCCCGATAATTGTGAAGGAAAGTACACCAAAAGTGCTGAGCGGCTCCGAAGAAGTCGTCTCAATTGTGCCCCTGAAGTTGTTTGCGACATAAATCTCGTGTCAAAATTGCCACAAGATAAATTTTTATCAAATGCAAAAAATAAGCGGAATTTCATTAGAATGTTATCGCCGAAATTGCGAGATGAGGGCTTTCGTGTGGAACAAGCAGTTGAGGATGCTGACTGCTTGATAATACAGACAGCAATCTCCGTTAGTGATACTTACGAGTCAGTGTATGTTGTAGGCGAAGACGTTGATTTGCTCCCAGTATTATCACAGGTTGCGCGAGATAAAAAAAATATATTTTTACTTAAACCTAGCCGGCAAAGTGTGGAAGAAAAATTGTATTCCACGAGCAGTTTTAAATATCCCGAAATACAACACCTCATCGGATTTATTCACGCTTTTACCGGCTGCGATACAACGTCTTCGCTGTATAAACAGGGAAAAGCAAAATTAATTAAACTTCTCAAGAGCGATCGTGATAGTCTCCAGGCAGTAGCTGAGCTGTTCAACAATCCAGCATCTGTTAAAAGCACTATTCAAGCAGCTGGTCAGAGTATAATGATGGCTATGTACGGAGCGCGTAATGGTGATCTTACGAATTATCAGGAATTCCGATATATGTGTTTTACAAAATTGAGTCTTAAAAGTACATTCAATTTAAGTTCTATTCCCCCAACTGCTGAGGCTTGTAATGAACATTCGCTTCGCACATTTCTACAAGTTTGCCAATGGCAAGGCGAATGTTCAAAGGACCCGATGCAGTGGGGGTGGAAAAAAACTAGACATATTTTGGAACCAATCACATGTAGGAAAGATCCCATTCCGTCGAATTTGTTGGAAATCATTTCTTGCTCGTGCGATAAGAGTGGCTGTACATCTTATTGTACGTGCAGGAAATTAGGATTAAAATGTACGGTACTATGTAAAAAATGTAACGGCATGAGTTGTGCGAATACTGCCGAACACGAAATAATATTAAGCGATGATGAGGATGGAGAAGAAAATTTCCATTGTGAAGAAGCGATCGACGATGAAATAGAAATTGACTTGCCCGTTGTAACGGTGCCAATAAATGTAAAAGTATCCAATAGCGACGATGAGTATGAACCTGACGAGAAAAAAATCAAAACGATGTGAACAACTATTCTTTCTTAATTTTTTTTCATTCACATAAATAAACGATTTGTAATGAATGAAACAGTGTCGAAGAAAATATTTATTCATGATACCCTATCCCATTAACGGTAAATTGAATTTAAAGCATGGTTATATGTGGAATTTTTAAAATCGATCGTGGCGGCTCTCCTATGGGACGGACATGATTTTTAATGATACCATCGTGTTCGTGAGAAAAAATCACGCAAAATGAAAAAAAAATACATCGTTCTACGACCATTCTAAGGGGAATTATCAAATTTGTTAACTAAGTCGCTCGAGCGGGGCTGCGGAGCGCGAGGGGGTACCCCCACCGCCGCGCCCGGGCGAGCGGCCGTCGCCGCGCTCTCGGCCGCGCGCCGTCGAGTAGATTACACGGATAACCGTGATGACAAAATCCCTGTTGGAGGTCAGTATTTTATCGAATCTCATAGCCGGAACTCTACGGAAGGCTATCGAATTTGATTTTTGCAAAAATCTCAATATCAACAACAGATATTTGCAAAAATATAAAAATATTCATATCTCGGTCTGTAATAGAGGTATTGCGACTTTTTTTTTTAAATTGTTCGTTTTCCAAAAACGCATCGAATGGTCCAAGATTTTTCCGAATATCTTTGTAACTTTGTTCAGAATTGCTATTTGTTTATAAGCAAAATTTTTAAAACGTCAAAAAACACTATTTATTATCAACAAAAACGATTTATTTTTTCCAAAAAGTTTGTGCACGGTGACACGAAGCTCCTCGATTTTTTTCTACGCTGTAGGCCTTCATCGCCAAGTTCTATGGGATGTCAAAGTTTTTTCGAAGATCGCAAATTGTTGCTAAACTATATCTCACAGGTTAATAAATCTGGCACCATTCTTTTGGGCATTGAATTCCCTACATCTTGTATGAATTTCAAACCGATTACTTTACAAACAAACGATTGTAGCAGCAAAAACAAAGTTGTGATTTTTTGTCTTTATTTGCAATTAACTGCTTAATTAATAATGATAGCGCATTTTTGTATAAGACCTTTTTTATAGAGGACGTTATGGCGAACAACTTTCATGTGTTAAGTTTTTCGATCAGATGCGTTCCCTGAGCACCAACTCAAAAAAATCGACTTTTTTTTCAACAATTTTTTATTGGAAAAGTGCAAGTCGGATTTGTTCGAAAACTCAGGGCTATATTCCTGTAGGTCCAAACAACCTATAAAAAAATTGGCTAACCTCTAGGTCTCTTGAATAGAACTTATGATAAGGTGACTGGACTAAGAGGTGTTCATTGCATTTCAAAGATACAAATTTTGATATCACGAAAAATAAGCAACCAATGACTCATTGAAATAAATTTCCAAATTCATCGTGCAACAATTCAAGTGAATATCTATGTATTTACATGGCCCAAAGGTTTTTTAAAACTTGGGTTTATAAACAAGCAATCATGAAAACTTCTTGTTATGAATTTTCCAATTTATTGAACGCAATATATGAGGAAATGGAAATACGAATGTCACTCGAATTGTCTAGAGAATATGAATAGTAATTGGTATGGATATTCTGTAAGCTAAGGAGAGATGGGAAAAAGGGCCCGGTGAACACAGCCAAACGAAATGAAAAAAAATATGACAACAATACATTGAATTAGATACTTACTTGACCAAAGTTTTTCAAAATTTATTTGCATTCATTCACATACAACCACGCATATTTTTTCTATAATGTAATTACACAACATAAAAAAACTTTAAAAAAATTTTTTTTTTAAATTGTCAAAAAAATTATTTTATTCAAAAAAACAGAACAATTCGCAAAAGAATTCATAAATCTTGAAAAAACATTATCTGTAAAAAAAAACTAATATGTATCTATTTTCTGAAGTGTCAACACAATCAAATAACAAGTAAAATATAAAAAACCGGAAAATCGCGCTTGAAATCATTTTGGAAACCGATGCTTCATTCTTCTTATTTGATTCCAACAGCTATATCAATTTAAAAAAATTCCATCTAATTTACGTGCAGCATTAAAATTTATTATATCAATTCGAGGCCAAGTATTTTCTAATAAATTGAAAAAAGTTACCATTTGAGTTACGTGCAGCACTAAAATTTATGATATCAATCGAAGGACAAGTAATTTATGAGTAACTCCAAATTTCAACATTATGGAATTGTTCTAAGTAGCTCTTAAATAAAAAAAAATCACATGCAAGATAGTCATTTCTTACTCTATGGTGGCAGAGACTTATAAGAAAATCGATTCATTTCAGACTTTCAGGAGCTTCTGATATTATTCACAATATTCGACGTCGATTGAATCGATACAAGTTATGTTTAAATATAAGTTAAAAGTACTTGTCCGGCCCATCACTTTCCATTCAAATAAAAATCAATCATAAAAAAACGAAATTGCACCGCAGAATCCAGTTAAAAATGTATTGAAATGCGATTTATTATTAGTTTATTGTTCTTACTAATAGTATAGGTTAGTTATGCCGAATGAAATTCGTTCGCTGAAAGTGAGAAGTAAAAATTGCCGTCATTGCAATACAAACTGAGGAGTTATTTTGGAAGCTTGAACATATTTAATGTGCAAAATGTTTTTTATTTATCGATGCACAATGACATCCCTTGTATATTACAGGACAATTCGTTTCCATTCTTATTAAATTGGCGCAATTGAGGGAAAATTACTTGAAGATAACTCTCTAAATTCCCTCTGTATGAAGATTTGTGCTCCATCAGTTCTAGAAAAGCCCTGATTTTTATTTAAATAAACAATTTGAATGGAAAGTGATGGGCCGGACAAGTACTTTTAACTTATATTTAAACATAACTTGTATCGATTCAATCGACGTCGAATATTGTGAATAATATCAGAAGCTCCTGAAAGTCTGAAATGAATCGATTTTCTTATAAGTCTCTGCCACCATAGAGTAAGAAATGACTATCTTGCATGTGATTTTTTTTTATTTAAGAGCTACTTAGAACAATTCCATAATGTTGAAATTTGGAGTTACTCATAAATTACTTGTCCTTCGATTGATATCATAAATTTTAGTGCTGCACGTAACTCAAATGGTAACTTTATTCAATTTATTAGAAAATACTTGGCCTCGAATTGATATAATAAATTTTAATGCTGCACGTAAATTAGATGGAATTTTTTTAAATTTATATAGCTGTTGGAATCAAATAAGAAGAATGAAGCATCGGTTTCCAAAATGATTTCAAGCGCGATTTTCCGGTTTTTTATATTTTACTTGTTATTTGATTGTGTTGACACTTCAGAAAATAGATACATATTAGTTTTTTTTTACAGATAATGTTTTTTCAAGATTTATGAATTCTTTTGCGAATTGTTCTGTTTTTTTGAATAAAATAATTTTTTTGACAATTTAAAAAAAAAATTTTTTTTAAAGTTTATTTTATGGATCGAATTATCAGTAAACGAGAGACCATCAATGTACTTGTCCCAACCTTTTTTTTCCTAGGGGAAGTTTATGGTTTGATATCACGTCTTTTTTCTCAAAAGTTCCTTATTTATGTTCAGTTGACTATAGGATGTTAGTTCAAATTTCTATGAATTATTTATGATTTTCGGTTTATAACGTTGGTTTTCACGAAAAAAGACCTATTTTTCGTCAAATTAGTACTGAAAATATTTCGTCACAGGTCTGTCCTTGGACTTTGGCAATTTTTTTCTTCGTACTGTAATATGTTTTGTGAATTAGAAACTCAAGAGCACGGTAGCAAGCACGTTGCAGGCCGGGATAATGATTTTCGGCTTATAACGTTGGTTTCCACGAAAAAAGACCTGTTTTCGTCAATATTGTACTGGAAATATTTCGTCACAGGTCTGTCCTTGGACTTTGCCGATTTTTTTCCTTGTACTCTAATATGTTTTGTCAATTAGGAACCGAAGAGCACGGTGGAAAGCGGGTTGGAGGCCGGGATATGATTTTCGGCTTATAACGTCGGTTTCCACGAAAAAAGACCTATTTTGCGTCAAAATTTTACTGGAAATATTTCGTCACAGATCTGTTCTTGGACTTTGGCGGTTTTTTTCCTTGTACTCTAATATGTTTTGTCAATTAGGAACCCAAGAGCACGGTGGACAGCAGGTTGGAGGCCGAGATATGTTTTTCGGCTTGTAACGTTGGTTTCCACGAAAAAAAAACCTAAATTTCGTCGAAATTGTACTGGAAATATTTCGTCACAGATCTATTCTTGGACTTTGGCGATTTTTCCCCTTGTCTTCTAATATGTTTTGTCCATTGGGAACTCAAGAGCATGGAGCAATGCGTGTTGTGGGCTGAGATGTGATTTCCGGCTTATAACGTTAGAAAAAAGAAAGGAAAAGAGGAAAGACAGATCAAATTCAAGACACGACAAATCCAAGAGAATTGGCCATTTTTAAATGTCGCTTTTGCATTCTGAATCTAGACATTTTCGTGTCATTCAAAACGTGCCCCCGATGAAATATATTTCCAAAGTTTGCAAGTGGCCGCTGAGATCCAATTATATTTACAGTTTGATAGTTGCAGAAAAAAGGCACCCGGAAACATTTATTATATCAGAACTCTAAGAAGCAAAAAAACTGAGCGTACTTTTCAACAGGGCAACGGAATTCAAAGACGTTTAAGGTACCTGCATTGGTTTTGGAGAAAAACAATTTCAGGAGTATTTAGAAATGATATTAGAAATTTAAAAACTCAGAATAGAATATAAAAAGTTAAATTTAGGAATTTGGAAAAGTTGAAGACGTTTGTGATGAATTTTTGAGATTACATGTTACGGTTGGAGTAAAAAATTTAAATGGTTGGTACACATGTTGCGACACAAAAATATGAAAGTTTGAAGGTATTCGCTCTATACCGCAGTAATACAAACTTCAATTCTATTTGAAAAGAAACACGTTAAAACTTGCTGAACAAAGTTCCATTACATATTACCATAATCAAAGATAGGGGGTGATACTTAACACATATACTTATCCACAGAAATTTCAAAGTTCGCAGGTATCTGCTGCCATTCAATGTATCTGCGCAATTAGTTTGGAAGACAGCAATTTCAAATCCATCCATATATGAGCAACTGAAGACTTTTGTAGTGAATTTTTCACTTCATATTTATGTTGCGGTGAGAGTCAAGAAGTAAAATGAATGGCACAGTATATAAATTTTATAGTTTGCCGATTATTGCTGTATTTCAATGATCCAAATCTATAGTATTATAGTGAAAAGTTGTTAGAAGTCATGATGTTACATTAAATGGACATAACGCACATAACATTCAGAAATTCTGTAGGTTTCCATGATGTTGGCAGGCATTATACTTAATTGCATCCAAAACTGAGCAACAGTAGACTTATTGCAATGAATCTTTTCACTAATAATTCCACATTTGCAGTTTGCAAAATAGGAATACTCAACATACACGTTATTTCATAAGTATTGTCAAAATTTATGTTTGCCTACCGCATTCCGAAGATTCAACTTTTCATATTATCAGCAAAAAAAGCATCCAAAGACTTTTTGGAACCAGTTTCAAAATTTATTACTCGACAGACCAGGTGGAAAAAGAATAACTACACTGATATCAAGACCAGAAACTGTTTTGAGAATCTGATGTACAAAATGTGCGATTGATGATCATAGTCGGACACCTCTTGAATCACGTTACCACAATCAGCATGAAGAAATAGTAGAAAATCATAGGACACATATTAGGCAACCAATTAATAATATGTATCGATCTGCTGCAAATCGATGGAGTCAAAACAAGGATCGGAAAGAGCAGAGCCAAACTCAATAGCAAGCAAAATATGGGAATATTCAAAAATAATGATGACACAAGAAATAAATTAGAAAACATTTATTCGATTGGAGTTTCTAACATCATACTAACAGTTCCGTGTGTTTTTGTTTTATTAATTATTTATCAACCATATCATTTCAGATCGAAAAGAAAATTTGAGGTTATAGGTTGACGCACGTTTTTTCTCGCAACTTTGAACTTTCAGAACTGTTTTCGATAAACTGATTTGACTTATCAAGTTTATATTATTTACCAACTATGCGAACGTTCGTTACATTTGTCGCGCACTTCGTAACGTCAAACGCCGGCCGGTTCGTTACCACACAACTATCAAAGGGAACTCGTATACTTAATCTAATTACACACATGACATATAACCACGCTATAACTGACGATATATTTACGCTGGACAATTACCTCGTACACTGTTTCAATTGAAGGAATTAATACTTATTTCCAATCTAACGAAATAATAAAATCTGCATCACGCATTTTTTTAAAACACACGGATCACAGACTACATTTACGTGGCCACTTTTATACCGGTTTAATTCACTAAAGACCGGTTTTCTTAATATTATGACACCACATCACTATTTTTACTAAAATAATAAATATTATGCACTCCACTAGACGACGAACATTTTTAAAAATTAAATTTAGACCGCACTTTGTTATGTCGAAACTACATTTGTTTATGATGCTATCAAAAACTGACAGATGGTTGTACATATATACGTTGACGAAGTCTGAGCGTGGTTACATTCATGGAGTCTGACCGTGGATACGTTCATGGAGTCTAAACGTGGTCGGTCAGATGGAGTGAGCCAAGATCGGTGAGCCAATCAGAATGCGTTGAGATACAACTCTACTACCACTAACTCACGTCAAAACGCGTATACGTATACGTCAAACTCGTAATGTGTCAGTAACTTTTGCATAATCTTAAGCCCGTGCAAAGTTTTTTCTCAGCAATTACGCCACCGATCATGCTGATTTTGGGCTCATTCGACAGAGAACTTCTTAATTAGCTAAAAGTTCAATTTTCAAAGCCGTACATAACTCATGAGCTTCGCAATTAAAGAAAATCGCATGCGAATTTTACCCCCACCACCGCGAATCGTTTTATTCAGAGAAAGTATAGTCTCGGCGAGAGCCTCAGGCCAGCAGACGACAGGGCTGTCAATGTACTTGTCCCGAGACTCTACCGAGTCTCTTGATTCCTGTTTGGAAAGAATTTTTGAGAGGTTATAATGAACGAACGTTTTTTTTCTCATTAATATTATTATTATTTAACACTATCCAATAACCATTATTATGTTTTTACACTCCGCACGCAACAGCACTCTGGGGATCATAACCTCAAACGTCAACATGAAGTGAAATCTCGCAAATGTGCTATCTTCGTATATATTACGATAATTGCACAAAACAACTGTAATTTCTGAGAAACGTCTGTTTTTTTCTTTTATTCACTCAATTATTAACTGTACTTTTTTTTACAACCACAGCTAGTTGTACACTGACACTCGCCTTTCGATCGAAATTATGTCTGCTGTTAAGCCCGCTACACACACGGTCAATAATATTGCACAGTAATATTGCACAATAAGTTTATATGGTGTGTAGTGTGCCATAAATTTAAGATAGCTCAAAATTCTGTTCAATGATTGCGCAATGTTTCAATACTACATCTACATGTTCAATAATTTTGTGCAATCACCTATATTGCGCAATATTATTGACCCTGTGTAGCAGGGCTTACCGTTGCTATTTTTTTTTATTTAAATGTCTGCTGTACTACCGTGCTACGTTCTGAAGTTGTCGTCAGATTTTCAATCATCAACAACCAATTTCAACAACCAATCATAACATCTGTAAATGCATGTTGTCAGATCCAACTAATCAGAAACTCGAGAGCATCAAAGTGCCTTTGATTGTGTTGTAAATACAGACACATAAATTCTAGAATGTGTTGGTAACTTTTGCATAATCTTGAGCCCGTGCAAAGTTTCTTCTCAGCAATTATGCCACTAATCATGCTGATTGTGGGTGGAATCGACAGAGAATTTATTAATTAATCTCCAGTTCAATTTTCTAAGCCTCAGATGACTCAGGAGTTTCGTGATTGAACAAAATGACATGCCAATTTTACCCCCACCACCACGAATCGTTTTATTCAGAGAAAGTATAGTCTCGGCGAGCTCGGGCCAGCAGACGACAGGGCTGTCAATGTACTTGTCCCGAGACTCTACCGAGTCTCTTGATTTCAGCCACGGACAACATTTCAGTTCTTCTAAAATCTCGTTATTGTCGTTGCAAAAATCTTCGTCGACGTCTTTCGAAAGTTCTCGTCGTTGTTTTTCGAAACTTGTCGTCGCCGTTTTCGTCGTTCTCGTCACCGATCACTTTAAAAAAAAAAAAACTCCCCTGATCCCACTTCTGACACCAATTGTAGGGAAAACACTCGTAATCTTGAAACGAGCCCTGGGATTCGGATTAGAGAAGGGAAAAAATGAAAGGGAACACACGTTTAGGAAAATTATTTAATTCCTTGACAACAAAATGCTCGCACGTTTTTCTCTCTCGTCGTATTTTTCTTGACTGTTTCCTTTTTTTTTCATCCATCGCCCCAAAGATCTCGCTCCATTGCATATTAACAAATTCGCATCGCTTTTAGTAACTCACATGAGAGATCACATCCGCACACACACATGCATACATACAATCCCTGTAACCTACACTTATGTGTCGTATTTCAAATCGAATTTTGGAAGCGAGTCATTGACTAAGGAGAGGTGATTCCCAGGATAACACCGTTAAGTGAGGGACTTTGTCTTGGGGGTTATTCAATATTAACTAATAAAAAAAAATTGTTATCCGTAAAAAGAATCCCATCAGTAATTTTTGGCGGAAAAAAAGTTAATTCTGTCAAACTATGGATGTGATTCATATGAATACCATGAAAAGTTACAAAAAACGAAATGATAAAGTGGTAGAATTTTCAACCGAAAAATTGGATTTTCTCGCATTTTTCTTGCTCAATTAGGTAAAATCCATTGTTTAAATAAATTTTGAATAGAATCTTTCAAGTATAAC
Organism: Venturia canescens; assembly: GCF_019457755.1. Taxonomy (NCBI): domain Eukaryota; kingdom Metazoa; phylum Arthropoda; class Insecta; order Hymenoptera; family Ichneumonidae; genus Venturia; species Venturia canescens. The sequence continues at coordinate 29,550,064 of NC_057422.1, forward strand.
TAGAAGAGTCAGATTGCCTTCAAATGAAAAACAAACCATAAGGATTGGACGCATACTTTATGTTCTATAACTTTCACCAGTTATGAAAATGTAATTTCGAGAAAATCTACCCATCATTCAAGATGTAAATATTGAAAATATGAAAGAAAAACGTATCACAAGGAGAAGAAATAAAAAAAATTACTGCCGTTTTATTGAGATTTGATGTAAATATATATAGGGGTAGTTCACCCCCTTAACTTGATTTGCGATAAAAACGCAAAAACACGTATCTACAATTTTTTGGCCCTCTTTAAAATGCAATTAAGTTCATCGAGATCGGTGCAATATTTTTTTGTTATAACGATTTTGTGAATTTCAACTCCTATAACTCTTTTCCTTTGCAACCCCCCGATATAAACAAGTTGCATTTTTCATCGTTTATCATTAAGATAATTATCCATTAGATGTATTATCTCAGGTGAAAATAGGTGAAACCTGAAAAGTACCCCTCGAAGGTCTCAACTTTAAAAGGTGATTTCAACCCCTAGAAACGTTTTTCCGCCGATAAAAAAAATACGCGTCTTTTAGATTTTGATGTAGAATAACATATTTAAATTTCATCAAAATCGAAGGATGTCAGCAGAGAACCTTTCCTTGTGAGTATCTCTTTGTCTTGGTTCTTGATTCTTGGGTACTTTCAGCAACGATTTTATCACATTAAAGTAAAAATTTAGCTTTGTCTGTCTTTTCGGTTTCCAGCATTTTATTGCTTAAGATAAAATTCTGGAGTACCGTTCCGTTAGCCATTTTCCAAGCAAGTTACACTAATACGACGTAATTGATCTCTGTCACTTACGAGCCTCCGCGCCGGAAGCTGATCTCGAACTCCAGGTTGCATAATCGGCTGACTCATCCGCCCAAAACTACGCTGAAGCCTTCCGACATTCGAATGGGTCGCTGGATTTCACCTACGTTCAGAGGAGTGCCTCTGTGCATCTCTTAGCTCCCGGATTTAATACGAGGGTTCACTACCATCGAAACTCAAACTTGACCCTCCAGTCGAATTCATCGAGGCGTTCAAGTAGAAGTCAACTTCGACAGCGAATGGAGACCCACTCTCGCTACAGTGCAAGCTCCATCAATCGCACTTCATCTTCCTGATCCAGAGGCACTCATTCCACCGGTCGAGGCGAACTACAGCATAGAAGGCGCATCACCGTGTCCCATCCCAGCCATATCTCTTGAAGGCTCGAAGTGGCGTGTCACGTCAACTTTCCCACCTTTAATTTGATGTGAACGCCTTTTTGTAAAAGATCAGTTTGATCACAATAATAATTTGAATAAATGAGGTTTGACACCTCATTGAAAAATTGATTAAAACAGAAGACTCAGTCGCAAATCATTCTGCACCAACGCATTTGACAACCATTGCTCAGGCTTCTGTTCGCATTACTAAACTCTGCTTGCTCGCTGCTTCCTCCGAATCATCGTCGCTCGTTCCGCATCACTATCGATTTCAAACACTACTGAACATCGCGTTTACTACTGGACGCTCAAATACCTGAATCTTTCCTTTATACCCTTCTGTGGTGTGAATGTATGTATGGATGTGTGTGTGTGTGTGTGTGTACGCCTCGGATTGTGAGTGGTATACGTGAAGGTACCGAGAGGTAAATATTATAAGAAAGAGGATTGCTCCGTTTTCGAACCGAGATTAACGACGGTCGACGAGGAACGCTCTCGTTAGTTCGACCCGAGCACGGAAACTGTACAGATGCGAAATTTAACGAAACCCACATATCTCGAAATAAACTCTATTCAAACGTTTGGCCGTCTTTTGCAATTTTTTATTTTTTCCTAACAATATCAGAAGTGGGATCGAACTCATAAACTCACGGTATTTCTATAAATCATGTAACTAAAATCAAGTCGAAAATTCGCGAGTCGGGAAAGTAAACGTGGCATCCAGTCCGGGGTAAAACCATTGAATAGGCGTGGCTCACGAATTCCGAAAAATACTGCGGAAAATAAGAGATCAACGGTATTATTATTTCGCATAGTTTTCGGATCGCGAATCTCGCGTCAACCCGAGATATCGACGAGCGTTTTACGTTTCGCCAACAAATAAACTCGCGACGGAAAATCGATCTTACGATTTAAGAAATACGCGATTGACACTTTAGAAGTTCGATTAAATCGGACGGATTGCGAAAATCGGAATAAATAAAAACCAAGTGGTATTTGGTAAGAGGTAGTCGCGTGATCCTCAAACGGATTCGGGGTGGCGCTTTAGACGCACTCCGAAAAACACATAGAAGTCGCGTAATCCTCGTTTGAAGTTGAGGTGGTGCTTTGGACGCACTACTCAGAAAGCCGAAAATATTCCACGGCGAACAAGTGAGTTCGCGAATCATTTCGAGTGTCGAAAATTCGCGGTTGACCAAAGTGTGGTCAAGCGAAATCGTTTATGACTCTGTGTACGGTCGAAACGGTGTGTGTGTTGTTTACTCGCGGGACAGTTGAGAGAGTGTACAACACAGGTCTCGATAGACAGTGAGTGACTTCGAGACGGATTTTATCGAGCATAACAATCTATACAGCGCGTGTATAAACCAAAGATGAGTCGAGAACCGAGTGCTTTTCAAGTTGCCGAATTGAGGGAGATCCTTCGAGATCTCGGACAACCGACGAGTGGCACGAAACCTGAATTAATATTGAGGATACAAAATGCTGACCCGAGCGGCGCGTGGTTGCGAATACCGAACAACGGAGGCTCGGACCAGGGAAATGAAACGGCTCGAAACAACGATGATGGACGTCAAGTCAATAATGCGAATAACGGGGAAGATCTAGTACAACGAAAGCTGGAATTACTGCGTCGAGAACGAGCCGTACTACAGCGAGAGCTGGAGCTGGCTCGTAACGAAAACGATCAACTGCGAGCAGGAGAACGCGGGAATGCCCGAATAAACGTCGAGCGACCTGGTATTACTATAAAGACGCTGGGGGATCTTTTAAGTGATTTTAAGGGCGCCAATGATACCTTTTCACAGTGGTCGAAACAATTACAATTCATCAAAAACACATACGACCTAGATGACGCCACCGCGCGGATTCTCATGGTTTCCAAATTAAAAGATAAGGCCCTGAGATGGTTTCATTCCAAACCTGAAAACATTCAGCTTGCATTTGACGAAATTGTCAACGAATTACGGAATTCGTTTGATCACCGAGTAAATAAGGTGACGCTCCGTAAGCAGTTCGAGGGGAGACAATGGCGCGCACCCGAATCGTTCAGCGAATACTACCACGAAAAGGTTATATTGGCGAACCGGGTCCCAATAGCCGACGACGAGGTCATCGATTATCTCATCGAAGGAATTCCCGACGTCCATTTACAGAGTCAGGCTCGCCTGCAAAACTTTGACTCGCAAGAATCTCTTCTCGAGGCTTACGAAAAGATTTCGCTGCGCTCGGATACAAAAAATCGATCGAAGGGGGCCGAGACCAAAGGAAAAACCGAGGGAGGATCATCAAAACTATCAGCAGAGAGCGGGAATATGAGAAAATGTTATAACTGCAACGCGGAGGATCACCTACTGCCAAACTGTCCGTTGCCCAGAAACAAAAGGGACTCTTGCTTCGTTTGTCAAGCAGCAGGTCACCGAGCGAAGGACTGCCCGCAACGCAGCACAAGACAAATCAACAATGTAGAAGAGATTCTAAACATCGAGGACGAGTTTTTTCGTTCGGTTACGTATAAAACTTCTTCGTACGACATTCAAAAAGAATGGTCGGTAGGAACGTTGATGGACACGGGGAGTGCGGTAAGCCTCATCAAATTAAAATACGTCCCGGGCGATGCCATCGATCCTCCGGACGAATCCCGTGATCGATTTTGCGGTATAAACAAGAGCAGTTTGATTGTATTCGGAGCAGTCGATTTGGATATTCAATATAATCAGGAAAAAAAATGGCGAAACTAGAATGTGTGTGGACTATAGATCACTGAATAAGCTCACGCTCCGCGATAATTACCCATTGCCCTTAATCGAAGACCAGCTTGACGTTCTGGCCGGGAAAATATATTATAGCCTACTCGATCTTAAGGATGGTTTTCATCACATCTCAGTGGCCGAGGAGTCTATTAAATACACCGCTTTTATCACCCCCTGTGGCCAATTTGAATACTTACGCATGCCCTTTGGGCTAAAAACCGCGCCAACGCGATTTCAAAAATGGATCAACGAGATCCTTGCGAGACCGATTGCTGACGGGGACGTCGTCGCATACATGGACGACTTCCTGATTGCAACAAAGACACTCGACCACCACAGGGAGGTCATGAGAACCGTATTTAAGCTCCTCGTGGCAAATAAACTCGAACTCCGGTTAGATAAGTGTAAGTTTGCCTTTACCGAAATCGAATATCTCGGATATAAAATTTCCGAAAATGGAGTAAGCCCAAATAATGAGGGCGTGGCAGCGGTACTGAATTACCCCTTGCCTCGCGACACTCGCGGTGTGCAGCGATTTTTGGGAATGAGCTTGTATTTTCGAAAATTTATAGAGGGATTTTCGGTAATCGCAAAGCCTCTTTATGCGTTGTTAAAAAAGAACGCGCGCTTCCAGTTCGGCGATGAAGAAGTAGGGTCTTTCGAAAAATTAAAGTCCAGCCTCGTGAAAGCACCGATTTTGAGCATATATTGTCCGCATGATTTAACCGAATTGCATTGCGATGCTAGCTCGCACGGATTCGGAGCGATTTTGGTTCAACGCAAGGCAGATCTGAAGTACCACCCGATTTTTCACTTTTCGAAGCGTACGACTGATTGTGAGAGCCGGTATCATAGTTTCGAATTGGAAACGCTGTCCATCATTTATGCTTTGAGACGATTCAGGATCTATCTTCAGGGAATTAAGTTTAAAATTGTCACTGATTGCAATTCTTTGAAGATGACCCTCGACAAAAAAGACATAAACCCACGCATTGCGAGATGGGCTCTAGAACTATAGAGCTATGATTATGAAATCGAACATCGGTCTGGCGCTCGAATGCAGCATGTAAACGCTCTGAGTCGTAAATCCTCTATATTTACGGTGGAAGACAATCCGTTCGAAGTAAATTTATCGTTGAGCCAAAATCGTGACCCGACGATCAAAGAATTGAAAACAAAACTGGAAAACCGCGAGGATAAGAATTACGAAATGCGGAATGGGCTAGTCTATCGCAAGCGTAACAATGATTTGCTATTCTACGTTCCCGAGGGCATGATTGTTCATGTTATGAGAAAATATCACGACGAAATGGGCCATATGGCCGCCGAAAAAACGTGCGAGGCTATTCAAGCAACGTACTGGTTCCCAAACATGAGAGAGCGCGTAAAGTGCTATATACAGGACTGCCTAAAGCGTTCAACTCTGTAACCGGAAAACGCGAGGGCTATTTGCATTCTATTCCAAAAGGGAATGTCCCGTTCGCAACCTTTCATATCGATCATTATGGCCCGGTGGACTATAAACAACTTCTCAAGAAGTACATTCTCGTCGTGATAGATTCTTTTTCGAAGTTCTTAAAGTTGTATGCCACGAAAACGACAGCCACTCGGGAAGTTGTAAATTGTTTGCGACAGCACTTTGCTAATTATAGCCGCCCCAAGGTCATTGTATCCGATAGAGGAATGAGCTTCACCTCTAACGAATTTGCCGAATTTATTGAAGAATGCGGCATACAGCACATAAAAATCGCGACGGGCTCCCCGAAAGCGAACGGGCAAGCCGAGCGCGTGAATAGAGTAATCGGGCCGATGCTTGGTAAACTTATTGACAACTCGTCAGGGCGCTATTGGTATAAAGTAATAGATGATGTAGAGTACGCGATTAACAACTCGATTAACAAGGCCACTGGCGAAACACCGAGCAAGCTCCTATTTGGCATCAATCAACGCGGAAAAGTATCAGATGAAATCCAAAATTATCTCGAGGAAAATATTGAGGCCAAACCAAAAAATTTCGAACTAAGCCGCACCAAAGCGGAGGAAAATATAAACAAAGCCCAGGAATCAAGCAAGAAATACTACGATCATAAACGAAAAGACCCACATATTTATAAGGAGGGTGACTATGTTGTTATTAAGAATTTCGAGAGTACGCCCGGAGTTTCGAAAAAAGTCATCCCCGAATTCAAAGGACCTTATCAAGTTATAAAATCACTGAGAAATGACCGATACGTCGTTAGTGACGTAGAAAATTTCCAAGCCACGCAGAGGCCTTATAGTGGAGTCTGGGAAGCGGCGAACATGAAACCAAGGCGGCCTCACGAAGGTTCTTAAAAAGTAAAACGTTAATGTAAGGAAGAACAAACAAATCATAGTAATAGGCAAACCTGTATATATACATATATATAATCGAGCGTGATCTAGTAGAGTAAATCGAAGTCCGAGACGGACTTATTGTCAAGATTGGCCGAACTGTGGTGTGAATGTATGTATGGATGTGTGTGTGTATGCCTCGGATTGTGAGTGGTATACGTGAAGGTACCGAGAGGTAAATATTATTCCCCTAGGAAAAAAAAGGTTGGGACTATTGCGAAAAAGGACTATTCATTCAAATAAAAATCAATCATAAAAAAACAAAATTGTACGGCAGAATCCGGTTAAAAAATTTATTGACATGCGATTTATTATTAGTTTAATGTTCTTAATAATAGTATAGGTTAGTTATACCGAATGAAATTCGTTCGCTGGAAAAAGTGAGAAGTAAAAATTGCCGTCATTCCAATACCAACTGGGGAGTTATTTTTGGAAGCTTGAACATATTTAATGTGCAAAATGTTTTTTATTTATCGATGCACAATAACATCCCTTGTATAGTACAGGACAATTCGTTTCCATTTTTATTCAATTAGTGCAATTAAAGGAATATTACTTGAAGATAACTCTCTAAATTCGCTCTGCATGAATATTTGTGCTCGATCAGTTCTAGAGAAGCCCTGATTTTTATTTGAATAAACAATTTTAATGGAAAGTGATGGGCCGGACAAGTAATTTTAACTCATATTTAAACATAATTTGTATCGATCCAATCGACGTCGAATATTGTGAATAATATCAGAAGCTCCTGAAAGTCTGAAAAGAATCGATTTTCTTATAAGTCTTTGCCACCATAGAGTAAGAAATGACTAGCTTGCATGTGATTTTTTTGCATTTAAAAGCTTCTTAGAACAATTCCATAATGTTGAAATTTGGAGTTACTCATAAATTACTTGTCCTTCGATTGATATCATAAATTTTAGTGCTGCACGTAACTCAAGTGGTAACTTCTTTCAATTCATTAGAAAATACTTGGCCTCGAATTGATATAATAAATTTTAATGCTGCACGTAAATTAGATGGAATTTTTTTCAATTGATTTAGCTGTTCGAATCAAATAAGAAGAATGAGGCATCGGTTTCCAAAATGATTTCAAGCGCGATTTTTCGGTTTTTTATTTTTTACTTGTTATTTGATTCTTTTGACACTTTAAAAAATATATACAGATTAGTTTTTTTTACAGATAATGTTTTTTCAAGATTTGTGAAATTTTTTTCAAATAGTTCTGTATTTTTTTTTATAAAATAATTTTTTTGACAATTTAAAAAGAAAATTTTTTTAAAGTTTTTTTCATGGATGGAATTATCAGCAAACGAGGGACCATCAATGTACTTGTCCCAACCTTTTTTTTCCTAGGGGAAGTTTATGGTTTGATATCACGTCTTTTTTCTCAAAAGTTCCTTATTTATGTTCTGTTGACTATAGGATTTTAGTTTAAATTTCTATGAATTATTTATGATTTTCGTCTTATAACGTTGGTTTTCACGAAAAAAGACCTATTTTTCGTCAAAATTGTACTGGACATATTTCGTCACAGGTCTGTCCTCGGACTTTGGCGATTTTTTTCCTTGTACCTTAATATGTTTTGTCAATTAGGAACCAAAGAGCACAATGGAAAGCGGGTTGGAGGCCGAGATGTGATTTTCGGCTTATAACGTTGGTTTCTACGAAAAAAGACCTATTTTTCATCCAAATTTTACTGAAAATATTTCGTCACAGGTCTCTCCTTGGACTTTGGCGATTTTTTTCCTTGTACTCTAATATGTTTTGTCAATTAGGAACCAAAGAGCACGGTGAAAAGCAGGTTGTAGGTCGTGACATGATTTTCGGCTTATAACGTTGGTTTCCACAAAAAAAGACCTAAATTTCGTCAAAATTGTACTGGAAATATTTCGATAGAGGTTTGTTCTTGGACTTTGGTGATTTTTCTCCTTGTCTTCTAATATGTTTTGTCCATTGAAAACTCAAGAGCATGTAGCAATGCGTGTTGCGGGCTGAGATATGATTTCCGGCTTATAATGTTAGTGAAAAGAAAGGAAAAGAGAAAAGATAGATCAAATTCAAGACACAACGAATACAACAGAATTGGCCATTTTTAAATGTCGTTTTTGCATTCTGAATCTAGACATTTTCGTGTCATCCAAAATATGCCCCCTATGAAATATATTTCCAAAGTTTGCAAGTGGCCGCGGAGATCCAATTATCTACAGTTTGATAGGTGCAGAAAAAAGGCACCCGGAAACATTTATTATGTCAGAATTCAAAGAAGTAAAAAAAACTGAGCCTACTTAATTCAACAGAGCAACGGAATTCAAAGACGTTTAAGGTACCTGCATTGCTTGTGGAGGAAAACAATTTCATTTCAGGATAATTTAGAAATAAATTAGGAAATTCAGAAATTTAGCATAGAATTTAGAAAAAGGAAAATTAAGATAATTAGTAAAGCTGAATACTTTTGTGATGAATTTTTGAAATTACATGTTATGATTGGAGTAAAAAATTTAAATAATTGGCGCACGTGCTGCGACACAAAAATATCAAAGTTTGAAGGTATTCGCTCCATACCGTAGTAATACAAACTTTAATACTATTTGAAAAGAAATACGTTAAAACTCGCTGAACAAAGTTCCATTACATATTACCATAAAGATAGGGGGTGATACTTAGCACATATACTTATCCACAGAAATTTCCAAATTCGCAGGTATCAGCTGCAATTCAATGTATCTGCGCAATGAGTTTGGAAGACAGCAATTTCAAATCCATCCATAAATGAGCAACTGAAGACTTTTCTAATGAATTTTTCACTTCATATTTATGTTACGGTGCGAGTCAAAAAATAAAATGAATGGCACAGTATATAAACTTTATAGTTTGCAGATTTTTGCTGTATTTCAATGATCCAAATCTATAGTATTAGAGTGGAAAGTTGTTAGAAGTCTTGATGTTACATTAAAATGACATAGCGCACATAACATTCAGAAATTCTGTAGGTTTCCATGATGTTGGCAGGTATTATACTTAATCGCATTGAAAACTGAGCAACTGTCCACTTATCGTAATGAATGTTTTCACCAATAATTCCACATTTGCAGTTTGCAGAGTAGGAATACTCAACATACACGTCATTTCATAAGTATTGTTGTCAATATTTGTGTTTGCCTACCGCATTCCGAAGATTCAACTTTTCATATTATCAGCAAAAAAAGCATGCAAAGACTTTTTGGAACAAGTTTCCAAATTTATTACTCGACAGACCAGGTGGAAAAAGAATAACTACACTTATATCAAGACCAGAAACTGTTTTGAGAATCTGTTGTACAAAATGTGCGATTGATGATCATAATTGGAAACCTCTTGAATCACGTTACCACAATCAGCATGAAGAAATAGTAGAAAATCATAGGACACATATTAGGCAACCAATTAATAATATGCATCGATCCACTGCAAACCGATGGAGTCAAAACAAGGATCGGAAAGAGCAGAGCCATAGTTAAAAAGAAAAAAGACAGCGCAATTGAAAGAGAACAGAAATCAAAATTCTTTCATGTATCTGTGCATTAGTTTCTGAAGGCAGTAATTTCAGATCTATTCAGAAATAAGTAGGTGAAGACTTTAGTAATGAATATCTTCGTTAATATATTCCAGTCGGAACCAAAAAGTTAAAAGATTGGCATACCTGCTATTTCACAGAAATATCAAAGTTCATAGGTACTTGCTACGTACCAGTTATACAGACTTTGGTGCTATAGGGAAAAACACTTCAAAATTACATGAACCACATTTTTGAAACTTATTATGACACATTCAAAAAAAATGTGACAGATACGATGCATGTTGAAGCAAGCAAAATGCTGTAATTTTGTATGTCTCCATGGTTATCCGCAGACAAAATATTTGATCACATCCAAAAATGATCAGGTGTAAACTTGCAGACATGAATTTTTCAACCCACAATGCCAATCGCAAACATGGTCTGGAAATATTCAATATACATGTCACTTCATCACTTTGTCGAACTTTAGAGGTGTTCATTGCATTTCGAAGATACAAATTTTGATATCATGAAAATTAAGCACCCAATGACTTATTGAAATAAATTTCCAAATTTATCATGTAACAACTCAAGTGAATATATCTATGCATTTACATGGCCCAAAGATTTTTCAAAACTTGGGTGTATGAACAAGCAATCATGAAGGCTTTTTGTTATAAATATTTCAAATTATCTTGTTGAAATTAATATAAAAAAATAGAAATACGAATATCTCTCGTATTGTCTGGAGAACAAATAGAAATTAGTATGACAGTACACTGTAAGCTAAGGAGGTGGAAAAAAGGGACCGGTGAACACAGCCAAACTAAATGAAAGAAATTATGACAACAATACATTGAATTACTTGACCAAAGTTTTTTGAAATTTATTTGAATTCGTTTACACACAACCATCCACCTCTTTCTTTAATGTAATTACACAACATAGAATTTCTGTTTGGAAAGAACGTTTTAGAGGTTATAATGAACGAACGTTTTTTTTCTCATTGTTATTATTATTATTATTAAACACTAATTAGTCACGTCATTAATAATATCGATTCCTTCCACTTTTCAATAACCACTTTTATTTTTCTACACTCTGCACGCAACAGCACTCCGGCGGTCATAACCTCAAACGTCAACATGACGCGAAATCTCGCAAATGTGCTATCTATGTATATATTACGATATCGAAGTAGAACAGATAATTCTTAATTTTCACGACACACATTATTCACGTTTTCACTTCTCAACATTTTACTCACTCTCAGTACACTGTATGAGATCAATTAATCCACTTTTGAGGTTTTATTTATTATAGATATTATTGTCGTGAATTGGGCTCGAAACTTATTGAAACTTCTTTTATGAAAAAAATAAAATTGATTATATCCACTGCTATTTCCAATAATGTTTTATTTATTTAAACGAAATTTGCAAATCTTGCACCGTTGATCCACGGGGCTACGATCGCAATCACTTTATAATAACATAACAGACGATAACAGACGGTATACAAGAAAACATTGAGGACTATCAGAAACTTTCTCATCGGCGATTAGTCGAGACGGATAGATTCTCACCGGTGATTGGTTATGATGGGCATCAAGAAGCCCTTGTATGTATCGGTCTGAACCCATATACGGATACGTCAGCTGCGTAAATGTGTTGGTACTTTTTGCATAATCTTGAGCCCGTGCAAAGTTTTTTCTCAGCAATTACGCCACCGATCGTGCTGATTTTGGGCGCAATCGAAAGAGAATTTCTTAATTAGCTGAAAGTTCAATTTTCAAATTGCGACATAACTCCTGAGCTTTGCAATTCAAGAAAATGACATGTCGATTTTACCCCCACCACCGCGAATCGTTTAATTCAGAGATAATATAGTCTCGGCGAGAGCCTCGGGCCAGCAGACGACAGGGCTGTCAATGTACTTGTCCCGAGACTCTGCCGAGTCTCTTGATAAGAAAGAGGATTGCTCCGGCTTCAAACCGAGATTAACGACGGTCGACGAGGAACGCTCTCGTTAGTTCGACCCGAGCACGGAAACTGTACAGATGCGAAATTTAACGAAACCCACATATCTCGAAATAAACTCTATTCTAATAATAAATGATATTTTTTCTATCTTCAAATACGCTTATGTTCTATTTCCAGGTTTTTAAGGTTTATAAGATGTCTTGGAGTAAAAAGGGATCACAATTTCTCACATCACTTATGCCAATTTTCTATCAAAGAGCCTGAAGCATTCTAAAGAGTAGCTCAAATTTTCACTTTTTTCTGCCGTTACTTTTTTAGGTATAATAGGATGGATGCTGAAATTTATAACACCACTGACCATAGTGCCTACCGTTTCCCTAGTGGGCTTATCTTTGTTTGAAAATGCAGCCAATGCAGCATCCCAGCACTGGGGCATTGCAGCAGGGTAAGAATTTCCGAGTTCCTTTTCGAAATAAGATATCTGACATCGCATAACCATTGATTACGTTGTTTTTAGAACGGTCGTGATGCTCACACTTTTTTCTCAAATTTTGGTGAACGTGAAAGTACCAATTATTACGTATCGGAAAGGAGACGGTTTACGAATTGTTTGGTTTGCGCTGTTCAGATTATTTCCGGTGAGTTTTTGCATTCAAAATCCTATGAGGGTACATTTTACCCAGTTCAGATTTTTCGAAGATTCGAGGTGAAATTTAGGGGATGTTCAGAACGTCTTATAAAGATCTCCCTACGTCCTCGAAATTTGATGTTCACTGCTATATTTGTAACGGCGTTATGATGACACGACGGCTGCACGACGACACGTCAACCTAACTGTGAAGGGCTCAAGGTCTCAAGGGGTACGAAGGCATTAGAAACGTGGAGGGGAGAGAGTAAGGTTACCTAATAGCAATTTCAACTCTCCAAGCGATTCTAACTCTCCAATCCCAGTCGTTTGGAGGTTAAGAATTTGTTCAAATATTACACTTCCCCAATGATAGATTGATCTACACTGCCGGCCAAAAGTATGGGGACACAAGATGAAATTTGTTGATGCACTAAAAATAAGTTGCTCGAAAAAACGATACCGAAATTTTGTAATAATTTTTTTTGATGGAGACATATGGAGCTTCAATTGACGCCCTTACAAAATGTTTTTCTTTTTTTCGATCCGTTACATACTTTTGAAGTTGGCAATTTTTTAATCTTTTTTGGCCCTCAAAAATCGCGTGCATGGTTCGTAGACATTTTTTCTCGTAGTATTCTCGGTGGAAAACGTAAAGAGGGGAGTGTAATAGCCTGTAATTTCAATTCTCATAAATGCTTTCCCACGCTATACCCGTAATTTCACATCCGCACTATATTTTTCCATGCACATTAATTCCCACTTATGGCCCACCCTGGCGGACCAAAAAATACACTTTCTTTTTAATTTATAAATTTGAAACTATGGGCCGGAATATTTTTATTTTTAACTGAATATCATAAAGGGTCTCAAGAATATCATTGTAAAAATTTATTTGAAAATATTAAAAAATGGCGTCTTGATGTTGGTTGCCGCAAAGGTCCTTCACACGATACGCGCGGTCCTTGGTCCCAGTGTATCCGTTTTTTTTACTGTTGAAAAAATTATGGTGAGACAAAAAAAAAATTTTCATTTTTTACCGAATTTTTTCGAGCAAAAACATTGATGAAAAAAAAACAAAATAACAAATAATTTGTTGGAACGAAATGTCCACGGGATTTCATGGGAATATGAGGGTTTACCATACACAACAGCGAAATTATTCATTCAAAATATCTTACAATGAGTTCGTACGATATACGTGAAACGATGTGAAAAGTCTTTGTGGCTGAAGAGTTTTTTGGATCTGTCATCGGAAATTATCGATATGGAGACACAGGACGGTCCATCGTTGCAGAAGTTGCCGAAAAGTCGCCTCGATTGTCCTCATCATCATCACAACAATCAGAATTCGAAATACAATTGTGCGAATGCGAATGTGAAATTGCTTAGAAGTTGGCTATATGTATTGTAACGCTTTTCCCAGTTGAGCGACAAATTATCCCAATTCCTTTGTTGTTGGGCGCCAGCCGAGGCTTTCTCCTCAACAAATTTTTATTGAATTAAACAAAAGAAATAGGCTTGAGAATTTACCAGACTAGCTTTAGATATTCTCGGTAGAGGGGCGTGAGCCTTCTCGAGGAAAATAATTACGGAAATGCAAAGCTGGCATGACAAATACGGTTTATTAGAAAACAAAATAAGAAACAAAGATAATGTTAAAAATTTCCCAAATATTTCAGTTGGTAATTCCGTCAATATAATATTTGATTAACAAATGTCACCTCTGGTGAATATCTGTTCTCGGATATAATTCAAACGATAATATCTCACAATTTACAATACGTAAGGAAGGCGTGGCCTACGAAATTACGATACACAGGTTCTCGGTGACAGAACAGGACATTACGATAATTCTTAACCTAGGACTCTGATCCGGATGTAAATTTTCAATTTAACGAATTCCGCTCGGCAATTTTATTAATTCCACAACGATAAGAAATTTAATATTAATGAACAAACAAGTCAAAAAGAACGTTAGAATTCACTTCACTCGTGCGACAAAGTAACCATTCGATATCGTTCAATTTTCCGATATTTTACCGATTTTAATTTGCGGGAAAAATAATACGAAACGAGACACCATTATGAACGAGACAACGGCTCACCGTAATAGTTTCAGAAGTTGTAACTCCGGCAATTATCTTCGGGATTACAATTCGACTTCGGGGCGTTGGCTTCTCAAAGGCAAAAGATGAGGCTCAAGAGAATGCGTCCTTCCTCGTTTTGGTCCGGATTTCGAGTAACGAGATCGATTCGAAATTTCTATAACGCGGTTTCTTGGGATGAACTAACCCCCCACTCTTAGCCTCCTCGATTGATCAAGCTATTAACGGGTTCTTCGAGAATCTTCGCGAATAATTCGCCCTCATGATTTCAAATTGTCGACGTTCGAGAATATTCGTTGTTGACAATATCGACGTTAGATCTCGGTGCTGGTAGACGCACCGCGAGTTCGACGGTTCGGGGTGAGGGCTTTGAGTTAACGTCCCCCCGCTCGATGTTTTGAATCTCGTACTCGATGACCAACGAGATCTACGATGAAATGATGGACGACCTTCTATCTTCGAACTGCCCAATTTCTCTGCTCTCGCTTCTTCCTTGATTTTTTGAAGCTCGTCGCTCGCTCATAAAATGTTTAAATGTGAAACAAAAAGGAATATAAAATAAAATTCATAATATTGGTTTCTTTATCGCTTGAGACTTTTGAGGAGTATTCGTTCGAGAGGAATTCAGACAACGTCGAAAAACGCCTCGGAGCCATGTTTGAGGAATTATACACTTTTAAGTGACGAGCAGAATTGCCACGTCACAGTATATCTAGCATTGTGTGAACTAGGGATTTTCAAATAAACAAAACATTTTTTACGATGATATTTTTTTTCCATATTTTTATTACCCCTAGGAAGAAAAAGGTTGGGACAAGTAAATTGATGGTCCCTGGTTTGCTGATAATGCGATCCAGAAAAAACTTGAAAAAAAATTTTTTTTAGAATAATTGTTGCGTGAAGATCTGGTGTTGGTGGGGAAATAAATGACGCAATGCAGGTCGGCGTAAAAAGTGTAACAAGATGGTGCTTTATTTGATATCAATGGTAAAATAACAATGAAGGAATGTCCCGACAATGAATGACCATCCATAAAAAAACTTGAAAAAATTTTTTTTTTAAATTGTAAAAAAAATTATTTTATACAAAAAAATACAGAACAATTCGAAAAAAATTTCACAAATCTTGAAAAAACATTATATTAAAACAAAAACTAATCTGTATCTATTTTTTAAAGTGTCAAAAAATCAAATAACAAGTAAAAAATAAAAAACCGAAAAATCGGTCTTGAAATCATTTTGGAAACCGATGCCTCATTCTTCTTATTAGATTCGAACCGCTAAATCAACTGAAAAAAATTTCATCTAATTTACGTGCGTCATTAAAATTTATTATATTAATTCGAGGCCAAGTATTTTCTAATGAATTGAAAAAATTTACCATTTGAATTACGTGCAGCATTAAAATTTATGATATCAATCGGTGGACAAGAATTTTATTAGTATCTCCAAATTTTGACATTATTAAATTCTTCTAAGAAGCTTTTAAATCCAAAAAAATCACATGAAAGCTAGTCATATGTTACTCTATAGTGGCAGAGACTTATAAGAAAATCAATTCTTCTCAGACTTTCAGGATCCTCTGGTATTATTCACAAAATTCGACTTCGATTGGATCGATAAAAATTATGTTTAAATATGTGTTAAAAGTACTTGTCCGGTTCATCACTATTCATTTAAATAAAAATCAATCATGAAAAAATGGAATTGTATGGCAGAATCCGGTTAAACATTTATTGAAATGTGATTCATTATTAGTTTAATGTTCTTAATAATAGTATAGGTTAGTTCTTATTCCGAATGGAATTCGTTCGCTGGAAGAATAAGTGAGAAGCAAAAATTGCCGTCATCGAATACAAACGGGTGAGTTATTTTTTAAACTTGAACATATATATTATGTACAATTATTTTCAATTATCAATGGATAATAATATCCCTTGTATATTGCGGAACAATTTCTTTGCTTTTTTTCATTAAATTAGTGCAATTACGTAAAAATTACTTGAAGATAATTCTCTCAATTCCCTCTGCATGGATACTTGTGATCCATCAGTTCTAGACAAGCACTGATTATTATTGGGATGAACAATTTAAACGGAAAGTGATGGGCCGGATAAGTACTTTTAACACATATTTAAACATAATTTGTATCGATCCAATCGACCTCGAATTTTGTGAATAATACCAGAGGATCCTGAAAGTCTGAGAAGAATTGATTTTCTTATAAGTCTCTGCCACCATAGAGTAACAATTCGAAAAAAATTTCACAAATCTTGAAAAAACATTATGTTTAAAAAAAAACTATTCTGTATCTATTTTTTTAAGTGTCAAAAGTATCAAATAACAAGTAAAAAATAAAAAACCGAAAAATCGCGCTTGAAATTATATTAGAAACCGATGCCTCATTCTTCTTATTTGATATTCGAACAGCTAAATCAATTTAAAAAAATGCCATCTAATTTACGTGCAGCATTAAAATTTATTATATCAATCGAAGGACAATTAATGTCTAATTAATTGAAAAAAGTTACCATTTGAGTTACGTGCAGCACTAAAATTTATGATATCAATCGAAGGACAAGTAATTTATGAGTAACTCCAAATTTTGACATTATTAAATTGATCTAAGAAGCTTTTAAATCCAAAAAAATCACATGCAAGCTAGTCATTTCTTACTCTATGGAGGCAGAGGCTTATAAGAAAATCGATTCTTTTCAGACTTTCAGGAGCTGCTGATATTATTCACAATATACAACGTCGATTGGATTGATACAAATTATGTTTAAATATGAGTTAAAAGTACTTGTCCGGCCCATCACTTTCCATTTAAATTGTTTATATAAATAAAAATCAGGGCTTTTTTTGAACTGTTGGAGCACAAATATTCATGCAGAGGGAATTTAGAGAGTTATCTTCAAGTAATTTTCTCTTAATTGCACTAATTTAATAAGAATGGAAACGAATTGTCCTGTAATATACAAGGGATATTATTGTGCACCGATAAATAAAAAACATTTTGCATATTAAATATGTTCAAACTTCCAAAATAACTCCCCAGTTTGTATTGCTATGACGGCAATTTTTACTTCTCACTTTTTCCAGCGAGCGAATTTCATTCGGCATAACGAACCTATACTATTATTAAGAACATTAAACTAATAATAAATCGCATTTCGACAAATTTTTGATCGGATGCTGCCGTACAATTTCGTTTGTTTATGATTTTTATTTGAATGAATAATGATGGGCCAGACAAGTACTTTTAACTCATATTTAAACATAATTTGTATCAATCCAATCGACGTTGTATATTGTGAATAATATCAGCAGCTCCTGGAAGTCTGAAAAGAATCGATTTTCTTATAAGCCTCTGCCTCCATAGAGTAAGAAATGACTAGCTTGCATGTGATTTTTTTGGATTTAAAAGCTTCTTAGATCAATTTAATCATGTCAAAATTTGGAGTTACTCATAAATTACTTGTCCTTCGATTGATATCATAAATTTTAGTGCTGCACGTAACTCAAATAGTAACTTTTTTCAATTGATTAGAAATTAATTGTCCTTCGATTGATATCATAAATTTTAATGCTGCACGTAAAGTAGATGGAATTTTTTTTAATTGATTTAGCTGTTCGAATCGAATATCAAATAAGAAGAATGAGGCATCGGTTTCTAATATGATTTCAAGCGCGATTTTTCGGATTTTTATTTTTTACTTGTTATTTGATACTTTTGACACTTAAAAGAATAGATACAGAATGGTTTTTTTTTTTAAACATAATGTTTTTTCAAGATTTGTGAAATTTTGTTCGAATTGTTCTGTATTTTTTTTTGTAAAATACGTTTTTTTACAATTAAAAAAAAAAAAATTTTTTCAAGTTTTTTTTTTGGTATCCTTTTTCGCACACATATCACAGACTACATTTACGCGGCCGCTTTGATACTGGTTTAGTATATCACAAAATTTAACGAAATAAATAGTAATATGCACTTCGTTAGATGACGAAAATTATTTTTAGTTATCCCGCACGCAACTTCATAACATCATAACCCCAAACGTCAACATGACGTGAAACTTCGGCTGGTGACTTTCGAGCTCTCGGCATGTGACGTCAGTCCGCGACACCGCCGCGAAGTTAGACCGAGGGACATGAGGCCTTTGATGATATTATATACAAACATGTCAAATTTCTAAATGTGTTTGTAACTTTTGCATAATCTTGAGCCTGTGCAAAGTTTTTTCTCAGCAATTACGCTACTGATCGTGTTGGTTTCGGGCTCATTCGAAAGAGATTTTGAAATTTAGTCTCCAAACTAATTTTCGCTTAACAAAACATCTCTTGAGCTCCGCAATTCTAGAAAATGACATGCCAGTTTTACCCCCACCACCGCGAATCGTTTTATTCAGAGAAAAGATAGTCTCGGTGAGAGCCTCAGGCCAGCAGACGACAGGGCTGTCAATGTACTTGTCCCGAGACTCTACCGAGTCTCTTGATATGACTAGCTTTCATGTGATTTTTTTGGATTTAAAAGCTTCTTAGAAAAATTTAATAACGTCAAAATTTGGAGGTACTAATAAAATACTTGTCCACCAATTGATATCATAAATTTTAATACTGCACGTAATTCAAGTGGTAACTTTTTTCAATTCATTAGAAAATACTTGGCCTCGAATTAATATAATAAATTTTAATGCCGCACGTAAATTAGATGGAATTTTTTTCAGTTGATTTAGCTGTTCGAATCTAATAAGAAGAATGAGGCATCGGTTTCCAAAATGATTTCAAGACCGATTTTTCGGTTTTTTATTTTTTACTTATTATTTGATTCTTTTGACACTTTAAAAAATATATACAGATTAGTTTTTGTTTTAATATAATGTTTTTTCAAGATTTGTGAAATTTTTTTCGAATTGTTCTGTATTTTTTTTGGTAAATATTTACTTTATTCACTTTTCCTAAAAAGCATGAAAAATTATTTTTCGAGCATTAATAACAATAAAAAATAATATCGCGATCAATTTTAGGGAGGGGGATGGTACAAAAACCAAACAAAAAATATTTTGAAAAAGTCCGAAAGAAACTTCAGTTTCTTCACTATATTCAAAGATGCGTTCCGGAGTCACCCAACAACAATTGTTTGTTGCTACAAATACAATAGAATAATATGAACGATAGTAAAGTTTACGTAGTATCATTCAATGGAATGAAAAGAAGTAAATAAAGGCATAATGTTCACGTGTCTGCCCACATATTTTTTAATATTTACCATTTTTTTTTATAAAATAATTTATTTTACAATTAATAAAAATTTTTTTAAAGTTTTTTTTATGGATGGAATTATCAGCAAACGAGGGACCATCAATTTACTTGTCTCAACCTTTTTTTTCCTAGGGGAAGTTTATGGTTTGATATCACGTCTTTTTTCTCAAAAGTTCCTTATTTATTTTCAGTTGACTATAGGATTTTAGTTTGAATTTCTATGGATTATTTATGATTTTCGTCTTATAACGTTGGTTTTCACGAAAAAAGACCTATTTTTCGTCAAAATAGTACTGAAAATATTTCGTCACAGGTCTGTCCTTGGACTTTGGCAATTTTTTTCTTTGTACTCTGATATGTTTTGTCAATTAGAAACCCAAGCGCACGGTCGCAAGCGGGTTGGAGGCCGGGATATGAATTTCGGTTTATAACGCTGGTTTCCACGAAAAAGGACCTATTTTGCGTCAAAATTTTACTGGAAATATTTCGTCACAGGTCTGTTCTTGGACTTTGGCGCTTTTTTTCCTTGTACCCTAATATATTTTGTCAATTAGGAACCAAAGAGCACGGTGAAAAGCGGGTTGGGGGCCGAGATATGATTTTCGGCTTATAACGTTGGTTTCCGCGACAAAAGACCTATTTTTCGTCCAAATTGTACTGAAAATATTTCGTCACAGGTCTGTCCTTGGACTTTGGCAATTTTTTTCCTTGTACTCTAATATGTTTTGTCAATTAGGAACCAAAAAGCACGATCGAAAGTGTGTTGGAGGCCGGGATATGATTTTCGACTTATAACGTTGGTTTCCACGAAAAAAGACCTAAATTTCGTTAAAATTGTACTGGAAATATTTCGTCACTGGTCTGTTCTTGGACTTTGGCGATTTTCCCCCTTATCTTCTAATATGTTTTGTCCATTGGGAACTCAAGAGCATGTAGCAATGCGTGTTGTGGGCTGAGATGTGATTTCCGGCTTATAACGTTAGAAAAAAGAAAGGAAAAGAGGAAAGACAGATCAAATTCAAGACACGACAAATCCAAGAGAATTGGCCATTTTTAAATGTCGCTTTTGCATTCTGAATCTAGACGTTTTCGTGACATCTAAAACATACCCCCGATGAAATATATTTCCAAAGTTTGCAAGTGGCCGCTGAGTTCCAATTATCTACAGTTTGATAGTTGCAGAAAAAAGGCACCCGAAAACATTTATTGTGTCAGAACTCAAAGAAGCAAAAAAACTGAGCGTACTTAATTCTACACAGCAACGGAAATCAAAGACATTTAAGGTACCTGCATTGGTTGTGGAGAAAAACAATTTCATTTCAGGATAATTTAGAAATAAATTTAGAAATTAAGAAATTTAGCATGGAATTTAGAAAAACGAAAATGAAGTTAAATAGTAAAGATGAAAACTTTTGTGATGAATTTTTGAAATTACATGTTACGGTTGGAGTAAAAAATTAAAATGATTGGTACACATGTTGCGACAAAGAAATATCGAAGTTTGAAGGTATTCGCTCCATACCGCAGTAATACAAACTTCAATACTATTTGAAAAGAAACACTTAAAAACTTACCCAACCAAGTTCCATTACATATTACCATAATCAAAGATAAGGGGTGATCCGTCGCATATATACTTATCCACAGAAATTTGAAAGTTCGCAGGTATCTGCTGCGATTCAATGTATCTACGCAATTAGTTTGGAAGACAGCAATTTCAAATCCATCCATAAATGAGCAACTGAAGACTTTTCTAATGAATTTTTCACTTCATATTTATGTTATGGTGAGAGTCAAAAAGTAAAATGAATGGCACAGTATATAAATTTTATAGTTTGCAGATTTTTGCTGTATTTCAATGATCCAAATATATAGTATTATAGTGAAAGGGTGTTAGAAGTCATTATATTACATTAAAATGACATAGCGCACATAACATTCAGAAATTCTGTAGGTTTCCATGATGTTGACAGGCATTATACTCAATCGCATCCAAAACTGAGCAACTGTAGACTTATCGTAATGAATGTTTTCACCAATAATTCCACATTTGCAGTTTGCTGAATAGGAATACTCAACATACACGTTATTTCATAAGTATTGTTGTCAAAATTTGTGTTTGCCTACCGCAATCCGAAGATTTAACTTTCCATATTATCAGCAAAAAAAGCATCCAAAGACATTTTGGAACAAGTTTTAAAATTTATTACTCGATAGACCAGGTGGAAAAAGTATAACTACACTTATATCAACACCAGAAACTGTTTTGAGAATCTGATATACAAAATGTGCGAATAATGATCATAGTCGGAAATCACTTGAATCAGGTTACCACAATCAACATGAAGAAATGGTAGAAAATTAAAGAACACATATTAGGCAACCAATTACTAATATGTGTCGATCCGCTGCAAACCGATGGAGTCAAAACAAGGATCGGAAAGAGCAGAGCCAGACTCAATAGGAAGCAAAATATGGGAATATTCAAAAATAACGATGACACAAAAAATAAATTAGAAAACATTTATTCGATTGGAGTTTCTCACATTATATATACTAACAGTTCCGTGTGTTCTTGTTTTATTAATTATCAACCATAATATTTCAGATCGCAAAAAGAAAATTTGAAAACTGATTTGTCTTATCAAGAGACTCGGTAGAGTCTCGGGACAAGTACATTGACAGCCCTGTCGTCTGCTGGCCCAAGGCTCTCGCCGAGACTATATTATCTCTGAATAAAACGATTCGCGGTGGTGGGGGTAAAATTGACATGTCATTTTCTTGAATTGCGAAGCTCAGGAGTTATGTCGCAATTTGAAAATTGAACTTTCAGCTAATTAAGAAATTCTTTTTCGATTGCGCCCAAAATCAATACGATCGGTGGCGTAATTGCTGAGAAAAAACTTTGCACGGGCTCAAGATTATGCAAAAGTTACTAACACATCTATGTATTTACTGTGTCTGTGCAGAACACCATCAAAGGCCTCTTGATGCCAGCTATAACCCCTTTCTATGGAAGCTCGGGTCCCGGGACCCCGGCTACAGAAATAATGAGTTGTGATTGGTCAGGACACTTGCTGTACTGTTCCAGCGGAATACAGTTTATGAATATAATGGCCATCAGTCAGCCGTCAGTTATTGATGTTATAACAAACGGATTTTCGACATTACGAAGTGCGGGGTGACAAAAAAATATTTTTCATCTAATAAAGTGTTAAATATGTATTTATTTTATTAAAAATAGTGGTATGTGGTGTCATACAGTATTACGAAAACCAGACATATAGTGACTTTGACGTGATATATAGTACATCGCCATCTGTCAGTTTTTGATGGCATGAGAAAATTAATAGCAACAGCGATCTGAATGATAAAATTTCGGAGAAATAGTGCGAGCTGTATGAATTCGAATCAAAATTCTTATATGACTATAAAAAAAAATGCTATGTAAGTTTTGTGAAAACCATGTGGGTTAGTTTTCCGCTCATCGCAATCGGTTCGCGAGTGTT
The DNA here is from genome assembly GCF_019457755.1 of Venturia canescens. Classification (NCBI taxonomy): domain Eukaryota; kingdom Metazoa; phylum Arthropoda; class Insecta; order Hymenoptera; family Ichneumonidae; genus Venturia; species Venturia canescens. The sequence goes on from NC_057422.1 coordinate 29,573,440, forward strand.
TGTTATATAGAACATATATTAGTATTGGGAAATTTTCCTTGTACACATTCTTTGATTTTACGGTTATTTATGACATAATTTTGTTGCAATCCTGGTTCTGGTTCTTCAAAAATTTTCAACGGGAGTTATGTGAGAAAAATAAACTTTCGCTCGTTATAACCTCTCAACCGTTCTTTCCAAACAGAAATTTTATGTTGTGTAATTACATTATAGAAACAATATGCGTGATTTTATGTAAATGAATGCAAATAAATGTTGAAAAACTTCGGTAGTAGTAAGGCTACTCCGGTTCTGGCTCAAATGGCGGCGAGGGGGGAGCGGTGTGCGTGGAAGCGCCAGGGCCAGAGGGGGGCAGCGAAGGGGGAAGCCGCGCGCCGTAGGGCCGTGTGTGTGTGTCGCACATATTCTCGCGGCCCTTGAAAAAGAAGGAGAGATAGAGCCGATGGTGAGTGTGAGAGAGATGGAATGAGAAAAATCGTGTTAATTTATGACCAGTGCGTTACGGATTTGTCTTCGCCTCGGATGCCGATAAGGGAGGGGAGGGGGTGGGGGCACAACGAAGGGTCTGCAGTTGGAGAGAGAGGTGTGAGAGAGATAGAATGACCGTAGAGAGCAAAAGCATGAGAGAGACGGAGTGAACGAGAAAAAATATTCTCTAAGAGTTTTGAACTCTGGGTGTATGTCGAGATGAAAACATTCAAAAGGGTCTGCAGCTCAAGAGCAAAATTATTCTACAATAATTCTATAAGAGGTCTGAAGATTTTTTCGACATTTTTCTATAAGAGGTCTGTCCGCTCAAGATTTTCAAAATTTAGTTATTTTTCGATATCCGATAGTTGCCGAGTGTAGGAGAGAGATGGGTGGTTTCAATAGGCTGAAATAGACTTTACTCATTTAGATTGAATTTATTGTATATTTTACAGAAAAACAAATTCTATAAAAAAGTTTATGCGTTTTATTCATAATGTCTGCTTTCCGATCGATGCTGGTACTGAAACAGATCAAGGTAAACGTTTGAATAAGAATTTTCAAATCTATGCGAAAATTTTGCTCATCAATAAGGTACTTACCCCTTAATCAATCTAGATCGCAGTCTGGACAGATATTCTTCGTCACCACCTGGTAGAGACGAGTCCTACAGTCCTGACAACTCGATGTAGAGGCAATATTCCAATACTCTGTTCTATGCTTTCGCACCGCTGTGAGCTTCTCGAACATTTCACCTCCAGCCCCGAGAACACAGACACCACACAATTTTTCGCCACGTTCGGTGCAATAATATACCGAGACAATGCACACTCTCGATTTTTCACTCAAATTCAGTTTTTCTTCTTCAGTGAATGTACACCACACTTTTTCATATACATCATGTGTTGAATCACATTCACTGATTGTAGTAACCACCGATTCGTTTTGCGACATTGTTTTCTTCAAATAACCGAAGGGAGCGGAGTCTCGAACAGAAATGAAAATGATTTGAAAAACCTCTTGTTCCAAATTCGGTGTTGCATCCCCTCTCTTCAAGTTTTTCCCCAAAAACGCACTTTTCTCAGAGATGACCCCCGAGCAGAAATAGTAAAAAAATTATCTCTACAAGCAACGTTAAAATCTACTCTCACGCTTTCTTGCAGACGAAAAAAAAAGATGGCCGCGAGTCGAAACAATTTATGATCTGAGATGCTGTAGTGAACTCGAAAATTCTGAGAAATCCTTTTTCCTTCCATCATATCTCGAGGAAAAAGTCTCTCTCTCTTCCATATTTAAATCTAGATGAGCAAAAAACGACGACTCCCGGCGATGCTCCCGAATAGGGCTCAATCTTCAGTTTGACTATTAAGCCCGAAAGAGTAAACACGAGAGGGACTGTGTCGTAAAACTCGACCGCATCATGTCTCTCGTCACCGACGTTGCTACGCGGAGCAATGGCTGCGTATGCAAGCGACTCTTCTTCGGACGTTGGAGCAATATTTGGTCATGTCTCTCGTCACCGAAGTTGCTACGCGAAGCAATGGCTGCGTATGCAAGCGACTCTTCTTCGGACGTTGGAGCGATATTTGGTGTCACGAAAAAAGATGGCCGCGAGTTGAAACAATTTATGATCTGAGATGCTGGATTGAACTCGAAAACTCTTTTTCTCTCCATCATATCTCTCCCTCCCTTCCATATTGAAATCTAAATGACCAAAAACGACTTCCGTCGATGCTTCCGAAAAGGGCTGAATCTTTGGCTTGACTAGTTAGTAAGCATCGAACCCCGAAAGAGTCAACAAGACGAGATAACTTGAGAGAGACTCTATCGTAAAACTCGACATCAACGCATCATGTCTCTGGTCACCGACGTTGCTACAGAGCAATTGCTGCGTATGCAAGCAACGCTTCTTCGGACGTTGGAGCAATATTTGGTGTGGGAACACCAGTGTGATACACTTATCGAATCGTTGGAGGCGCAAGTTCGATTGAAGCAATCACGACTGGGATGGCACCACGGAATCACTTCGCAAATCTTATGTCTCGAATGTTTGAAGCAGGTAACACGTCAACGCTTCATACATTGGGGCGGCGGAGTATTGAATGATTGTGGATTAATATGGCGAGAAATCGAAAGCGCATTCGGAAATCGCTTGTCAACCGGGGCTGTAATTAATCGTGATCACATCGACCCACGGAAGTTCTTACTGGATGCATTCGAACTTGTTGAAAAACAAGTGAGTGCTCATATACGCAAGTATAGCAGCATTAAAGTGAACACTTCGTTCAATGGAGAGTTCAGCGTGGGTGATAAGCGGGCGAATAAAAGTATCAACACGGGAAATGTTGAACTTTTCACAACATCGGATCTGAGAGAGTGGTATCAGAAGCGAGTCGTGGAGCCAACTCTGAAATTGCTCGAGGAGTTCCAGAAGAGTGACAGTGGCTGGACCCTAACATCAATAACCAATCTAACAGTGAATATCAACAAGTACAATGCTTTGCGTGCGGGATGTCACATTCCATTGTCGAAACGCATACTCTTAAAGAAAGCAGTCGTGAATGTGAAATCACGAGATAATGTGTGATTCGGATGAGCAATGACTGCTGCACTTCATCCAGCAGAACAAAACAGTGATCGCATATCTTCATATCCACATTATTCGACGATATTTAATCTCCAAGGCATCAACTTTCCTATGACGTTGGATCAAATTGGGAGATTTGAAAAATTAAATAATCTCTCAATCAATGTGTATAGCGAGAAGAAGGATGTGATTCTGCCAGTGCGGGTGAGCAAGGAGAAGAAAGAACGACATGTCAACTTGCTTTACGTCGAAGACGTGTCAGAATGTGGAATTGGACACTTTGCTTACATCAAGAATTTATCTCGGCTCGTCAGCTCACAACTCAATACTAATGAGCACCGGAAATACGTTTGCGATCGGTAAGTAAATTGTTATACGAGTGTACTTCTTTTCCCCTTTATAATTGTGACAAAATATTAAAAAGAATTTGAAATTTTACAGATGCCTCCATTACTTCGCAACTATCGAAAAGCTGCAGTCACGTGAGGTGGATTGCGGCGTACTCAACGATTGTGCTGTTCGACTACCAGGTGAAAACGACAAATGGCTAGAATTCACGAACGCCAATCGGAAGGAGCGTCTCCCGTTCGTGGTATACGCCGATCTCGAGTGTATCTTGGAGAAGACCAGTGCTGAAGAGAGAGAGACAAACAAGATCCAACATCATCGCGTCTTCAGCGTTGGATATTACGCAAAGTGCTCTTACGATGATTCATTATCGGGATATCACGAGCGCCGAGGTGAGGACTGTATGGAATGGTTCGTCGAAGAACTAAAACAATTAGCTTTGCGCGTTGAAAAAATTCTCCTAACGAACATTCCAATGAAACAATTGACTCCGCAAGAGTGGAAAAAATTTCGGGAAGACAAAGAGTGTCATATTTGCGAGAAACCTTTTGTCGAGGGTGATGAGCGTGTTCGCGATCATTGCCATCTAACAGACCAATTCAGAGGTCCGGCTCATTCAAATTGTAATTTAAACTATCAAAATTCGTTTTTCATGCCAATAATTTTTCATAATTTATTCGGTTATGACGCGCATTTCATCATAAAAGAAGTTGCAACTGCGTTCGCGGGGAAAATCGATTTGCTTCCGATAACAAAAGAAAAGTACATCTCCTTCTCGAAAACGGTTCAAACAGGCAAAGACACGCGGAAAAATATAAAATTATGTTTCATCGACTCTTTCAGATTTCTCAAAACAAGTCTCGATAAATTAGCATCATTTTTAACTGCAGACAAACTCGCGACGTTAAAATCAAAATTCCAAGATGTAAACGATTTTCATTTATTAACACGGAAAGGTGTCTTCCCGTACGAGTATATTGACAGTTTCGAAAAGTTGGATGTGAACGGAGCTTCCACCGCGGGAAGCATTTTATAGCTCTTTAACTGATTCAACAGTTTCCGAGAAGGAGTATGCACATGCAAAAAATGTGTGGGAACGATTTTCAACGCGAACACTCGGCGAATACAGCGATTTATACTTGAAGACTGACGTATTGCTATTAACCGATATCTTTGAGAATTTCCGCGATACTTGCCTGAAAAGTTATGGTCTTGACCCTGCGTTTTACTACACTCTCCCCGGATATACCTGGGATGCCATGATGAAATATACAAAAGTAAAGTTTGAATTGCTCACAGACATCGACATGGTATTGTTCGTGGAGAGAGGTATTCGAGGTGGTCTTAGTCAATGCTCCAAAAGACATGCCCGAGCCAATAACAAGTACATGAACTCGTATGACCCATCTATTCCATCGACATACTCGATGTATTTTGATGTTAACAATTTGTATGGATGGACAATGAGTCAACCACTGCCTCATGCAGATTTCGAATGGATTGAAGACCTTGCTAACTTCAACATAGAATATATCGATGACGGTGAGGAGAAATTTATACTTGGAGTTGTGGTGTGCATATGCAGACATATCGACAAGATCAGCTTGCCAAGTCTCATCCAGACCGCGTATATCCACTCGTCGACGTGGGTAATTTCGTCGAGCTTGCTTGTGTAGCTCCTCTACCACCGCGGCACGCTCATTCTCTCGCAACTTTTCACTTTTTAAGCTCCGCGATTGCATTTTCCAAATCTTTCATCTCCTTCAACAGGATGGTAAGATCATTCTTTATTTGCTCCGCGATTGTACTTTCTAAATTTTTCATCTCCTTGCGTAGAGTGGCGAGATCATCTTTTACACGCTTCTCTAGAGCAGCCACATTCGATTCGCACCTTCGATTCGTTATATGAGTCACACTATGAGTTATAGAATGAATGTGTTTACTTAATGCACCGAGTGTTACAACATCTCTGGCATTTATTGGGTCGCCAACGTTTTCCAATCGTTTTCGTTCCAAATTAAAATGACCGTGTGATGTAATTTTGAATCCAACACCTGGTTTACCCGGAGGACGGTGCACCACGTCTACTCAATTTTCGTCCAAACACATCGACGCTCATGTTGGGAATGTGGATGAAAGCAAGCCCTCACATGTTAATAAATGATTTCAGCTTCACGCAATTCCTCGATAATCGATATGATTTCATTCGAGTGTGATGAGTTTCCAGCAGCTTGCGATGCGAACAATAAACGAAGACGATCCACTAGTTCATTCGGATCATCCCAATAAACATAGTCGATAGAAGTATGCTTTTGTGCTACCTTGTACTGGGGCAGAGCACCACTCTTCTTATCGTTGCTATGCAGCATGTGGGATATATAATTTTTAAATTTACTATTTTTACCCTGACGTACTGCACCCGTGCGTTTATAAAATTTTTTATGAGCATTCGTTGTAATGACAATTTTCTGATATTTCTCCAAGTCATTTGGAGTTATATATTTGAGTTCGGGCTCTTTTTTAAACAACAGTTCCACCAAGCCAATACTTTTGGGATACTTTTCATCTCCAACCACTATATGATCGAGTTCGAAATGAATTGGCGAATCACCAATCATTAATCTGTTTTGAGCGAGATTTCGTACTCCATACAAGCCATCTAATCTTGTTTTGTTATTACTACGCAGTAGACCCAAATATTCACGTATCAAATTATCAACATCCTCAGATGATTCCAAATTATCGTCATCATCATCATGATTATCATTATTTTTAGTTACGGGTACATTGACATTCTCATCAGTAATTGCATCATGCCAAATATCGTCTTTGAAAGAAATATCTTGCTACATGCTATTTTCTCCGAAATTTGGAGACTCCTCCTTCTCCTCCTCCTCCTCCTCCTTCTTAACATTCATACGTTCACTCTTAATTTTCGGTTTTTTCGTATACGAAACTAGCTCCTCTAATGGTTCGACAATCGGTTTAAAGACATCTTGCATTCTCTGCTGAGCACTATCACGTCCACTTTTCAACATTCGATGTTTCCGTCTGATTGCATCACTTGCCTTGGCAAGTTCACTCAATACAGCCTTCTCCCTTAAAAGTTCTTTGCTCTTCATGTTGACGTATGCAAGTCAGACTCTAGACTGTCTTTAAAACTGAAAGAACAATCATTTATGATCGACGGTGAGGAAGGAATCAAATCCTCTTCTATATCTTCCAGCATTCAATTCACTCTCCTTGTCAATCGTGATGAATCCATACTTGTCCGACTTCCAACACTTTATACACATGTTTTTGAAGCACGCATAAGTCATATCAGTATTTACATGGTCATTATACACATGTTTTAGATTCATATCGTCTTGCTTGAATAGTACAACAAAATTTGCATTATCTCTCACAAGATGTTTCGGGATATGGGTATACGTTTGACATAGATAAAAACTGTCCACAATCTCATGTCTCCCCATGGAAAAAAATGCTCTCACATTATCCTGCTTTTCGCATGCTATATCATCAAAGATAAATATTGAGTTTGGTCGAGCTTCACTGGGGGCCACAACTTGTTCATGCTCGTTAAATGGGAAGAATTCCACTCCTTTCACGGGTTTGAGCATTTGCTCGAGAAGTCGATATTTCGGCTGTTTCAACGATTTCGAGTAGAGATAAATGTTCTCGAATCTCAAACCGTTTGGATGTATCAAGAGCGTAAGTAGAGTATTCGTTTTTCCACAATTCGATGGTCCACAAAACACGGCACGAATGCTACTAGGTAGTATGTTTCCCTGACGCTTCACTTTCTTTGCATCACCTACGAGTTCATTGAAATTTATTACGAGAAGTTGACCACCTTGTTTCTTCATCTTCATCGCGCATGCTACTGATTGAAAAAATCATATAAATGCGACTTTATAATATAATACTGATCAGTCGTGTTGCGACCACCGCGTGGTAATGATTGTGCATGGCAAAGGTCTTGTCAACAGTCTAACCCCTAGGGAAAAAAAGGTTGGGACAAGTACATTGATGGTCTCTTGTTTCTGGATGGCATAGAAAAAAAATTTAGAACCAGGAAAAAAATTCTATAAAAATAATAAACGAAAAATTGAAAAGTTCAAAAAAATTCAACAAAAATAAAAAACAATCGAAAAAATTCTGTAAAGAAAAATAAAAAAATTTCAAAAAAATTCATAAATATTGAAGCCATTGAAAAATGTACTATCCAAGTTACATGTAGTATAAAAATGTATGATATCAATTGGAGGCCAAGTTTTTATTGATAATTTGGAATATTTATCCAACAAATTGAAAACTTTAATGAAATTCATGATAATTATTTTCACGAAAAGAGTTAATGAAAAAAAAGTCATAACGGAAGTTACGTGCAGTACTAAAATGTATTATATCAATTCGAGGTCAAGTATTTATCAGTTATTCGAAATATAATCTCCGGCGACAAATGAGCGTTGAGAATCCTTGTCGGGCTCACAACGTTTTATCAAAATTACTAAAAAATTAATGGAAATAAAATCATTAAAAATTCACATGAAAGTCATTCGTTACTTCAACAAGGTACACACTTTAAAGAATCGATTCCCCTCCGACTTTCAGGATCCCCTGGTATTATTCACAACATTCAACTTCGATTGGATCGGTACAAATTATGTTCAAATACGTCTTAAACGTACTTGTCCGGCCCATCACTTTTTATTCAAATTGCTCATTCGAAAACAAATCAAAAACGAAGTTAATGCATGTGTTAATATTAAGAAACAGTAATTCCCGAGAAAATAATTTTCCTTCGAATCGCTCTTGTCAAAATGAAACGAAAATGAAAGATAAAGTTGATTAATCTAAAACATTGACAGCCCTGTCGTCTGCTGGCCCGAGCTGGCCGAGACTATCTTTTCTCTGAATAAAACGATTCGCGGTGGTGGGGGTAAAATTGGCATGTCATTTTGTTCAATTACGAAACTCCTGAGTCATCTGAGGCTTTGAAAATTGAACTGGAGATTAATTAATAAATTCTCTTTCGATTCCACCCACAATCAGCATGATCGGTGGCGTAATTGCTGAGAAAAAACTTTGCACAGGCTCAAGATTATGCAAAAGTTACCAACACATTCTAGAATTTATGCGTCTGTATTTACAACACAATCAAAGGCACTTTGATGCTCTCGAGTTTCTGATTGGTTGGATCTGACGACATCCATTTTTCAACGTTGTGATTGGTTGTTGAAATTAGTTGTTGATGATTGGAAATCTGACGTCAACTTCAGAACGTAGCACACGGCGCAGCACAGCTGGTAACAGCAGTCATAAATTCGATCGATATACATATAAAATGTACAAACCATGTGTCAGTTTTTGATCGTATGAACAGAGTTTCGACATTACGAAGTGCGTGCGGGATCAATAAAAAAATAATTTTCGTCATCTAAAGAAGTGCATAATACTATTTATTTTGTTATTTGTGATATATTAAACCGGTATCAAAGCGGCCGCGTAAATGTAGTCTGTGATGTGTGTGTGAAAAAGAATATAAAAAATGCGCGATGCATATGTCAACGAAACTTTTCAAGATTTCATCATTTCGTTCGATTGGAAATAAGTGTTAACTGAAATAATCCTTCAATTAAACCAGAATACGAGAAATATTGTCCAGTGCAAATATATTGTCAGTGGCGTGATTATATATCATGTGTACATAGGTTATATATACGAATAAATAGAACAAAAATACACGCAACTGTTAGAATGATATTAGAAACTTTAATTGAATAAATATTTTCTAATTTATTTCTTGTGTCGTCATTATTTTTAAACATCCCCATATTTTGCTTGATATTCAGTTTGGCTCTGCCCTCTCCGATCCTTGTTTTCACCCCATCAGTTTGCAGCGGATCGATTCATATTATTAATTCGTTCCCTAATATGTGTCCTATGATTTTCTACTCCTTCATGATGATTGTGGTAACATGATTCGAGAGGTTTCTAACCATGATCTTGAATTACACATTTTGTAAATCAGATTTTCAAAAAAACATCTGGTCTTGGTATAGTGTGTAGTTATTCTTTTCCCATTAGGTCTGACGAGTGATAAATTTGGAAACTTTTACAGAAAGCCTATGGATGCTTTTTTTGCTGATGATATGAAAAGTCGTATTATAGGAATGCGGTATGCAAACACAAATTTTGATAACAAAACTTATAGAATGACATGTATGTTGAGTATTTCCACTTTGCAAACTACAAATATGGAATTATTATAAAAAAAATTCATTCCGATAAGTCTACTGTTGCTCAGTTTTGGATGCGATCAAATATGATGCCTACCAACATCCCCAGAAACTTACAGAATTGCTGAATGCAATGTGCGCTATGTCATTTTAATGTAACATCATGACTTTTGACAACTTTTCATTACAATGCTGCAAATTCGGATCATTAAAATACTGCAAAAATCTGCAAACTATACAATTTAAATACTGTGCCATTCATTTTACATTTTGACTCTAACTGTAACATCTATATGAAGTAAAAAATTGATTATAAAAGTCTTCAGTTGCTCATTTATGGATAGATTTGAAATTGCTGTCTTCGAAGCTCATTGCGCAGATACATTGAACCGCAGCAGATACCTGCGAACTCTGAAATTTCTGTGGATAAATATATATGCGACGGATCACCCCTTATCTTTGATTATGGTAATATGTAAGGTAAATGCAAGTTTTTAAGTGTTCCTTTTCAAATAGTATTGAAGTTTGTATGACTGATATACAGCGAGTACTTCCAAACTTTGATATTTCTGTGTTGCAGCATGTGTGCCAATCATTCAAATCATTTACTCCAACCGTATCATGTAATCTAGAAAATTCATCACAAAAGTCTTCCGCTTTTCTAAATACTTCAATTTTCCTTTTTCTACTCCATTGTGAGTTTTCGAATTTCTAAATTCTGCTGCTTTGCTTTGAGTTCTGGCATAATAAATGTGAGAAGTTTTCGGGTACTTTTTTTCAGCAACTATCAAACTGTGGATAATTGGACCTCAGCGGCCACTTGCAAACTTTGGAAATATATTTCATTGAGGGCACGTTTTGGATGAAATGAAATCTCTAGATTCAGAATGCAAAAGCGACATTTAAAGTGGGCAAATCTGTTGGATTTTTCGTGTTATGAATTTGATCGTGGATTTTCATTTGAATTTTGAAGAACAGGGATAAATAAAATCTGTTCTATTAAGGAAATCTTTACATCAGTTCTTTCTTGGTATGAAGACTTGGAAAAAATCGCCAAAGGCCAAGGACAGACAGGTGACGAAATATTTCCAGTACAATTTTGACGAAAAATAGATCTTTTGTCGCGGAAACCAACGTTATAAGCCGAAAATCATATTACAGCCCACGAGACGCATTTCTTCACTCTCTTGGGTTCCTATTATACAAAACATATTAGAAGATAAGGGGGAAAATCACCAACGTGGAAAAACAAACCAGTGCCGAAATATTTCCAGTACAATTTTGACGAAAAATAGGTCCTTTTTCGTGGAAACCAACGTTATAAGCTGAAAATCATATCTCGGCCCCCAACCCGCTTTCTACCATTCTCTTGGGTTCCCAATAAGCATAGCATATTAGAGTAGAAGAAAAAAAATAGCCCAACTCCATGGACAGACCTGTGACGGAATATTTTCTGTACAATGTTGACGAGAAATTTGTTGTTTTTCGTGGAAACCAACGTTATAGGCCGAAAATCATATCTCGGCCCGCAACACACTTTTCTCCATGCTCTTGGGGTCCAAATAGATGAAACATATTAGAGTACAAGGAAAAAAATCGCCAAAGTCCAATGACAGACCTGTGACGAAATATTTCCAGTACAATTTTAACGAAAAATAGATCTTATTTCGTGGAAACCAACGTTATAAGCCGAAAATCATATTATGGCCCACAACACGCATTTCTTCATGCTCTTGGATTCCCAATAGACAAAACATGTTAGAAGACAAGGAGAAGAATCACCAAACTCCAAGACCAAACCAGTGCCGAAATATTTTCAGTACAATTTTGAAGAAAAATTGGTCTTTTACGTGGAAACCAACATTATAAACCGAAATTCATTTCTCGGGCCTCATCCCGGATTCCTCCATGCTGTTGAGTTCCTAATAGACATAACATATTAGAGTATAAGGAAAAAAATCGCCAAAGTTCAAGGGCAGACTTGTGACGAAATATTTTCACTACAATTTTTACGAAAAATTGGTTTTTTATGGTGGAAACCAACTTTATAAGCCGAACATCATACACAGGGAAAATAAGATTAGGAAAAGTACATTGATGGTCCCTTATTTGCTGATAATTTCATGAAAAAGATTATCCCATAAAAAATGTTCGTATGAGAATGGAATCTATAAAAATGTACTAAGCAATTAATTCATAGAAATTTATACTAAAATCCTATAACCGTCATAACATAAATGAGGAACTTTTGAGAAAAAAGGCGTGATATCAAACCATAAACTTCCCCTAGGGAAAAAAAGGTTGGGACAAGTACATTGATGGTCTCTTGTTTCTGGATGACATAGAAAAAAGATTCAGAACCAGGAAAAAAATTCTATACAAATAATAAACGAAAAATAAAAAACAATCGAAAAAATTCTGTAAAGAAAAATAAAAAATTTTCAAAAAAATTCATAAATATTGGACAAATTGAAAAATAAACTATCCAAGTTACATGCAGTATAAAAATGTATGATATCAATTGTTGGCCAAGTTTTTATTGATAATTTGAAATATTTATCGAACAAATCGGAAACTTTAATTGAAATTCATGATAATTATTTTCAAGAAAAAAGTTAATGAAAAAAAGTCATAACGGAAGTTACGTGCAGTACTAAAATGAATTATATCAATTCGAGGTCAAGTATTTATCAGTTATTCGAAATATAATCTCCGGCGACAAATGAGCGTTGAGAATCTTTGTCGGGCTCACAACGTTTTATCAAAATTACTAAAAAATTAATGGAAATAAAATCATTCAAAATTCACATGAAAGTCATTCGTTACTTCAACAAGGTACACACTTTAAAGAATCGATTCCCCTCCGACTTTCAGGATCCCCTGGTATTATTCACAACATTCAACTTCGATTGGATCGGTACAAATTATGTTCAAATACGTCTTAAACGTACTTGTCCGGCCCATCACTTTTTATTCAAATTGCTCATTCGAATGCAAATCAAAAACGAAGTTAATGCATGTGTTAATATTAAGGAACAGTAATTCCCGAGAAAATAATTTTCCTTCGAATCGCTCTTGTCAAAATGTAACGAAAATGAAAGATGAAGTTGATTAATCTATTTATATTATATGGAGTCATAATTCACAACAAAATCATTTTTCTTCAAATTCCAGGAATCCACGTGTCGTACTCGACTAGTGATATTTATCAAAATGTGTACGTGACTATAGAAAAAAAAAACATTGCATGGCTGAGTAGGTTCAAAAATTTCTAGTAATGCGCCTGATTATTTCTCATTTTCATTGGTTCTTACCGAATGGTATGTGTTCACTGAAGAAAATGAGAAGTGGATATTGCTATACGAACTTGCGAACAATCAAGTTCAAATTACTTCGAGATATTATTTTTATTTCTATCCATTTTATTATATTTGTCATTAAAGAACAGCCCTGATTTTTTTTCGAATGAGCAATTTGAATAAAAAGTGATGGGCCGGACAAGTACGTTTAAGACGTATTTGAACATAATTTGTACCGATCCAATCGAAGTTGAATGTTGTGAATAATACCAGGGGATCCTGAAAGTCGGAGGGGAATCGATTCTTTAAAGTGTGTACCTTGTTGAAGTAACGAATGACTTTCATGTGAATTTTGAATGATTTTATTTCCATTAATTTTTTAGTAATTTTGATAAAACGTTGTGAGCCCGACAAAGATTCTCAACGCTCATTTGTCGCCGGAGATTATATTTCGAAAAACTGATAAATACTTGACCTCGAATTAATATAATTCATTTTAGTACTGCACGTAACTTCCGTTATGACTTTTTTTCATTAACTTTTTTCTTGAAAATAATTATCATGAATTTCAATTAAAGTTTCCGATTTGTTCGATAAATATTTCAAATTATTAATAAAAACTTGGCCAACAATTGATATCATACATTTTTATACTGCATGTAACTTGGATAGTTTATTTTTCAATTTGTCCAATATTTATGAATTTTTTTGAAAATTTTTTATTTTTCTTTACATTTATATTATATGGTGTCATAATTCACAACAAAATCATTTTTCTCCAAATTCCAGGAATCCACGTGTCGTACTCGACTAGTGATATTTTTCAAAATGTGTACGTGACTATAGAAAAAAAAACATTTCATGGCTGAGTAGGTTCGAAAATTTCTAATAATGTGCCTGGATATTTCTCATTTTCATTGGTTCTTACCGAATGGTATGTGTTCACTGAAGAAAATAAGAAGTGGATATTGTTATACGAACTTGCGAACAATCAAGTTCAAATTACTTGGAGATATTATTTTTATTTCTATCCATTTTATTATATTTGTCATTATAGAACAGCCCTGATTTGTTTTCGAATGAGCAATTTGAATAAAAAGTGATGGGCCGGACAAGTACGTTTAAGACGTATTTGAACATAATTTGTACCGATCCAATCGAAGTTGAATGTTGTGAATAATACCAGGGGATCCTGAAAGTCGGAGGGGAATCGATTCTTTAAAGTGTGTACCTTGTTGAAGTAACGAATGACTTTCATGTGAATTTTTAATGATTTTATTTCCATTAATTTTTTAGTAATTTTGATAAAACGTTGTGAGCCCGACAAGGATTCTCAACGCTCATTTGTCGCCGGAGATTATATTTCGAAAAACTGATAAATACTTGACCTCGAATTGATATAATACATTTTAGTACTGCACGTAACTTCCGTTATGACTTTTTTTCATTAACTCTTTTCGTGAAAATAATTATCATGAATTTCATTAAAGTTTTCAATTTGTTGGATAAATATTCCAAATTATCAATAAAAACTTGGCCTCCAATTGATATCATACATTTTTATACTACATGTAACTTGGATAGTACATTTTTCAATGGCTTCAATATTTATGAATTTTTTTGAAATTTTTTTATTTTTCTTTACAAAATTTTTTCGATTGTTTTTTATTTTTGTTGAATTTTTTTGAACTTTTCAATTTTTCGTTTATTATTTTTATAGAATTTTTTTCCTGGTTCTAAATTTTTTTTCTATGCCATCCAGAAACAAGAGACCATCAATGTACTTGTCCCAACCTTTTTTTCCCTAGGGGAAGTTTATGGTTTGATATCACGCCTTTTTTCTCAAAAGTTCCTCCTTTATGTTATGATGGTTATAGGATTTTAGTATAAATTTCTATGAATTATTTGCTTAGTACATTTTTATAGATTCCATTCTCATACGAACATTTTTTATGGGATAATCTTTTTCATGAAATTATCAGCAAATAAGGGACCATCAATGTACTTTTCCCAATCTTATTTTCCCTAGGTATGATGTTCGGCTTATAAAGTTGGTTTCCACCATAAAAGACCAATTTTTCGTAAAAATTGTAGTGAAAATATTCCGTCACAAGTCTGCCCTTGAACTTTGGCGATTTTTTTCCTTATACTCGAATATGTTATGCCTCTTAGAAACTCAACAGCATGGAGGAATCCGGGATGAGGCCCGAGAAATGAATTTCGGTTTATAATGTTGGTTTCCACGTAAAAGACCAATTTTTCTTCAAAATTGTACTGAAAATATTTCGGCACTGGTTTGGTCTTGGACTTTGGTGATTTTTCTCCTTGTCTTCTAATATGTTTTGTCTATTGGGAATCCAAGAGCATGAAGAAATGCGTGTTATGGGCCATAATATGGTTTTCGGCTTATAACGTTGGTTTCCACGAAATAAGATCTATTTTTCGTTAAAATTGTACTGGAAATATTTCGTCACAGGTCTGTCTTTGGACTTTGGCGATTTTTTCCTTGTACTCTAATACGTTTCGTCTATTTGGAATCCAAGAGCATGGAGAAAAGTGTGTTGCGGGCCGAGATATGATTTTCGGCCTATAACGTTGGTTTCCACGAACAACAACAAATTTCTCGTCAACATTGTACAGAAAATATTCCGTCACAGGTCTGTCCATGGAGTTGGGCTATTTTTTTTCTTCTACTCTAATTTGCTATGCTTATTGGGAACCCAAGCGAATGGTAGAAAGCGGGTTGGGGGCCGAGGTATGATTTTCGGCTTATAACGTTGGTTTCCACGAAAAAGGACCTATTTTTCGTCAAAATTGTACTGGAAATATTTCGGCACGTTGGTTTCCGCGACAAAAGATCTATTTTTCGTCAAAATTGTACTGAAAATATTTCGTCACCTGTCTGTCCTTGGCCTTTGGCGATTTTTTCCAAGTCTTCATACCAAGAAAGAACTGATGTAAAGATTTCCTTAATAGAACAGATTTTATTTATCCCTTTTCTTCAAAATTCAAATGAAAGATAGATCAAATTCAAGACATGAAAAATCCAAAAGATTTGCCCACTTTAAATGTCGCTTTTGTATTCTGAATCTAGAGATTTCATTTCATCCAAAACGTGCCCTCAATGAAATATATTTCCAAAGTTTGCAAGTGGCCGCTGAGGTCCAATTATCCACAGTTTGATAGTTGCTGAAAAAAAGTACCCGAAAACTTCTAACATTTATTATGCCAGAACTCAAAGCAGCAAAAAAAACTAAGCGAACTTAATTCAACAAAGCAACAGCATTCAAAGACGTTTAAGGTACCTGCATTGGTTTTGGAGGAAAACCATTTCAGGACAATTCAAAAATGAATTTAGAAATTCGAAAACTCACAATGGAGTAGAAAAAGGAAAATTGAAGTATCTAGAAAAGCGGAAGACTTTTGTGATGAATTTTATAGATTACATGATACGGTTGGAGTAAATGATTTGAATGATTGGCACACATGCTGCAACACAGAAATATCACAGTTTGGAAGTATTCGCTGTATATCAGTCATACAAACTTCAATACTATTTGAAAAGGAACACTTAAAAACTTGCCGAACCAAGTTCCCTTACATATTACCATAATCAAAGATAAGGGGTGATCCGTCGCATATATATTTATCCACAGAAATTTCAGAGTTCGCAGGTATCTGCTGCGGTTCAATGTATGTGCGCAATGAGCTTCGACGACAGCAATTTCAAATCTATCCATAAATGAGCAACTGAAGACTTTTATAATCAATTTTTTACTTCATATAGATGTTACAGTTAGAGTCAAAATGTAAAATGAATGACACAGTATTTAAATTGTATAGTTTGCAGATTTTTGCAGTATTTTAATGATCCGAATCTACAGCATTATAATGAAAAGTTGTCAAAAGTCATGATGTTACATTAAAATGACATAGCGCACATGCCATTCAGCAATTCTGTAAGTTTCTGGGGATGTTGGTAGGCATCATATTTGATCGCATCCAAAACTGAGCAACAGTAGACTTATCGGAATGAATTTTTTTTATAATAATTCCATATTTGTAGTTTGCAAAGTGGAAATACTCAACATAAATGTCATTCTATAAGTTTTGTTATCAAAATTTGTGTTTGTATACCGCATTCCTAAGATACGACTTTTCATATCATTAGCAAAAAAAGCAAACAAAGGCTTTCTGGAAAAGTTTTCAAATTTATCACTCGACAGACCTAATGGGAAAAGAATAACTACACACTATACCAAGACCAGATTTTTTTTTTTAAATCTGATTTACAAAATGTGCAATTCAAGATCATGGTTAGAAACCTCTCGAATCATGTTACCACAATCATCATGAAGGAGTAGAAAATCATAGAACACATATTAGGGAACGAATTAATAATAAGAATCGATCCGCTGCAAACTGAGCGGGTGAAAACAAGGATCGGAGAGGGCAGAGCCAAACTGAATATCAAGCAAAATATGGGGATGTTTAAAAATAATGACGACACAAGAAATAAATTAGAAAACATTTATTCAATTAAAGTTTCTAATATCATTCTAACAGTTGCGTGTATTTTTGTTCTATTTATTCGTATATATAACCTATGTACACATGATATATAACCACGCCACTGACAATATATTCGCACTGGACAATATTTCTCGTACTCTGGTTTAATTGAAGCATTATTTCAGTTAACACTTATTTCCGATCGAACGAAATAATGAAATCTTGAAAAGTTTCGTTGACATACATGCATCGCGCATTTTTTATATTCTTTTTCACACACACATATGCACTTCTTTAGATGATGAAAATTATTTTTTTATTTTTCCCGCACGCACTTCATAATGTCGAAACTCTGTTCATGCGATCAAAAACTGACACATGGTTTGTACATATTATATGTATATCGGTCGAATTTATGACTGCTGTTACCAGCTGTGCTGCGCCGTGTGCTACGTTCTGAAGTTGACGTCAGATTTCCAATCATCAACAACTAATTTCAACAACCAATCACAACGTCTAGAAATGGATGTCGTCAGATCCAACGAATCAGAAACTCGAGAGCATCAAAGTGCCTTTGATGGTGTTTATAAATACAGACGCATAAATTCTTGAATGTGTTGGTAACTTTTGCATAATCTTGAGCCCGTGCAAAGTTTTTTCTCAGCAAATACGCTACCGATCAAGCTGATTTAGGGCGGAATCGAAAGAGAATTACTCAATTGGCTTAAACTTCAATTTTCAAGTTGTTAAATGGCTCCTGAGCTTCGTAATTCAATAAAAGCACATGCCAATTTTACCCCCACCACGGCGAATCGTTTTATTCAGAGAAAGTATAGTCTCGGCGAGAGTCTCGGGCCAGCAGACGACAGGGCTGTCAATGTACTTGTCCCGAGACTCTACCGAGTCTCTTGATTAACAATCTCCCGGTAGAATTGCATCTACCAGGCTATCAATATTGTGGACATGGCACAAAATTGGCCAAACGTCTTGCTCGTGGTGATCCAGGTATAAATCCGCAGGACGCAGCTTGCAAACAGCACGATATCGCATATTCGAAAAATCGCGACAATTTGGAAGCAAGACATTTGGCGGATAAAGTTTTGGCTGAACAAGCTTGGAAGCGTGTAACCTCGAAAGACGCGAGTCTCGGTGAAAGAGCAAGTGCTTGGGCTGTGACGAACATTATGAAGACTAAGAGGAAATTTGGATTGGGTATGAAACGCCCGAAAAGTGTTTGCCTGAAAAAGATTATCGGTGCTGCGAAGAAAGCAATGATACGTAGTGATGATTCTCGTAAAGTCGTAATGTCTGCACTGAAAGGTGCGCGAGCTGGTGTAAAGGGCGTTAAAGTACGCACGCCTAGGATTCTACCTGTTCCTCAAAAAACCGGCGGTTTATTACCCTTCCTCATACCCATCTTTGCCGGTCTTAGCGCTGTTGGACCATTGTTGGGTGGCAGTGCTGCAATAGTCAAAGCTGTAAATGCTGCTCAAGCGGCTAAAAAGGAATTGGACGAACGTAAGCGTCACAATCGAACACTCGAGGCCATCGTTTTGGGTAAAGGTTTACACTTGAAACCATACAAACAGGGTTTGGGTCTTTACCTCGGGTCAAAAAACGTATAATCACGCTACCGCATGAACCACTCACCGACATCGATCTGTTAAAGTATGCGGAAGCCATGAAAATTCGTATCTTTCGCAGTGTTTTCATGCGTGACACTTTACCTGCGGACGGACCACTCGAGCAAGAATCAGCAATCGTTAATTTGGATGATAATGTGGGACTTGGTACATACTGGGTTGCTTATAAAAAATCTGGCCGAGGAATCACATACTTTGACAGCTTTGGCAATCTTCCACCTCCACCCGAACTCATGAAATACTTTAATGTTGGTAGCGTGAAATATAATTATAAAAAATATCAAGAATATGACACGATAATATGTGGACATTTATGTTTAAAATTTTTGTGTAATCAACTGAATCGGCGAGACAATTATAAACTATATAAATAAAGACTATGGAGCTATGTGTTTAGTTCTAAAGTTGCGAGCATCATGGATGATAGTTTAACCATTACCATCACTGGCACATCCTCCATACTCGAAGCACAATTTTTTCCACCCATCGAACTATAGCCCGACAAAAATTATACTCTTGGACTCGTCGAGCTGCTCACGTTCAATTCAATTCCAAATATTGACATTGGTTGCAATGAATTTCATGTTGGAACGCAAGTGTTGACCATTCCAATGGGCAGCTATGAAATTGAAGATATTGAAAAATATTTGAAAGCTCAGTTGACAAACATACAAATTCAGCTTAAACCGAATAATTATACGCTACGTAGTGAAATTGAGTGTAATCAATCGATTGATTTTACATCGAACAATTCTATTGGACCTCTTTCGGGTTTTACATCGCGTCGATTGGAACCCAATAAAAGACACGTGTCTGATTTGCCGGTATCCATTATCAAAGTGAACGCCATCCGAGTCGAGTGTAACATAACAACTGGTGCATACATCAACGGACGAAAAGTTCACACAATTCATGAATTTTTTCCATCTGTACCGGCTGGCTATAAAATCATCGAAGTACCATCGAGTGTCATTTATCTACCAATCACAAATCGGCGAATTGACAATATACAACTTCGTATTGTTGATCAGGACGGAGATTTGATAAATTTTCGCGGCGAAGTAATCACCATAAAACTTCATATAAAATCTCGATGGGGATAATTTACAATCACCGTATTGGCAATATTAATAAGCCAACATGGGATCACGAAACCACCAGTCGTCGAACGATGCTGAAAGCGTTAACACCTCAAAACCTTCTACTATTAAAGAGTTTGGGTCTCAAAATTTGTGGAGTTGCCGTGTGAGAAATTATATGTTGTGCATTTGCTGCTTGCGATGGAGGAAGCAATCATAAACATCCAGACACCTGTCATGTTTGATGAATCCATCATACATTATGAGGTTCATGCTCATCAACCATACGCATCGTCAACATACAACAATAGTGATGAAATACGTATTTCAATCCAACATCAAGATTTATCGATTTTACCGAGCAAAAGTTCAATTCACATTTGCGGTAAACTGACAAAGGCGGATGGTACAGCGTTAGCTGCAACAAGCCTCGTCAACAATGCCATTTGTCATTTATTCAAGGAGGTGCGTTATGAACTTAACGCAGTTGAAATCGATCGTAATAAAAATGTGGGAATCACATCTCTCATCAAAGGATATACATCTCATTCGTCGGCGAGAAGTGCAATGCTTGAGAACACCGGTTGGCTCGATGTTAAGGAGACTCAACAAATTGTAGACGTAGCAGGCAACTTTGACGTATGCATACCACTGAGCATGCTGCTGGGATTTGCTGAAGATTATCGAAAAGTGGTGGTGAATGCAAAACACGAATTGATCTTGACTAGATCACGTTCCGATGATAATGCAATAGTTCAAGCAGCCGCTGAAGATTATAAAATTACACTACGAAAAATTGAATGGCTCGTTCCATACGTCACCGTGGCGGATAAACGGAAAATTCAACTGTTGAAATTCATCGCCAAAAATACTCCAATTCCAATGAGTTTTCGTACGTGGGAATTGTATGAATATCCAATGTTACCAGCGACATCGAAACACGTGTGGTCTGTCAAGACATCCACACAGCTGGAAAAACCTCGATATGTGATCCTGGCGTTCCAAACAGGACGAAAGAGCGTTAAAAGGCAAAATGCGAGCAATTTTGATCATTGCAATGTTACCGATGTAAAATTATACTTCAATTCACAATGTTATCCCTATGGTAACATGAATTTGAATATACCGCAAAATCAGTATGCAGTACTATACGATATGTATACAAACTTTCAACCGATGTACTACAATAAGGAGGCCGAACCGTGGCTTACAAAAACGGATTTTCTCAAATATGCTCCTCTCATTGTGGTTGACTGCTCGAAGCAGAACGATTCTCTCAAGTCTGGGCCTGTTGATGTACGCCTTGAATTTGAAACAAGCACAAATATTCCTGCTCAAACATGCGCATACTGTCCCATTCTACACGATCGCATCGTTGAATACAATCCTGTGAGTGGTGGGGTGAAAAAATTGGTATAAAGTCATGGTGATGATTTTACTAATCGTCAGTCGAGATGGACTTTATCGTTGATCTCCAGGGTTTTAAGGGCTCACGCAATGAATTTATCCCGAAAGAAATATCAATTATTCGAGCCAACGACAAAATTTATAAATCTTTAACGCTGTTCTTCAAATCACCATGTACTTGGGACGCGCTACCCGGTCGATATAAAATAACAAACAAATGGTTGGAACGAAATGTTCACGGGATTTCATGGGACTATGAGGGTCTACCATACAAAACAGCGAAAATAATCATTCAAACAATCTTACAACGAGCTCGTGCTATATACGTGAAAGGGAGCGAAAAGTCTTTGTGGCTGAAGAATTTCTTGGATCTGTCATCGGAAATTATCGATATGGAGACTCTGGACTGCCCATCGTTGCAGAAGTTGCCGAAAAGTCGCCTCGATTGTCCTCACCATCACCATAACAATCCGAAATACAATTGTGCGAATGCGAATGTGAAATCGCTCAGAAGTTGGTTATATGTATATCTAGCATTGTGTGAACGAGGGATTTTCAAATAAACAAAACATTTCTACGATGAGACTTTTTCCATATTTTTATTGCAAGCCCTCCTCCTCCTCCTCTTCCTCCTCCTCCTCCTCCTCCTCCTCCTCCCCCTCCTCCAATCAGTCTACAATATTTCATATTATTATTACTATTATTAGTATGATTTTTCAATAATGATCACAATTATACATTTTTTTCTCTTCACGAAGATTTTGGAATATGTTTGAACAAAATTTTACTCCACATGTCGGCAAACGTTTCCATGTAGAGTTCTCTCGCTTGAGCCGCCTCCAACAGCTTTTTGAATTCATCCTCATCTTGGTCGAAAGCCTCGGAAAGTCTCCCCGGTAGAAAAACCATGAATTGACCTCCGATGTTGGCGATGTATCGTTTTCCAAATTTCGTTTTCACCGATTGAATATGATGAATTGGATGATCAGTCCCGACCTCAAGTTCAATCAGCTTCTTCGTTGGTATGTTGTTTTCCAGCGTGGCAACTTTGTTCAAAGATGTAAATTCCATTTTTGAAGAGTGATTTTTTTTCTCGTCTGCTCTCGAACTAATGCAGCAGCTGACTGACGACGACGTTGCTCTCGATTTCTCTTCAATTTTTAGGGTTATTCCCCCTCTACCTCATGCATGTCCTCCCTCTCCCGACATTTTCTACAATTTTTCCGTAGAGGGGCCGGAGCATCAATGTGATCTTCCATCGAAGACGTATTCCAATGATCATGGCATCGACGCAACGATTGAATTTCAACGTCGGATTTGTAGTAATATGGAAAACGCTCCCACAAAACATCCGTAAAGTCACTGAAATATTTCTTGAACGTTGATGGTGATATAATGAGGAGTTCTTCCGCCGTCATTTCACGAGGGCTCCGTATACAATAAATTGCATAAATATTCACTAGTTGTTCCATGATCCAACATTTTTCACACTCTCGACGTATTGGTCCTAGAGCATCAATATGAGTCGACATCCACGGTGGATTAAAATGATCGTGACAATATTGATAAGACTGAACTTCACTATCACTCTTCAAATGTTCAGGTAATCGATCCCATAGCGATGGAATGAATTTACCATAATATTTTATGAGCAGAATCTTAGGAATTGATTCGAGTTCATTAACTCCCGACTGCCCGCAGGGCCAAAAGACGGGAGTTATGCGTTTTTTTAGTCAGCATCCAATGTTCTTTCAACGGATGGATCGCATACATACTCGCACATCTATCCATCTTGAGAATACTTTTCATACTGAAATCTTGAAAAAAAAAAAACAACAAAATGTCGAAAAAAAATCTTGAGACCTCTTATAGAATTATTGTAGAATAATTTTGCTGCAGACCCTTCCCTATCCGGCTCGCACATGAGCGATGACGAATCAATGGCATTTCAAACTGAATGTTTTCATCTCGACATACACCCAGAGTTCAAAACTCTTAGAGAATATTTTTTCTTGTTCACTCCGTCTCTCTCATGCTTTTGCTCTCTACGGTCATTCTATCTCTCTCACACCTCTCTCTCCAACTGCAGACCCTTCGTTATGCCCCCCCCCCTCCCCTCCCTTATCTGCATCCGAGGCGAAGACAAATCCGTAACGCACTGGTCATAAATTAACACGATTTTTCTCATTCCATCTCTCTCACACTCACCATCGGCTCTATCTCTCATTCTTTTTCAAGGGCCGCGAGAATGTGTGCGACACACACACACGGCCCTACGGCGCGCGGCTTCCCCCTTCGCTGCCCCCCTCTGGCCCTGGCGCTTCCCCGCACACCGCTCCCCCCTCGCCACCATTTGAGCCAGAACCGGCGTAGCCTTACTACTCGAAAGCTATCCTGGACTGGGGAGCTCAAGTTTATGATGATGCTCCTTTTTCTATCCTTCATGCTCTAGATAAAATCCAATATGCGGCGCTCAGAATTTGTTTAGGATGTATTAGCACCACCCCTACTAACGTTCTCCTTCGTTTGGCTGGAGAACCTACCCTCTCCTCGAGGAGAGCGCTTATGATTAAGCGCTTCCTGGCCAAAACTGCTTCCCTTAAAAATAGTATAATTATCCCGAGGTTGAAGCTGATGGAAGCTTTGTCTCGACAAAAAAAATATAAAAATAAACGCTCTGGGTTTCACTCTATGTTTAAATATTGGTTGCAAAACAAAGACCTATTCCTTGAAATTAACAGATACGACTTCCTTCCTGTGTTCTCTTTTAGCATAGAAACTATTTCCACGCCTATTAATACCAACATCGATATTGGTATGCAGATAAAGAATGACTCATCAGGGGTTTCTCCGAACCTACTTCTAAGAGAAAAATTATCGATCAATTTCCCCAACTCTATCGCTATATATACGGATGGTTCGAAGTCCAGCGATCCAGACAGGGTAGGAGCCGCCTTTTACTGTCCAGGCCTCCACCTGGTTCGTCACTTTCGCATAAATAACCATTCCTCTATTTTTTCGGCTGAACTAGTGGCTATATTTGAAGCCCTATCTATTCTGGAAAGTGAAGATATCTTTGATGTTATCATAATCTCAGACTCGCTTTCCTCGGTAATTTCCCTGGGTCTCCCAAATATCAAGCGTAAGCCCAACCTACTGTCTCTAAAAATCAAAGAAAAAATTCTGCGTTAGAGATCTCTCGGAAAATCCGTTAATAATCTGGTCTCCTGCTCATGTGGGCATTTTTGTCAATGAATTTGTGGACAAAGCCGCAAATCATGCTAGATCTTTAGAAATATCGGATAGGTACCTAAAATGTGAAGGGGAGGAGCTCTTCCCTGTCTTTAAACAGGCACTCATTCGTTCTACTAACTCCTTTATTACTTTAGCTAGTAATTCTAAGGGCCACACTTTCTGTAGTCTTTCAGGAAAATTCCAAACAAGATCCTGGTTCCATTCCTTCTGCATTAGCAGAAAATACGTCACCATGATAAACAGAATAAAATCAGCCCACAGTCTAACCCCTGCCCACCTTTTCAAAAAAGGCATCATCCCCGAAGAAACTTGTCCCTGTGGATATTTCTCCTGCTCTATAAAGCACCTATTTTGGCATTGTCATCTTTATCATGAGCCGAGAAGAAAGCTCGCTACAGTGCTTCGGAAAGCTAATATCAAACCTAACAAGGATATAACTAAGCTATTTTTAACAGAGGGGGTGAACACTCTTATCCCTATATGTGATTTCTTCCTTAACAATAATATTCTCATCTAATTATAAAGTAAAGAGTTGTTACACCCTGAAGTGTTCGAGCAGAACTCTGTCAGTATAATAGCATCTCGTCCGCAAATATAATTAAGATTATCGCTACTAGGCGGCAGGCTATCTGACCTCGTGGCATGAACCTGTGTTCCATCATATCCGTATTCCACATTCTACCAGCCCCTCCTAATTGGCAGCGCCTTCTGCAGGCGGAAACTTGAATCAATACTGAGACAACCAACAGTATAGTAATATACGATATGATCAATTTTGTAAACAATAAAACTAAACTCACTAGAAAGACTATGGAAGGGAGATAGCCATAGAGGATAAGAAGAAGAAGAAGAATATATATGACGTCAACTTCAGAACGTAGCACACGGCGCAGCACAGCTGGTAACAGCAGTCATAAATCAATCGATATACATATATATATGGGTATAAACCATGTGTCAGTTTTTGATCGTAAGAATAGAGTTTCGACATTACGAAGTGCATGCGGGATAAATAAAAAAATAATTTTCATCATCTAAAGAAGTGCAGATTACTATTTATGTTGTTATTTGTGATATATTAAACCGGTATCAAAGCGGCGGCGTAAATGTAGTCTGTGATGTGTGTGTGTGTGAAAAAGAATATAAAAAATGCGCGATGCATATATGTCAACGAAACTTTTCAAGATTTCATTATTTCGTTCGATTGGAAATAAGTGTTGATTGATATAATCCTTCAATTAAATCAGAGTACGAGAAATAATGTCCAGTGCCAATATATCTTCAGTGGCGTGGTTATATGTCAAGGTTATATATACGAATAAATAGAACTAAAATACACGCAACTGTTAGAATGATATCAAGAGACTCGGTAGAGTCTCGGGACAAGTACATTGACAGCCCTGTCGTCTGCTGGCCTGAGGCTCTCGCCGAGACTATCTTTTCTCTGAATAAAACGATTCGCGGTGGTGGGGGTAAAACTGGCATGTCATTTTCTAGAATTGCGGAGCTCAAGAGATGTTTTGTTAAGCGAAAATTAGTTTGGAGACTAAATTTCAAAATCTCTTTCGAATGAGCCCGAAACCAACACGATCAGTAGCGTAATTGCTGAGAAAAAACTTTGCACAGGCTCAAGATTATGCAAAAGTTACTAACACATTTAGAAATTTGACATGTCTGTATATAATACCATCAAAGGCCTCATGTCCCTCGGTCTAACTTCGCGGCGGTGTCGCGGACTGACGTCACATGCCGAGAGCTCGAAAGTCACTAGCCGAAGTTTCACGTCATGTTGACGTTTCGGGTTATGATGTTATCAAGTGCGTGCGGGATAACTAAAAATAATTTTCGTCATCTAACGAAGTGCATATTACTATTTATTTCGTTAAATTTTGTGATATACTAAACCAGTATCAAAGCGGCCGCGTAAATGTAGTCTGTGATATGTGTGCGAAAAAGGATATAAAAAATGCGCAATGCATATGTCAACGAAAACTTTTCAAGATTTCATGATTTTGTTCGACTGGAAATAAGCGTTAACTAAAATAATCTTTCAATTAAATCAGAGTGCGAGAAATATTGTCCGGTGTAAATATATCGTCAGTAGGCTAGGTTATATATATGAAGGCGTCAGATTATATATATGAATAAATACAACAAAAACACACAGAACTGTTAGAATGATGTTGTAAACTTTCGTTGAATAAATTTTTTCTAATTTGTTTCTCATGTTTCCCATATTTTGCTTCATATTCAGTTTGGCTCTGCCCTCTCCGATCCTTGTTTTCACTCCATCGGTTTGCAGCGGATCGATACATATCATTAATTAATTGCCTAATATGTGTCCTATGATTTTCTACTATTTCTTCATGCTGATTGTATGGTAACGTAATTCAAGAGGTTTCCGGCTATGATCATCAATCTCACATTTTGAACATCAGATTCTCAAAACAGTTTCTGGTCTTGATATAAGTGTAGTTATTCTTTTTCCACCTGGTCTGTCGAGTAACAACTTTTGAAACTTATTCCAAAAAGTCTTTGGATGCTTTGTTTGCTGATCATATGAAAAGTCGAATCTTTGGAATGCAGTAGGCAAACACAAATTTTGACAATAATACTTATGAAATGACATGTATGTTGAGTATTCCCACTTTGCAAACTACAAATGTGGAATTATTAGTGAAAAAATTCATTACGCTAGGTCTACAGTTGCTCAGTTTTGGATGCGATCAAATATAATGCCTGCTAACATCCATGGGAACATACAGAATTTCTGAATACAATGTTCGCTATGTCATTTCAACGTAACATCATGACTTTTGCCAACTTTTTTCTATAATACTATAGATTTGGATTATTGAAATACAGCAAAAATCTGCGAATTATAAAATTGATATACTGTGCCACTCATTTTATTTTTTAAAACTAACTGTAACATATATATGAAGTAAACACTCATCACAGAAGTCTTCAGTTGCTCATTTATGGATAGATTTTAAATTGCTGTCTTCAAAATTTATTGCGCAGATACATTGAATCGCAGCAGATACCTGCGACCTCTGAAATTTCTGTGCATAAATATGTGTGTTAAGCATCACCCCCTATCTTTGATTATGAGAATGAGTAATAGAACTTGGTTTAGCAAGTCTTAAAGTATTTCTTTTTAAATACTATTGAAGTTTGTATTACTGCGGTATGAAGCGAATACCTCCAAACTTTCATATTTTTGTGTCGCAGCATGTGTGCCAATCATTTAAATTTTTTACTCCAACCATAACATGTAATCTCAAAAATTCATCACAAACGTCTTCAGCTTTTCTAAATTCCTAAATTTTCCGTTTTCTATTTTATTCTGAGTTTTTAAACTTTTAAATTCATTCCTGAATTCTCCTGAAATTATTTTTCTCCAAAACCAATGCAGATACCTTAAACGTCTTTGAATTCCGTTGCTGTGTTGAATTAAGTACGCTCAGTTTGTTTTGCTTCTTTGAGTTCTGACATAATAAATGTTTCCGGGTGCCTTTTTTGAGCAACTATCAAACTGTAGATAATTGGATCTCAGCGGCCACTTGCAAACTTTGGAAATATATTTCATCAGGGACACGTTTTGAATGACACGAAAATGTCTAGATTCAGAATGCAAAAGCAACATTTAAAAAGGGCCAATTCTGTTGGATTTGTTGTGTCTTGAATTTGATCTATCTTTCCTCTTTTCCTTTCTTTTTCCTAACGTTATCAGCCGAAAATCATATCTCGGCTCGCAACACGCATTGCTCCATGCTCTTGAGTTCCCAATGGACGAAACATATTAGAAGACAAGGAGAAAAATCACCGAAGTCCAAGAATAAACCTCTATCGAAATATTTTCAGTACAATTTCGACGAAAAATAGGTCTTTTTTCGTGAAAACCAACGTTATATGCCGGAAATTTTAAACAATTCATAGAAATTTAAACTACAATCTTATAGTCATCTGAACATAAATAAGGATCTTTTGAGAAAAAAGACGTGATATCAAACCATAAACTTCCCCTAGGGAAAAAAAAGGTTGGGACAAGTACATTGATGGTCCCTCGTTTGCTGATAATTCCACCCATAAAAAAAACTTTAAACAATTTTTTTTTTTAATTGTAAAAAAAATTATTTCATAAAAAAAAATACAGAACAATTCGAAAAAAATTTTACAGATCTTGAAAAAACGTTATATTAAAAAAAACTAATCTGCATCTATTTTTTAAAGTGTCAAAAGAATCAAATAACAAGTAAAAAATAATAAACCGAAAAATCGGTCTTGAAATCATTTTGGAAACCGATGCCTCATTCTTCTTATTAGATTCGGACAGCTAAATCAACTGAAAAAAATTTCATATAATTTACGTGCGGCATTAAAATTTATTATATTAATTCGAGGCCAAGTATTTTCTAATGTTAGTAACTTTAATTGAATAAATGTTTTCTAATTTATATCATGTGTTGTCATTATTTTTAAATATCCCCATATTTTGCTTGATATTCAGTTTGGCTCTGCCCTCTCCGATCCTTGTTTTCACCCTATCAGTTTGCAGCGGATCGATTCATATTATTAATTCGTTCCCTAATATGTGTCCTATGATTTTCTACTCCTTCATAATGATTGTGATAACATGATTCGAGAGGTTTCTAACCATGATTTTGAGTTGCACATTTTATAAATCAGATTTTCTAAAAAAATCTGGTCTTGGTATAGTGTGTAGTTATTCGTTTCCCATTAGGTCTGTCGAGTGATAAATTTGAAAACTTTTCCAGAAAGCCTTTGGATGCTTTTTTTGCTGATGATATGAAAGATCGTATCTTAGGAATGCGGTATACAAACACAAATTTTGATAACAAAACTTATAGAATGACATTTATGTTGAGTATTTCCACTTTGCAAACTACAAATATGGAATTATTATAAAAAAAATTCATTCCGATAAGTCTACTGTTGCTCAGTTTTGGATGCGATCAAATATGATGCCTACCAACATCCCCAGAAACTTACAGAATTGTTGAATGCAATGTGCTCTATGTCCTTTTAATGTAACACCATGACTTTTGGCAACTTTTCATTATAATGCTGTAGATTCGGATCATTAAAATATTGCATTTTGACTCGAACTGTAACATCTATATGAAGTAAAAAATTGATTATAAAAGTCTTCAGTTGCTCATTTATGGATAGATTTGAAATTGCTGTCTTCGAAGCTCATTGCGCAGATATATTGAACCGCAGCAGATACCTGCGAACTCTGAAATTTCTGTGGATAAATATATATGCGACGGATCACCCCTTATCTTTGATTATGGTAATATGTAATGGAACTTGGTTCGGCAAGTTTTGAAGTGTTCCTTTTCAAATAGTATTGAAGTTTGTATGACTGATATACAGCGAATACTTCCAAACTTTGATATTTCTGTGTTGCAGCATGTGTGCCAATCATTCAAATCATTTACTCCAACCGTATCATGTAATCTAGAAAATTCATCACAAAAGTCTTCCGCTTTTCTAAATACTTCAATTTTCCTTTTTCTACTCCATTGTGAGTTTTCGAATTTCTAAATTCATTTCTGAATTGTCCTGAAATGGTTTTCCTCCAAAACCAATGCAGATACCTTAAACGTCTTTGACTACTGTTGCTTTGTTGAATTAAGTTCGCTTAGTTTTTTTTGCTGCTTTGAGTTCTGGCATAATAAATGTTAGAAGTTTTCGGGTACTTTTTTTCAGCAACTATCAAACTGTGGATAATTAGACCACAGCCGCCACTTGCAAAGTGTAGAAATATATTTCATTGAGGGCACGTTTTGGATGAAATGAAATCTCTAGATTCAGAATGCGAAAGCGACATTTAAAGTGGGCAAATCTGTTGGATTTTTCGTGTCTTGAATTTGATCTATCTTTCATTTGAATTTTGAAGAAAAGGGATAAATAAAATCTGTTCTATTAAGGAAATCTTTACATCAGTTCTTTCTTGGCATGAAGACTTGGAAAAAATCGCCAAAGGCCAAGGACAGACAGGTGACGAAATATTTCCAGTACAATTTTGACGAAAAATAGATCTTTTGTCGCGGAAACCAACGTTATAAGCCGAAAATCATATTAAAGCCCACGAGACGCATTTCTTCACTCTCTTGGGTTCCTATTACACAAAACATATTAGAAGATAAGGGGGAAATCACCAACGTGGAAGAACAAACCAGTGCCGAAATATTTCCAGTACAATTTTGACGAAAAATAGGTTCTTTTTCGTGGAAACCAACGTTATAAGCCGAAAATCATACCTCGGCCCCCAACCCGCTTTCTACCATTCTCTTGGGTTCCCAATAAGCATAGCATATTAGAGTAGAAGAAAAAAAATAGCTCAACCCCATGGACAGACCTGTGACGGAATATTTTCTGTACAATGTTGACGAGAAATTTGTTATTTTTCGTGGAAACCAATGTTATAAGCCGAAAATCATATCTCGGCACGCAACACACTTTTCTTCATGATCTTGGATTCCCAATAGACAAAACATATTAGAAGACAAGGAGAAAAATCACCAAAGTCCAAGACCAAACCAGTACCGAAATATTTTCAGTACAATTTTGAAGAAAAATTGGTCTTTTACGTGGAAACCAACATTATAAACCGAAATTCATTTCTCGGGCCTCATCCCGGATTCCTCCATGCTGTTGAGTTCCTGATAGGCATAACATATCAGAGTATGAGGAAAAAAATCGCCAAAGTTCAAGGGCAGACTTGTGACGAAATACTTGTGACGAATACTTTCACTACAATTTTTACGAAAAATTGGTCTTTTATGGTGGAAACCAACTTTATAAGCCGAACATCATACCCAGGGAAAATGAGATTGGGAAAAATACATTGATGGTCCCTTATTTGCTGATAATTTCATGAAAAAGATTATCCCATAAAAAATGTTCGTATGAGAATGGAATCTATAAAAATGTACTAAGCAAATAATACATAGAAATTTAAACTAAAATCCTATAGCCATCATAACATAAATGAGGAACTTTTGAGAAAAAAGGCGTGATATCAAACCATAAACTTCCCCTAGGGAAAAAAAGGTTGGGATAAGTACATTGATGGTCTCTTGTTTCTGGATGACATAGAAAAAAGATTCAGAACGAGGAAAAAAATTCTATAGAAATAATAAACGAAAATTGAAAAGTTCAAAAAAATTCAACAATAAAAAACTATCGAAAAAAATTCTGTAAAGAAAAATAAAAATTTTCAAAAAAGTTCATAAATATTGAACAAATTGAAAGATGTACTATCCAAGTTACATGCAGTATAAAAATGTATGATATCAATTGGAGGCCAAGTTTTTTTTGATAATTTGGAATATTTATCGAACAAACCGGAAACTTTAATGAAATTCATGATAATTATTTTCAAGAAAAAAGTTATTGAAAAAAAAGTCATAACGGAAGTTACGTGCAGTACTAAAATGTATTATATCAATTCGAGGTCAAGTATTTATCAGTTATTCGAAATATTATAAGCTCCGGCGACAAATGGGCGTTGAGAATCCTTGTCGGGCTCACAACGTTTTACCAAAAATACTAAAAAATTAATGGAAATAAAATCATTCAAAATTCACATGAAAGTCATTCGTTACTTCAACAAGGTACACACCTTAAAGAATCGATTCCCCTCCGACTTTCAGGATCCCCTGGTATTATTCACAACATTCAACTTCGATTGGATCGGTACAAATTATGTTTAAATACGTCTTAAACGTACTTGTCCGGCCCATCACTTTTTATTCAAATTGCTCATTCGAAAACAAATCAGGGCTGTTCTAAAATGACAAATATAATATAATGGACAGAAATCACAATAATATATCCAAGTAATTTGAACTTGATTGTTCTCAGGTTCGTATAACAATATCCACTTCCTCATTTCCTTCAGGGAACACATACCATTCAATAAGAACCAATGGAAATGAGAAATAATCAGGTACTTTACAAGAAATTTTCGAACCCATTCAGCCATGCAATGTTTTATTTTCTATAGTCACGTACACATTTTGATAAATATCACTAGTCAAGTACGACACGTGGATTCCTGGAATTTGGAGAAAAATGATTTTGTTGTGAATTATGACTCCATATAATATAAATAGATTAATCAACTTCATCTTTCATTTTCGTTTCATTTTGACAAGAGCGATTCGAAGGAAAATTATTTTCTCGGGAATTACTGTTCTTTAATATTAACACGTGCATTAACTTCATTTTTGATTTGTTTTCGAATGAGCAATTTGAAAAAAAAGTGATGGGCCGGACAAGTACGTTTAAGACGTATTTGAACATAATTTGTACATATTCAATCGAAGTTGAATGTTGTGAATAATACCAGGGGATCCAGAAAATCGGAGGGGAATCGATTCTTTAAGGTGTGTACCTTGTTGAAGTAACGAATGACTTTCATGTGAATTTTGAATGATTTTATTTCCATTAATTTTTTAGTATTTTTGGTAAAACGTTGTGAGCCCGACAAGGATTCTCAACGCTCATTTGTCGCCGGAGCTTATAATATTTCAAATAACTGATAAATACTTGACCTCGAATTGATATAATACATTTTAGTACTGCACGTAACTTCCGTTATGACTTTTTTTTTCAATAACTTTTTTCTTGAAAATAATTATCATGAATTTCATTAAAGTTTCCAATTTGTTCGATAAATATTCCAAATTATCAATAAAAACTTGGCCTCCAATTGATATCATACATTTTTATACTGCATGTAACTTGGATAGTACATTTTTCAAGGTCTTCAATATTCATGAATTTTTTTGAAATTTTTTTATTTTTCTTTACAGAATTTTTTCGATTGTTTTTTCATTTTGTTGAATTTTTTGAACTTTTCAATTTTCGTTTATTATTTCGATAGAATTTTTTTCCTGGTTCTGAATCTTTTTTCTATGTCATCCAGAAACAAGAGACCATCAATGTACTTGTCCCAACCTTTTTTTCCCTAGGGTTCAACTTTTTTCAATTGATTAGAAAATACTTTTCTTCGAATTGATATAATAAATTTTAATGCTGCACGTAAATGAGATGGAATTTTTTTCAATTGATTTAGCTGTTCAAATCAAATAAGAAGATTGAAGCATCGGTTTCCAAGTTTTTTTTTATGGATGGAATTATATGGATGGAATTATCAGCAATCACGACACCATCAATGTATTTGTCCCAACCTTTTTTTCCCTCGGTTTGAAACTTTACTTGAATAAATGTTTTCTAATTTATTTCTTGTGTCATCATTATTTTTAAACATCCCCATATTTTGCTTGATATTCAGTTTGGCTCTGCCCTCTCCGATCCTTGTTTTCACCCCATCAGTTTGCAGCGGACCGATACATATTATTAATTCGTTCCCTAATATGTGTCCTATGATTTTCTACTCCTTCGTCATGATGATTGTGGTAACATGATTCGAGAGGTTTCTAACCATAATCTTGAATTGCACATTTTGTAAATCAGATTTTCGAAAAAATTTCTGGTCTTGGTATACTGGGTAGTTATTCTTTTCCACGTCTGTCGAGTGATAAATTTGAAAACTTGTTCCAGAAAGCCTTTGGATGCTTTTTTTGCTAATGATATGAAAAGTTGTATCTTCGGAATGCGGTGTGCAAACACAAATTTTAATAACAAAACTTATGGAATGACATGTATGTTGAGTATTTCCACTTTGCAAACTACAGATATGGAATTATTATAAAAAAAATTCATTCCGATACAGTTGCTCAGTTTGAATGTGATCAAATATAATGCCTACTAACATCCCCAGAAACTTACAAAATTTCTGAATGCAATATGCGCTATGTCATTTTAATACAACATCATGACTTTTGACAACTTTTCATTATAATGCTGTAGATTCGGATCATTGAAATACAGTGAAAATCTGCAAACTATACAATTTATATACTGTGCCATTCATTTTACATTTTGACTCTAACCGTAACATATATATGAAGTAGAAAATTGATTATAAAAGTCTTCAGTTGCTCATTTATGGATAGATTTGAAATTGCTGTCTTCGAAGCTCATTGCGCAGATACATTGAACCGCAGCAGATACCTGCGAACTCTGAAATTTCTGTGGATAAATATATATGCTACGGATCACCCCTTATCGTTGATTATGGTAATATGTAACCCTAGGAAAAAAAAGGTTGGGACAAGTACATTGATGGTCCCTCGTTTGTTGATAATTCCATCCATGAAAAAACTTTAAAACAAAATTTTTATAAAAAATGGGCAAAAAAATTATTTTATAAAAAAAATACAGAACAATTCGAAAAAAATTTCACAAATCTTGAAAAAGCATTATCTTTAAAAAAAAACTAAACTGTATCTCTTTTTTAAAGTGTTAAAAGAATCAAATAACAAGTAAAAAATAAAAACCGAAAAATCGCGCTTGAAATCATTTTGGAAACCGATGCCTCATTCTTCTTATTTGATTCGAAGGGCTAAATCAACTAAAAAAAATTCCATCTAATTTACGTGCAGCATTAAAATTTATTATATCAATTCGAGGCCAAGTATTTTCTTATAAATTGAAAAAAGTTACCATTTGAGTTACGTGCAGCACTAAAATTTATGATATCAATCGAAGGACAAGTAATTTATGAGTAACTCCAAATTTCAACATTATGGAACTGTTTTAAGAAGCTTTTAAATCCAAAAAAATCACATGCAAGCTAGTCATTTCTTACTCTATGATGGCAGAGACAATCGATTTTTTTCAGACTTTCAGGAGCTACTGATATTATTCACAATATTCGACGTCGATTGGATCGATAGAAATTATGTTTAAATATAAGTTAAAAGTACTTGTCCGGCCCATCACTTTCCATTAAACTTATTATATTTAAATAAAAATCAGGGCTTTTTTAGAACTGTTGGAGCACAAATATTCATGCAGAGGGAATTTGGAGAGTTATCTTCAAGTAATTTTCTCTTAATTGCACTAATTTAATAAGAGTGGAAACAAATTGTCCTGTAATATACAAAAGATGTTATTGTGCATCGATAAATAAAAAACATTTTGCACATTAAATATGTTGAAGCTTCCAAAATAACTCCCCAGTTTGTATTGCTATGACGGCAGTGTTTACTTCTCACTTCTTCCAGCGAACGAATTTCATTCGGCATAACTAACCTAAATCGCATTTCAATAAATTTTTAACCGGATTCTCCCGTACAGTTTCGTTCTTTTATGATTGATTTTTATTTGATTTAAATGAAAAGTGATGGGCCGGACAAGTACTTTTAACTTATATTTAAACATAATTTCTATCGATCCAATCGACGTCGAATATTGTGAATAATATCAGTAGCTCCTGAAAGTCTGAAAAAAATCGATTGTCTCTGCCATCATAGAGTAAGAAATGATTAGCTTGCATGTGATATTTTTGGATTTAAAAGCTTCTTAGAACAATTCCATAATGTTGAAATTTGGAGTTACTCATAAATTACTTGTCCTTCGATTGATATCATAAATTTTAGTGCTGCACGTAACTCAAATGGTAACTTTTTTCAATTTATTAGAAAATACTTGGCCTCGAATTGATATAATAAATTTTAATGCTGCACGTAAATTAGATGGAATTTTTTTTAGTTGATTTAGCCCTTCGAATCAAATAAGAAGAATGAGGCATCGGTTTCCAAAATGATTTCAAGCGCGATTTTTCGGTTTTTATTTTTTACTTGTTATTTGATTCTTTTAACACTTTAAAAAAGAGATACAGTTTAGTTTTTTTTAAAGATAATGCTTTTTCAAGATTTGTGAAATTTTTTTCGAATTGTTCTGTATTTTTTTTATAAAATAATTTTTTTGCCCATTTTTTATAAAAATTTTGTTTTAAAGTTTTTTTCATGGATGGAATTTCATGGAGGGACCATGAAAAATTTCATGGAGGGACCATCAATGTACTTGTCCCAACCTTTTTTTTCCTAGGGGAAGTTTATGGTTTGATATCACGTCTTTTTTCTCAAAAGTTCCTTATTTATGTTCAGTTGACTATAGGATATTAGTTTAAATTTCTATGAATTATTTATGATTTTCGTCTTATAACGTTGGTTTTCACGAAAAAAGACCTATTTTTCGTCAAAATTGTACTGGACATATTTCGTCACAGGTCTGTCCTCGGACTTCGGCGATTTTTTCCCTTGTACTCTAATATGTTTTGTCAATTAGGAACCCAAGAGCACGGCCGCAAGCGGGTTGGAGGCCGGGATATGATTTTCGGCTTATAGCGTAGGTTTCCACGAAAAAAGACCTATTTTTCGTAAAAATTGAACTGAAAATATTTCGTCACAGGTCTCTCCTTGGACTTTGGCGATTTTTTTCCTTGTACTCTAATATGTTTTGTCAATTAGGAACCAAAGAGTACGGTGAAAAGCAGGTTGTAGGTCGTGATATGATTTTCGGCTTATAACGTTGGTTTCCACGAAAAAAGACCTAAATTTCGTCAAATTTGAACTGGAAATATTTCGATAGAGGTTTGTTCTTGGACTTTGGTGATTTTTCTCCTTGTCTTCTAATATGTTTTGTCCATTGGAAACTCAAGAGCATGTAGCAATGCGTGTTGCGGGCTGAGATATGATTTCCGGCTTATAACGTTAGTGAAAAGAAAGGAAAAGAGAAAAGATAGATCAAATTCAAGACACAACGAATACAACAGAATTGGCCATTTTTAAATGTCGTTTTGGCATTCTGAATCTAGACATTTTCGTGTCATCCAAAACATGCCCCCGATGAAATATATTTCCAAAGTTTGCAAGTGGTCGCGGAGGTCCAATTATCTACAGTTTGATAGTTGCAGAAAAAAGGCACCCGGAAACATTTATTATGTCAGAATTCAAAGAAGTAAAAAAAACTGAGCGTACTTGATTCAACAGAGCAACGGAATTCAAAGACGTTTAAGGTACCTGCATTGCTTGTGGAGGAAAACAATTTCATTTCAGGATAATTTAGAAATAAATTAGGAAATTCAGAAATTTAGCATAGAATTTAGAAAAAGGAAAATTAAGATAATTAGTAAAGCTGAAAACTTTTGTGATGAATTTTTGAAATTACATGTTACGGTTGGATGTAATGGAACTTGGTTCAGCAAGTTTTTAAGTGTTTCTTTTCAAATAGTATTGAAGTTTGTATGACTGATATACAGCGAATACTTCTAAACTTCGATATTTCTGTGTTGCAACATGTGTGCCAATCATTCAAATCATTTACTCCAACCGTATCATGTAATCTAGAAAATTCATTACAAAAGTCTTCAGCTTTTCTAAATACTTCAATGTTCCTTTTTCTATTCCTTTCTGAGTTTTTGAATTTTTAAATTCATTTCTAAATTGTCCTGAAATGGTTTCCCTTCAAAACCAATGCAGGTACGTTAAACGTCTTTGAATTCCGTTGCTCTGTTGAATAAAGTTCGCTTAGTTTTTTTTTGCTGCTTTGAGTTCTGGCATAATAAATGTTAGAAGTTTTCGGGTAGTTTTTTTCAGCAACTATCAAACTGTGGACAATTGAACCTCAGCGGCCGCTTGCAAACTTTGGAAATATATTTCATTGGGGGCACGTTTTTGCATGAGACGAAATCTCTAGATTCAGAATGCAAAAGCGACATTTAAAGTAGGCAAATCTGTTGGATTTTTCGTGTCTTGAATTTGATCTATCTTTCATTTGAATTTTGAAGAAAAGGCATAAATAAAATCTGTTCAATTAAGGAAATCTTTACGTCAGTTCTTTCGTGGTATGAAGACTTGGAAAAAATCGCCAAAGGCCACGGGCAGACCGGTGACGGAATATTTCCAGTACAATTTTGACGAAAAATAGATCTTTTTTCACGGAAACCAACGTTATAAGCCGAAAATCATATTACAGC
The DNA here is from genome assembly GCF_019457755.1 of Venturia canescens. Taxonomy (NCBI): domain Eukaryota; kingdom Metazoa; phylum Arthropoda; class Insecta; order Hymenoptera; family Ichneumonidae; genus Venturia; species Venturia canescens. Next base: position 29,612,210 of record NC_057422.1, read on the forward strand.
CCACGAAACGCATTTCTTCACACTTTTGGGTTCCTAATACACAAAACATATTATAAAATAAGGGGGAATATTACCGACGTGAAAGAACAAACCAGTGCCGAAACATTTCCAGTATAATTTTGACGAAAAATCGGTCTTTTTTCGGGGAAACCAACTTTATGAGCCGAAAATCATATCTCGGCCTCCAACCCACTTTCCACCGTGCTCTTGGGTTCCTAATAGACAAAACATATTAGGAGACAAGGGGAAAAATCACCGATGTCCAAGAACAAAGCTGTGCCGAAATATTTTCAGTAAAATTTTGACGAAAAATAGGTCCTTTTTCGTGGAAACCAACGTTATAAGCCGAAAATCATATCTCGGCCCTCAACCTGCTTTCTACCGTTCTAATGGGTTCCCAATAAGCATAGCATTTTAGAGTAGAAGAAAAAAAATCGCCTAAATCCATGGACAGACCTGTGACGGAATATTTTCTGTACAATGTTGATGAGAAATTTGTTGTTTTTCGTGGTAACCAACGTTATTAACCGAAAATCATATCCCGACCCGCAACACGCTTTTTTGACGAAAAATAGATCTTATTTCGTGGAAACCAACGTTATAAGCCGAAAATCATATTACGGCCCACAACACGCATTTCTTCATGCTCTTAGGTTCCTAATAGACAAAACATATTAGAAGACAAGGAGAAAAATCATCAAAGTCCAAGAACAAACCAGTGCCGAAATATTTTTAGTACAATTTTGAAGAAAATTTGGTCTTTTACGTGGAAAACAACATTATAAACCGAAATTCATTTCTCGGGCTTCATCCCAGATTTCTGCATGTTGTTGGGTTCCTAATAGGCATAACATATTAGAGTATAAGGAAAAAATCGTCGAAGTTCAAGGACGGACTTGTGACAAAATATTTTCACTACAATTTTTACGAAAAATTGATCTTTCATGGTGGAAAACAACTTTATAAGCCGAACATCATACCAAGGTAAAAAAAGGTTGGGAAAAGTACATTGATGTTCCCTTATTTCCTGATAATTTCATAAAAAAGATTATCCCATAAAAAATGTTCGTATGAGAATGGAATCTATAAAAATGTACTAAGCAAATAATACATAGAAATTTAAACTAAAATCCTATAGCCATCATAACATAAATGAGGAACTTTTGAGAAAAAAGGCGTGATATCAAACCATAAACTTCCCCTAGGGAAAAAAAGGTTGGGATAAGTACATTGATGGTCTCTTGTTTCTGGATGACATAGAAAAAAGATTCAGAACGAGGAAAAAAATTCTATAGAAATAATAAACGAAAATTGAAAAGTTCAAAAAAATTCAACAATAAAAAACAATCGAAAAAAATTCTGTAAAGAAAAATAAAAATTTTCAAAAAAGTTCATAAATATTGAACAAATTGAAAGATGTACTATCCAAGTTACATGCAGTATAAAAATGTATGATATCAATTGGAGGACAAGTTTTTATTGATAATTTGGAATATTTATAGAACAAATCGGAAACTTTAATTGAAAAATTGACGTTTTATGCATAGGAGCCACTAATCATTCATGATAATTATTTTCAAGAAAAAAGTTCTTGAAAAAAAAGTCATAACGGAAGTTAAGTGCAGTACTAAAATGTATTATATCAATTCGAGGCCAAGTATTTATCAGTTATTCGAAATATTATCTCCGGCGACAAATGAGCGTTGAGAATCCTCGTCGGGCTCAAAACATTTTATCAAAATTACTAAAAAATTATTGGAAATAAAAAATCGCAGAATCTTTTTTTCGAATAATAAGAACGATGTCAAACCATTTCTTTTTAACCAGACCTTATAAAAATCGTTAAAAATTCACATGAAAGTCATTCGTTACTTCAACAAGGTACAGACTTTAAAGAATCGATTCCCCTCCGACTTTCAGGATCCTCTGGTATTATTCACAACATTCAACTTCGATTGGATCGGTACAAATTATGTTCAAATACGTCTTAAACGTACTTGTCCGGCCCATCACTTTTTATTCAAATTGCTCATTCGAAAAAAAATCAGGGCTGTTCTATAATCCCAAATATAATATAATGGACAGAAATAACAATAATATATCCAAGTAATTTGAACTTGATTGTTCTCAGGTTCGTATAACAATATCCACTTCCTCATTTCCTTCAGGGAACACATACCATTCAATAAGAACCAATGGAAATGAGAAATAATCAGGTACTTTACAAGAAATTTTCGAACCCATTCAGCCGTGCAATGTTTTTTTTTCGATAGTCACGTACACATTTTGATAAATATCACTAGTCAAGTACGACACGTGGATTCCTGGAATTTGGAGAAAAATGATTTTGTTGTGAATTATGACTCCATACAATATAATTAGATTAATCAACTTCATCTTCCATTTTCGTTTCATTTTGACAAGAGCGATTTCAAGGAAAATTATTTTCTCGGGATTTACTGTTCCTTAATATTAACACATGGATTAACTTCGTTTTTGATTTGTTTTCGAATGAGCAATTTGAATAAAAAGTGATGGGCCCGACAAGTACTTTTAACACATATTTAAACATAATTTGTATGGATCCAATCGACGTTGAATTTTGTGAATAATACCAAAGGATCCTGAAAGCCTGAGAAAAATCGACTTTCTTATAAGTCTCTGCCACCATAGAGTAACAAATGACTAGCTTTCAAGTGATTTTTTTTGGATTTAAAAGCTTCTTAGAACAATTTAATAATGTCAAAATTTGGAGTTACTAATAAAATACTTGTCCACCAATTGATATCATAAATTTTAGTGCTACACGTAATTCAAGCGGTAACTTTTTTCAGTTCATTAGAAAATACTTGGCCTCGAATTGATATAATAAATTTTGTTTGTTACATATGTCCCGCACTTCGTAACGTCAAACCCCGGCCGGTTCGTTACCACACAGCTATCAAAGGGAACTCGTATATATAACCTACATAATTACACATGATATATAATCACGCAACTGACGATATATTTACACTGAATAATATTCCGCGCACTCTGGTTTAGTTGAAAGATTATCTCAGTTGACACTTATTTCCAATCCAATGAAATAATGAAATCTTGAAAAGTGTCGTTGACATATGCATCGCGCATTTTTTATATTTTTTATTTGCACACACAGATCACAGTCTACATTTACGCGGCCGCTATTATACCGGTTTAGTATACCACAATTTTTAATAAAATAAATATTAACCACTTTTCACTAACCATTTTCATTTATTAATTAGAGTCCGCACACAACAGCACTTTGGGGATCATAACCTCACCTGTCAAAATGATGTTCAGTATGAAAACAAGTCTCGGGTGGTTTCGGATGTGCGTATCGATGTATTGATATCATATAATCTATTTATATAAATGATAAACTTATTTTCAGTCAAACGAATTAATGAAATCTTAAAAAGTTTCGTCGACATGCACCGCGTATTTTTTTATTTTATTCTTTTTTACACACGACATATCACAGACTACTTTTACACGACTGCTTTTATACCGGTTTAGTTTAGCATTCCACAGGTTTTAGTACTATGCACTTCGTTAGATGACGAAAGTTTTCTTTATTTATCCCACACGCATTCCATAATATCAAAACTCCGTTTGTTTATACGATGATCGAAAACTGACACATGTTTTATATATATATATATAATATTCACGGAGTCTGAGCGCGGTCGGGGTAAGACTTAAAAGTTAGAAGGCCTAAAATGGCGAACAGGCATTCTGTATAACGCATATATAGATATACAGGATGCCTGTTCGCTATTTTAGGCCTTCTATCTCTTGAGCCCCACCCGCGGTTGGCCTAGCAGCTGGAGGAGCTGACATCGTTGAGACAATCAGAATGCGCAGAGTCACAACTCTACTACCACTAACTACGTCAAAACGCGTATACGTATACGTCGAACTCGTGATGTGTCAGTAACTTTTGCATAATCTTGAGCCCGTGCAAAGTTTTTTCTCAGCAAATACACCATCGATAATGCTGATTTTGGGCTCATTCGACAGAGAACTTCTTAATTAGCTTAACGTTCAATTTTCAAAGCCGTACATAACTCATGAGCCTCGCAATTAAAGGTAATCACATGCCAATTTTACCCCCACCACCGTGAGTCGTTTTATTCAGAGAACGTATAGTCTCTGCGAGAGCCTCGGGCCAGCAGACGACGGGGCTGTCAATGTATTTGTCCCGAGACTCTACCGAGTCTCTTGATAGGCCCGAACGATTAGCCCGGTGAGAAGGAACACGTGAGAAGTGACCCGGTCGTCGTCGTCGAACACACGTTCGACGAGGCCGAAAGGATAGCCGACGCGTGTTCGCGCTTGCCCGAACGATAATCCCGAAATACAAGAGTAATCCCGCGTTTATAGGTCCCGGAAAACGTATCAAATTGTAGCAGATAATGTCCCGAATTCGTTGAGCACAATATTTTTAGAATGGCACCCGAAATGTGAAATGTTGCCAAAAGAAAGAATGAAGAACACGGAGCATGTCAGTACGCTGTACGACCGGATCGAAAACTATCAATCAATATGGAGATCGATGAAAACGCGCCGTGGGCATGCGCCACACGTCGTGTAGATCGCGCCCGAATTGCGTGTCCAGTACGTGCTGACCCCCCGCGAGAGCGTGAGAACTAGAGCACGAAAAGCCCTTTGCCTCACGTTTCCCGAATTCCCGAGCCCGCGAGCTAGCGACGCCCGCGGTGGGGCGAGCACTCGATCCCGAGAGCGCTTGCTGTTTTCAATAAAAGTATGTGTTAGTTATTATACCAAATAGCATTATTTCGCTGGAAGAAAGGAGAAGTAAAATTTGCCGTCATTGCAATATAAACTGGGGGGTAATTCTAGAAGCTTAAACATATTTATTGTGGAAAATGTGTTTCGTTTATTTATCGATATACAGTAATATCCCCTGTATATTATCGGAGAATTCATTTGCAATTGTTATTAATTCAACGCAATTAAGTATAATTATGTGGAAATAACTTTCTCAATCCCCTCTGTATGCATACTTATGATCCATCAGCCCTAGAAAGGCCCGGGTTTTATTTGAATGAAAAATTAAAATGAAAAGTGATGGGCCGGACAAGTACTTTTAACACATATTTAAACATAATTTGTACCGATCCAAAATTGACGTCGAATATGGTCAATAATACCAGGGGATCCTGAAAGTCTGAGGGGAATCGATTTTCTTCTAAATCTCTGCCACCATAGAGAAACAAAATACAATACCGTTAATGTAATTTGTTTTTTGGATTCAAACGTACCATAGAACAATTTTATAATATTAAAACTCGGAATTACTATACGCTTGTCCTTCAATTGATATCATAAATTTTAGTGCTGCACGTAAATCAAATGATAACTTTTTTGATTCATTAGAACTCTCTCAAGTTCCTGATGGTTCCCCCATAAGAATAAATATTCCGAATTACCATTAAATACTTGGCCTCGATTTGATATCATAAATTTTAATGCTGCGCGTAACTTAGTTAGATGAAATTTTTTGTGAATTGATTAAGCTTTTAGAATAAGATAAAAAGAATGAGGCATCGGTGTGGAACTTTTTTCGAATTGTGCTGTTGAAATTATTTACAGTTGGTTTTATAATTTTTTTGATGGAATTTTTTTTTACACTTTTCGTGATATGATCAGGAAACAAGGGACCATCAATGTACCACTTGTCCCAACCTTTTTTCCCTAGGGGGACTTTTGGGATTTTATATCACGTTCTTTTTCTCAAAAGTTCAGTAATTTTGTTTTTCGGATTAAATTAAGCTGAGCTAACTGCAATCACGCTAAGTTCAAAGAATAAAAATAAAAACTCTATTATGCTCTGCAATCAAAAAATTGAAAATTCCATTGAAGCTATGTTTGAAAAAATGTTTACGTACGAGATAAAAGTGCTCGTCACATCGATATATTCTTGTACCTTCTTACCTTTTTTTTTGCAAAATTATGAAAAAATATTAGCTATTAGTAAGCAAGAATTTCAACATTTTCAATAAAGTCGTAATAGTAAAAAAGTCTTTGTTATTTTGTGTCGTTTGCTATTGATGAGCTCAAGGACCAAATCTAACAGAGTGTGGAATGCAGAGTTTGGTTGATTTATCAAAGAATGCTCTGTCATACATGCTGGAATAAGTGAAATTTTCGTAAATAAAGTTTTTTTCATTTCTTTTTAAATATCAAATGAGAAACCGCATGGAGGCAAATTATTATAGTCAACAATTTAAACCATAGATGTTTGTTTTAGGTGTCGAATGTTTGAAGTTCTCGTCAATACTCTTATTAACGTGGAAAATACCGCATAATGGGTATATTGGTGGATAATATTATCCACTAATGCTATGGGATTGTAATATATTTGATATTTTTTCACGGTTTGAAATCATTTTTATTGCGAGGTTTGAGAATTTTTGTTTACATTTTTTGAGGATTAATGCGAAAACGGGCGATCACCAATTTACTTGTCCGAATTTTTTCCGGAGAGAGAATTTTTATGGTTTTAAATTGTAGTGATAAACGTAACTCAAGTGGTAACATTTTTTAATTTATCAGAAAATACTTGGCCTCGAATTGATATCATAATTTTAATGCTGTAAGAAACTTAGATGGGATTTTTTTTTAATTTAATTTAGTTTTTAGAATAAGATAAGACGCATCGTTTTTCAAAATGTTTTTCAAGCGCGATATTTTGGTTTTTATTTCTCATATTTTATTTAAATTTTTTTAACTTTACAAAATAATTACAGATTCGCATATTTTTTCAATGTGACGTTTTTTCAGGGTTTGTGACATTTTTTCGAATTGTTCTGTTAAAATTAGTTACACTTGGTATCATAATTTTTCTTATGGAATTTTTTTAACATTATTCGTGATATGGTTAGGAAACAAGGAACCATCAATGTACTTGTCCCAACTTTTTTCCCTAGGTCTATTCTGCGATCAGAAAATCGAAAATTCGATTAAAGCAATTTTATAAAAAATATTCACATACGAGACAAAAGTGCTCGTCACATCTATGTATTCTTGTACCTCCTTACTCATTTGTTTTGCGAAATCAAGAAAATTAATTGACTATTGTAGGCAAGAATTTCAATATTTACAGTATAGTCGTAATAGTTCAAAATTTTTTTTTAAATCTCATGTAACTTGCAATTAATGAACTCAAGAACAAAAATCAATAGAGTGTGGAATGCGAAATTGAAACATTGGTTGATCTATCGAGGAGTACTCTGCCATATATGCTGAAATAAATGACCTTTCCGTAAATAAAATTTTTCTCAATTTTTTTAATCAATAAATCCGAACGCCGTATAATGTTGAACCAGTTAAAAAGTTGAAACCAATAAAGGAAATGATTTGAACACCGGCCGCCTTACAGAAACATCAAAGTTTACTGGTACTCGCTGCTTACCAGTAATACAACCTTTGATACTATGGAGAAAAACATTTTAGAATTTCCTGAGCCACATTTTTGAAAGTTATTATGACAGATGTAAGAATAAAAGTGAAAGACATGGTGCATATTGATGCACCAAGCAAAATGGAGCAATTTTTCATGTCTCTATGGTTATATACGGAATAATCATGTGTGACGGGTGTTCCTTGTCGCTTACAGAAGCAATCGTTAAATTTCAAACGGAATCTGAAAGTATAACTTTTTTGGAAAATCACGGGGTGTTTGAACGGGAAGTGAT